>NC_092335.1:65560000-66810000 GCF_046630445.1 Rutidosis leptorrhynchoides | reverse complement strand
AATAGATATTCATCAGGAAAGTTGTCTTGTATGGCTGATTCATTTAGAACTTCTAATTCGGGATTTTCAAGACGAGAAAGATGATCAGCGGCGAGATTTTCTGCTCCTCTTTTATCTCGGATTTCAATATCAAACTCTTGTAAGAGTAAGATCCAACGGATTAATCTTGGTTTAGCATCTTGTTTTGAAAATAGGTATCTAAGAGCAGAATGGTCGGTATAGACCACCGTTTTTACTAGAACGAGATATGATCGAAATTTGTCAAAAGCAAAGACAATAGCAAGGAGTTCTTTTTCAGTAGTTGTATAGTTCGTTTGTGCTCCTTGTAATGTCTTACTAGCATAATATATAGGTTGAAATTGTTTTTCAATCCTTTGTCCTAAAACAGCTTCCATTGCAAAATCACTTGCATCGCACATGAGTTCAAATGGTAGATTCCAATTTGGCGTTATCATGATCGGCGCATTAGTGAGTTTCTCTTTAAGAATATTAAAAGATTTGATACACTCATCTAAAAAGATGAATGGCGCATCCTTTTCTAGGAGTTTATTCATAGGAGTGGCAATCTTAGAAAAATCTTTTATGAAACGTCGGTAAAAACCGGCATGCCCTAGAAAACTCCTAACTCCTCTAACATTGGTGGGATGTGGAAGTTTAGCAATTACATCTACTTTAGCTCTATCCACTTCAATTCCTTCTTTTGAAATTTTATGTCCAAGAACGATGCCTTCTTTAACCATGAAATGGCATTTCTCCCAATTAAGTACTAGATTTGATTTTTCGCATCTAATTAGCATTCGTTCCAGATTAACTAGACATGATTTAAATGTATCACCGAAGACTGAAAAGTCATCCATGAATACTTCCATGCATTCTTCTATCATGTCGTGAAAAATCGCCATCATACACCTTTGAAAGGTTGCAGGGGCGTTACAAAGTCCAAATGGCATGCGTTTGTAAGCAAAAGTACCATAAGGGCACGTGAATGTGGTTTTCTCTTGGTCCTCGGGTGCTATTGGAATTTGAAAATATCCGGAAAATCCATCTAGAAAACAATAGTAACTATTTCCGGCTAATCTTTCCAACATTTGATCTATGAAAGGTAAGGGAAAGTGATCTTTTCTGGTGGCGTCATTTAATTTTCTATAATCAATACATACACGCCATCCTGTTACAGTCCTAGTAGGAATAAGCTCATTTTTCTCATTTGTGATGACAGTCATGCCACCCTTCTTAGGCACGCATTGAACTGGGCTTACCCATGGACTATCAGAGATTGGATAAATTAAACCTGCATCTAGCAGTTTAATAATCTCTTTCTTAACTACATCTTGCATATTAGGATTTAGTCTTCGTTGGCGTTGCACATACGTTTTATGACCTTCTTCCATAAGGATTTTATGTGTGCAATACGAAGGACTTATTCCTTTAATATCATGAATCTTCCATGCAATGGCTGGTTTATGAGCTTTCAACACAGAAATGAGTTGTGATTTCTCATTTTCAGTAAGAGAAGATGATATTATTACAGGTAATTCAGATTCACCATGTAAATAAGCGTATTCCAAATGGTTTGGAAGTGGCTTTAACTCTAATTTCGGGGGTTCTTCTATCGATGATTTATATCGATATCTGTCTTCTTCTTTTAGCATTTGAATTTCTTCTGTTGTTGGTTCATATCCATTAGCTATAAGTGTAGCTAACATTTCAGCTTCATCAATTGGTTCATTACCTTCTCCTAAAGAGCATTCTCCTGTTCCTTGTAATTCTGGAAATTCTTCTAATAATTCTGCATGTGCATCTATAGTTTGAATATAATAACATGTATCATCTGCAGATTGTGGTTGTTGCATTGCTCTATCAACTGAAAAGGTAACACTCTCATCCTCTATACTTAGGGTCAGTTTCTTACCGAACACGTCTATCATTGCTTTAGCCGTGTTTAAGAATGGTCTTCCTAATATGAGAGGAACTTGAGAATCTTCTTCCATGTCCAGAACAACAAAATCTACTGGAAATACTAAAGTACCAACTTTAACTAGCATGTTCTCCATTATCCCTCTAGGATATTTTATTGATCTATCGGCTAGTTGTATGCTTATTCTGGTTGGTTTCAATTCTCCAAGGTCTAGTTTAGCGTATAGTGAATACGGCATTAGATTTATACTAGCACCTAAGTCTGCCAATGCTTCTATTGAACTAAGACTACCCATAAAACATGGAATTGTGAAACTTCCTGGATCAGATAGTTTTTCTGGTATCTTATTCAACAGCACTGCTGAACAATTAGCATTCATAGTAACAGCCGAGAGTTCTTCCATTTTCTTTCTATTTGAGATTAGATCTTTCAAGAATTTAGCATATCTAGGCATTCCTGAAATCACATCAATGAAAGGAAGATTTACATTTATCTGTTTAAACATATCCAAAAATTTGGATTGCTCGGCTTCAAGTTTCTCTTTCTTCATTTTACTCGGGTAAGGAAGTGGTGGTTGATATGGTTTAACATAAGGTTTATCCTTAACTGTGTTATCTTCATTAACCTTTTCAACTACCGGTTCTTTTTCCTTATCTTGATCAGGTTGTGGTTCTTGTGGAGTAGGAATAGCTTCATCAGAAGTTACAGGTATTTCAGGTGGTTTAAGTGTTGTACCACTTCTTGTGGTAATAGCTTTAGCTGTTTCATTCCGGGGGTTAGCATTTGTATCACTAGGTAGACTTCCCGGTTTTCTTTCACCTATTAACCTTGCTAGGTTACTTACTTCTTGTTCCAGATTTTGAATAGAAGCTTGTTGATTTCTAAATGCTTGAGCATTTTGTTCATTGGTTTGTTTCTGAGAGGTGAAAAACTGCGTTTTAGTTTCAACTAGCTTCGTCATCATATCTTCTAAATTCGGCTTTTTATCATCGGTTTGTTGTGGTGATTTGTTTTGAAAATTTGGTCTTTGCTGATTGTAATTATTATTGGATACTTGTTGATTGCTAGGACCTTGTTGGTTGTTGTATGGAATATTTCGGTTATAATTCTGGTTTTGATTGTAAATCGGTCTTGGCGGTTGATAATTATTCTGATAATTATTTCCAGGCCTTTGGTTTATGTATGAAATATTCTCTCTTTGTTCCATTGTTAATTCAATACTGAGACAATCTTTTGTCAAATGTGGTCCTCCACACTGCTCACAACTAATTCGTATTGAGTGAATATCTTTAGTCATCTTTTCCATTCGTCTCTCCACAGCATCTATCTTTGCGGAAATGGAATCTAAGTCATAGCTAGAATCGGCTCTAGCTGCTTTAGATGATCTAATGATATCTTTTTCTTGGTGCCACTCATGTGAGTGAGAAGCAGTGTTATCAATAATTTTGTAAGCATCAGTTTCGGTTTTCTTCATAATAGAACCACCAGCTGCTATATCTATGTCTTTTCTTGTAGTGATGTCGCATCCTTGGTAGAATATTTGTACTATTTGACAGGTGTCTAAACCATGTTGCGGACATCCTCTTAACAACTTTCCATATCTTGTCCACGCCTCATATAGAGTTTCATTTGGCTTCTGTGTGAACGTAACAATTTCTGCTTGAAGTCTTACGGCTTTAGATGCAGGAAAGAATTGTTTAAGAAATTTGTCAACTAAAACATCCCATGTATCGATCGCCCCTTCAGGTAACGATTCCAACCAATCTTTGGCTTCTCCCTTTAAAGTCCAGGGAAATAACATGAGATATATCTGTTCATCCTCCACTTCTCGGATTTTAAATAGTGTGCAGATCCTATTAAAGGTACGTAGATGTTCATTTGGATCTTCCTTCGGCGCACCACTAAATTGGCATTGATTAGTCACCATGTGTAGAATTTGTCCTTTGATTTCATAATCTGGCGCATTAATGTCTGGATGAGTAATTGCGTGACCTTGGCCAGTGCCTTTAGCTCTCATTCGGTCTTCCATACTTAAAGGTTCCAGATTCTCCATAATTGAATTTGTTGAATCGGTATCACTAGATGATTCTGATTTAATGGTTCGTTCCTCAACAATCTCTGTTTGAATGATTGGTGGTTCCGGAGGAAAGTTTAATGGTTCAGGATCTACGAACCGTTCCTGAATATTCTCCGGATTCTCAATTGTGAGGTTGGGTTCAAAAAATGGATTATCGGAAATTTGAACTGAAGTACTTGGTTGACTGGATGACGATTCTAAAGAAAAATTAACGGCGGTTATATTTGCTAAATGTCTTGATCTAGTTACAGGTGGTGAACGTACAAAAGGTGGTGAACGTCTTGCTCGGTGCATTCACTGAATATCCTATTAGTTTTAAAAAGGAAAGAAAAATTATATTAAGTTATCCAATTAATAGACTTTTCTAATTTTGCCCACGTTTCGAATAGCCAAAAGATGCAGCAGAGGGGCAGGATTCGTTTGGCCTCAATATAATTGAGGACTGTTTGGCTCCAATAACCCGGTCCACGTACAAATCCAACTATTACTACGAACCAGAAAATTTTGATGTCTATTAATTTAACCACTTAAAATAAATTTTCGTAATTTTAAGAAATTTAGATAAGAAGTAGAATAAAAATCTATGTCCTAAAACTAGAATAGCGAGAAATAAGAAAGAAAAAGAGTTCGTCGGAAAAAAAAATTGAAAAAGAAAAATGGTTGAAAAAAAAATAAAAGGTGACGGAAAAATAAAAGAAACTTATAAAAAATTAAAAATACTTGACTAACCTAACCTTATTACTACAACTAACTTAAAATTATAATCGCAAATTGAAATTACTAATTGGAATGATAATTGATACATAGTAAAAGGTGTCTAAAAATATTAAAGCTTACAGGAAAAACTAAATCTCAAATGGAAATAACTTAAAAAGAAACTAAAACTTAAAAAGGCGTCGCAAAATTCTAAAGTACCTAAATCTTAGTCTAAAGAAAAAGCACTTAAGGAATTCTACGGCAAAGCCTAAAAATCTAGGAGTAAAAATAACTATAGCAAAAACTAAGTTTAAAATTAAATATGAGCTAAAAATACAAATATTACGCTAAAACGATTAAAAAGGGACAAAATATAAAAATATACAAAAAGTTGTAAAAAGTACAATTTTTATAAAAATATTATTTTTATATTATTTATTTAATAAAACTACTAATTTTACAATTTAATTAAACTAATTTAACTAAAATATAAATTAAATAAAACTTAAATTAAAAATAAACTTAATTATAATAATAATAATAATTAGGGTTAATAATAATAATAATAATTAATAATCCGTAATAAATGCTGAATTAGGGTTCTGTCGCATGTCAGAGTCACTCCGCGAGTTGCGGTATTTAAAACTTCAAACCCCGCGAGTCGCGGGGTTCCAAAATTCAACTGACAGGTTTAATTTCAACGCGTTTTTCTTTATTTATTTATTTTTTTTTTTTTTCTGTTTTTATATAAATAAAAGATATTTAAATAAAACTTATATTTTTTATAAACTAAAATAAAAATAAAGAAACTTAATCAACTTAAATATTTAACAAAATCTTAAAAATACTTATATTTTTGTTTTTCTTTTTATATTTTCGAATATTTAAAACGTATTTTTATAAAAACGAATTTTAATAAAAGTTAACTAAAAATCTTTTTTTTTATATTAGCGTTGCGCTTCCGGCGTTTAAGAGTGTCCCAGGCAGCGGCGCCAAAAATACTTGATGTCAAAGCTAAGGTATACGAAATAGTTTAAATTTTACTAGGAAAAACTATTAAATACGATACAATTTTACACAAGATATTTATTTATTTATAGAATGGATATACTTAAACCTTGCTACAACACTTATAGGCAGTGTACCTAATCGTACAGTAGTGTAGTTTTTAGTAAGTCCGGTTCGTTCCACAAGGAATCTTTTTTTTTAAACAAAGCTCAACGCTATATTAGTTTACTTTTATAAAAATACAAATATATATATAAGTAATATTATTATTATAAAGGGGGGTTTTTACCGTTTAATGACCGGTTTGTCGATTTTAAAACTTTAGTCGCAGTTAAAACCAAATGTAAAATATTAAAAATAAATACAAGACTTAAATTAAAGCATAAAGTAAATAACGATAATGAAATTGCGAATAATAAAAGTGCGATAAAATAAACTTGCGATAATTAAAGAGTACGATAATTAAAAGTGCAATTAAATAAAATAACAATAAAAATGCGATAATTAGAAGTGCAATTAAATATAAAATAAAGGAAATTAAATATGAAATAAAAGAATTATGCTTATTTAAACTTCCGTAATCATGATGTTTGACGTGTTGATTTTAGTTTATTGCCCATGGGTTAATTGTCCTTTGTCCTGGATTATTTAATATGTCCGTCTGGTTTTTGTCCATAACAGTCCATCAGTCATAAATATAAAGTGCGAGTGTCCTCGTCAAATTATCCTTATACCCGAAGTTAAATATTCCAACTAATTGGGGATTCGAATTGTAACAAGGTTTTAATACTTTGTTTAATGAATACACCAGGTTATCAACTGCGTGTAAACCAAGGTTTTACTACTTTGTTAGCAATTACACCAATTACCCTTGAATGTAATTTCACCCCTGTTTTAATTATTCTAGTGGCTATTAATCCATTCCCGTGTCCGGTTAAATGAACGATTATTCGTACATATAAATACCCCGCCCATCGTGTCCGATCGAGTGTATATGGTAATTTATAGGGACGCCCAATTGTAAATCTTTATATTAACATTAACAAACTATCATTTAGTTAAACAAATATAAAGCCCATTAATAGCCCATAGTCTAATTTCCACAAGTGTCGTTCTTTTGTCCAAACCCCAATTATGGTACAAAGCCCAATTACTCAATTTTAGTAATTAGCCCAACATCATGATTACTTCGTTTTAAATAAGCATAATAATAACTTAGCTACGAGACATTAATGTAAAAAGGTTGAACATAACTTACAATGATTAAAAATAGCGTAGCGTTACACGGACAGAATTTCGACTTACACCCTTACAACATTCGCTAACATACCCTTATTATTAGAATTATAATTAAAATTAAAATTAAAATATAAATTATATATATATATATATATCGTATGAATGAGGAGAAAAAAGATTGATTTTTGCGATCAGAATTCGGTTGGCTTTATAGGCAGAATTTCATTTTGGGGCTCCGCGACTCGCGGCATTTTTGCCTTCAAACTCCGCGAGTCGCGGAGAATGAAATTACAGCTCAGTCCCTTGGAGTCTTTCTCTGCCGACGGTTTTTATTTATAAATATAATATATATATAATTAATATAATTAATTATATATTATATTATATTTATATACATAGTTAACTTGTAATTTTTAGTCCGTTGCGTCGAGCGTTAAGAGTTGACTCTGGTCCCGGTTCCGGATTTTCGAACGTCCTTGCGTACAATTTAATATCTTGTACTTTGCGTTTTGAATCTTGTACTCTTGTATTTTCGAGACGTTTCTTATCAATAATTGGAACCTTTTTAATTGTCTTTTGTACTTTTGAGCTTTTTGGTCGTTTGCGTCTTCAATTCGTCGAATCTGTCTTTTGTCTTCACCTTTTATTATTTAAACGAATATCACTTGTGAATAGAACAATTGCAACTAAAAGCTTGTCTTTCTTGAGGAATAATGCTATGAAATATATGTTCGTTTTTAGCATTATCAGATGTCAAGCCCTATGGATCCATATATAACTACTCGCGCCCACCAGTTCTTATAATCGACAGTTACTAGCTACCAAAGCTAAGGGATTTTCGGTTCAAACTCGGTGTAGAATTTAGTATGTACTTGTATCCATTTGCGTTTAAAATAAAGTGCATGTATTCTCAGCCCAAAAATATAGATTGCAAAATCAATTAAAAAGAGAGCAAATGAAACTCACCTTAGCAGCACATAAATTCATTCACCGAAATGGGACCGAAACTTGGAATGCAAAATAACCGTAGATCTCAACCTAGAGAACATATGTTGGTCAATACATGTCTAATAAGCTAGGTCGGGTCATAGTGTATCACAATCCTATTGCTCGAGACCGTCATGCAAAAGTTAACAAAAGTCATCTCAACAGTCAACCTGACCCAATATGATCTTTAAATCTATACATGTTTATTATCATAGTATAAGTCTTGATAATTGAACGAATTTATAGTTTATCAAACTCAAAATATTATTTATTTCAGGAGCTATATTATATTTGAATTATCATGGCAATCGAAAATATTTTATTATTGCACATAGCTTTCCAATACTTGTAAAATCAGATTATAGTGTTTATAAAGCTTTTAAAGCATGATAAGACAGTCAACTTTGAGAATTGTTCAACAAAACGAGATGTGCTTTATATAGAAATTCATTTACTCGATTAGTAATATTTGAAAATCCAATTTATCAATTTCATAGACAAGTTTTTTAAATATTAATTTACAGTTTCAAACACAATTTCAATTAACGTTAACCATAATTCGGTTGACTATATCTTTTAATCCGTTCATCGAAATCACGTGATTTCTAAATGAAAAGTTAATAATTTTTCGCCAGCTTTCCAAAAATATGCATATCATATACTTTATATTAGTAGCATATGCATCAAATTCGCGATCATCATAAACTATCTAACGACAAAATTAAAGCATACAAGCATGCATAAACATATATACTCGAGCACTAGACATGGATACACTATTAATATATAAAAGATAAGATGTGAATGCTCACATATCAATATTGTGATTCAATATTGTAGGAAAGTACGTAGACGCAACGGAGATGATAAATACTATGTTTGATTCACGAGCTATATCCCCGAATCATACCCATAACTTCCCTAGCTATAACCTATAATTTCCTTAGCTCTATCCCTCTCGAAAAAACTCATTTTGAAAACATGCGAGCAGAACCTCGTCGTAGTATTTTATGTGTAATACTAATAATAATAACCCTAATACTACTAATTAAGATTAATAATAATATTAATCTTAATATTAATAATAATAATAATAATAATAATAATAATAATAATAATAATAATAATAATAATAATAATAATAATACTTATTATTATTATAATTATATATAGAGAAAGTAAGAAGATTGCGAGAGGCAGAAAAGAAAAATGAATCAGAAACACAGAATTCGTTCGCTTTTAAAGGGATGTGGTCTCACCTAACCTGCCATGCGATCGCACGGCTTTTCCATGTATATACCATGCGATCGCATGATATAACTTTACAGCTTGCACTCGTTCATTGTTATCATGTCGACACATTTTATGTATACATATATATATTATTTAATAAATAATATATTTAATCTTTAGAATTAATTAATTAAATATTATATTATATTATATTCTCGTGCATAGTTGATTTGTAATTTTAGCACCGATGAACTGTACGTTGACGCTCGACTTATGTACCGGTTCCGGTTTTTCGAACGCATTTTCGTACACTTAGAAAACTTGTACTTTACGTTTCGCGACGTGTACCTTTGTCAATAATTAGACTTATTTCACCAATGAGTATACTAATTAAAATGTAACTTATACTTTTGAGTGTTATGGTCATTTGTTTTCTAAAATCATCGTCCTAATATATATATATATATATATATATATATATATATATATATATATAATAATATTATTTTAAATTTAAGCGTTTTATGACTAAGTTATTATTATATTTTTATCACATTATAAAATATATATATATAAATATATATTTTTATTCATGTCTAGTTACAAATATTTGTTCGTGAATAGTCGGTCAAAATCATATAAATTTTAAATTTAAATTTGGTCAAAAATTTTCGGGTCGTCACAGTACCTACCCGTTAAAGAAATTTCGTCCCGAAATTTGATAGAGATTGTCATGGCTAACAATAAAAATGTTTTCATGACGAATATGAGTTGATAAATAGAGTTTCATCATTATTGACTAATATAGATAAAACGATTCGATTATGTGAAGCGTACGAGTGAAGTTATCGCAAAACAGTGAAGATGAGTTGTGACGATCGCTCCAAATCCATATGGACAATACGTCATTCATTGATTTCATTGTGAGGTATTTGACCTCTATATGATACATTTTGTAAACATTGCATTCTTTTGAAAAGGCACACCATAAATGAATATTTAAATCAACGGTTTTCGACATCTGATGATTTCTACATATAGACAATCACCGTAAATAATAGTTTACAATAGTACTTCCGTTGACAATGCAGTCAAAATAAGATACATGGTGATGATTTGGTGAATGCAACGTTTCCTTGATAAATATGCCATGTAAGACTTCATGCACATAGCTTATCTAACATATAAGCAAACAGCGGAAGACTTCTAGGGAACCTGAGAATAAACATGCTAACAAGTGTCAACATAAAGGTTGGTGAGTTCATAGTTTTAGTGTTTCGCATAATCTGTATATAAAGGTGGATCACAAGATTTCAGTTGTTTCATCCAGAAACGTTTATCAAAAGATTCTACGTAACAGAGCACCCTGGTAACTAAACTTTAACGTCTATATAATAAGTACCCTTTGTATAATAATCTTAATAATACACGCAAACCAACGTGTACGCTTCTCAAATAGCATACGTCTGTTAAAAGGCTAGCTCTCTAGCTCGGACGGGGATGTCAAGCCCTATGGATCCATATACTACTACTCGCGCCCACCAGTTCTTATAACTGGCAGTTACTAGTTACCAAAGCTAAGGAATTTTCGGTTTAAACTCAGTGTAGAATTTAGTATGTACTTGTATCCATTGCGTTTAAATATATTGCATGTATTCTCAGCCCAAAAGTATAGATTGCAAAAGCAATTAAAAAGGGAGCAAATGAAACTCACCTTAGCAGCATATAAAGTTGTTCACCAAAATGTGACAGAAACTCGGATTACCAATAAATCGTAGATCTCAACCTAGTGAACATATGTTGGTTAATAAATGTCTATCAAGCTAGGTCAAGTCATAGTGTATCATAATCCTAATGCTCGAGATCGACATACAAAAGTTGTCCAAAGTCGTTTCAAAAAGTCAATTTTGACAATAGTTCAACAAAACGAGACGTGCCTTTTATAAGGATTGATGTTAAAGCTAAGGGGTATAAAATACTATTAAATTTTAGCAGGAAATACTATTAAATACGATACAATTTTACACAAGATATTTATTTATTTATAGGATGGATATACTTAAACCTTGCTACAACACTTATAGGCAGTGTACCTAATCGTACAGTAGTGTAGTTTTTAGTAAGTCCGGTTCGTTCCACAGGGAAAATCTTTAAACAAAGCTTAACGCTATATTAGTTTACTTTTATAAAAATACAAATATCTATATAAGTAATATTATTATTATAAAGGGGGGTTTTTACCGTTTAATGACCGGTTTGTCGATTTTAAAAACTTTAGTTGCAGTTAAAACAAAATGTAAAATATTAAATAAATAAAAGACTTAATTTAAAGCGTAAAGTAAATAACGATAATGAAATTGCGAATAATAAAAATGCGATAAAATAAACTTGCGATAATTAAAAAGTACGATAATTAAAAGTGCAATTAAATACAATAACAATAAATAAAAATGCGATAATTAGAAGTGCAATTAAATATAAAATAAAGGAAATTAAATATGAAATAAAAGAATTATGCTTATTTAAACTTCCGTAATCATGATGTTTGACGTGTTGATTTTAGTTTTATGCCCATGGGTTAATTGTCCTTTGTCCTGGATTATTTAATATGTCCGTCTGGTTTTTGTCCATAACAGTCCATCAGTCATAAATATAAAGTGCGAGTGTCCTCGTCAAATTATCCTTATACCCGAAGTTTAAATATTCCAACTAATTGGGGACTTAAACTGTAACAAGATTTTAATACTTTGTTTAATAATTACACCAGGATGTCGACTGAGTGTAACCCAAGGTTTTAATACTTTGTTATCAATTATGCCAAGTGTCCTTGTACATAATTTCACCCCTGTTTTAATAATTCTAGTGTCTATTAATCCATTCCCGTGTCCGGTTAAATGAACGATTATTCGTACATATAAATATCCCGCCCATCGTGTCCGATTGAGTGTATATGGTTATTTATAGGGACGACCAATTGTAAATCTTTATATTAACATTAACAAACTATCATTTAGTTAAACAAATATAAAGCCCATTAATAGCCCATAGTCTAATTTCCACAAGTGTCGTTCTTTTGTCCAAACCCCAATTATGGTACAAAGCCCAATTACCCAATTTTAGTAATTAGCCCAACATCATGATTACTTCGGATTAAATAAGCATAATAATAACTTAGATACGAGACATTAAATTAAAAAGGTTGAACATAACTTACAATGATTAAAAATAGCGTAGCGTTACACGGACAGAATTTTAACTTACACCCTTACAACATTCGCTAACATACCCTTATTATTTGAATTAAAATTAAAATTTAAAATTATAATATATATATATATATTACGTTTGTAGGATAGAGAGATAGGTGGCTATATTTTGGCCAAAACGCGTTGAATTTATAGGACCTGGGCTGGATTTCAGAGCCATGCGATCGCATGGCTTTTGTGCCTCCAGGCCATGCGATCGCATGGCCAGCTGGGAGAAGTCACATATCTTTGTTTTCTTTCTTGCCGACGTTTATAAATAATAATATAATATATAAATAATTATAAGAATTATTTAAATATTATATTTTATTTATGTGCATAGTTAACTTGTAATTTTTACCGTTGCGTCGAGCGTTGAGAGTTGACTCTGGTCCCGGTTCCGGATTTTCGAACGTCCTTGCGTACAATTTAATATCTTGTACTTTGCGTTTTGAATCTTGTACTCTTGTTATTTTGAGACGTTTCTTATCAATAATTGGAACCTCATTGATTGTATTTTGTACTTTTGAGCTTTTTGGTCATTTGCGTCTTCAATTCGTCGAATCTGTCTTTTGTCTTCACCTTTTATTATTTAAACGAATATCACTTGTAAATAGAACAGTTGCAACTAAAAGCTTGTCTTTCTTGAGGAATAATGCTATGAAATATATGTTCGTTTTTAGCATTATCAAATATTCCCACACTTGAGCGTTGCTTGTCCTCAAGCAATATAGTCTTGAAATACAAGAATCACTTCTTTATTCTTCACACTTTGTACATCAGTGATTTCTTTACGGCGGTATAAACAATGGTAGTAACGATGTGGTTTACAGTCCCACATGACTATAAAATTTAGATCCATTAAGGAAATTGGATCTTTATGAAAACATTTGATCTTTTAAAAATTAAATCTAGTTTTTACCCTAGATAAGTTTTCCGGAATAACCCTTCACCGGTGTTTGCAAAATATTTTTGTGGGCTTGGTGGGTTTCAGATTTGAAAATTTTAGCTCAAAACTTGCGGTTTTGTGTCACCCACTTGCTAACCTTGTATTAGGAAAGCAACACGTCCAGTTTACTTGTCCCGTATATTACCTTTCAGTAAACTACCGTCCAGTTGTAAAGGAAAGCGTTGAACAAGCAACTGTTAAGGCAATGTCCCCTGACATGCTTTTAATTATGATCTATAACGTGTCGGACGCAATTACTATCCTTTGTAGGAGCAATAGTAAAGCTCACCCTTATAATTTGTCGGTCTGGCACAAGGTCGTGTCTTTGACCATGCTATGCAACCACCGTTCTTACGGTTGACACCCGATTTAGTTCAGATGACCTAATGAATTCCCGGTGAATTCCTAGGATTTTACGTTCAATGGTAATGAACGCATTGAAAATGGGTTTTCAGAAAATAAATCGGTTTATAATTTGATCAAAATATTTTCTCGTTCAAGCTCGAGTTTAGATATCATTGAATTCCATGAGTTTGAATTCTCAATCTTTAAGGTCAATCTCTAGGATTGAGTAATATCAGGCTTAAAAGTTGATTTTTAATTTTTAAGAAGATTATCCTTTCTAGGGATCTGATTCATTAGTCTTATCCAGCTAATTTGCACGGTGCCCTCCCCATTTTACAAGACAGATCCTCTCATGGTTAGGATAAGTCTGACCACTTGGCGACCCTGTTTGATGCTGAGGTCCGTGGATTTCCTGCGGATTTTAGTGATGACTTTTCTAGGTTTTTCGTCAACCTACAGCTGGTCTGGACGACAACTTCATGACCTAAATCAAGAAGCGCGTTTCTTTTTCGGAAGACTTTACTTCCTTTTAATGATGGAATTGATTCATCGTGTAGATCCATTTCTTCTTTTCTTTCATCGGGTAAAATAGTTTAGTTTAGTCCAAAGCAAAAGTATTTTTAGTTATTTGTTACAGAAATATGTGACATATGTTTAAGATAACTTGGTAATTTTTCCCACACTTGGCTTTTATTTTCCTTTTTATTGTCCTCTATTCCATTTTAAATGAATTTTAACATTTTGGTTTGTTTCTCAATTTATGTCCTTTCTGAGGTAACAATAATTTCGGTGTTAACACCTAGTTTTATCGTTCATAAATATGTATAAACATGATTTTGAGTTCATTTAATTGAAAATTTTGAAAATGGGTTTTACTAGAATTGGGTAGTCAGTATATAAGACTAGGGTTGTTCTTTATCATCAGAGAGCACTAGATTCTAATACAACTACTACGTTACTAGTATTTTTAATGGTAACCAAGTGTTTAAGATAAAAATTTTAAAAAATCTAAAAGAATTTAACCCCTTCCCACACTTAAGATCTTGCAATGCCCTCATTTGCAAGAAATCAGTAACAATTTAAATTATTAAGGGTGATTAACGTAAAAATGATTAAATTTTACCAAAGTTTCCAAACATATTGGCGTTTGGTTGCTGAATGATAAATGTGCATATCATTTGTTCATTTCGTCTGTTGTTACATCACATTTATTTGTCATCTTGTCGTCAAAATTAGTAGCTTTTGCTGAACTTAATGCCAGTCTTTGAAAATGCGCTGTTTTACCCTGTTTTGTACAATTTACAATATACATACATACAAATATAAACAAGCATGGCAATTTGAAATGGGACTTAATATCCCACTTTCAAATCCTAAATGTGAAATATTAGTACACAATAATAATAAAAATGATAAAGATTACATAAGTATATTCAATAACATAAGTTTAAACATGAATAAACAAAAAGATAAAAACATAAAAATCATATAAATAACTAAATGGAACTAAATCAGTCTGGACATGGGTTCCAGTTCATCTCATCAGGTGGGTTCCATTGTTGGTTATAGGTGTTCTGATAGGCTTGGTTATAGTCATACCGGTTAAAGGGTGGTCGGATATCGGGGCTATGTGGCGGAAAATGAGCAGGTCAAGTAGGTACATAGTTATTTGGTACCTGATATGATAGCTGGCTCATGATTTGGTGCTGATGAACTAACCAGCTATCGTGTTGGCGTCGCCTATAATCCTCGTATACTCGCTCGGAGTTCCACTGCTCATACATACTATGTCTGGCCGCGTTCGTCATTGCTTCCTCATCTATACGAATGTGGACGTCAAGAATAGCATCTCGAAAGACATCCCTAATGTCTTCCGCCTCCTCCATTTCCTCGTCTGATCCTCTCTCTACCTGAGGATGAGATCCCTCATAGGGTACTGCCTGGTTACGTCTACTGTGATGACCCGGAAATTTCTGATCAAATTTAAACTTAATCTTTGTATGATTAACATTTCCGACACGATAAGCAAAGTCTGTAAAACTGAATCTCAAAATTTTTGAACTACTTTTATATATTTAAATACCCTTCGGTTGTTTTCGACGATTCGCGAACAATTATATGTAAATAGATACATATATACTATAACTTGAAAAGGTAACAATGTATTAATTGTTTGATACCGTACATTAAACTTATTGGTTTAAATATCTATTTGAATATATTTATGATAAGTTGAAATATTTATTATTAAAATTTATTTATAAATAACTTCCAATGTGTATTTAAAAACTGATTTATGTATAAGATATATACATATATATAATTTCAAGTTATTTAGTAAACGATAGTAACATTCGTTTATTGACTCGATTGATATAAGTTAACTAAAGCGTTTAAGATGAACCAGTAAAACATTAATTTGCTACAGTACCCAAAATGCTACAGTGTTTTAGAAAATCACTATTTGCTACAGTGAATTGCTACAGTAAAACACTATTTCAAAATGAATATATATATATATATATATATTAACAAATAGCGAGACGATGATTTATAGAAGTAAATGACCAAAACACTCAAATGTATAAGTTATACCTCGAGTGGTATAGTTTATGGATGATTTAAGACTATATTTTGACAAAGGTACGAGTCACGAAACGAAAAGTACTAGTTTTCTCAGCGTACGAAAGGGCGTTCGAAAAACCGTAACCGGGACATAAGTCGAGTGATAACGTACGACTTATCGAAACAAAAATTACAAGACAACTATGCATGTGAATTTAATATAATATATAATTAATTATATAAATTAAATATATTATATTTATAATTAAAAAATATGTCGACAAACTAGAAGTTAAAAGATCATGAGCTGGAAATCCATCCCATGCGATCGCATGGGAAATGGTCTTGAAGGCCATGCGATCGCATGGCAGCCTGGTCCAGGCCACATCTATAAAAGCCCGATGTTTTCTGCTTTTGAATTCATTTCAATTACTCCGTATTATATTTATTAATTATATTATTATTATTATTATTATTATTATTATTATTATTATTATTATTATTATTATTATTATTATTATTATTATTATTATTATTATTAAGATTAATATTATTATTAATCTTATTATTATTAGTAGTATTATTATTAATTAGTATTATACATAAAATACTACGACGAGGTCATGAGCGTGTCACTTTCAAAATGGTTTTCAAGCGGGATAGAGCTAAGGAAATTATGGGTTATTGTCAAGGAGATTATGGGTAATGTTCGGGGGTATATTTGTGAATCAAACCTAGTGTTTATCATCTCCGTTACGTCTACGTACTTTCCTACAATATTGAATCTCAATATTGATACGTTGAAATCTACGGTTATTTGGTAATCCGTGTTTCGATCACATTTTGGTGAACGACTTTATATGCTGCTAAGGTGAGTTCATTGATCCCTTTTTATATATATTTTTGGGCTGAGAATACATGCGCTGTTTTATAAAATGAATACAAAAACTAAAACTGATATGCGTGAGTTTCATAAGATCCCTTTTACTCTCTACATTTTTGGGCTGAGAATACATGCAAATGCTTTATTAACCGATATACAATATTTATATGCGTGAGTTTCATTTGCTCCCTTTTTAATTGCTTTTGCAATATATATTTTTGGGCTGAGAATACATGCACTTTATTTTAAACACAATGGATACAAGTACATACTAAATTCTACACTGAGTTTGAACCGAAAATCCCTTAGCTTTGGTAACTAGTAACTGCCAGTTATAAGAACTGGTGGGCGCGAGTAGTAGTATATGGATCCATAGGGCTTGATATCCCCGTCCGAGCTAGAGCACTAGCCTTTTAACGGACGTATGCTATTTGAGAAGCGTACACGTTGGTTTGCGTGTATTATTAAGATGATTATACAAAGGGTACAAATTATATATACGTTAAGTTTAGTTACCAGGGTGCTCAATCTTGTAGAATATTTTGATAAACGTTTCTGGATGAAACAACTGAAATCTTGTGATCCATCTTTATGTACAGATTATGCAAAACATTAAAACTATGAACTCACTAACCTTTGTGTTGACACTTGTTAGCATGTTTATTCTCAGGTTCCCTAGGAGTCTTCCGCTGTTTGCTTATATGATAGACAAGCTATGTGCATGGAATCTTACATGACATATTTTTCAAGAAAACGTTGCATTCACCAATTCATCACCATGTACCTTATTTAGACTGCATTGTCAACGGAAGTACTATTGTAAACTATTATATAAGGAGATTGTTTATATGTAGAAATCATCAGATGTCGAAAACCTTTGATTTAATATTCATTTATGGTGTGCCTTTTCAAAAGAATGCAATGTTTATAAAACGTATCATATAGAGGTCAAATACCTCGCAATGAGATCAATGAATGACGTATTCGGCCAAATGGATTTGGAGCGATCGTCACATCTACTTTTCAATACCTTAGCACCCACATAAACTTTCAATCCTAAGGGCTCAACCTGTTCTCTACAAAGCTGTAATGGACCCCCTTGGTTCCTATCAACACCTAAATACTCTCCAATGAGAGTAACAAAAATACCTCCTCCTATTATACTCCCGTCCTGCATTCCCTCTACCATTTTAGATAAATAAAAAGCAACACAGTAAGGGATATTGACAAAGCTTCTAGGATCCCGAATACACATTAGGTAGAATAAATCATGTAAGGTAATTTTTTCTTTATTATGACCTCTCTGTGTAATCGAGTTAGCCAAAAATCTATGAATAATACGAAGCTCGGCTCTGTCAATATGTGTATAGGAGTGTCCTCCTGCTCGTGTAAAAATATCAAAATGTGACATACGCCTCCAAATGGCGTCAGCGTCAAAGTTACTATCTACCCTTTCACCATAATGAATCAAATTTGTACAATCGGGTAATAGCAACTCACCAGGAGTATATATCTGTAAGGCCCTGGCCATGTCCAGCATGGACATTCTGTACATCCTACCTCCAAGGATAAACCTAAGAAATCTTCTATCATCTATTCTAACTATATTTGTATCAAGTGATACAGTACTCATCAACTCAACACACCATTCCTTATATACAGGTCTACGAATGGTGAAAAGACGTTCCCAATCTGTAAAAGAAGAACTTCCATACCTTTGAACTAAAAGCTGTCTAACACGGTCAGCTAGATGGACCGTTTCCAAAGGGGCCCAATCGATTACCCTTGGCACCTCTACATTTTTTGTTACTGATGATGTAGCGTGAGGGTACGAAATAGTATTATTTTTACTAGGAAATACTACAAAATATGACACAAGTTTTATTAATTTACGGATGGGATATACCTAAACCTTGCTACAACACTATAGGCAGTGTACCTAATCGTAGAGTAGTGTAGTTTTTAGTAAGTCCGGTTCATTCCACAGGGAGCTAGTGATTACGTACTATATTTTTATAAAACTATATTTATATAAATATATATATATATATAAGTAGTAATATTATTATAAAAGGGGGGTTTTTACCGTTTAATGACCGGTTTGTCGATTTTATATTTTTAAGCGTAAAGATAAATGACAATAATTAAAGTGCGTAAAATAAATAAATGACGATAAATAAAATAACAATAAATAAAATTGCGATAGAATATGAAATAAAAGGATTATGCTTATTTAAACTTCCGTAATCATGATGTTTAACGTTTTGATTTTAATTAATTGTTACTCGGGTTAATTGTCCTTTGTCATGGTTTATTTGATACCTATCTGGTTTTTATCCATAATAGTCCATCGGTCATAAATATAAAGTGCGAGTGTCCTCGTCAAATTACCCTTATACCCGAAGTCAAATATTCCAACTAATTAAGGATTTAAACTGTGACGCAGTTATCACTTCTGTCAACAATTACACCAGTTATCACTGTGTAGTGACCCGAACTTTTCCATGTTTATATATATTAATTGAGATTGATATTTACATGATTAAATGTTTCCAACATGTTAAGCAATCAAACTTGTTAAGACTTGATTAATTGAAATAGGTTTCATATAGACAATTGACCACCCAAGTTGACCGGTGATTCACGAACGTTAAAACTTGTAAAAAAACTATATGATGACATATATATGGTTATATATATAGTTAACATGATATTATGATAAGTAAACATATCATTAATTATATTAACAATGAACTACATATGTAAAAACAAGACTACTAACTTAATGATTTTGAAACGAGACATATATGTAACGTTTATCGTTGTAACGACATTTAATGTATATATATCATATTAAGAGATATTCGTACATCATAATATCATGATAATATAATAATTTAAAATCTCTTTTGATATTATAAACATTGGGTTAACAACATTTAACAAGATCGTTAACCTAAAGGTTTCAAAACAACACTTACATGTAACGACTAACGATGACTTAACGACTCAGTTAAAATGTATATACATGTAGTGTTTTAATATGTATTTATACACTTTTGAAAGACTTCAATACACTTATCAAAATACTTCTACTTAACAAAAATGCTTACAATTACATTCTCGTTCAGTTTCATCAACAATTCTACTCGTATGCACCCGTATTCGTACTCGTACAATACACAGCTTTTAGATGTATGTACTATTGGTATATACACTCCAATGATCAGCTCTTAGCAGCCCATGTGAGTCACCTAACACATGTGGGAACCATCATTTGGCAACTAGCATGAAATATCTCATAAGATTACAAAAATATGAGTAATCATTCATGACTTATTTACATGAAAACAAAATTACATATCCTTTATATCTAATCCATACACCAACGACCAAAAACACCTACAAACACTTTCATTCTTCAATTTTCTTCATCTAATTGAACTCTCTCAAGGTCTATCTTCAAGTTCTAAGTGTTCTTCATAAATTCCAAAAGTTCTAGTTTCATAAAATCAAGAATACTTTCAAGTTTGCTAGCTCACTTCCAATCTTGTAAGGTGATCATCCAACCTCAAGAAATCTTTGTTTCTTACAGTAGGTTATCATTCTAATACAAGGTAATAATCATATTCAAACTTTGGTTCAATTTCTATAACTATAACAATCTTATTTCAAGTGATGATCTTACTTGAACTTGTTTTCGTGTCATGATTCTGCTTCAAGAACTTCGAGCTATCCAAGGATCCATTGAAGCTAGATCCATTTTTCTCTTTTCTAGTAGGTTCATCCAAGGAACTTAAGGTAGTAATGATGTTCATAACATCATTCAATTCATACATATAAAGCTATCTTATTCGAAGGTTTAAACTTGTAATCACTAGAACATAGTTTAGTTAATTCTAAACTTGTTCGCAAACAAAAGTTAATCCTTCTAACTTGACTTTTAAAATCAACTAAACACATGTTCTATATCTATATGATATGCTAACTTAATGATTTAAAACCTGGAAACACGAAAAACACCGTAAAACCGGATTTACGCCGTCGTAGTAACACCGCGGGCTGTTTTGGGTTAGTTAATTAAAAACTATGATAAACTTTGATTTAAAAGTTGTTATTCTGAGAAAATGATTTTTATTATGAACATGAAACTATATCCAAAAATTATGGTTAAACTCAAAGTGGAAGTATGTTTTCTAAAATGGTCATCTAGACGTCGTTCTTTCGACTGAAATGACTACCTTTACAAAAACGACTTGTAACTTATTTTTCCGACTATAAACCTATACTTTTTCTGTTTAGATTCATAAAATATAGTTCAATATGAAACCATAGCAATTTGATTCACTCAAAACGGATTTAAAATGAAGAAGTTATGGGTAAAACAAGATTGGATAATTTTTCTCATTTTAGCTACGTGAAAATTGGTAACAAATCTATTCCAACCATAACTTAATCAACTTGTATTGTATATTATGTAATCTTGAGATACCATAGACACGTATACAATGTTTCGACCTATCATGTCGACACATCTATATATATTTCGGAACAACCATAGACACTCTATATGTGAATGTTGGAGTTAGCTATACAGGGTTGAGGTTGATTCCAAAATATATATAGTTTGAGTTGTGATCAATACTGAGATACGTATACACTGGGTCGTGGATTGATTCAAGATAATATTTATCGATTTATTTCTGTATATCTAACTGTGGACAACTAGTTGTAGGTTACTAACGAGGACAGCTGACTTAATAAACTTAAAATATCAAAATATATTAAAAGTGTTGTAAATATATTTTGAACATACTTTGATATATATGTATATATTGTTATAGGTTCGTGAATCAACAGTGGCCAAGTCTTACTTCCCGACGAAGTAAAAATCTGTGAAAGTGAGTTATAGTCCCACTTTTAAAATCTAATATTTTTGGGATGAGAATACATGCAGGTTTTATAAATGATTTACAAAATAGACACAAGTACGTGAAACTACATTCTATGGTTGAATTATCGAAATCGAATATGCCCCTTTTTATTAAGTCTGGTAATCTAAGAATTAGGGAACAGACACCCTAATTGACGCGAATCCTAAAGATAGATCTATTGGGCCTAACAAACCCCATCCAAAGTACCGGATGCTTTAGTACTTCGAAATTTATATCATATCCGAAGGGTGTCCCGGAATGATGGGGATATTCTTATATATGCATCTTGTTATTGTCGGTTACCAGGTGTTCACCATATGAATGATTTTTATCTCTATGTATGGGATGTGTATTGAAATATGAAATCTTGTGGTCTATTGTTACGATTTGATATATATAGGTTAAACCTATAACTCACCAACATTTTTGTTGACGTTTAAAGCATGTTTATTCTCAGGTGAATATTAAGAGCTTCCGCTGTTGCATACTAAAATAAGGACAAGATTTGGAGTCCATGTTTGTATGATATTGTGTAAAAACTGCATTCAAGAAACTGATTTCGATGTAACATATTTGTATTGTAAACCATTATGTAATGGTCGTGTGTAAACAGGATATTTTAGATTATCATTATTTGATAATCTACGTAAAGCTTTTTAAACCTTTATTTATGAAATAAAGGTTATGGTTTGTTTTAAAAATGAATGCAGTCTTTGAAAAACGTCTCATATAGAGGTCAAAACCTCGCAACGAAATCAATTAATATGGAACGTTTTTAATCAATAAGAACGGGACATTTCAGTTGGTATCAGAGCGTTGGTCTTAGAGAACCAGAAAATTTGCATTAGTGTGTCTTATCGAGTTTGTTAGGATGCATTAGTGAGTCTGGACTTCGACCGTGTTTTCTTTAAAAATGATTGCTTAACATTTTTGTTGGAAACTATATATTTTTAACATATGAATATTATGTGATATATTAATCTCTTAACGTGTTTGATATTATGTGATAGATGTCTACCTCTAGAACAAGTCCCATTGACTCACCTAATAATAATGAAGAGTCAAATGTAAATTGGAATGATTTGTGGACTGATTCACAAGTTCCCGAAGAGGAACCGGAAGAAGAGTCGGAACCGGAAGAAGAATCTGAACCGGATGAAGAAATAGAACCGGTGGGGGAAATAATAAAACGGTTAAGTAAAAGAAAATCCTCAACCAACCGACCAAGGTTAATTATGGTCAATGGTGTTTCCGCTAAGGAAGCAAAATATTGGGAGGATTACCAATTCTCCGATGAATCGGATTCCGACGAGAATTCCGATGATGTTATAGAAATTACCCCAACTGAATTTAAAAAGACAAAAGAAAATAATAAGGGAAAGGGCATAAAAATAGAGAAATCTAATTCCAATCCCGATGAACTTTATATGTATCGTCAACCCCCGAAGTCCTTAAGTTGTAACAATGACCCGGGAACCTCTAAACCACCAGGTTTTTCTAAACCAATGTGGAAAATAACGGCTCGTATTAGGGGAACATCATATATCCCTAGAAACTTAGCAAAACGAACCAAAACCGAAGAAGAAGAAACAAGTGAGTCAGAATAAGATAGTTGTATTCGTGTGGTGTAATATATGTAATATAGTGTTCTTATGCTTTATGATATATGTAAAAATTGCTTGTATTAATAAGTATTTTTTTATGAATCTAACTCTTGTCTATTTTACAGTTTAAAAACACAAAATGGATAGACAACCCAATATTTTAAGAGACCTACCCGGAGACATGATTGATGAAATCTTGTCTAGAGTCGGCCAGAATTCTTCGGCACAACTATTTAAGGCGAGATCAGTTTGTAAGACATTCGAAGAACGTTCCAAGAATGTCTTGGTTTATAAGAGACTTTCGTTTGAAAGATGGGGGATATCACATTGGGAAACCCATAAGTTACGATGTGTTTACTTTGACGCATATATTGCGGGGAACCCAAATGCTATTTTACGCAACGGGTTAAGAAATTATTTTGACTCAATATATCCGAATATTGGACTTCGTGATTTAGAAAAAGCGGCTAACATGCAACATAAAGAAGCATGTTATGCTTACGGATTAGTAATGTTCGCTTCTCACCAAAGTGAGAACAAGAACATCGGGCTACAACTATTAAACAAAACGTTTCCACAAGTGACGGAGTCGGTAATTGGGGTAAGAAATGAGGTTTTTAGATTATTACGGGACTGTTGGACATTACGTAACCCTCGTCCCTTTGATGACGTTACAACACGCTGTCTTATCAACGGCCATAACGGTTATGTTGCACAAGACCAAGGATGGGAAGTAGTCCTAGTAAAACCAGAATGCATGACTTGTTTCTGGACGTATGAATTACGTGTCTTTATTGCCTTTGCTGAACGACTTGTGTACTAGCTAGAATTGTCTTCACAACTATCTTGTATCAAAGTTATTGTGTGCTATATTTCATGCTTTATGTAAAATAAGCGGTATTGTAAGTTTGTAAAATATTGTATAAAAGTTTGAACGCGAAATATTATTACAATCAGTTTTTCATATAGAATTGTAGTAGTTGAATTGTATATTAGCTACTAAGTATGAACTTAACGGGTAGGTACTACCCGAATTTAAACTTATAAAACGCTAATATGAAGAAAAAGCTTTTATAAATGAGTTCATATTATGCTACGAAATACTATTAACTACTCTTAATATTCTGTATGATTAACTTGTTCCATTTAACTATTTTGAAGGAAATGGCACCGACTACTCGACACACCGTGAATAGGAATGAAGAGGAATTCCGTACTTTTCTAGCTTCAAACATAGCCGCAGTACAGGCTGCGCTACATACCAACAATAACCTTGGATCTAGCAGTACAGGAAATCGTGTAGGATGCACCTACAAAGAATTCACTGCCTGCAAACCTTTGGAATTTGATGGAACCGAAGGACCGATCGGATTGAAACGGTGGACCGAGAAGGTTGAATCGGTGTTTGCCATAAGTAAGTGTACTGAAGAGGACAAAGTGAAGTACGCTACGCATACCTTCACAGGTTCTGCGTTAACATGGTGGAATACCTATCTAGAGCAAGTGGGACAAGATGATGCGTACGCACTACCGTGGTCAGCATTCAAGCACTTGATGAACGAGAAGTACCGTCCCAGAACCGAGGTCAATAAGCTCAAGACAGAACTTAGAGGGTTACGAACCCAAGGATTTGATATTACCACGTACGAAAGACGATTCACAGAATTGTGCCTATTGTGTCCGGGAGCATTCGAAGATGCGGAAGAGAAGATCGACGCGTTTGTGAAAGGATTACCGGAAAGAATCCAAGAAGATATAAGTTCACACGAGCCCGCCTCCATACAACAGGCATGTAGAATGGCTCACAAACTAGTGAACCAGATTGAAGAAAGAATTAAAGAACAGACTGCTGAAGAGGCCAATGTGAAGCAAGTCAAAAGAAAGTGGGAGGAAAACGGTGATAAGAATCACCAATACAACAACAACAGCAATTACAACAATAATCGCAACAATTATCCCAACAATCGCAACATCAATCGCAACTACAACAAACGGCCCAACAACAACAACAACAACAACAACAACAGCAACTACAACAATCATCCCAACAACAATAATAACCGCAACAACAACAACAATCAGAAGCAACTATGCCAAAGGTGTGAAAAGAATCACTCGGGGTTCTGCACCAAATTTTGCAACAAGTGTAGAAGAAATGGTCATAGCGCGGCGAAGTGTGAGGTCTACGGACCAGGGGTTAATAGAACGAAAGGAACAAATGGTGTCGGAACGAGTAATGGCGGAGCAAGTAGTGTCGGAGCAAGTTATGCCAATGTAGTTTGTTATAAATGTGGAAAACCAGGCCACATTATTAGAAATTGCCCGAACCAGGAGAACACGAATGGACAAGGCCGTGGAAGAGTTTTCAATATTAATGCGGTAGAGGCACAGGAAGACCCGGAGCTTGTTACGGGTACGTTTCTTATTGACAATAAATCTGCTTACGTTTTATTTGATTCGGGTGCGGATAGAAGCTATATGAGTAGAGATTTTTGTGCTAAATTAAGTTGTCCATTGACGCCTTTGGATAGTAAATTTTTACTCGAATTAGCAAATGGTAAATTAATTTCAGCAGATAATATATGTCGGAATCGAGAAATTAAACTGGTTAGCGAAACATTTAAGATTGATTTGATACCAGTAGAGTTAGGGAGTTTTGATGTGATAATCGGTATGGACTGGTTGAAAGAAGTGAAAGCGGAGATCGTTTGTTACAAAAATGCAATTCGCATTATACGAGAAAAAGGAAAACCCTTAATGGTGTACGGAGAAAAGGGCAACACGAAGCTACATCTTATTAGTAATTTGAAGGCACAAAAACTAATAAGAAAAGGTTGCTATGCTGTTCTAGCACACGTCGAGAAAGTACAAACTGAAGAAAAGAGCATCAATGATGTTCCCATTGCAAAAGAATTTCCCGATGTATTTCCGAAAGAATTACCGGGATTACCCCCACATCGATCCGTTGAATTTCAAATAGATCTTGTACCAGGAGCTGCACCAATAGCTCGTGCTCCTTACAGACTCGCACCCAGCGAGATGAAAGAACTGCAAAGCCAATTACAAGAACTTTTAGAGCGTGGTTTCATTCGACCAAGCACATCACCGTGGGGAGCTCCTGTTTTGTTTGTCAAGAAGAAAGATGGTACATTCAGGTTGTGTATCGACTACCGAGAGTTGAACAAACTTACCATCAAGAACCGCTACCCACTACCGAGAATCGACGACTTATTTGATCAACTACAAGGCTCGTCTGTTTATTCAAAGATTGACTTACGTTCCGGGTATCATCAAATGCGGGTGAAAGAAGATGATATTCCAAAGACTGCTTTCAGAACACGTTACGGTCATTATGAGTTTATGGTCATGCCGTTTGGTTTAACTAATGCACCAGCTGTGTTCATGGACCTTATGAACCGAGTGTGTGGACCATACCTTGACAAGTTTGTCATTGTTTTCATTGATGACATACTTATTTACTCAAAGAATGACCAAGAACACGGTGAACATTTGAGAAAGGTGTTAGAAGTATTGAGGAAGGAAGAATTGTACGCTAAGTTTTCAAAGTGTGCATTTTGGTTGGAAGAAGTTCAATTCCTCGGTCACATAGTGAACAAAGAAGGTATTAAGGTGGATCCGGCAAAGATAGAAACTGTTGAAAAGTGGGAAACCCCGAAAACTCCGAAACACATACGCCAGTTTTTAGGACTAGCTGGTTACTACAGAAGGTTCATCCAAGACTTTTCCAGAATAGCAAAACCCTTGACTGCATTAACGCATAAAGGGAAGAAATTTGAATGGAATGATGAACAAGAGAAAGTGTTTCAGTTATTGAAGAAAAAGCTAACTACGGCACCTATATTGTCATTGCCTGAAGGGAATGATGATTTTGTGATTTATTGTGACGCATCAAAGCAAGGTCTCGGTTGTGTATTAATGCAACGAACGAAGGTGATTGCTTATGCGTCTAGACAATTGAAGATTCACGAACAAAATTATACGACGCATGATTTGGAATTAGGCGCGGTTGTTTTTGCATTAAAGACTTGGAGGCACTACTTATATGGGGTCAAAAGTATTATATATACCGATCACAAAAGTCTTCAACACATATTTAATCAGAAACAACTGAATATGAGGCAGCGTAGGTGGATTGAATTATTGAATGATTACGATTTTGAGATTCGTTACCACCCGGGGAAGGCAAATGTGGTAGCCGATGCCTTGAGCAGGAAGGATAGAGAACCCATTCGAGTAAAATCTATGAATATAATGATTCATAATAACATTACTACTCAAATAAAGGAGGTGCAACAAGGAGTTTTAAAAGAGGGAAATTTAAAGGATGAAATACCCAAAGGATCGGAGAAGCATCTTAATATTCGGGAAGACGGAACCCGGTATAGGGCTGAAAGGATTTGGGTACCAAAATTTGGAGATATGAGAGAAATGGTACTTAGAGAAGCTCATAAAACCAGATACTCAATACATCCTGGAACGGGGAAGATGTACAAGGATCTCAAGAAACATTTTTGGTGGCCGGGTATGAAAACCGATGTTGCTAAATACGTAGGAGAATGTTTGACGTGTTCTAAGGTCAAAGCTGAGCATCAGAAACCATCAGGTCTACTTCAACAACCCGAAATCCCGGAATGGAAATGGGAAAACATTACCATGGATTTCATCACTAAATTGCCAAGGACTGCAAATGGTTTTGATACTATTTGGGTAATAGTTGATCGTCTCACCAAATCAGCACACTTCCTACCAATAAGAGAAGATGACAAGATGGAGAAGTTAGCACGACTGTATTTGAAGGAAGTCGTCTCCAGACATGGAATACCAATCTCTATTATCTCTGATAGGGATGGCAGATTTATTTCAAGATTCTGGCAGACATTACAGCAAGCATTAGGAACTCGTCTAGACATGAGTACTGCCTATCATCCACAAACTGATGGGCAGAGCGAAAGGACGATACAAACGCTTGAAGACATGCTACGAGCATGTGTTATTGATTTCGGAAACAGTTGGGATCGACATCTACCGTTAGCAGAATTTTCCTACAACAACAGCTACCATTCAAGCATTGAGATGGCGCCGTTTGAAGCACTTTATGGTAGAAAGTGCAGGTCTCCGATTTGTTGGAGTGAAGTGGGGGATAGACAGATTACGGGTCCGGAGATTATACAAGAAACTACCGAGAAGATCATCCAAATTCAACAACGGTTGAAAACCGCCCAAAGTCGACAAAAGAGCTACGCTGACATTAAAAGAAAAGATATAGAATTTGAAATTGGAGAGATGGTCATGCTTAAAGTTGCACCTTGGAAAGGCGTTGTTCGATTTGGTAAACGAGGGAAATTAAATCCAAGGTATATTGGACCATTCAAGATTATTGATCGTGTCGGACCAGTAGCTTACCGACTAGAGTTACCTCAACAACTCGCGGCTGTACATAACACTTTCCACGTCTCGAATTTAAAGAAATGTTTTGCTAAAGAAGATCTCACTATTCCGTTAGATGAAATCCAAATCAACGAAAAACTTCAATTCATCGAAGAACCCGTCGAAATAATGGATCGTGAGGTTAAAAGACTTAAGCAAAACAAGATACCAATTGTTAAGGTTCGATGGAATGCTCGTAGAGGACCTGAGTTCACCTGGGAGCGTGAAGATCAGATGAAGAAGAAATACCCGCATCTATTTCCAGAAGATTCGTCAACACCTTCAACAGCTTAAAATTTCGGGACGAAATTTATTTAACGGGTAGGTACTGTAGTGACCCGAACTTTTCCATGTTTATATATATTAATTGAGATTGATATTTACATGATTAAATGTTTCCAACATGTTAAGCAATCAAACTTGTTAAGACTTGATTAATTGAAATAGGTTTCATATAGACAATTGACCACCCAAGTTGACCGGTGATTCACGAACGTTAAAACTTGTAAAAAAACTATATGATGACATATATATGGTTATATATATAGTTAACATGATATTATGATAAGTAAACATATCATTAATTATATTAACAATGAACTACATATGTAAAAACAAGACTACTAACTTAATGATTTTGAAACGAGACATATATGTAACGTTTATCGTTGTAACGACATTTAATGTATATATATCATATTAAGAGATATTCGTACATCATAATATCATGATAATATAATAATTTAAAATCTCTTTTGATATTATAAACATTGGGTTAACAACATTTAACAAGATCGTTAACCTAAAGGTTTCAAAACAACACTTACATGTAACGACTAACGATGACTTAACGACTCAGTTAAAATGTATATACATGTAGTGTTTTAATATGTATTTATACACTTTTGAAAGACTTCAATACACTTATCAAAATACTTCTACTTAACAAAAATGCTTACAATTACATTCTCGTTCAGTTTCATCAACAATTCTACTCGTATGCACCCGTATTCGTACTCGTACAATACACAGCTTTTAGATGTATGTACTATTGGTATATACACTCCAATGATCAGCTCTTAGCAGCCCATGTGAGTCACCTAACACATGTGGGAACCATCATTTGGCAACTAGCATGAAATATCTCATAAGATTACAAAAATATGAGTAATCATTCATGACTTATTTACATGAAAACAAAATTACATATCCTTTATATCTAATCCATACACCAACGACCAAAAACACCTACAAACACTTTCATTCTTCAATTTTCTTCATCTAATTGAACTCTCTCAAGGTCTATCTTCAAGTTCTAAGTGTTCTTCATAAATTCCAAAAGTTCTAGTTTCATAAAATCAAGAATACTTTCAAGTTTGCTAGCTCACTTCCAATCTTGTAAGGTGATCATCCAACCTCAAGAAATCTTTGTTTCTTACAGTAGGTTATCATTCTAATACAAGGTAATAATCATATTCAAACTTTGGTTCAATTTCTATAACTATAACAATCTTATTTCAAGTGATGATCTTACTTGAACTTGTTTTCGTGTCATGATTCTGCTTCAAGAACTTCGAGCTATCCAAGGATCCATTGAAGCTAGATCCATTTTTCTCTTTTCTAGTAGGTTCATCCAAGGAACTTAAGGTAGTAATGATGTTCATAACATCATTCAATTCATACATATAAAGCTATCTTATTCGAAGGTTTAAACTTGTAATCACTAGAACATAGTTTAGTTAATTCTAAACTTGTTCGCAAACAAAAGTTAATCCTTCTAACTTGACTTTTAAAATCAACTAAACACATGTTCTATATCTATATGATATGCTAACTTAATGATTTAAAACCTGGAAACACGAAAAACACCGTAAAACCGGATTTACGCCGTCGTAGTAACACCGCGGGCTGTTTTGGGTTAGTTAATTAAAAACTATGATAAACTTTGATTTAAAAGTTGTTATTCTGAGAAAATGATTTTTATTATGAACATGAAACTATATCCAAAAATTATGGTTAAACTCAAAGTGGAAGTATGTTTTCTAAAATGGTCATCTAGACGTCGTTCTTTCGACTGAAATGACTACCTTTACAAAAACGACTTGTAACTTATTTTTCCGACTATAAACCTATACTTTTTCTGTTTAGATTCATAAAATAGAGTTCAATATGAAACCATAGCAATTTGATTCACTCAAAACGGATTTAAAATGAAGAAGTTATGGGTAAAACAAGATTGGATAATTTTTCTCATTTTAGCTACGTGAAAATTGGTAACAAATCTATTCCAACCATAACTTAATCAACTTGTATTGTATATTATGTAATCTTGAGATACCATAGACACGTATACAATGTTTCGACCTATCATGTCGACACATCTATATATATTTCGGAACAACCATAGACACTCTATATGTGAATGTTGGAGTTAGCTATACAGGGTTGAGGTTGATTCCAAAATATATATAGTTTGAGTTGTGATCAATACTGAGATACGTATACACTGGGTCGTGGATTGATTCAAGATAATATTTATCGATTTATTTCTATATATCTAACTGTGGACAACTAGTTGTAGGTTACTAACGAGGACAGCTGACTTAATAAACTTAAAATATCAAAATATATTAAAAGTGTTGTAAATATATTTTGAACATACTTTGATATATATGTATATATTGTTATAGGTTCGTGAATCAACAGTGGCCAAGTCTTACTTCCCGACGAAGTAAAAATCTGTGAAAGTGAGTTATAGTCCCACTTTTAAAATCTAATATTTTTGGGATGAGAATACATGCAGGTTTTATAAATGATTTACAAAATAGACACAAGTACGTGAAACTACATTCTATGGTTGAATTATCGAAATCGAATATGCCCCTTTTTATTAAGTCTGGTAATCTAAGAATTAGGGAACAGACACCCTAATTGACGCGAATCCTAAAGATAGATCTATTGGGCCTAACAAACCCCATCCAAAGTACCGGATGCTTTAGTACTTCGAAATTTATATCATATCCGAAGGGTGTCCCGGAATGATGGGGATATTCTTATATATGCATCTTGTTATTGTCGGTTACCAGGTGTTCACCATATGAATGATTTTTATCTCTATGTATGGGATGTGTATTGAAATATGAAATCTTGTGGTCTATTGTTACGATTTGATATATATAGGTTAAACCTATAACTCACCAACATTTTTGTTGACGTTTAAAGCATGTTTATTCTCAGGTGAATATTAAGAGCTTCCGCTGTTGCATACTAAAATAAGGACAAGATTTGGAGTCCATGTTTGTATGATATTGTGTAAAAACTGCATTCAAGAAACTGATTTCGATGTAACATATTTGTATTGTAAACCATTATGTAATGGTCGTGTGTAAACAGGATATTTTAGATTATCATTATTTGATAATCTACGTAAAGCTTTTTAAACCTTTATTTATGAAATAAAGGTTATGGTTTGTTTTAAAAATGAATGCAGTCTTTGAAAAACGTCTCATATAGAGGTCAAAACCTCGCAACGAAATCAATTAATATGGAACGTTTTTAATCAATAAGAACGGGACATTTCACACTGTATGTAATCTACCCCTGTTTTGATTAGATATGAATATTAATTTACCCACTTGATCAGTTTGAATAATCAATTACCCAACCCGAATAATTAATTAAATGATTATAATAGATTCCATATGAACGTCACTAAATAGGACAACCATAATCATTATTAATTATTAGGATAATTAATTTGAAGATAGGTTCGACAGACTCCAATGAGTTGTCACTCAATTAGACAATACCCCCCATCTATTAATAGTCAATAGTCCAATTTCCACAAGTGTCGGTCTTTTGCCCAAACCTTAATTATGGTACAAAATTCAATAACCCCGTCTTAATATTTAGTCAAACATCACGATTACTTCGGCTTAAATAAGCATAATAATAACTTAGTTACGAGACATTAATTTAAAAAGGAAGAACATAACTTACAGTGATTATTAATCGTGTAGCGTTACACGGACAGAGTTTCGACTTTAAAACCCGTAAAACATTCCTTAAAATAACCCAATTATTATTAAACTTAAACTAAAATTAAAATTATAATTATAAATATATATATTACATGTAAAGAGAAAGAAAGAAGAAAATGTGTACATAAATCGATCAAATGAATTGCCTTTTATAGGCAAATATTGAATTGAAATTTTCACTTATGACCCCTTAACTATGCTCAATTAACTACTTTTTATTATTTATTATTATTCTTATTATGAATTATTTAAATATTATATTATATTCTTGTGCATAGTTGACTTGTACTTTCAGCTCCGTTGCGTCGAGCGTTGATAGTTGGCTCGGGTACCGGTTCCGGATTTTCGAACGTCCTTTCGTATAATTTAATATCTTGTACTTTGCGTTTTGTAACTTGTACTCTTGTCATTTTTAGACGTTTCTCATCAATAAATTGAACCTTTTGAATTGTATCTTGTACATTTGAGCTTTTTGGACGTTTGTGTCTTCAAATCTTCGTTTTCGCCTTTTGTCTTCGCACTTATTTATTTAAACAATTATAATGAAAATATAATACAATTACATATGAAAACCTATTATTTAGAAGGGATATTGCTATGAAATATATGTTCCTTTTTAGCCTTATCAAATATCCCCACACTTATGCGTTGCTTGTCCTCAAGCAATACAGAACTTGAAATAAAAACATACATGAATCACTTTTTTATTCATCACACTTTGTACATTAGTGATTTTGATATGGTGATATAAACAATGATAGTAACGATAGAACCATGGTTAAAGGTGGGTGTGTCATCCACAGTTACCTCGGGTTTAGGTCAACGACACTTGCAATCAAATAGCCGATTTACTTTCGGTTTCCAAAGCAAAGTGCACATTTGAAAGGTGGTTTACAGTCCCACATGACTATGAAAATGTAGATCCTTAAGGAAATTGGATCTTTATGAAAACATTTGATCTTTTTGAAAATTTAATCTAGCTTTTACCCTAGATAAGTTTTCCGGAATAACCCTTCACCGGTGTTTGCAAAATATTTTTGTGGGTTGTGTGGGTTTCAGATTTGAAAATTTTAGCTCAACACTTGTGGTTTTGTGTTACCCACTTGCTAACCTTGTATTGGGAAAGCAACACGTCCAGTTTACTTGTTCCGTATATTACCTTTCGATAAACTACCGTCCGGTTGTAAAGGAAAGCGATGAACAAGAAACTGTTAAGGCAATGTCTAATGACATGCATATGATTATGGTCTTAAAACGTGTCGGATGCTAGTACTATCCTTTGTAGGAGCAATAGTAAAGATCATCCTATGATTTTTCGGTCTGGCACAAGGTCCTGTCTCCGACCATGCTATGCAACCACCGTTTCTTGCGGTTGACACCCGATTTGGTTCAGGTGACCTAATGAATTCTGATGAATTCTCAGGATTTTACGTTCAATGGTAATGAACGCATTGAAAATAGGTTTTCAGAAAACAAATCGGTTTTATTTTTGATCAAAATATTTTCTCGTTCAAGCTCGAGTTTAGATATCATTGAATTCCATGAGTTTGTAATTCTCAATCTTTAAGGTCAATCTCTAGAATTGAGTAATATCAGTCTTAAAAGCTGATTTTTGATCTTTAAGGAGATTATCCTTTCTGGAGATTTGATTCATTAGTCTTATCAAGCTAATTTGCACGGTGCCCCCCATTGTGCGAGATAAATCCTTCTCATGGTTAGGATAAATCTGACCACATGGCGACCCTGTTTGATGCTGAGGTCCGTGAATTTCCTGCTGATTTTAGAGATGACTTTTCTAGATTTTTCGTCAACCTACAGCTGGTCTGGACGACAACTTCATGACCTAAATCAAGAAGCGCGTTTCTTTTTCGGAAGACTTTACTTCCTTTTAATGATGGAATTGATTCATCGTGTAGATCCATCTTTCTTACAGTAAATCGGGTAAACCAGTTAATTTAGTCCAAAGTAAAAGCACCTGCAATAACTTTACAAAAACATGTGATAGATAGTTTTTAATTGAATAACTTGGTACATTCTCCACACACTTGACTTTTTTCATGCGTCTTTTTATATCTTAATAAATAAATTCAAGCGTTTTAGTTGTTTCTCAATTTATGTCCTTTCTGAGGTAACAATAATTTCGGCATTAACACCTAGTTTTATCGTTCATAAATATGTATAAACATGATTTTGAATTCATTTAGTTAAAAAAATTTAAAATTTTCATAATATTTAGAAAATAAGCCAAGTATAAACCCGAGAGAATTTATAACCCTTCCCCACACTTGAGATCATGCAATGCCCTCATTTGCATGAAATCAGACTATAATTATAAATTCATGAGGGTGATTAGTGTAGGAAAGTGATAAAAAATACCCAGTTTGTAATTACAAAGCTCGTCGAATGATTGATGGCGCGCCTCATCGTTCATTCCTTCATTTATTATATCACATTTGTTGTTTTGCATCTTGTCGTCAAAATCAGTAGCTTTTGCTGAACTTAATGTTAGTATTTGAAAGTGCGTTGTTTTACCGTGTTGTTTACATGATAAAATACAAACATATATACATATTTTTAAAGTTGGGTATATTACCCCACGTTCAAAAATTTATAAAATCAAATTTTTTTTTTTTGCATACTTTAAATCAATAAAATTAAAAATAATGATGACAAAATTTTTTGCCCCGCCCTCGGGTAAAGTAATTTCGGCTCAACGACCTAGTCTTCAACTCACGACGAATTTTAGAAATCATTTTTTTCAACTTAATGAAATAAAGTAAATTTTTGTTTTTAAATTCACACAAAACTTAAAAAGAAAACATATTAATTTCATATAAAACCTAAAACACAAAAAAATTCAGAATGGGGGGAGAAAACTAGTTCTTTAGTGTCTGCTAGTGAAAAAGACCAATCGGATTCCATTCTCGGAACTACACGAGAACATAACAACTAACTCCAAACAGCATTTTCTTTTTAGAATATTTGAATCTCCTCACACTTAGGTAGATGTGGTGTCGAAATTGTGATTAACTTCATCGTCAATTTCTCTTGGACCATAATCAACTTGCATATCTGTGACTTTTGCTTTAAGCCAGTGACCAGCTTTTTCCGTAATATCCACAAATTCAACTAGCTTCGCCTTTTCTTTAGGCGACAGATTGGATACTAACCGGTTATATAACTTAAAGTTCCCCTTACTTTTAGCATCAATAACCCGTTTAAAAAGTTTCTTCATTGAACTGTTAATAACGGGGTCATTTAATTTCGTATCAACTATGGGGTTCTTTATTATCAAGTCATCATTAGGTGTTACTTCATTTTCCCCACACTTAGGCGTTCTATTATTGTTAAGCATTACCGTTGGAGTTGGTAAAACACCATGGTTCTTACCAATCGTTTTTGTCGGTTCAACGGTTTTGGTTTGTGGATATTTAGACTTTCGAATCATAAAGGTGATCAATTTCTCATCATTACTAAGTGTCATTCTACCCTTTCTTACATCAAATAACGCCCCGATGGACGCTAAGAATGGTCGACCTAAAATTAGAGGAACGTTTGAGTCCTCTTCTATGTCAATGACAATGAATTCGACTAGAAAGGTTTAATTACCTACTTGAACGGGTAGGTTGTCAGCAATTCCAACTGAGTGCTTAATGGTTTAATCAAGGAGTCGAACACTCATATCCGTTGGAGTTAACTCACCTACACCTAATCTCTTATATAATGAAAGAGGCATAACACTCACACTTGAACCTAAATCTGCTAGTGCATCATACATGACATAGTCACTAAGTAGACAAGGAACAATAAATTCACCCGGATCACCTACCCTAGGTGGAGGATTTGGTGGAACTGTCTTCACCGGGTTTACTTCTACTGTTTTTGTTTCTTGCACTTTTTTATTCTTCTTCTTCTTCTTCTTCTTTCCAGAGGTATCACAAACTTTATTACCTATTACTTGCTCATACTCAACTCCTTTTCTTGAAAACGGGATGGGTGGTCTGTATGGTGCCACCACTGGCTTTACATACTCGGGTGGTGGTGGTGGTGTAACTTCTTCATTGTTACTTACATCTAAAACCTCCCCATCTTCTGATGCTGGTTTTTCAGAATTTGTTGAAACCATATTAACATTTTCATTCCGAGGATTTACTTCAGTATTACTCGGTAGCTTTCCTTGTTTCCTTTCACTCATCAATCTAACAAGAGTACCTACTTGTTTTTCTAGATTCAAAATAGAAGCTTGTTGAGTTCTAAATGACTGATCAAACCTCTCATTCGTTTGAGTTTGAGTTTCAATAAATTGTGTTTGAGATTTAACTAGCTTAAATACCACTTCTTCCAGATTTGACTTTTTCTCTTCGGTTTGTTGTGGTGGTTTATACAAGCCAGGTCTTTGTTGATTGAAAGTGTTGTTTTGAGTTGATTGATTATTCGGACCTTGTTGGTTATACGAGTTATTGTCGGGTCCTTTTGGATTGTAAAGAATGTTTTGATTTCGATTGAAGTTTGGCCTTGGCGGTTGATAATTATTCTGATAACTATTTTCCAGCCTTTGGTTCATGTAGACAACATTCTCACGTTGTTCCATCATTTGTTCAATGTGACAGTCTTTCATTAAGTGTGGTCCACCGCATTGCTCACAACTGATTCGTATTGCGTGAGTATCTTTATTCATCTTTTCCATTCGTCTCTCGAAAGCATCTATTTTTGCAGAAACGGAATCAAAGTTATGGCTAGAATCGGCTCTAGCCGCTTTAGATGAACGATATATATCTTTCTCTTGGTGCCACTCATGAGAGTGGGAGGCTGTGTTATCAATAATTTTGTAAGCTTCAATTGCGGTTTTCTTCATAATGGAACCACTAGCTGTTATGTCGATGTTTTTTCGTGTAGCAACGTTGACACCTTGGTAGAATATTTGTACTATTTGATAAGTGTCTAAACCGTGTTGAGGACATCCTCTCAACAACTTTCCAAATCTTTTCCACGCCTCATATAGAGTTTCATTTGACTTTTGTGTGAACGTAACAATTTCTCCTTGAAGTCTCACGGCTTTAGATGCCGGAAAGAATCTTTTAAGAAATTTCTCAACTAAAACATCCCATGTGTCAATCGCCCCTTCAGGTAACGATTCTAACCAATCTTTGGCTTCTCCCTTTAAAGTCCAGGGAAACAACATGAGATAGATCTGTTCATCCTCAACTTCTCAGATTTTGAATAGTGTACAGATCCTATTAAACGTACTAAGATGTTCGTTTGAATCTTCCTTCGGCGCACCACTATATTGGCACTGATTAGTTACCATGTGTAGGATTTGTCCTTTGATTTCATAATCTGGCGCATTAATGTCTGGCTTAATAATGGCGTGACCTTGGCCCGTGTGTGTGGCTCTCATTCGGTCTTCCATACTTAGAGGTTTCAGATTTTCCATAATTGAATTTGTTGAATACGAATCACTAGAAGATTCTGATTTAATGGTTTGTGGTTCAGGAGGAATGATTAGTGGTTCTGGATCTTGGAATTGTCCCTGAATATTCTCCGGATTCTCAATTGTGAGGTCGGGTTCAAAAGATGGATTATCGGAAATTTGAGTTGGAGTTCTTGGTCGACTAGATGATGATTCTAAAGAAAAATCAACGGCGACAATATTGGCTAGATGTCTTGATCGAGTTATAGGTGGTGAACGTATGAAAGGTGGTGAACGTTTTACTCGGTGCATTCACTGAATATCCTATTAGTTTTTAAAAGGAAAGAAAAATTATATAAGTTATCCAATTAATAGACTTTTCTGATTTTGCCCACGTTTCGAATAGCCAAAAGATGCAGCAGAGGGGCAGGATTCGTTTGGTCTCAATATAATTGAGTACTGTTTGGCTCCAATAACCCGGTCCACGTACAAATCCAACTATTACTACGAACCAGAAATTTTTGATGTCTATCAATTTAACCACTTAAAATAAATTTTCGTAATTTTAAGAAATTTAGATAAGAAGTAGAATAAAAATCTTATCCTAAAACTAGAATAGCGAGAAATAAGAAAGAAAAAAAAAACGCGTCGAAAAAGGTCGAAAAATAAAAGGTCAAAAAATAGGCGTCGAAAAATAAAAATAAGAAAGTAGCGCGAAAAACGGCGTCGCAAAATTCTAAAGCACATAAATCTTAGTCTAAGGAATAAGCACTTAAGGGATTTTACGGCAAACCTAAAAATTCTAGAAATAAAAATAACTATAGCAAAACTAAACTTAATACTAAAAATTGTAACTAGAGTCTAAAAATCTAAAGGTAATAAAAAAAAACTTTTTTTTTAATTTTTTTTTATATTTTTTTTTTTTTAAGGATTTTAAAATTTTTTTTTAAAATTTTTTTTTATATATATTTTTTTTTTAAAAAAATTTTCTTTAAAAAAAACGATTTTTTTTACAATTTTTTTTTTGAAACGAATTTTTTTTTCTTAAAAAAAACGATTTTTTTACACAATTTTTTTTAAAGGAATTAATAATTTTTTTATTATTATTATTTTTTTTCAAAACTTTTTTTAACTCATTTACTATTCATGAATAGTAAATGAAAAGAAATTAATTAATTTACTATTTACATGAAAGCGACATGATAGAAATTATTAATTGCAAGTTACATAATATACCCCTGAAATATTTAATAAATACGACTTTTTAAAACTTTTAAAACTTTTACGATTCAAAATAGTAAAGGAAAGAAATTAATTAATTTACTATTCACATGAAAGCGACATTATAGAAATTATTAATGATAAGTTACATAATATACCCCTGAAATATTTAATAAATACAACTTTTTAAAACTTTTAAAACTTTTACGTATCAAATTTGATTCTAAAATATTATTATATTATTATATTTTATTTCAATATTATTATATTATTATATTTATTAAATTATTATATTTAAATTAGTATATCTTTAATCAATCAAAAACTAAAAAAAAAACTTAAATACCCCGTAAAAACAGAAAAAGTGTCCCCGAAATTACTTTTTTTATAACTATATTTTTACAAATATAAATTAAAAATATAGCGTTTTAGCTGTCCCCGGCAGCGGCGCCAAAAACTTGATGATGTAGCGTGAGGGTACGGAATAGTATTATTTTTACTAGGAAATACTACAAAATATGACACAAGTTTTATTAATTTACGGATGGGATATACCTAACCTTGCTACAACACTATAGGCAGTGTACCTAATCGTAGAGTAGTGTAGTTTTTAGTAAGTCCGGTTCGTTCCACAGGGAGCTAGTGATTACGTACTATATTTTTATAAAACTATATTTATATAAATATATATATAAGTAGTAATATTATTATAAAAGGGGGGTTTTTACCGTTTAATGACCGGTTTGTCGATTTTATATTTTTAAGCGTAAAGATAAATGACAATAATTAAAGTGCGTAAAATAAATAAATGACGATAAATAAAATAACAATAAATAAAATTGCGATAGAATATGAAATAAAAGGATTATGCTTATTTAAACTTCCGTAATCATGATGTTTAACGTTTTGATTTTAATTAATTGTTACTTGGGTTAATTGTCCTTTGTCATGGTTTATTTGATACCTATCTGGTTTTTATCCATAATAGTCCATCGGTCATAAATATAAAGTGCGAGTGTCCTCGTCAAATTACCCTTATACCCGAAGTCAAATATTCCAACTAATTAAGGATTTAAACTGTGACGCAGTTATCACTTCTGTCAACAATTACACCAGTTATCACTGTATGTAATCTACCCCTGTTTTGATTAGATATGAATATTAATTTACCCACTTGATCAGTTTGAATAATCAATTACCCAACCCGAATAATTAATTAAATGATTATAATAGATTCCATATGAACGTCACTAAATAGGACAACCATAATCATTATTAATTATTAGGATAATTAATTTGAAGATAGGTTCGACAGACTCCAATGAGTTGTCACTCAATTAGACAATACCCCCCATCTATTAATAGTCAATAGTCCAATTTCCACAAGTGTCGGTCTTTTGCCCAAACCTTAATTATGGTACAAAATTCAATAACCCCGTCTTAATATTTAGTCAAACATCACGATTACTTCGGCTTAAATAAGCATAATAACAACTTAGTTACGAGACATTAATTTAAAAAGGAAGAACATAACTTACAGTGATTATTAATCGTGTAGCGTTACACGGACAGAGTTTCGACTTTAAAACCCGTAAAACATTCCTTACAATAACCCAATTATTATTAAACTTAAACTAAAATTAAAATTATAATTATAAATATATATATTACATGTAAAGAGAAAGAAAGAAGAAAAGGTGTACATAAATCGATCAAATGAATTGCCTTTTATAGGCAAATATTGAATTGAAATTTTCACTTATGACCCCTTAACTATGCTCAATTAACTACTTTTTATTATTTATTATTATTCTTATTATGAATTATTTAAATATTATATTATATTCTTGTGCATAGTTGACTTTTACTTTCAGCTCTGTTGCGTCGAGCGTTGATAGTTGGCTCGGGTACCGGTTCCGGATTTTCGAACGTCCTTTCGTATAATTTAATATCTTGTACTTTGCGTTTTGTAACTTGTACTCTTGTCATTTTTAGACGTTTCTCATCAATAAATTGAACCTTTTGAATTGTATCTTGTACATTTGAGCTTTTTGGACGTTTGTGTCTTCAAATCTTCATTTTCGCCTTTTGTCTTCGCACTTATTTATTTAAACAATTATAATGAAAATATAATACAATTACATATGAAAACCTATTATTTAGAAGGGATATTGCTATGAAATATATGTTCCTTTTTAGCCTTATCAGTTACCAATTTGAATTTGTTCCTTTGATATGTCTCGTAATCTCTCCATCTCCTATCAAATCTCAGATTAGGATGCAGAGTGTGCTCAGGAATCGTTGGGAATTCTACTGGCGGCCTCATTGGGAATACTATGAATTCATCAACAAACTGTACCGGATCATAATAATGTATGTGCTGATCACGCTGTTGTTGTGGTTCTTGTTGTGGTTCTTGTTGTGGTTCTTGTTCGTGTTGCATTTCTGGTTCTGGTTCTGGTGCTGGTGCTGGTCGTCTAGATGATGATGCTCCTGAACCTCCAGTATCGGCTTTCTGCAAAATACATTAAACACAAAATTTGTGCATCCAAATATGCATTAGTGTTAGCAAAATATCAACTTAAAACAATCACTATAACATGTTAAATCAAAATTAAACCTATACACATTTTCATAATTTTTCACAATTCTACACTTTTCAAATAATCACATATGAAAATGTATACAAAATTCATAAGCATTTAACTCAAATAACATGTCAAAATAGTCATTACTAATAATTAAACAAGTCTCAAATGGCAAATATATCAAATTAATCAAGTTCATGAATTTTGGACTTAAAAAGTCCACTTTAATCTCCGAAAATCATGTTTAGGATCAATGTTTGGATCATTTAACTATCTAAACATGTTACACTACTCAATTTAGCAATAATTCATGACAAAAATCGGCCATAACCTGTTTATATCAAAAAGCCCCAAATTGTTCAAGAACACAAACCCTAGATTTCTAAAAATTTTGAAGTTTTTGGCTTCAAATCATGTTAAATAGCATCAATCTAGGTTATACATGCATAAAATACTAACAATTTAACACTAATTACACTAGAAATTAACAAAATTGCATTAGGTAAAAAATTGATAAATATCACAAAAACTAGGAATTTATAGAGTTTAGGGGTGTAATTTTTACCATTTTGCTGAAGAATGAGAATCTCGGCATGATTAGAGCAAGAAAAATGACGAATTACGGTGGAAAATTGATGAAATTTGGTGAAGATTTGAGGTATTTTCGTGAATGTATGTGTGTTGTGGTGAGGAAGACAGCTCGCTGGCTGTTTTGTATCAGGCCTGCATTTGGTCCCCATGCGATCACATGGGTTCCAAGTGCAAACCCCATGCGATCGCATGGGGTGCCGGCTACAGTGATTTCAGGTTTTTTTTTTTTTTTTTTAAAACCTTATACTTTATAAAACTTATAATTAATTAAATTTTAAAAATTTTGTTTTCCTTTAGGAGCGAGGGCGTTTCGGATCGTTGTCCTAGTCTGTCCCTCGACAAAATTTTAAAATTTGTCAAATCAAAGTGCGGTTTTTTTTTAAAAGTAAAGATTTTTGGGTTTTTTTTAATGTTTTTGGCATACTTTAATTCAATAAGATTAAAAATAATGATAATAAAAGTTCTCGTCCCTCCCTCGGGTAAAGCAATTTCGGTTCAATGACCTAGTCTTCAACTTACGACGAATTTTAAAAATCATTTTTTTAACTTAATGAGATAAAGTAAATTTTTGTTTTTAAATTCACACCAAACTTAAAAAAATACATAAAATTCAAAATTAATATTAAAAATTCACACCAAACTTAAAATTTGAAATGCATAAGATTAAAAATTCATATTTTAAAAATTAAAAATTCACACCAAACTTAATTTAAAAAATTCATATTATAAAATCACACCAAACTTATATTATATTTTTCAAATATTTACAATTTTAAATATATTGTTTTTACAAAGTTTACAATATTAATTTAAGATTTATATATTAATTTTAAAAACATGGTAAAAATAAAATTAAAAATCTTTTTGGCTTTTTATCCCACTTTAATCAATCAAATATTATCAAAAATATGCGCCCCTCTTTTCGGTAAAGTAATTTCGGTTCCAAGACGTAATTTAACTCATGACGAATTTTTGAAATATTTTGGGTTGATTGATTAAAGATATTTATACCTTAAGAATAAACGTTAAATTTCGCAGTGATGTAATAAATTTTTGTATGATATCAATAATTTCGGTCGCCAAACCTAATTTTATTCAATACCAATTTAATACTTTATAGCGAACAAATTAGCGTTTATTATCAAAAGGTTAAAAATAAAAATAAATAAAAAATAAAAACTGTACAGACTTACCTGTGAGATAGTATTCTTAGTTATATGATCTATCCCATTCATAAGATAGTCGGTTTAATTGGTTTTCCATGGCTACATAGGCGTAACCTCGAGCATTCAGTGTTTTTTCTTCTAAACATATGAACGGTCCGTCTCTGCATAAAGTAACAAATTCGGTATTTGAATAGGTTTGATTATTTGAACATTTACCTCCATGTGACCATTTTCCGCATTTGTGACATCTTTCTAGGTGTCGTGCTCTTCTTTTCGCTGCGGATTTTGATTTTCCTTTACAAAATTGTAACTTATTATCTTCGCATCTGGATTCTTTTCTTACTCCGTCCAATCTTTCTCTGATTACTGATACTATTTCACTCGGTAGTGTGTCATTATTACGTTTAGTGATCAAAGCGTGTAGTATTAGACCATGGTTTAGTTCACAGGCAGTCTTCATTTCCTAAAAAAATAAAAATTCAGAATGGGGAGAGAAGACTAGTTCTTTAGGGTCTGCTAGGGAAAGACCATTCGGGTTCCATTTTCGAGAACTACACGAAAACAGACAATCTAACTCTAACAGAAATACATATTATCCTTTAAAGACTTGATTTTCCCCACACTTAGTTAGCTGTGGTATCGAAATCGTGATTAACTTCATTGTCGAATTCCATCGGACTATCTATGTAGTGTTTAACTCTGTGACCATTAACTTTAAATTCAATCCCATTTGAATTTATTAATCCTATCGTTCCGTATGGAAAAACTCTTTTGACTATGAATGGTCCAGACCATCTTGATTTCAATTTTTCAGGAAATAGCTTGAATCGTGAATTGAAAAGAAGAACTCTGTCTCCTTCTTTAAATTCTTTTAAACTTCTGATTCTTTTATCATGCCATTTCTTCGTTTTTTCTTTATAGATTAATGAATTTTCGTATGCTTCATTTCTTAACTCTTCTAATTCGTTTAGTTGACTTAATTGTAGACGTCCAGCTTCATGTATATCAAGATTACATGTCTTCAAAGCCCAAAATGCTTTGTGTTCAATTTCTACTGGAAGATGACATGCTTTTCCGTAAACAAGTCTAAAAGGTGTGGTTCCAATTGGAGTTTTGTAGGCTGTTCTAAAAGCCCAGAGTGCATCCTCCAATTTAATGGACCATTCCTTCGGATTTGATCCAACGGTTTTCTCTAGAATACGTTTTAAAGCTCGGTTGGTATTTTCAACTTGTCCACTTGTTTGTGGATGATATGCGGTGGAGATTTTATGAGTTACTCAATATCTTTTGAGAACTTTCTCAAGTTGATTATTACAGAAATGAGTTCCCCGATCACTTATTAAAGCTTTCGGTGTTCCAAACCTTGCAAAAAGACGTTTTAAAAAGTTGACTACAACTCGTGCATCGTTAGTTGGGAGAGCTTGTGCTTCCGCCCATTTAGATACATAATCAATGGCTACGAGAATATAGAGATTATTATGAGATTTTGGAAATGGACCCATAAAGTCAATACCCCAAATGTCAAATACTTCACATACTTGGATAACATTTTGTGGCATTTCATCACGTTGACTTATTTTTCCGGCCCTTTGACAAGCATCACAGGATTTGCAAAGAAGGTGTGCGTCTTTGTAAATTGTAGGCCAATAGAATCCAGCTTCATAAACTTTTCTTGCTGTTAATTGAGGCCCATAATGACCTCCTGTTGGTCCTGTGTGACAATGGTTTAATATTTTACTGGCTTCATCTCCGAATACACATCGGCGTATTATTCTATCTGGACAACTTTTAAACAAATGTGGATCTTCCCAGAAATAGTGTTTTATATCACTGAAGAATTTCTTTCGTTTTTGGTACGATAATCCTTTTTCAAGGAATCCACATACTAAGTAGTTTGCATAGTCTGCAAACCATGGTATTTCATTATAATCTATCTTCAATAGATATTCATCAGGAAAGTTGTCTTGTATGACCGATTCATTTAGAACTTCTAACTCAGGATTTTCAAGACGAGAAAGATGATCAGCGGCGAGATTTTCTGCTCCTTTTTTATCTCGGATTTCAATATCGAACTCTTGTAAGAGTAAAATCCAACGTATTAATCTTGGTTTAGCATCTTGTTTCGAAAATAGGTATCTAAGAGCAGAATGGTCGGTATAGACCACCGTTTTTGCTAGAACGAGATATGATCGAAATTTGTCAAAAGCAAAGACAATAGCAAGGAGTTCTTTTTCAATAGTTGTATAGTTCGTTTGTGCTCCTTGTAACGTCTTACTAGCATAATATATAGGTTGAAATCGTTTTTCAATCCTTTGTCCTAAAACGGCTCCCATTGCAAAATCACTTGCATCGCACATTAGTTCAAATGGTAGATTCCAATTTGGTGTTATCATGATCGGCGCATTAGTGAGTTTCTCTTTAAGAATATTAAAAGATTTGATACATTCATCTGAAAAGATGAATGGAGCATCCTTTTCTAGGAGTTTATTCATAGGAGTGGCAATTTTAGAAAAATCTTTTATGAAACGTCGGTAAAAACTGGCATGCCCTAGAAAACTCCTAACTCCTCTAACATTGGTGGGATGTGGAAGTTTAGCAATTACATCTACTTTAGCTCTATCCACTTCAATTCCTTCTTTTGAAATTTTATGTCCAAGAACGATGTCTTCTTTAACCATGAAATGGCATTTCTCCCAATTAAGTACTAGATTTGATTGTTCGCATCTAATAAGCATTCGTTCCAGATTAACTAGACATGATTCAAATGTATCACCGAAGACTGAAAAGTCATCCATGAAAACTTCCATGCATTCTTTTATCATGTCGTGAAAAATCGCCATCATACACCTTTGAAAGGTTGCAGGGGAGTTGCAAAGTCCAAATGGCATGCGTTTGTAAGTAAAAGTACCATAAGGGCACGTGAATGTGGTTTTTTCTTGATCTTCAGGTGCTATTGGAATTTGAAAATATCCGAAAAATCCATCTAGAAAACAATAGTAACTATTTCCGGCTAATCTTTCCAACATTTGATCAATGAAAGGTAAGGGAAAGTGATCTTTTCTGGTGGCGTCATTTAATTTTCTATAATCAATACATACACGCCATCCTGTTACAGTCCTAGTAGGAATAAGCTTATTTTTTTCATTTGTAATGACAGTCATGCCACCCTTCTTAGGTACGCATTGAACTGGGCTTACCCATGGACTATCAGAAATTGGATAAATTAGACCTGCGTCTAGCAGTTTAATAATTTATTTTTTAACTACATCTTGCATATTAGGATTTAGTCTTCGTTGGCGTTGCACATACGTTTTATGACCTTCTTCCATAAGGATTTTATGTGTGCAATACGAAGGACTTATTCCTTAAATATCATGAATCTTCCATGCAATGGCTGGTTTATGAGCTTTCAACACAGAAATGAGTTGTGATTTCTCATTTTCAGTAAGAGAAGACGATATTATTACAGGTAATTCAGATTCACCATGTAAATAAGCGTATTCCAAATGGTTTGGAAGTGGCTTTAACTCTAATTTCGGAGGTTCTTCTATCGATGATTTGTATCGATATCTGTCTTCTTCTTTTAGCATTTGAATTTCTTCTGTTGCTGGTTCATATCCATTAGCTATAAGTGTAGCTAACATTTCAGCTTCATCAATTGGTTCATTACCTTCTCCTAAAGAACATTCTCCTGTTCCTTGTAATTCTGGAAATTCTTCTAACAATTCTGCATGTGAATCTATAGTTTGAATATAATAACATGTATCATCTGTAGATTGCGGTTGTTGCATTGCTCTATCAACTGAAAAGGTAACACTCTCATCCTCTATACTTAGGGTCAATTTCTTACCGAACACGTCTATCATTGCTTTAGCCGTGTTTAAGAATGGTCTTCCTAATATGAGAGGAACTTGAGAATCTTCTTCCATGTCCAGAACAACAAAATCTACTGGAAATACTAAAGTACCAACTTTAACTAGCATGTTCTTCATTATCCCTCTAGGATATTTTATTGATCGATCGGCTAGTTGTATGCTTATTCTTATTGGTTTCAATTCTCCAAGGTCTAGTTTAGTGTATAGTGAAAACGGCATTAAATTTATACTAGCACCTAAGTCTGCCAATGCTTCTATTGAACTAAGACTACCCAGAAAACATGGAATTGTGAAACTTCCTGGATCAGATAGTTTTTCCGGTATCTTATTCAACAGCACTGCTGAACAATTAGCATTCATAGTAACAGCCGAGAGTTCTTCCATTTTCTTTCTATTCGTGATCAGATCTTTCAAGAATTTAGCATATCTAGGCATTCCTGAAATCACATCAATGAAAGGAAGATTTACATTTATCTGTTTAAACATATCCAAGAATTTGGATTGCTCGGCTTCAAGTTTCTCTTTCTTCATTTTACTCGGGTAAGGAAGTGGTGGTTGGTATGGTTTAACATAAGGTTTATCCTTAACTGTGTTATCTTCATTGACCTTTTCAACTACCGGTTCTGTTTCCTTATCTTGTTCAGGTTGTGGTTCTTGTGGAGTAGGAATAGTTTCATCAGAAGTTACAGGTATTTCAGGTGGTTTAAGTGTTGTACCACTTCTTGTGGTAATAGCTTTAGCTGTTTCATTTCGGGGATTAGCATTTGTATCACTAGGTAAACTTCCCGGTTTTCTTTCACCTATTAACCTTGCTAGGTTACTTACTTCTTGTTCCAGATTTTGAATAGAAGCTTGTTGATTTCTAAATGCTTGAGCATTTTGTTCATTGGTTTGTTTTTGAGATGTGAAAAACTGCGTTTGAGTTTCAACTAGCTTCGTCATCATATTTTCTAAATTCGGCTTTTTATCATCGGTTTGTTGTGGTGGTTTATTTTGAAAATTAGGTCTTTGCTGATTGTATGTATTGTTGGATACTTGTTGATTGCTAGGACCTTGTTGGTTGTTGTATGGAATATTTCGGTTATAGTTCTGGTTTTGATTGTAAATCGGTCTTGGCGGTTGATAATTATTCTGATAATTATTTCCAGGCCTTTGGTTTATGTATGAAATATTCTCTCTTTGTTCCATTGTTAATTCAATACTGAGACAATCTTTTGTCAAATGTGGTCCTCCACACTGCTCATAACTAATTCGTATTGAGTGAATATCCTTAGTCATCTTTTCCATTCGTCTCTCGACAGCATTTCTCTTTGCGGAAATGGAATCTAAGTCATGGCTAGAATCGGCTCTAGCTGCTTTATATCTTTTTCTTGGTGCCACTCATGTGAGTGGGAAGCAGTGTTATCAATAATTTTGTAAGCATCAGTTTCGGTTTTCTTCATAATAGAACCACCAGCTGCTATATCTATGTCTTTCCTTGTAGTGATGTCGCATCCTTGGTAGAATATTTGTACTATTTGACAGGTATCTAAACCATGTTGCGGACATCCTCTTAATAACTTTCCAAATGTAGTCCACGCCTCATATAGAGTTTCATTTGGCTTCTGTGTGAACGTAACAATTTCTCCTTGAAGTCTTACGGCTTTAGATGCGGGAAAAAATTGTTTAAGAAATATTTCAACTAAAACGTCCCATGTATCAATCGCCCCTTCAGGTAACGATCCCAACCAATCTTTGGCTTCTCACTTTAAAGTCCAGGGAAATAACATGAGATATATCTGTTCATCCTCTACTTATCGGATTTTAAATAGTGTGCAGATCCTATTAAAGGTACGTAGATGTTCATTTGGATCTTCCTTCGGCGCACCACTAAATTGGCATTGATTAGTCACCATGTGTAGAATTTGTCCTTTGATTTCATAATCTGGCGCATTAATGTCTCGATGAGTAATTGCGTGACCTTGGCCAGTGCGTTTAGCTCTCATTCGGTCTTCCATACTTAATGGTTCTGTTACTTCCATAATTGAATTTGTTGAATCGAAATCACTAGAGGATTCTGATTTAATGGTTCGTTCCTCAACAATCTCTGTTTGAATGATTGGTAGTTCCGGAGGAAAGTTTAGTGGTTCAGGATCTACGAATCGTCCCTGAATATTCTCCGAATTCTCAATTGTGAGGTCGGGTTCAAAAAATGGATTATCAACGGCGACAATATTAGTTAGATGTCTTGATCTAGTTACAGGTGGTGAACGTACAAAAGGTGATGAACGTCTTGCTCGGTGCATTCACTGAATATCCTATTAGTTTTTAAAAGGAAAGAAAAATTATAATAAGTTATCCAATCAATAGACTTTTCTGATTTTGCCCACGTTTCGAATAGCCAAAAGATGCAGCAGAGAGGCAGGATTCGTTTGGTCTCAATATAATTGAGGACTGTTTGGCTCCAATAACCCGGTCCACATACAAATCCAACTATTACTACGAACCAGAAAATTTTGATGTCTATCAATTTAACCACTTAAAATAAATTTTCGTAATTTTAAGAAATTTAGATAAGAAGTAGAATAAAAATCTATGTCCTAAAAACTAGAATAGCGAGAAATAAGAAAGAAAAAGAGTGCGTCGAAAAAGGTCGAAAAAGAAAAATGGTTGAAAAATAAAAGGTGACGGAAAAATAAAAGAAACTTATAAAACTTAAAAACACTTGACTAACCTAACCTTATTACTACAACTAACTTAAAATTATAATCGCGAATTGAAATTACTAATTGGAATGATAATTGATACACAGGTAAAAGGTGTCTAAAAATATTAAAGCTTACAAGTAAAACTATATTCCAAATGGCAATAACTTAAAAAGAAACTAAAACTTAAAAAGGCGTCGCAAAATTCTAAAGTACCTAAATCTTAGTCTAAAGAAAAAGCACTTAAGGAATTTTACGGCAAAGCCTAAAATTCTAGATATAAAAATAACTATGGCAAAAACTATGAATTAAAACTAAATACGAGCTAAAAATACAAAAGTTACGCTAAAACTATTAAAAAGGGACAAAATATAAAAATATATAAAAAGTTGTAAAAATTACAATTTTTATAAAAATATTATTTTTAAATTATTTATTTTATAAAACTATTAATTTTACAATTTTATTAAACTAATTAAACTTTAAAATACAAAATAATATAACTAAACTAATTATTATAATATATAACCTTAATTAGGGTTAAAGTATAATAATAAATAATATTACGTAATTAATGCAGTACTAGGGTAAACTGTGGCGTGTCAGACGATCTCATGCGATCGCATGAGATTTTGTCTTCGGGCTCATGCGATCGCATGAGCTGAGTTTTTGGGCCAGGTTACGGGCTGTAACAGTAATAGGCCGAGTAGTTTTATTTTTATTTTATTTTTTTGCTGTCAAATATATTTATAAAATATATTTATAAATTAAATAAAACTTATATTTTTACAAACTAAAAAAATAGAAATAAAGAAACTTTATAAAACTTAAATATTTACCAAACTCAAAAAAAAAATATTTATATTTTTGTTTTTTTTTTTATATTAGCGTTGCGCTTCCGGCTTTTAAGCGTTTCCCCGGCAAGAGGCGCCAAAAATACTTGATGTTAAAGCTAAGGGGTATAAAATACTATTAAATTTTAGCAGGAAATACTATTAAATACGATACAATTTTACACAAGATATTTATTTATTTATAGGATGGATATACTTAAACCTTGCTACAACACTTATAGGCAGTGTACCTAATCGTACAGTAGTGTAGTTTTTAGTAAGTCCGGTTCGTTCCACAGGGAAAATCTTTAAACAAAGCTTAACGCTATATTAGTTTACTTTTATAAAAATACAAATATCTATATAAGTAATATTATTATTATAAAGGGGGGTTTTTACCGTTTAATGACCGGTTTGTCGATTTTAAAAACTTTAGTTGCAGTTAAAACAAAATGTAAAATATAAAATAAATAAAAGACTTAATTTAAAATGTAAAGTAAATAACGATAATGAAATTGCGAATAATAAAAATGCGATAAAATAAACTTGCGATAATTAAAAAGTACGATAATTAAAAGTGCAATTAAATACAATAACAATAAATAAAAATGCGATAATTAGAAGTGCAATTAAATATAAAATAAAGGAAATTAAATATGAAATAAAAGAATTATGCTTATTTAAACTTCCGTAATCATGATGTTTGACGTGTTGATTTTAGTTTTATGCCCATGGGTTAATTGTCCTTTGTCCTGGATTATTTAATATGTCCGTCTGGTTTTTGTCCATAACAGTCCATCAGTCATAAATATAAAGTTCGAGTGTCCTCGTCAAATTATCCTTATACCTGAAGTTTAAATATTCCAACTAATTGGGGACTTAAACTGTAACAAGATTTTAATACTTTGTTTAATAATTACACCAGGATGTCGACTGAGTGTAACCCAAGGTTTTAATACTTTGTTATCAATTATGCCAAGTGTCCTTGTACATAATTTCACCCCTGTTTTAATAATTCTAGTGGCTATTAATCCATTCCCGTGTCCGGTTAAATGAACGATTATTCGTACATATAAATATCCCGCCCATCGTGTCCGATTGAGTGTATATGGTTATTTATAGGGACGTCCAATTGTAAATCTTTATATTAACATTAACAAACTATCATTTAGTTAAACAAATATAAAGCCCATTAATAGCCCATAGTCTAATTTCCACAAGTGTCGTTCTTTTGTCCAAACCCCAATTATGGTACAAAGCCCAATTAGCTAATTTTAGTAATTAGCCCAACATCATGATTACTTCGGATTAAATAAGCATAATAATAACTTAGCTACGAGACATTAAATTTAAAAGGTTGAACATAACTTACAATGATTAAAAATAGCGTAGCGTTACACGGACAGAATTTTGACTTACACCCTTACAACATTCGCTAACATACCCTTATTATTTGAATTAAAATTAAAATTAAAATTATAATATATATATATATATATATATATATATATATATATATATATATATATATATATATATATATATTAAGTTTGTAGGATAGAGAGATAGGTGGCTATATTTTGGTCAAAACGCGTTGAATTTATAGGACCTGGGCTGGATTTCAGAGCCATGCGTTCGCATGGCTTTTGTGCCTCCAGGCCATGCGATCGCATGGCCAGCTGGGAGAAGTCACATATCTTTGTTTTCTTTCTTGCCAACGTTTATAAATAATAATATAATATATAAATAATTATAAGAATTATTTAAATATTATATTTTATTTATGTGCATAGTTAACTTGTAATTTTTAGTCCGATGCGTCGAGCGTTGAGAGTTAACTCTGGTCCCGGTTCCGGATTTTCGAACGTCCTTGCGTACAATTTAATATCTTGTACTTTGCGTTTTGAATCTTGTACTCTTGTAATTTTGAGACGTTTCTTATCAATAATTGGAACCTCATTGATTGTATTTTGTACTTTTGAGCTTTTTGGTCGTTTGCGTCTTCAATTCGTCGAATCTGTCTTTTGTCTTCACCTTTTATTATTTAAACGAATATCACTTGTAAATAGAACAGTTGCAACTAAAAGCTTGTCTTTCTTGAGGAATAATGCTATGAAATATATGTTCGTTTTTAGCATTATCAAGGATTCATTTACTTGGTTGGTAATATTTAAAAATTCACTTTATCAATCTCGTAAACAAGTTGTTTAAATCTTAATTGCAGATTCAAAAGCATTTTCAATTAACGTCAATCATAATTCAGTTGATAATATCTTTTAATCCATTCATCGAAATTATTCGATATCTAAATGAAAAGTTATTGATTTTTCGACAGCTTTCCAAAAACATGTATATCATATACCTTTTACTAGTAATATATGTATTTAATTCGTGATTCATTATAAACTGTTTAACGACGAAATTTAGCATACAAGCATATATAAATATATATACTCGAGCACTAGACATGGATACACAATTAATATATAAAATAAGATATGAATGCTCACGTATCAATATTGTGATTCAATATTGCAGGAAAGTATGTAGATGCAACAGAGATGATAAACACTAGGTTTGATTTGAAAACAATACCCACGAACATTACCCATAACCTCCATAGCTATAACCCATAGTTTCCTTAGCTTTGACTCATTTGAAAACTCGGTTTGAAATCATTTGAGCAGTACTTCGTCATAGTATTTTATGTATAATACTAATAATAATAATATTAATACTACTGATAATAATAATAAGATTAATAATAATATTAATCTTAATCTTAATAATAATAATAATAATAATAATAATAATAATAATAATAATAATAATAATAATAATAATAATAAATTAGAGAGACAGAGAGATTGAGATCCTATAAACTGGCCAAAAATGATCGAGCTTTATAGTGTCTTCTGTCACCAGCCTCCATGCGATCGCATGGGGAATGTGAGGGGAACCCATGCGATCGCATGGCCCATTTTTCACAGCTCATATACATTTGTTTTTATTCTCGTCGACATGTTATAATAATATATATATATATATATATATATATAATATATTTAAATTATATAATTAATTATATATTATATTAAATTCACGTGCATAGTTGATTTGTAATTTTTGTTCCGATAAGTCGTACGTCGTCACTCGACTTATGTCCCGGTTCCGGTTTTTCGAATGTCCTTTCGTACACTTAGAAAACTTGCATTTTACGTTTCGTGACACGTACCTTTGTCAAAATATAAACTTAATCATTGATAAACTATGTCACTCGAAGTTAAGCTTTAATCAATAACACTGTAGCTTTTCGGGTAGTGTAGCAATTCGAAAATACTGTAGCAAATTAGTGTTTTACTGGTTCATCTTAAACGTTTTAGTTAACTTATCTAAATATCAATCAGATAATCAAACCAATAAGGTTAATGCACAGTATCATTTTCATAACACTTTGTTACGTTTTCAAGTTATAGTATATATATGTATCTATTTACATATAATTGTTCGCGAATCGTTGAGAACAATCGAAGGGTATTTGAATAGTTTAAAATTTTGAGATTCAACTTCATAGACTTTGCTTATCGTGTTGGAAACATTAAAGATTAAGTTTAAATTTGGTCAGAAATTTCCGGGTCATCACATGAGTAAATACATGTTCGCCTTAACTGGTGACGTAGTCACGGTTGATTTCCGGAATTCAAGGGATTTAGAAAAAATCTTCGTAATAAGATTTGGTTCTTCGGTAATTAAGGAAATTTGGATGTTCTTTGGTTAAATGCAATAATCTATTTTGATTGCTCTGTCGGATATTTCACTGTAAATCCACTCCCTTCGTTTCCTTATATCCACAGCTCACACATCCTTTCTTTCTCCCTCAATTCATACTTTAAAGCATTCGTCAATATGCTCCATCCCGTTCTGATTCTTGATATACTCCTAACTTTCATATCTACTCCGTATCATTCTTCTTTTTTATCTGCCGCCGGAAGAATCTATTCACTTCTACTATACTCTTGGTTTTATAGTGTTTTTAGTTCTCCCGTGTCTTTACGTTGCAATACTTATTGATATACACGAATTGTAATTTATGTGTTGTCGTCGGGCTTTATATCTTTCCTTATTTTTCAGAGTCCCTGCTTCTGTCTTTCTATAATCATTGACATTCTGTAACAACCCAAACCAACCCGCGATTAAACCGTGTAAAATTACAAAAAAAAATAAAAAATAAAAAAAATTTGCTGAACTGCCACCAAGGGTGCGCGGCGCGCCAAACCTGTCTGTCCGGAAAGTCTTTAAATGCGAAAATGTTTGACTAGTTCCCGACATATTTAGGCGTAACGCTTTTAACCCCATGTTCCATATATAAAAACTAGCACGTTCTATTAATAAAATTATGTTTACGAAGCGGGCCCACATCGACCCAAATTACCCTTTAAGTATCAAAATACAATTTTCGACCATAAGACTTTTAATACAAAACAAAGCCGAGCATGGCGATTGGGGATACGCTACCCAATCCTAATAAATCCAAAAGCAAGCCTTCTACGCAAACTATGCAAGTCCTCTAATCCTCGAGCTTACCTGAGCCACCATCCGCATGCAATCTATAAAAAGAGTCAACAACGAGAGGGTAAGCTAACGCTTAGTGAATGATAATATACTACATACATATATATGTATAAAATGGACACGCCACAAAATAACAAATACCGCATACCGAGGCATCCATATAAGGCACTACACTAAGCATACCGTACGATCTCTAAGCAACGAGCTAAAGATACAACAACAATATAAGTTCACCAACGACGATGTGAACAACGCCAAATAGCTACACCCGGAGGGTTAGCTACAACACAACAATACATTAATATATAACAATATAAACGAATAAGGTTAACACCTTAACCCAATACCGAGAACTAAATACCACAATGAAGATTGGCCGAACTACACGAGCCTTAGTAATCCGAAACCACACGAGATTACTATCTTCACAACATCGAGGTTGGCCGAACTACACGAGCCTTAGTAATCCGAAACCACACGAGATTACTACCTCAATAAGATGACCGAACTACACGAGTCACCATGAATCCGAACTACACGAGATTCATTTCCACAACACTAAGATGACCGAAACCACACGCGTCATCGTGAATCCGAATACACACGCGATTTACTTCTCAATATTATACCCTTCGCCATTGGGGTTATATCAACCACATCACAACCACGTGTGATAATGTACACGCGAACGCGTACTTCGCCAAAGATGGTCAACCAAAACGTACAACCGTGCCAATTGGACTCATACAAAAGTCCATCAAATCCATCTATATGTGAAGTGAGCTCTATAGCCGAGAATCACTTCACCCGACCCGCACCCATCCTACACATACATATGCACATAGAATATTATCACTCACCTTGAAGTCTTGAAGAATGCTTCCAAGTAATCCGCAACTCGCCAATGGAAAGTACCTATTCCATTATCACAATTACAGCAATACACTTAGAGTGGATTTACAAATCAACCCAATTCGTCACTTAGTGCAATTTCGACCCAAATGCACTTCCAAGCACAAACCGTGCCCAAAACTAACTAATAATCACTAACACAAGTGAGAATGGTCCTAATACGCCAATTAAACCCGAACTCAAGTGTTAAACACGCGTCATACCCATTTTGACACTAAAACCCTAGTTTTGACCCATTAAGTCAAAATCTCACCATTTACAAGTTTTAACACCAAAACACATTTAACTCGGTTTAATACTTCAACTTAATCCATTTTAAGTTTATAAACCTCATTAAATCGCCAAATGGGTCATAATCACCACCAAACCCTAATTTGACCCAAAGTCACAATTAGTCAACCAAATAACCTTAAATGGGTTTCAATACTTCCATAATCACTAACTTAAGTGATTAAACTCAATTTCAAGTCCTAAATATGGCCAATTAGTTCACCAACCCAAAATCCACCAACAATTAACAATAAACCCAATTACTAGCATCACTAAACCCATTTCATCATCCAAAAGGGTTTTTCATCAAACTAACTCAAACCCTAACTTGAATATCAAATCAAATAGATGAAATTTGGAGTTTGAGCTTACCAATACTATCACCGCGTAGCCAAGAACGAGAGGAACAACTTTAGAACTTGAGCTTTGATGAGAATCCGCCTCCTTCTTCTCTAAATCCACCTCTCTCTCTCTAAAACTCTTACTCTCTCACTAGATAAGGTTGGGAGTGTTTGATGAGTGAAAATGTGATCCAAACTGATCAAAGGATCAGTTTTGATGACCCCAAACCGACCCCAAGTGAAAAGACCAAAGTACCCTTCATTTAGACCTTTTAAAAAGGCTGAAAATTGCATCAGACGGGTTCGGCGCGCCGCGCCGAAAGGTGGAGCTCCGCTCCAACCTTCAGGTCAGTTTTCAGTTTCTTGTTTTGGCCATAACTTTTTGACCGTAGCTCCGTTTTCGATGAATCAAATATCGTTGGAAACGTGATAAGATTTCCTTTCCAATGGTAAGGCTTTGGAACATCAACACAAACTTTATTTGGGGTTGAAAGGATACGTACACACCTTGTCACTTCAGACAACGTCCAGTTTCCTTCGGCGTCCGAGCAAGCAACGCGTAAACTTCATACACGCATCGTACACCATAAATACATTATGTACAATAAATATCTGGGTCTTACAACTCTCCCCCACTTAAACTCGATCACGTCCTCGTGATCTTCTCCACTTAACCAATCCAGACCTACTCAACGATCCTCACTCAAGTCCCAATACGAACTATCCTAGACAATTCTTCCCAATGGATCACTTTTAACAACTAAAATCGTCAACCGTGATTTATCAAAACCACAATCCGAGCACTAAAACCTGCTCAATTTCCCATATCGGGAAAAACTCAACCAACCTCGTACCGAGATATAAATTCCTTAGCGTACCTTTACCACGGACAACGCTAAAAGTGACCAAGTCTCAACCTAAAGTCAACAATCCGAACGTTGAAAATCGAACCACATGAATCCTCACGGATTACTCTTACCACTAAACATCCTTTGTAGTGCGCAATACAACCAATACGCCACTATCCTAACATCATAAGCAACGACTAAGACCAAAAGCGCCCAAAACGACTATGGCAACGTGATGTTATGCGAGGTGTATATAAAATAGCTTATATTTTTACAGGAAATACTAGTAAATACGATACATTTTTACACAAGATATTTATTTATTTATAGAATGGATATACTTAAACCTTGCTACAACACTTATAGGCAGTGTACCTAATCGTACAGTAGCGTAGTTTTTAGTAAGTCCGGTTCGTTCCACAGGGAATCTTTTTAAACAAAGCTTAACACTATATTAGTTTACTTTTATAAAAATACAAATATATATATAAGTAATATTATTATTATAAAAGGGGGGTTTTTACCGTTTAATGACCGGTTTGTCGATTTTAAAACTTTAGTCGAAGTTAAAATCAAATGTAAAATAATAAATAAATACAAGACTTAATTTAAAGCGTAAAGTAAATAACGATAATGAAATTGCGAATAATAAAAGTGCGATAAAATAAACTTGCGATAATTAAAAAGTACGATAATTAAAAGTGCAATTAAATACAATAGCAATAAATAAAATGCGATAATTAAAAGTGCAATTAAATATAAAATAAAGGAGATTAAATATGAAATAAAATAATTATGCTTATTTAAACTTCCGTAATCATGATGTTTGACGTGTTCATTTTAGTTTTATGCCCATGGGTTAATTGTCCTTTGTTCTGGATTATTTAATATGTCCGTCTGGGTTTTGTCCATAACAGTCCATCAGTCATAAATATAAAGTGCGAGTGTCCTCGTCAAATTATTCTTATACCCGAAGTTAAATATTCCAACTAATTGGGGACTTAAACTGTAACAAGATTTTAATACTTTGTTTAATAATTACACCAGGATGTCGACTGAGTGTAACCCAAGGTTTTAATATTTTGTTATCAATTATACCAAGTGTCCTTGTACATAATTTCACCCCTGTTTTAATTATTCTAGTGGCTATTAATCCATTCCCGTGTCCGGTTAAATGAACGATTATTCGTACATATAAATACCCCGCCCATCGTGTCCGATCGAGTGTATATGGTAATTTATAGGGACGCCCAATTGTAAATCTTTATATTAACATTAACAAACTATCATTTAGTTAAACATATATAAAGCCCATTAATAGCCCATAGTCTAATTTCCACAAGTGTCGTTCTTTTGTCCAAACCCTAATTATGGTACAAAGCTCAATTACCCAATTTTAGTAATTAGCCCAACATCATGATTACTTCGTTTTAAATAAGCATAATAATAACTTAGCTACGAGACATTAAATTAAAAAGGTTGAACATAACTTACAATGATTAAAAATAGCGTAGCGTTACACGGACAGAATTTCGACTTACACCCTTACAATATTCGCTAACATACCCTTATTATTAGAATTATAATTAAAATTAAAATTAAAATATAAATTATAAATATAAATTTTACGTATGAATGGAGAGAAGAGAAAGATAGATGGAGTTTGTGGTGCACCAAAGCTCGATTTTTATAGGCATGTGGGCTGGAACTGGGGCTCATGCGATCGCATGGATTTATGCCTTCCAGGCCATGCGATCGCATGGCCAGCTGGGGAGGCTCATATTTGGTTGTTTTCTTCTGCCGACGGTTTTATAAATAATATAATATATTAAATAATTATAAGAATTATTTAAATATTATATTATATTTATGTGCATAGTTGACTTGTAATTTTTAGTCCATTGCGTCGAGCGTTGAGAGTTGACTCTGGTCCCGGTTCCGGATTTTCGAACGTCCTTGCGTACAATTTAATATCTTGTACTTTGCGTTTTGAATCTTGTACTCTTGTAATTTCGAGACGTTTCTTATCAATAATTAGAACCTCTTGGATTGTATTTTGTACTTTTGAGCTTTTTGGTCGTTTGCGTCTTCAATTCGTCGAATCTGTCTTTTATCTTCACATTTTATTATTTAAACGAATATCACTTGTAAATAGAACAATTGCAACTAAAAGCTTGTCTTTTTTGAGGAATAATGCTATGAAATATATGTTCGTTTTTAGCATTATCAAATATTCCCACACTTGAGCGTTGCTTGTCCTCAAGCAATATCGTCTTGAAATACTAGAATCACTTCTTTATTCTTCACACTTTGTACATCAGTGATTTCTATACGGCGGTATAAACAATGGTAGTAACGATATGGTTTACAGTCCCACATGACTATAAAAATTTAGATCCATTAAGGAAATTGGATCTTTATGAAAACATTTGATCTTTTGAAAATTAAATCTAGTTTTTACCCTAGATAAGTTTTCCAGAATAACCCTTTACTGGTGTTTGCAAAATATTTTTGTGGTTTTGGTGGGTTTCAGATTTGAAAATTTTAGCTCAAAACTTGCGGTTTTGTGTCAACCACTTGCTAACCTTGTATTTGGAAAGCAACACATCCAGTTTACTTGTCCCGTATATTACCTTTCGGTAAACTACCGTCCGGTTGTAAAGGAAAGCGTTGAACAAGCAACTGTTAAGGCAATGTCCCCTGACATGCTTTTAATTATGGTCTATAACGTGTCGGACGCAATTACTATCCTTGGTAGGAGCAATAGTAAAGCTCATCCTTATAATTTTTCGGTCTGGCACAAGGTCCTGTCTTTGACCATGCTATACAACCACCGTTCTCGCGGTTGACACCCGATTTAGTTCAGGTGACATAATGAATTCCAGGTGAATTCCTAGGATTTTACGTTCAATGGTAATGAACGTATTGAAAATAGGGTTTTCAGAAAACAAATCGGTTTGTAATTTTGATCAAAATATTTTCTCGTTCAAGCTCGAGTTTAGATATCATTGAATTCCATGAGTTTGTAATTCTCAATCTTTAAGGTCAATCTCAAGGATTGAGTAATATCAGGCTTAAAAGCTGATTTTTGATCTTTTAAGGAGATTATCCTTTCTGGGGATCTGATTCATTAGTCTTGTCCAGCTAATTTGCATGGTGCCCCCCCATTTTACGAGATAAATCCTTCTCATGGTTAGGATAAATCTGACCACTTGGCGACCCTGTTTAATGCTGAGGTCCGTGGATTTCCTGCTGATTTTAGTGATGACTTTTCTGGATTTTTCGTCAACCTACAGCTGGTCTGGACGACAACTTCCTGACCTAAATCAAGAAGCGCGTGTCTTTTTCGGAAGACTTTACTTCCTTTTAATGATGGAATTGATTCATCGTGTAGATCCATCTCTTCTTTTCTTTCATCGGGTAAAATAGTTTAGTTTAGTCCAAAGCAAAAGTATTTTCAGTTATTTGTTACAGAAATATGTGACATATGTTTAAGATAACTTGGTAATTTTTCTCACACTTGGCTTTTATTTTCCTTTTTATTGTCCTCTATTCCATTTTAAATGAATTTTAACATTTTGGTTTGTTTCTCAATTTATGTCCTTTCTGAGGTAACAATAATTTCGGTGTTAACACCTAGTTTTATCGTTCATAAATATGTATAAACATGATTTTGAGTTCATTTAATTGAAAATTTTGAAAAATTTTACTAGAATTGGGTAGTCAGTATATAAGACTAGGGCTGTTCTTTATTATCAGAGAGCACTAGATTCTAATACAACTACTACGTTACTAGTATTTTTAATGGTAACCAAGTGTATAAAGATAAAAATTTTAAAAATCCGAAAGAATTTAACCCCTTCCCACACTTAAGATCTTGCAATGCCCTCATTTGCAAGAAATCAGTACAATTTAAATTATTGAGGGTGATTAGCGTAGAAATGATTAAATTTTACCAAAGTTTCCAAACATATTGGCGTTTGTTTGCTGAATGATAATTGGTGCATAACATTTGTTCATTTCGTCTGTTGTTACATCACATTTATTTGTCATCTTGTCGTCAAAATTAGTAGCTTTTGCTGAACTTAATGCCAGTCTTTGAAAATGCGCTGTTTTACCCTGTTTTGAACAATCGACAATATACATACATACAAGTATAATCATGCATGGCAATTTGAAATGGGACTTAATATCCCACTTTCAAATTCTAAATATGAAATATTAGTACACAATAATAATAAAATAATAAAAATTACACAAATATATCCAATAACATAAATTTAAACATGAAAAAGTCAAAAGATAAAAACATAAAAATCATAAAAATAACCAAATGGAACTAAATCAGTCTGGATAGGGGTTCCAGTTCATCTCATCGAGTGGGTTCCATTGTTGGTTATAGGTGTTCTGATAGGCTTGGTTATAGTCATATCGGTTAAAGGGTGGTCGGATATCGGGGCTATGTGGCGGAAAATGAGCAGGTCGAGTAGGTACATAGTTATTTGGTACCTGATATGATAGCTGGCTCATGATTTGGTGCTGATGAACTAACCAGCTATCGTGTTGGCGTGGCCAATAATCCTCGTATACTCGCTCGGAGTTTCACTGCTCATACATACTATGTCTGGCCGCGTTCGTCATTGCTTCCTCATCTATACGAACGTGGACGTCAAGAATAGCATCTCGAAAGACATCCCTAATGTCTTCCGCCTCCTCCATTTCCTCGTCTGAGCCTCTCTCTACCTGAGGATGAGATCCCTCATAGGGTACTGCCTGGTTACGTCTACTTTTCAATACCTTAGCACCCACATAAACTTTCAATCCTAAGGGCTCAACCTGTTCTCTACAAATCTGTAATGGACCCCCTTGGTTCCTATCAACACCTAAATACTCTCCAATGAGAGTAACAAAAATACCTCCTCCTATTATACTCCCATCCTGCATTCTCTCTACCATTTTAGATAAATAAAAAGCAACACAGTAAGGGATATTGACAAAGCTTCTAGGATCCCGAATACACTTTAGGTAGAATAAATCATATAAGGTAATTTTTTCTTTATTATGACCTCTTTGTGTAATCGAGTTAGCCAAAAATCTATTAATAATACGAAGCTCGGCTCTGTCAATATGTGTATAGGAGTGTCCTCCTGCTCGTGTAAAAACATCAAAATGTGACATACGCCTCCAAATGGCGTCAGCGTCAAAGTTACTATCTACCCGTTCACCATAATGAATCAAGTTTGTACAATCGGGTAATAGCAACTCACCAGGAGTATATATCTGTAAGGCCCTGGCCATGTCCAGCATGGACATTCTGTACATCCTCCCGCCAAGGATAAACCTAAGAAATCTTCTATCATCTATTCTAACTATATTTGTATCAAGTGATACAGTACTCATCAATTCAACACACCATTCCTTATATACAGGTCTACGAATGGTGAAAAGACGTTCCCAATCTGTAAAAGAAGAACTGTCATACCTTTGAACTAAAAGCTGTCTAACACGGTCAGCTAGATGGACCGTTTCCAAAGGGGCCCAATCGATTACCCTTGGCACCTCTACATTTTTTGTTACCAATTTGAATTTGTTCCTTTGATATGTCTCGTAATCTCTCCATCTTCTATCAAATCTAAGATTAGGATGTAGAGTGTGCTCAGGAATCGTTGGGAATTCTACTGGCGGCCTCACTGGGAATACTATGAATTCATCAATAAACTGTACTGGATCATAATAAGGTATGTGCTGATCAGGCTGTTGTTGTTCCTGTTGTGGTTCTTGTTCGTGTTGCATTTCTGGTTCTGGTTCTGGTGCTGGTGCTGGTCGTCTAGATGATGATGCTCCTGAACCTCCAGTATCGGCTCTCTGTAAAACACATTAAACACAAAATTTGTGCATCCAAATATGCATTAGTGTTAGCAAAATAACAACTTAAAACAATCACTATAACATGTTAAATCAAAATTAAACTTATACACATTTTCACAATTTTTCACAATCCTACACTTTTCAAATAAGCACATATGAAAATGTATACAAAATTCATAAGCATTTAACTCAAATAACATGTCAAAATATTCATTACTAATAATTAAACAAGTCTCAAATGGCAAATATATCAAATTAATCAAGTTCATGAATTTTGGACTTAAAAAGTCCACTTTGATCTCCAAAAATCATGTTTAGGATCATTGTTTGGATCATTTAACTATCTAAACATGTTACACTACTCAATTTAGCAATAATTCATGATAAAAATCGGCCATAACCTGTTTCTATCAAAAAGCCCCAAATTGCTCAAGAACACAAACCCTAGATTTCTAAAAATTTTGAAGTTTTTGGCTTCAAATCATGTTAAATAGCATCAATCTAGGTTATACATGCATAAAATACTAACAATTTAACACTAATTACACTAGAAATTAACAAAATTGCATTAGGTAAAAAAATTGGTAATTATCACAAAAACTAGGAATTTATAGAGTTTAGGGGTGTAATTTTTACCAATTTGCTGAAGAATGAGAATCTAGGCATGATTAGAGCAAGAAATTTGATGAATTACGGTGGAAAAATGGCGAAAATTGGTGAATTTTTGGAGTTGGTTCGTGAATGTGTGTGTGTTTTGTGGATGAAGAGCAGAACTCGCTGCTGTATTTGTTTCTGGCCTGCATTTGGTCCCCATGCGATCGCATGGGTTCCAAGTGCAAACCCCATGCGATCGCATGGGGTGCCGGCTACAGTGTTTTCAGCTTTTTTTTTTATATAAAACCTTATGCTTTATAAAACTTATAATTAATTAAATTTTAAAAATTTTGTTTTCCTTTAGGAGCGAGGGCGTTTCGGATCGTTGTCCTAGTCTGTCCCTCGACAAAATTTTAAAATTTGTCAAATCAAAGCGCGGTTTTTAAAAGTAAAGATTTTTTGGTTTTTTAATGTTTTTGGCATACTTTAATTCAATAAGATTAAAAATAATGATAATAAAAGTTCTCGTCCCTCCCTCGGGTAAAGCAATTTCGGTTCAAAGACCTAGTCTTCAACTTAAGACGAATTTTAAAAATCGTATTTTTAACTTAATGAGATAAAGTAAATTTTTATTTTTAAATTCACACAACTTAAATATAAAATTCAAAATTAATATTAAAAATTCACACCAAACTTAAAATTTGAAATGCATAAAATTAAAAATTCATATTTTAAAAATTAAAAATTCACAAAAAACTTAATTTAAAAATTCAAATATTTACAATTTTAAAAATATTGTTTTTACAAAGTTTACAATATTAATTTAAGATTTAAATATTAATTTTAAAAACATGGTAAAAATAAAATTAAAAATCTTTTTGGCTTTTTATCCCACTTTAATCAATCAAATATTATCAAAAATATGCGCCCCTCTTTTCGGTAAAGTAATTTCGGTTCCAAGACCTAATTTAACTCATGACGAATTTTTGAAATATTTTGGGTTGATTGATTAAAGATATTTATACCTTAAGAATAAACGTTAAATTTCGCAGTGATGTAATAAATTTTTTTTGAATGATATCAATAATTTCGGTCGCCAAACCTAATTTTATTCAATACCAATTTAATACTTTATAGCAAACAAATTAGCGTTTATTATCAAAAGGTTAAAAATAAAAAAAATAAAATAAAAACTGTACAAACATACCTGTGAAATAGATTTCTTAGTTATATGATCTATCCCATTCATAAGATAGTCGGTTTAATTGGTTTTCCATAGCTACATAGGCGTAATCTCTAGCATTCAGTGTCTTTTCTTCTAAACATATGAACGGTCCGTCTCTGCATAAAGTAACAAATTCGGTGTTTGAATATGTTTGATTATTTGAACATTTACCTCCATGTGACCATTTTCCGCATTTGTGACATCTTTCTAGGTGTCGTGCTCTTCTTTTTGCAGCGGATTTTGATTTTCCTTTACCAAATTGTAACTTATTATCTTCGCATCTGGATTCTTTTCTAACTCCGTCCAATCTTTCTCTGATTACTGATACTAATTCACTCGGAAGTGTGTCATTATTACGTTTAGTGATCAAAGCGTGTAGCATTAGACCATGGTTTAGTTCACAGGCAGTCTTCATTTCGTAAAAACCTAAAAAAATAAAAATTCAGAATGGGGGGAGAAGACTAGTTCTTTAGGGTCTGCCAGGGAAAGACCATTCGGGTTCCATTTTCGAGAACTACACGAAAACAGACAATCTAACTCTAACAGAAATACATATTATCCTTTAAAGACTTGATTCTCCCCACACTTAGTTAGCTGTGGTGTCGAAATTGTGATTAACTTCGTTGTCGACTTCCATCGGACTATCTATATAATGTTTAACTCTGTGACCATTAACTTTAAATTTAATCCCATTTGAATTTATTAATTCTATCGTTCCGTATGGAAAAACTCTTTTAACTATGAATGGTCCAGACCATCTTGATTTCAATTTTCCAGGAAATAGCTTGAATCGTGAATTGAAAAGAAGAACTCTGTCTCCTTCTTTAAATTCTTTTGAACTTCTGATTCTTTTATCATGCCATTTCTTCGTTCTTTCTTTATAGATTAACGAATTTTCGTATGCTTCATATCTTAATTCTTCTAATTCGTTTAGTTGACTTAATCGTAGACGTCCGGCTTCATGTAAATCAAGATTACATGTCTTCAAAGCCCAAAATGCTTTGTATTCAATTTCTACTGGAAGATGACATGCTTTTCCGTAAACAAGTCTAAAAGGTGTGGTTCCAATTGGAGTTTTGTAGGCTGTTCTAAAAGCCCAGAGTGCATCCTCCAATTTAATGGACCATTCCTTCGGATTTGATCCTACGGTTTTCTCTAGAATACGTTTTAAAGCTCGGTTTGTATTTTCAACTTGTCCACTTGTTTGTGGATGATATGCGGTGGAGATTTTATGAGTTGCTCCATATCTTTTAAGAACTTTCTCAAGTTGATTATTACAGAAATGAGTACCCCGATCACTTATTAAAGCTTTCGGTGTTCCAAACCTTGCAAAAAGACGTTTTAAAAAGTTGACTACAACTTGTGCATCGTTAGTTGGGAGAGCTTGTGCTTCCGCCCATTTAGATACATAATCAATGGCTACGAGTATATATAGATTATTATTAGATTTTGGAAATGGACCCATAAAGTCAATACCCCAAATGTCAAATACTTCACATACTTGGATGACATTCTGTGGCATTTCATCACGTTGACTTATTTTTCCGGCCCTTTGACAAGCGTCACAGGATTTGCAAAGAAGGTGTGCGTCTTTGTAAATTGTAGGCCAATAGAATCCAGCATCATAAACTTTTCTTGCTGTTAGTTGAGGCCCATAATGCCCTCCTGTTGGTCCTGTGTGACAATGGTTTAATATTTTACTGGCTTCATCTCCAAATACACATCGGCGTATTATTCCATCGGGACAACTTTTAAACAAATGTGGATCTTCCCAGAAATAGTGTTTTATATCACTGAAGAATTTCTTTCGTTTTTGGTACGATAATCCTTTTTCAAGGAATCCACAAACTAAGTAGTTTGCATAGTCTGCAAACCATGGAATTTCTTTATAATCTATCTTCAATAGATATTCATCAGGAAAGTTGTCTTGTATGGCCGATTCATTTAGAACTTCTAATTCGGGATTTTCAAGAAGAGAAAGATGATCAGCGGCGAGATTTTCTGCTCCTCTTTTATCTCGGATTTCAATATCAAACTCTTGTAAGAGTAAGATCCAACGGATTAATCTTGGTTTAGCATCTTGTTTTGAAAATAGGTATCTAAGAGCAGAATGGTCGGTATAGACCACCGTTTTTGCTAGAACGAGATATGATCGAAATTTGTCAAAAGCAAAGACAATAGCAAGGAGTTCTTTTTCAGTAGTTGTATAGTTCGTTTGTGCTCCTTGTAACGTCTTACTAGCATAATGTATAGGTTGAAATCGTTTTTCAATCCTTTGTCCTAAAACGGCTCCCATTGCAAAATCACTTGCATCGCACATTAGTTCAAATGGTAGATTCCAATTTGGTGTTATCATGATCGGCGTATTAGTGAGTTTCTCTTTAAGAATATTAAAAGATTTTATACATTCATCTGAAAAGATGAATGGAGCATCTTTTTCTAGGAGTTTATTCATAGGAGTGGCAATTTTAGAAAAATCTTTTATGAAACGTCGGTAAAAACCGGCATGCCCTAGAAAACTCCTAACTCCTCTAACATTGGTGGGATGTGGAAGTTTAGCAATTACATCTACTTTAGCTCTATCCACTTCAATTCCTTCTTTTGAAATTTTATGTCCAAGAACGATGCCTTCTTTAACCATGAAATGGCATTTCTCCCAATTAAGTACTAGATTTGATTGTTCGCATCTAATAAGCATTCGTTCCAGATTAACTAGACATGATTCAAATGTATCACCGAAGACTGAAAAGTCATCCATGAAAACTTCCATGCATTCTTCTATCATGTCGTGAAAAATCGCCATCATACACCTTTGAAAGGTTGCAGGGGCGTTACAAAGTCCAAATGGCATGCGTTTGTAAGCAAAAGTACCATAAGGGCACGTGAATGTGGTTTTCTCTTGGTCCTCGGGTGCTATTGGAATTTGAAAATATCCGGAAAATCCATCTAGAAAACAATATTAACTATTTCCGGCTAATCTTTCCAACATTTGATCTATGAAAGGTAAGGGAAAGTGATCTTTTCTGGTGGCGTCATTTAATTTTCTATAATCAATACATACACGCCATCCTGTTACAGTCCTAGTAGGAATAAGCTCATTTTTCTCATTTGTAATGACAGTCATGCCACCCTTCTTAGGCACGCATTGAACTGGGCTTACCCATGGACTATCAGAAATTGGATATATCAAACCTGCATCTAGTAGTTTAATAATCTCTTTCTTAACTACATCTTGCATATTAGGATTTAGTCTTCGTTGGCGTTGCACATACGTTTTATGACCTTCTTCCATAAGGATTTTATGTGTGCAATACGAAGGACTTATTCCTTTAATATCATGAATCTTCCATGCAATGGCTGGTTTGTGAGCTTTCAACACAGAAATGAGTTGTGATTTCTCATTTTCAGTAAGAGAAGACGATATTATTACAGGTAATTCAGATTCACCATGTAAATAAGCATATTCCAAATGGTTTGGAAGTGGCTTTAACTCTAATTTCGGAGGTTCTTCTATCGATGATTTATATCGATATCTGTCTTCTTCTTTTAGCATTTGAATTTCTTCTGTTGTTGGTTCATATCCATTAGCTATAAGTGTAGCTAACATTTCAGCTTCATCAATTAGTTCATTACCTTCTCCTAAAGAACATTCTCCTGTTCCTTGTAATTCTGGAAATTCTTCTAATAATTATGCATGTGCATCTATAGTTTGAATATAATAACATGTATCATCTGCAGATTGTGGTTGTTGCATTGCTCTATCAACTGAAAAGGTAACACTCTCATCCTCTATACTTAGGGTCAATTTCTTACCGAACACGTCTATCATTGCTTTAGCCGTGTTTAAGAATGGTCTTCCTAATATGAGAGGAACTTGAGAATCTTCTTCCATGTCCAAAACAACAAAATCTACTGGAAATACTAAAGTACCAACTTTAACTAGCATGTTCTCCATTATCCCTCTAGGATATTTTATTGATCTATCGGCTAGTTGTATGCTTATTCTGGTTGGTTTCAATTCTCCAAGGTCTAGTTTAGCGTATAGTGAATACAGCATTAGATTTATACTAGCACCTAAGTCTGCCAATGCTTCTATTGAACTAAGACTACCCAGAAAACATGGAATTGTGAAACTTCCTGGATCAGATAATTTTTCTGGTATCTTATTCAACAGCACTACTGAACAATTAGCATTCATAGTAACAGCCGAGAGTTCTTCCATTTTCTTTCTATTTGAGATTAGATCTTTCAAGAATTTAGCATATCTAGGCATTCCTGAAATCACATTAATGAAAGGAAGATTTACATTTATCTGTTTAAACATATCCAAGAATTTGGATTGCTCGGCTTCAAGTTTCTCTTTCTTCATTTTACTCGGGTAAGGAAGTGGTGGTTGGTATGGTTTAACATAAGGTTTAGCCTTAACTGTGTTATCTTCATTAACCTTTTCAACTACCGGTTCTTTTTCCTTATCTTGATCAGGTTGTGGTTCTTGTGGAGTAGGAATAGCTTCATCAGAAGTTACAGGTATTTCAGGTGGTTTAAGTGTTGTACCACTTCTTGTGGTAATGGCTTTAGCTGTTTCATTCCGGGGGTTTGCATTTGTATCACTAGGTAGACTTCCCGGTTTTCTTTCACCTATTAACCTTGCTAGGTTACTTACTTCTTGTTCCAGATTTTGAATAGAAGCTTGTTGATTTCTAAATGCTTGAGCATTTTGTTCATTAGTTTGTTTCTGAGATGTGAAAAATTGCGTTTGAGTTTCAACTAGCTTCGTCATCATCTCTTCTAAATTTGGTTTTTTATCATCGGTTTGTTGTGGTGGTTTGTTTTGAAAATTAGGTCTTTGCTGATTGTAAGTATTATTGGATACTTGTTGATTGCTAGAACCTTGTTGGTTGTTGTATGGAATATTTCGGTTATAATTCTGGTTTTGATTGTAAATTGGTCTTGGCGGTTGATAATTATTCTGATAATTATTTCCAGGCCTTTGGTTTATGTATGAAATATTCTCTCTTTGTTCCATTGTTAATTCAATACTGAGACAATCTTTTGTCAAATGTGGTCCTCCACATTGCTCACAACTAATTCGTATTGAGTGAATATCTTTAGTCATCTTTTCCATTCGTCTCTCCACAGCATCTATCTTTGCGGAAATGGAATCTAAGTCATGGCTAGAATCGGCTCTAGCTGCTTTAGATGATCTAACGATATCTTTTTCTTGGTGCCACTCATGTGACTGGGAAGCAGTGTTATCAATAATTTTGTAAGCATCAGTTTCGGTTTTCTTCATAATAGAACCACCAGCTGCTATATCTATGTCTTTCCTTGTAGTGATGTCACATCCTTGGTAGAATATTTGTACTATTTGACAGGTGTCTAAACCATGTTGCGGACATCCTCTTAACAACTTTCCATATCTAGTCCATGCCTCATATAGAGTTTCATTCGGTTTCTGTGTAAACGTAACAATTTCTGCTTGAAGTCTTACGGTTTTAGATGCAGGAAAGAATTGTTTAAGAAATTTGTAAACTAAAACATCCCATGTATCAATCGCCCCTTCAGGTAACGATTCCAACCAATCTTTGGCTTCTCCCTTTAAAGTCCAGGGAAATAACATGAGATATATCTGTTCATCCTCCACTTCTCGGATTTTAAATAGTGTGCAGATCCTATTAAAGGTACGTAGATGTTCATTTGGATCTTCCTTCGGCGCACCACTAAATTGGCATTGATTAGTCACCATGTGTAGAATTTGTCCTTTGATTTCATAATCTGGCGCATTAATGTCTGGATGAGTAATTGCGTGACCTTGGCCAGTGCGTTTAGCTCTCATTCGGTCTTCCATACTTAAAGGTTCCAGATTCTCCATAATTGAATTTGTTGAATCGGAATCACTAGAGGATTCTGATTTAATGGTTCGTTCCTCAACAATCTCTGTTTGAATGATTGGTGGTTCCGGAGGAAAGTTTAGTGGTTCAGGATCTACGAATCGTTCCTGAATATTCTCCGGATTCTCAATTGTGAGGTCAGGTTCAAAAAATGGATTATCGGAAATTTGAACTGGAGTACTTGGTCGACTGGATGACGATTCTAAAGAAAAATCAATGGCAGTGATATTTGCTAAATGTCTTGATCTAGTTACAGGTGGTGATCGTACAAAAGGTGGTGAACGTCTTGCTCGGTGCATTCACTGAATATCCTATTAGTTTTAAAAAGGAAAGAAAAATTATAATAAGTTATCCAATCAATAGACTTTTCTGATTTTGCCCACGTTTCGAATAGCCAAAAGATGCAGCAGAGGGGCAGGATTCGTTTGGTCTCAATATAATTGAGGACTGTTTGGCTCCAATAACCCGGTCCACGTACAAATCCAACTATTACTACGAACCAGAAAATTTTGATGTCTATCAATTTAACTACTTAAAATAAATTTTCGTAATTTTAAGAAATTTAGATAAGAAGTAGAATAAAAATCTATGTCCTAAAACTAGAATAGCGAGAAATAAGAAAGAAAAAGAGCGTGTCGAAAAAGGTCGAAAAAGAAAAATGGTTGAAAAATAAAAGGTGACGGAAAAATAAAAGAAACTTATAAAACTTAAAACACTTGACTAACCTAACCTTATTACTACAACTAACTTAAAATTATAATCGCAAATTGAGATTACTAATTGGAATGATAATTGATACATAGGTAAAAGTCGTCTAAAAATATTAAAGCTTACAGGAAAAACTAAATCCCAAATGGAAATAACTTAAAAAGGTACTAAAATCTAAAAACTGCGTCGTAAAATTCTAAAGCACTTAAATCTTAGTCTAAAGAAAAAGCACTTAAGGAATTCTACGGCAAAGCCTAAAAATTCTAGAAGTAAAAATAACTATGGCAAAGACTATGAATTAAAACTAAATATGAGCAAAAAATACAAAAGTTACGTTAAAACGATTAAAAAGGGAAAAAATATAAAAATATATAAAAAGTTGTAAAAAGTACAATTTTTATAAAAATATTATTTTTATATTATTTATTTATTAAAACTATTAATTTTACAATTTAAATAAACTAATTAAACTAAAAATACAAATTAATAATAAAAACTAAATTAATATATATTATATATAAGCCTAATTAGGGTTTAAATAGAATAATAATAATTATTATCCGTAATTAATGCAGGCTGCAGTCTGGCGTGTCAGATGGGCTCATACGATCGCATGAGTCCTCAGTTGCCCAGCCATGCGATCGCATGGGCTAGGATTTCGGGCCATAGAGTGGGCTGCTACAGTACAGGCCGAAATTTAAAATTTTTTTTTTCTGTTTTTGCTGTAAAATATAAAATATATTTATTAATTAAATAAAACTTATATTTTTACAAACTAAAAAAAAATGGAAATAAAGAAACTTTATAAAACTTAAATATTTACCAGACTCTAAAAAAAAATATTTATATTTTTCTTTTTTTTTATATATTTTCGAATATTTAAAACGTATTTTTATAAAAACGAATTTTAATAAAAGTAAACTAAAAATCTTCTTTTTTTTTTATTAGCGTTGCGCTTCCGGCGTTTAAGAGATTCTCCGGCAGCGGCGCCAAAAATAACTTGATGTTATGCGAGGTGTATATAAAATAGCTTATATTTTTACAGGAAATACTATTAAATACGATACATTTTTACACAAGATATTTATTTATTTATAGAATGGATATACTTAAACCTTGCTACAACACTTATAGGCAGTGTACCTAATCGTACAGTAGTGTAGTTTTTAGTAACTCCGGTTCGTTCCACAGGGAAAATCTTTAAACAAAGCTTAATACTATATTAGTTTACTTTTATAAAAATACAAATATATATATAAGTAATATTATTATTATAAAAGGGGAGTTTTTACCGTTTTGACCGGTTTGTCGATTTTAAAACTTTAGTCGCAGTTAAAATCAAATGTAAAATAATAAATAAATACAAGACTTAATTTAAAGCGTAAAGTAAATAACGATAATGAAATTGCGAATAATAAAAGTGCGATAAAATAAACTTGCGATAATTAAAAAGTACGATAATTAAAAGTGCAATTAAATACAATAACAATAAATAAAATGCGATAATTAGAAGTGCAATTAAATATAAAATAAAGGAGATTAAATATGAAATAAAAGAATTATGCTTATTTAAACTTCCGTAATCATGATGTTTGACGTGTTCATTTTAGTTTTATGCCCATGGGTTAATTGTCCTTTGTCCTGGATTATTTAATATGTCCGTCTGGGTTTTGTCCATAACAGTCCATCAGTCATAAATATAAAGTGCGAGTGTCCTCGTCAAATTATTCTTATACCCGAAGTTAAATATTCCAACTAATTGGGGACTTAAACTGTAACAAGATTTTAATACTTTGTTTAATAATTACACTAGGATGTCGACTGAGTGTAACCTAAGGTTTTAATATTTTGTTATCAATTATACCAAGTGTCCTTGTACATAATTTCACCCCTGTTTTAATTATTCTAGTGGCTATTAATCCATTCCGGTGTCCGGTTAAATGAACGATTATTCGTACATATAAATACCCAGCCCATCGTGTCCGATCGAGTGTATATGGTAATTTATAGGGACGCCCAATTGTAAATCTTTATATTAACATTAACAAACTATCATCTAGTTAAACAAATATAAAGTCCATTAATAGCCCATAGTCTAATTTCCACAAGTGTCGTTCTTTTGTCCAAACCCCAATTATGGTACAAAGCTCAATTACCCAATTTTAGTAATTAGACCAACATCATGATTACTTCGTTTTAAATAAGCATAATAATAACTTAGCTATGAGACATTAAATTAAAAAGGTTGAACATAACTTACAATGATTAAAAATAGCGTAGCGTTACACGGACAGAATTTCGACTTACACCCTTACAATATTCGCTAACATACCCTTATTATTAGAATTATAATTAAAATTAAAATTAAAATATAAATTATAAATATAAATTTTACGTATGAATGGAGAGAAGAGAAAGATAGATGGATTTTGTGGTGCACCAAAACTCGATTTTTATAGGCATGTGGGCTGGAACTGGGGCTCATGCGATCGCATGGATTTATGCCTTCCAGGCCATGCGATCGCATGGCCAGCTGGGGAGGCTCATATTTGGTTGTTTTCTTCTGCCGACGATTTTATAAATAATATAATATATTAAATAATTATAAGAATTATTTAAATATTATATTATATTTATGTGCATAGTTGACTTGTAATTTTTAGTTCGTTGCGTCGAGCGTTGAGAGTTGACTCTGGTCCCGGTTCCGGATTTTCGAACGTCCTTGCGTACAATTTAATATCTTGTACTTTGCGTTTTGAATCTTGTACTCTTGTAATTTCGAGACGTTTCTTATCAATAATTAGAACCTCTTGGATTGTATTTTGTACTTTTGAGCTTTTTGGTCGTTTGCGTCTTCAATTCGTCGAATCTGTCTTTTGTCTTCACCTTTTATTATTTAAACGAATATCACTTATAAATAGAACAATTGCAACTAAAAGCTTGTCTTTCTTGAGGAATAATGCTATGAAATATATGTTCGTTTTTAGCATTATCACAACGCTAATCCTAAGGTGTACAAAATCGACGATCGTCACACCCGTAACAACACGTGAGCGAAACACGGCTATCGCATCACTAATCACACAACACACGAAGGCTGGCCGAAAACACACGCGCCTTAGTGAATCCGAACTACACGAGAGTCACTATCCCGGAGGAATGACCGAACTACACGAGTCAATTGTGAATCCGAACTACACGAGATTCACTCCTCAATACAATGACCGAAACCACACGAGTCATTCGTGAATCCGAACTACACGAGATTCACTTCCACAACATCGAGGTTGGCCGAACTACACGAGCCTTAGTATTCCGAAATCACACGAGATTACTACCTCAATAAGATGACCGAACTACACGAGTCACCATGAATCCGAACTACACGAGATTCATTTAGTTAATATGACCGAAACCACACGCGTCATCGTGAATCCGAAACCACACGCGATTCACAATCTCAACATAGGAATGGTACTCGCATTTCCCACCGGTACTCGCATTTCCCACCGGTACTCGCATTTCCCAATAGTGTTACACCATACCGACATAACACTACTCCCTTGATGAAGTCAGCGGACCCCAAAGGTCATACTCCACCAATCTCAACACCGGATGAAGTCAGCGGACCCGAAGATCATGCTTCACCGATATAACACCACGCTCATGATGAAGTCAGCGGACCCCGAAAGTCATGCTCCACCAATCACGTATTCCCATGATGAAGTCAGCGGACCCTAAAGATTATGCTTCATCAAACTACCATACCATAATCGAGCAAGAACCACCTATACCAAACATAGGTACAAAACAATAATTCTCTAAAAGAGAATCCGACACACACATCCCTTAACCGAGGGATTTCACCTTGCTTGCCAAACACGTCCATTATCTCTCAACGAGATTTACCACATTACCACCTTGGTGATAATTCAAATCCAAAATCATAAGTACAATTTAACCGAAATTGTACTCTACCACAATCGACCAAATCTAGGTCCCGACACAAGTTTCGGTTTACTAAAACATTGTCCGAAATCTCACACTAAAACCTCCTCGTGCGGGAGTGTAACTCCTCCACTTGGAATTACGTTCAATAACCGCATCTCGTACACCAGTACAATGCTACCAAAGGTAGACTTTACCAATAATTGGGTTCGCACGGCCCATCACCATGTCTTGTTCCAACTTTGAGCATACCAAAGATCCTAACCTATCCTTGAACATTTCGAACGAAAAGTGTACCACAAATTACACGAACTATACACTCGCAATCATCCAATTGCTTTAGTTTGTCGAATTTCACCCGATCACTCATGAACCTAAGGGTTTCACTTCGGTACCCTAAGTACAATGTAACCGCAACACAATCGGAGTCGAACACCACGCTAGTAGGTATAAAAGAGGCACCTAATGTCGCGTCACGTAGAAACCTTTACCAACATACATCGAGATCCAAAACACTCGATTTCTCGGGTTTCATCCCACCCGTCGAACCTCATGGTTCATCAACTTCAACACGAGAGCGGACATGCTCTAACATCCGAACACCAAAACTCATTTCCATAGCTTGGTAGAGACATTTTCCAAATACTAAGGAATGCTTGGTTACGCCAAGTCTTACGCCCTTCGCCCGTCAATCAAACATCAACATAGGGTACTTCCATTAGGAACGTCACCCATAGCATAACATGCACAACAAAGGCACGCAACTCAAACTCAAACGGCATTTAATAAATAATCAAAAGACATATTTATCAAAATTAAACGTACCTTAACGTCTCCTGGCCGCACCCGTCCCCGCTAACTTGGGACATTCCGACTTACGATGTCCTTCTTTTTGGCAATTGAAGCACACCATACCATCACCCTTTGGTACCGAACATTCCCAAGACTTGTGACCCCTCACGCCACAATTGTAACATCTAGCCGCACTAGAATCCGACATACCCGTTCGCGTACCACCCGTGCTTACACTCGGACCCTTAGCCCTCTTACTCGGAGCACCATAAGAAACGACCCTTCGCTCACTTGAAGGTTCACCCTTTTTCGATCGTGAATACGACTCGAAACCTCTAGCCAAGTCGAATAATTCCGAAAACGATTTCGCTTGACCCCGGCTAATTTTACTTTTCAAGTCATCATTCAAGGTCCGATAGAAATCTCCCATCAACAAACGATCATTCCCCAAATACTCCGGACAAAAACGAGCCTTCGCCATAAAGGTCGTCTTGAGAGTACTCAAATCCATAGATCCTTGTCGCAAATTTCGCAACTCATTATGCAATTCCCACAAATCGGCCGAAGTCCGGAACTCCTCGAAGAATTCCTCCTTAAAGTCGTCCCACGATAAAGCCATAAACGTCTCGCCACCGACAAGATCAATCTTACCATCCAACCAATCCCTTGCCCTACCCCGCAACAAACTCGTAGCGAGTCTCGTCTTTCTCTCGGGAGGGCAATCAATAGTACGGAAACACCCTTCGACGTCCGAAATCCAAGTTGTGCTTACCAAAGGATCCGGCTTTCCGTCATAAATCGGGGGTTTAGTCCTCATGAAGCTCTTAAGATAACGCTCCATTTCACCACTACTTTGAAGTTCGGAATACCTCCTTTCCATTCTTTCTTCTAACGCACCCATTTGCTCCGCAACGGCGGCCGCAACCCTAGCGTTAAACTCCACGTCATTCGCCTCGGTCTCGTTTCGCGTCGTCATTCTAAAGAATGCAAAACGATTAGTCCACGAACGTGTAAAACCGTACGCACGACACAGCCCCATCTTGCTAAACACTCATCGTACATCACTTGTTAGACACGATTTGCACCCGTAATAAGGTTTGCAAGTTCTTATTACGCACACATGCCGCATCGACTCGTTAGTACAACGACCGTCTCGCTCGATGATATACACAAACACAACCAAAATTCTACGCGGTACAAACACACGCGAGAATTATTAGCATAACACAACAACATATTAATAATATCCGCACTACTAATATAAACGTTAGTCAACCTATAGCCAAGGCACTAACCAAACCCATTCCGACCCGTAATCCTACATGTCCCGCAACAATTTAAGCACACACAAGTCTAAGTCTAGGCACCTATCTCAAGTTACCTAAATCCCTTAGACCATGCTCTGATACCACTTGTAACAACCCAAACCAACCCGCGATTAAACCGTGTAAAATTACAAAAATAAAAAAATAAAAAAATTTGCTGAACTGCCACCTGGCGCGGCGCGCCACCAGGGGTGCGCGGCGCGCCAAACCTGTCTGTCCGGAAAGTCTTTAAATGCGAAAATGTTTGACTAGTTCCCGACATATTTAGGCGTAACGCTTTTAACCCCATGTTCCATATATAAAAACTAGCACGTTCTATTAATAAAATTATGTTTACAAAGCAGGGCCCACATCGACCCAAATTACCCTTTAAGTATCAAAATACAATTTTCGACCATAAGACTTTTAATACAAAACAAAGCCGAGCATGGCGATTGGGGATACGCTACCCAATCCTAATAAATCCAAAAGCAAGCCTTCTACACAAACTTTGCAAGTCCTCTAATCCTCGTCCTTACCCGAGCCACCATCCGCATGCAATCTATAAAAAGAGTCAACAACGAGAGGGTAAGCTAACGCTTAGTGAATGATAATATACTACTGATGATGTAGCGTGAGGGTACGAAATAGTATTATTTTTAATACAAAATACTACAAAATATGACACAAGTTTTATTAATTTACGGATGGGATATACCTAAACCTTGCTACAACACTATAGGCAGTGTACCTAATCGTAGAGTAGTGTAGTTTTTAGTAAGTCCGGTTCGTTCCACAGGGAGCTGGTGATACTTACTATATTTTTAACTATATTTATACAAAATATATATAATTATATAAGTAGTAATATTATTATAAAAGGGGGGTTTTACCGTTTAATGACCGGTTTGTCGATTCTATATTTTAAGCGTAAAGATAAATGACGATAATTAAAGTGCGTAAAATAATGACAATAAATAAAATGACAGTAAATAAAATTGCGAGTAATAAAATGACAGTAAATAAAGATACGATGAGAAATATAATAAAAGAATTATGCTTATTTAAACTTCCGTAATCATGATGTTTGACGTGTTGATTTTAATTTATTACCATGGGTTAATTGTCCTTTGTCCTGGTTTATTTGATACGTCTATCTGGTTTTTGTCCATAATAGTCCATCGGTCATAAATATAAAGTGCGAGTATCCTCATCAAATTACCCTTATACCCGAAGTCAAATATTCCAACTGATTAAGGATTTAAACTGTGACGCAGTTATCACTTTTGTCAACAATTACACCAGTTATCACTGTATGTAATCCACCCCTGTTTTAATTAGTTTATGAATATTAATTCATCCACTTGATCAGAATGAATAATCAATTACCCAACCCAATTGATTAATTAAATGATTATAACAGATTCCATATGAACATCACTAAATAGGACAACCATAATCATTATTAATTATTAGGTTAATTAATTTGAAGATAGGTTCGACAGACTCCAATGAGTTGTCACTCAATTAGACAATACCCCTCATCTATTAATAGTCAATAGTTCAATTTCCACAAGTGTTGGTCTTTTGCCCAAACCTTAATTATGGTCCAAAGTTCAATAACCCCTTCTTAATATTTTAGCCCAACATCACGATTACTTCGGCTCAAATAAGCATAATAATAACTTAGTTACGATACATTAATTTAAAAAGGAAGAACATAGCTTACAGTGGTGATTAATCGCGTAGCGTTACACGGGCAGAGTTTCGACTTTAAAACCCGTAAAATATTTCTTACAATAACCCAATTATTATTAAACTTAAATTAAACTTAATATTATAAATATAAATATATATATTCTTACAGAGGGAAAGAAAGAAAAATGAAGTGAAGGTGTTCTTTTTCATTACTACGTGAATTCCATTTTATAGGCAAATGTTGATTTGAAATTTTCACTTATGACCCCTTAACTATGCTCAATTAACAACTTTTTATTATTTATTATTATTCTTATTATGAATTATTTAAATATTATATTATATTCTTGTGCATAGTTGACTTGTACTTTCAGCTCCGTTGCGTCGAGCGTTGATAGTTGGCTCGGGTACCGGTTCCGGATTTTCGAACGTCCTTTCGTATAATTTAATATCTTGTACTTTGCATTTTGTAACTTGTACTCTTGTCATTTTTAGACGTTTCTCATCAATAAATTGAACCTTTTGAATTGTATCTTGTACATTTGAGCTTTTTGGACGTTTTGGTCTTTCAAATCTTCGTTTTTGTCTTTAAATCTTCATTTTCGAGCGATTTGCGTCTTTCATCTTCGCACTTATTTATTTAACTATTACAACTAAAAATAAGGAAATTACATTTAAAAACTTTACATATTGGAACGATATTGCTACTAAATATATGTTCATTTGGAACACTATCAAATATCCCCACACTTGAGCGTTGCTTGTCCTCAAGCAATACAGAACTTGAAATAAAAACATACATGAATCACTTTTTTATTCATCACATTTTGTACATCAGTGATTTTGATATAGCGGTATAAACAATGACAGTAATGATGGTTAAAGGTGGGTGTGTCATCCACAGTTGCCTCGGGTTTAGGTCAACGACACTTGCAATCAAATAGCCGATTTACTTTCGGTTTCCAAAGCAAAGTGCACATTTGAAAGGTGGTTTACAGTCCCACATGACTATGAAAATGTAGATCCTTAAGGAAATTGGATCTTTATGAAAACATTTGATCTTTTTGAAAATTTAATCTAGCTTTTACCCTAGATAAGTTTTCCGGAATAACCCTTCACCGGTGTTTGCAAAATATTCTTTTTGTGGGTTGTGTGGGTTTCAGATTTGAAAATTTTAGCTCAACACTTGTGGTTTTGTGTTACCCACTTGCTAACCTTGTATTAGGAAAGCAACACGTCCAGTTTACTTGTCCCGTATATTACCTTTCGGCAAACTACCGTCCGGATGTAAAGGAAAGCGATGAACAAGAAACTGTTAAGGCAATGTCTAATGACAAGCATATGATTATGGTCTTAAAACGTGTCGGATGCTAGTACTATCCTTTGTAGGAGCAATAGTAAAGATCATCCTATGATTTTTCGGTCTGGCACAAGGTCCTGTCTCCGACCATGCTATGCAACCACCGTTCTTACGGTTGACACCCGATTTGGTTCAGGTGACCTAATGAATTTCAATGAATTCTCAGGATTTTACGTTCAATGGTAATGAACGTATTGAAAATAGGTTTTCAGAAAACAAATCGGTTTTATTTTTGATCAAAATATTTTCTCGTTCAAGCTCGAGTTTAGATATCATTGAATTCCATGAGTTTGTAATTCTCAATCTTTAAGGTCAATCTCAAGGATTGAGTAATATCAGTCTTAAAAGCTGATTTTTAATCTTTAAGGAGATTATCCTTTCTGGGGATTTGATTCATTAGTCTTATCAAGCTAATTTGCACGGTGCCCCCCCATTATGCGAGATAAATCCTTCTCATGGTTAGGATAAATCTGACCACATGGCAACCCTGTTTGATGCTGAGGTCCGTGGATTTCCTGCTGATTTTAGAGATGACTTTTCTAGATTTTTCGTCAACCTACAGCTGGTCTGGACGACAACTTCTTGACCTAAATCAAGAAGCGCGTGTCTTTTTCGGAAGACTTTACTTCCTTTTAATGATGGAATTGATTCATCGTGTAGATCCATCTTTCTTTAAAATATATTACAGTAAACCGGGTAAAACTGATTAGTATCATCCAAAGCAAAAGTACCTGCAATAACTCTACAGAAACATGTGATAGATAGTTTTTAATTGAATAACTTGGTACATTCTCCCCACACTTAGTTTCTTTCTTTGCCTTTTTATTCTCCTTTATTCCATTTTAAATGAATTCAAGCGTTTTAGGTTGTTTCTCAATTTATGCCCTTTCCGAGGTAACGATAATTTCGGTATTAACACCTAGTTTTCACCGTTCATAAATATGTATAAACATAATTTTGACTTCATTTAATTGAAAATTTTTCAAATTTTCACAAAATTTGGCAAATAAACCAAGTGCAAACCCGAAAGAATTTATAACCCTTCCCCACACTTGAGATCTTGCAATGCCCTCATTTGCAAGAAATCAGTAAAAATTTAAATTCATGAGGGTGATTAGTGTATAAAAATGATTAAAAATACCGAGTTTGCAAACATATTGTTGTTATTTCACATTTGATATTTTGTTTCTTGTCGTCAAAATTAGTACCTTTTTCTGAACTTAATGACAGTCTTTGAAAGTGCGTTATTTTACCCTGTTTTGTATATAACATAAAATACAAACATACATAATTTTGAAGTTGGGTATATTATCCCACGTAAAAAAATTTATAAAATCTAATATTTTTTTTTGGCATACTTTAAATCAATTAAATTAAAAATAATGATAACAAAATTTCTCGTCCCGCCCTCGGTTAAAGTAATTTCGGTTCAACTACCTAATCTTCAACTCACGACGAATTTTAGAAATCATTTTTTTACTTAATGAAATAAAGTAAATTTTGTTTTTAAATTCACACAAAACTTAAATTTAAAAAGCATATTAATTTCATATAAAACCTACAAAATAAAAAAAAAAATCAGAATGGGAGAAGAAAACTAGTTCTTTAGTGTCTGCTAGCGGAAAAGACCAATCGAATTCCATTCTCGGAACTACACGAGAACAGAACAACTAACTCCAAACAGCATTTTCTTTTTAGAATATTTGAATCTCCTCACACTTAGGTAGATGTGGTGTCGAAATTGTGATTAACTTCATCGTCAATTTCTCTTGGACCATAATCAACTTGCATATCTGTGACTTTTGCTTTAAGCCAGTGACCAGCTTTTTCCGTAATATCCACAAATTCAACTAGCTTCGCCTTTTCTTTAGGCGACAGATTGGATACTAACCGGTTATATAACTTAAAGTTTCCCTTACTTTTAGCATCAATAACCCGTTTAAAAAGTTTCTTCATTGAACTGTTAATAACGGGGTTATTTAATTTCGTATCAACTATGGGGTTCTTTATTATCAAGTCATCATTAGGTGTTACTTCATTTTCCACACACTTATGCGTTCTATTATTGTTAAGCATTACCGTTGGAGTTGGTAAAACAACATGGTTCTTACCAATCGTTTTTGTCGGTTCAACGGTTTTGGTTTGTGGATATTTAGTCTTTCGAATCATAAAGGTGATCGATTTCTCATCATTACTAAGTGTCATTCTACCCTTTCTTACATCAAATAACGCCCCGGTGGACGCTAAGAATGGTCGACCTAAAATTAGAGGAACGTTTGAGTCCTCTTCTATGTCAATGACAATGAATTCGACTAGAAAGGTTAAATTACCTACTTGAACGGGTAGGTTGTCAGCAATTCCAACTGGGTGCTTAATGGTTTGATCAAGGAGTCGAACACTCATATCCGTTGGAGTTAACTCACCTACACCTAATCTCTTATATAATGAAAGAGGCATAACACTCACACTTGAACCTAAATCTGCTAGTGCATCATACATGACACAGTCACTAAGTAGACAAGGAACAATAAATTCACCCGGATCACCTACCCTAGGTGGAGGATTTGGTGGAACTGTCTTCACCGGGTTTACTTCTACTGTTTTTGTTTCTTGCACTTTTTTATTCTTCTTCTTCTTCTTTCCAGAGGTATCACAAACTTTATTACCTATTACTTGCTCATACTCAACTCCTTTTCTTGGAAACGGGATGGGTGGTCTGTGTGGTGCCACCACTGGCTTTACATACTCGGGTGGTGGTGGTGGTGTAACTTCTTCATTGTTACTTACATCTAAAACTTTCCCATCTTCTGGTATTGGTTTTTCAGAATTTGTTGATATCATGTTAACATTTTCATTCCGAGGATTTACTTCATTATTACTCGGTAGCTTTCCTTGTTCCCTTTCACTCATCAATCTAACAAGAGTACCTACTTGTTTTTCTAGATTCAAAATGGAAGCTTGTTGAGTTCTAAATGACTGATCAAACCTCTCATTCGTTTGGGTTTGAGTTTCAATAAATTGTGTTTGAGATTCAACTAGCTTAAATACCACTTCTTCCAGATTTGACTTCTTCTCGTCGGTTTGTTGTGGTGGTTTATACAAGCCAGGTCTTTGTTGATTGAAAGTGTTGTTTTGAGTTGGTTGGTTATTCGGACCTTGTTGGTTATACGAGTTGTTGTTTGGTCCATTTGGATTGTAAAGAATGTTTTGATTTCGATTGAAGTTTGGCCTTGGCGGTTGATAATTATTCTGATAACTATTTTCCAGCCTTTGGTTCATGTAGACAACATTCTCACGTTGTTCCATCGTTTGTTCAATGTGACAGTCTTTCATTAAGTGTGGTCCACCGCATTGCTCATAATTGATTCGTATTGCGTGAATATCTTTATTCATCTTTTTCATTCGTCTCTCGAAAGCATCTATTTTTGCGGAAACGGAATCAAAGTTATGGCTAGAATCGGCTCTAGCCGCTTTAGATGAGAGATATATATCTTTCTCTTGGTGCCACTCATGAGAGTGGGAGGCTGTGTTATCAATAATTTTGTAAGCTTCAGTTGCGGTTTTCTTCATAATGGAACCACCAGCTGTTATGTCGATGTCTTTTCGTGTAGCAACGTTGACACCTTGGTAGAATATTTGTACTATTTGATAAGTGTCTAAACCGTGTTGAGGACATCCTCTCAACAACTTTCCAAATCTTGTCCACGCCTCATATAGAGTTTCATTTGACTTTTGTGTGAACGTAACAATTTCTCCTTGAAGTCTCACGGCTTTAGATGCCGGAAAGAATCTTTTAAGAAATTTCTCAACTAAAACATCCCATGTGTCAATCGTTCCTTCAGGTAATGATTCTAACCAATCTTTGGCTTCTCCCTTTAAAGTCCATGGGAACAACATAAGATAAATAGTTTCATCCTCAACTTCTCGGATTTTAAAGAGATTACAAATCCGATTAAAAGTTCGAAGATGTTCGTTTGGATCTTCTTTTGTTGTACCACCAAATTGGCACTGATTGGTGATCATGTGTAGGATTTGTCCTTTGATTTCAAAATCTGATGCTCTAACATCTGGCTGAATAATGGCGTGACCTTGGCCCGTGCGTGTGGCTCTCATTCGATCTTCCATACTTAGAGGTTCCGTTACTTCCATAATTGAATTTGTTGAATACGAATCACTAGAAGATTCTGATTTAACGGTTTGTGGTTCAGGAGGAATGATTAGTGGTTCAGGATCTTGGAATTGTCCTTAAATATCCTCCGGGTTCTTGGTTGTGAGAGCCTTTATATTTAGGGTTTAAAAATTGGATTATCGGAAATTTGAGTTGGAGTACTTGGTCGTCTAGATGATGATTCTAAAGAAAAATCAACGGCGATAATATTGGCTAGATGTCTTGATCGAGTTACAGGTAGTGAATGTATGAAAGGTGGTGAACGTTTTGCTCGGTGCATTCACAGAATATCCTATTAGTTATAAAAATAGAAAAACTTATATAAGCTGTCCAATTAATAGACTTTTCTGATTTTGCCCACGTTTCGAATAGCCAAAAGATGCAGCAGAGGGGCAGGATTCGTTTGGTCTCAATATAATTGAGGACTGTTTGGCTCCAATAACCCGGTCCACGTACAAATCCAACTATTACTACGAACCAGAAAATTTTGATGTCTATCAATTTAACCACTTAAAATAAATTTTCGTAATTTTAAGAAATTTAGATAAGAAGTAGAATAAAAATCTTATCCTAAAACTAGAATAGCGAGAAATAAGAAAGAAAAAGATTGCGCGTCGAAAAAGGTCGAAAAATAAAAGGTCGAAAAATAGGCGTCGAAAAATAAAAATAAGAAAGTAGCGCGAAAAACGGCGTCGTAAAATTCTAAAGCACCTAAAACTTAGTCTAAGGAATAAGCACTTAAGGGATTTTACGGCAAACCTAAAAATTCTAGAAATAAAAATAACTATGGCAAAACTAAACTTAATACTAAAAATTGTAACTAGAGTCTAAAAATCTAAAGGTAATAAAAAAAAAAACTTTTTTTTTAATTTTTTTTTTATTTCGTTTTTTAAGGATTTTAAATTTTTTTTATTTTAAAATTTTTTTTTATATACATTTTTTTTTAAAACTTTTTTTTTTTAAAAAAAACGATTTTTTTTACAATTTTTTTTTTAAAACGAATTTTTTTTTCTTTAAAAAAAACGATTTTTTTTACACAAATTTTTTTTTTTTTTTTAAAAAAAACGAAATTTTTTTTTCTTAAAAAAAAACGATTTTTTTTTTTTAAAAACGATTTTTTTTTACAAATTAATAATTTTTTTATAATTATAATTTTTTTTTCAAAACTTTTTTTTAATTCATTTACTATTCATGAATAGTAAATGAAAATAAATTAATTAATTTACTATTCACATGAAAGCGACATGATAGAAATTATTAATTATAAGTTACATAATATACCCCTGAAGTATTTAATAAATACGACTTTTTAAAACTTTACGTATCAAATTTGATTCTAAAATATTATTATATTATTATATTCTATTTCAATATTATTATATTATTATATTCTATTTCAATATTATTATATTATTATATTTTATTTCAATATTATTATAATTAAAAATATAGCGTTTTAGCGCTCCCCGGCAGCGGCGCCAAAAACTTGATGATGTAGCGTGAGGGTACGAAATAGTATTATTTTTAATACAAAATACTACAAAATATGACACAAGTTTTATTAATTTACGGATGGGATATACCTAAACCTTGCTACAACACTATAGGCAGTGTACCTAATCGTAGAGTAGTGTAGTTTTTAGTAAGTCCGGTTCGTTCCACAGGGAGCTGGTGATACTTACTATATTTTTAACTATATTTATACAAAATATATATAATTATATAAGTAGTAATATTATTATAAAAGGGGGGTTTTACCGTTTAATGACCGGTTTGTCGATTCTATATTTTAAGCGTAAAGATAAATGACGATAATTAAAGTGCGTAAAATAATGACAATAAATAAAATGACAGTAAATAAAATTGCGAGTAATAAAATGACAGTAAATAAAGATACGATGAGAAATATAATAAAAGAATTATGCTTATTTAAACTTCCGTAATCATGATGTTTGACGTGTTGATTTTAATTTATTACCATGGGTTAATTGTCCTTTGTCCTGGTTTATTTGATACGTCTATCTGGTTTTTGTCCATAATAGTCCATCGGTCATAAATATAAAGTGCGAGTATCCTCATCAAATTACCCTTATACCCGAAGTCAAATATTCCAACTGATTAAGGATTTAAACTGTGACGCAGTTATCACTTTTGTCAACAATTACACCAGTTATCACTGTATTTAATCCACCCCTGTTTTAATTAGTTTATGAATATTAATTCATCCACTTGATCAGAATGAATAATCAATTACCCAACCCAATTGATTAATTAAATGATTATAACAGATTCCATATGAACATCACTAAATAGGACAACCATAATCATTATTAATTATTAGGTTAATTAATTTGAAGATAGGTTCGACAGACTCCAATGAGTTGTCACTCAATTAGACAATACCCCTCATCTATTAATAGTCAATAGTTCAATTTCCACAAGTGTCGGTCTTTTGCCCAAACCTTAATTATGGTCCAAAGTTCAATAACCCCTTCTTAATATTTTAGCCCAACATCACGATTACTTCGGCTCAAATAAGCATAATAATAACTTAGTTACGATACATTAATTTAAAAAGGAAGAACATAGCTTACAGTGGTGATTAATCGCGTAGCGTTACACGGGCAGAGTTTCGACTTTAAAACCCGTAAAATATTTCTTACAATAACCCAATTATTATTAAACTTAAATTAAACTTAATATTATAAATATAAATATATATATTCTTACAGAGGGAAAGAAAGAAAAATGAAGTGAAGGTGTTCTTTTTCATTACTACGTGAATTCCATTTTATAGGCAAATGTTGATTTGAAATTTTCACTTATGACCCCTTAACTATGCTCAATTAACAACTTTTTATTATTTATTATTATTCTTATTATGAATTATTTAAATATTATATTATATTCTTGTGCATAGTTGACTTGTACTTTCAGCTCCGTTGCGTCGAGCGTTGATAGTTGGCTCGGGTACCGGTTCCGGATTTTCGAACGTCCTTTCGTATAATTTAATATCTTGTACTTTGCATTTTGTAACTTGTACTCTTGTCATTTTTAGACGTTTCTCATCAATAAATTGAACCTTTTGAATTGTATCTTGTACATTTGAGCTTTTTGGACGTTTTGGTCTTTCAAATCTTCGTTTTTGTCTTTAAATCTTCATTTTCGAGCGATTTGCGTCTTTCGTCTTCGCACTTATTTATTTAACTATTACAACTAAAAATAAGGAAATTACATTTAAAAACTTTACATATTGGAACGATATTGCTACTAAATATATGTTCATTTGGAACACTATCAACTACATACATATATATGTATAAAATGGACACGCCACAAAATAACAAATACCGCATACCGAGGCATCCATATAAGGCACTACACTAAGCATACCGTACGATCTCTAAGCAACGAGCTAAAGATACAACAACAATATAAGTTCACCAACGACGATGTGAACAACGCCAAATAGCTACACCCGGAGGGTTAGCTACAACACAACAATACATTAATATATAACAATATAAACGAACAAGGTTAACACCTTAACCCAATACCGAGAACCAAATACCACAATGAAGATTGGCCGAACTACACGAGCCTTAGTAATCCGAAACCACACGAGATTACTATCTTCACAACATCGAGGTTGGCCGAACTACACGAGCCTTAGTAATCCGAAACCACACGAGATTACTACCTCAATAAGATGACCGAACTACACGAGTCACCATGAATCCGAACTACACGAGATTCATTTCCACAATACAATAAGATGACCGAAACCACACGCGTCATCATGAATCCGAATACACACGCGATTCACTTCTCAATATTATACCCTTCGCCATTGGGGTTATATCAACCACATCACAACCACGTGTGATAATGTACACGCGAACGCGTACTTCGCCAAAGATGGTCAACCAAAACGCACAACCGTGCCAATTGGACTCATACAAAAGTCCATCAAATCCATATATATGTGAAGTGAGCTCTATAGCAGAGAATCACTTCACCCGACCCGCACCCATCCTACACATACATATGCACATAGGATATTATCACTCACCTTGAAGTCTTGAAGAATGCTTCCAAGTAATCCGCAACTCGCCAATGGAAAGTACCTATTCCATTATCACAATTACAACAATACACTTAGAGTGGATTTACAAATCAACCCAATTCGTCACTTAGTGCAATTTCGACCCAAATGCACTTCCAAGCACAAACCGTGCCCAAAACTAACCAATAATCACTAACACAAGTGAGAATGGTCCTAATACACCAATTAAACCCGAACTCAAGTGTTAAACACGCGTCATACCCATTTTGACACTAAAACCCTAGTTTTGACCCATTAAGTCAAAATCTCACCATTTACAAGTTTTAACACCAAAACACATTTAACTCGGTTTAATACTTTAACTTAATCCATTTTAAGTTTATAAACCTCATTAAATCGCCAAATGGGTCATAATCACCACCAAACCCTAATTTGACCCAAAGTCACAATTAGTCAACCAAATAACCTTAAATGGGTTTCAATACTTCCATAATCACTAACTTAAGTGATTAAACTCAATTTCAAGTCCTAAACATGGCCAATTAGTTCACCAACCCAAAATCCACCAACAATTAACAATAAACCCAATTACTAGCATCACTAAACCCATTTCATCATTCAAAAGGGTTTTTCATCAAACTAACTCAAACTCTAACTTGAATATCAAATCAAATAGATGAAATTCGGAGTTTGAGCTTACCAATACTATCACCGCGTAGCCAAGAACGAGAGGAACAACTTTAGAACAAGAGCTTTGATGAGAATCCGCCTCCTCCTTCTCTAAATCCACCTCTCTCTCTCTAAAACTCTTACTCTCTCACTAGATAAGGTTGGGAGTGTTTGATGAGTGAAAATGTGATCCAAACTGATCAAAGGATCAGTTTTGATGACCCCAAACCGACCCCAAGTGAAAAGACCAAAGTACCCTTCATTTAGACCTTTTAAAAAGGCTGAAAATTGCATCAGACGGGTTCGGCGCGCCGCGTCGAAAGGTGGAGCGCCGCTCCAACCTTCAGGTCAGTTTTCAGTTTCTTGTTTTGGCCATAACTTTTTGACCGTAGCTCCGTTTTCGATGAATCAAATATTGTTGGAAACGTGATAAGATTTCCTTTCCAATGGTAAGGCTTTGGAACATCAACACAAACTTTATTTGGGGTTGAAAGGATACGTACACACCTTGTCACTTCAGACAACGTCCAGTTTCCTTCGGCGTCCGAGCAAGCAACACGTAAACTTCATACACGCATCGTACACCATAAATACATTATGTACAATAAATATTTGAGTCTTACACATTCACAGTTAATGCTCTCTCCTATTTGCTGCGATTTATACCCCCATTTCTATTTCGGAGCTTCATGCTCTGTTTTCTCTTCTATCCATTAAGCATCGCATGTAATGGTCCAGAATTCGCAGATATGAATTTCGGAATGAACATAGTTAATGTTCTAAGAAGGAAATTGTAATGACACGATCTTGATTTGTCAAATTACCAGAATACCTCGGAAAAGGCCGAATCATCAAGAAAAATATTTTCTTGATATGTTTAGAGTTTAAATAGAATGAAAGAATTATGTAACATGGTTCATGATGAGGGTATGATCTGTGAACCTTTATCACGTTCTATTAGAAACTCAGCATGACTTACTGTAATATAATCACGTTGATCAAGTGTCATTATATTATACTAACTCATGCTTCAATTCCCAACACTTTTTAAAAACATTCATAATTTAAACTCGAAGGTTTACAGAATATAGAAACTAAACAGTTTCCTTTATGATGTAATACAGATAACGCGAGGAGATAAATGATTTTGGATAAGAATAGTTATGAAGATATCTCCAGAAATATCGAGGATATTTATAATGAAAGATATGATGATATCTTAGAATTTCTAATATCGAAAGATGATAAAGAAAATTTGTCCGTAAAGGTTTAGAGTTAGGAGCAAGGTATTCGTTAATGACTTCAGCAGACACTGAATCATTTGGATTCTTTGAAGGCAGGTTTAGTCTTTGTGATTTGTCCTGTAACGACCCGCCAAAATTGCTATTTACAGCAGCAACTTCTGTGATTTTTAGAAAAATCATCGCAACTCCAAATCAGTCACCGCCAATTGGAGATGTGGCGTTTTTAAGTGAAGAATCTACAGAAAAATTCCCATAACCCGGTTCGACCTAGATCAGACCCAGTTATAGAAAACATTAACAGTGGTTCGTGCAGTTTTCAGAATTCAAACAGCATTTTTATTAAAATGTACCAAACTTTGAACGAGCGTAAAAGTCTAAAGAAAATTCGAATCGACCCGATTCTTGAGTCTAAATTCAATAGATTTTCGACGTCTACAATCCTATCAACCCAGGTTTTTAATTACACCTTGTTAACCGTGTCAAAAACGTACTTTTTCAGCCTATCCCGAAATGTACCTTATTTTAATCCTAACTTTTGACCCGTTCGCCCAATTTACGCAATATCTATATGAAAATTTAACCACTTTTCGAGAGTAATTCATCTAACAACTTATCATAATCAGTTATTAAGATTTACCTGCTCAGAATCAGATAAGCAGTTTCGAATTTTTATATCAAAATCTATTTACGCATAGTTTTTGATCCGTTAATCGAAATCAAACGATTCTTAAACAAAAAGTTATTAATTTTTCAAGAGAAATACATTTATACACATATCATAAACTGAAAATATCATGTTCATATCAGTAGCATACCATTAAAATTCGTGATCATTCATAAAAACGAGTTAAAACTTCAATTAAACATAACATGAGCATACGGTAACGAAAATTCGAAATTCCAAAGCCCAAACTTATTAGTTTTTCAAGAGGATTCTGATTATCTCATAATATTATACATTCAACAAGTTCAAGTTTCTGACCTCACACAAAACAAATTCGTGATTCATCAAAAAGTCATCAAACGATCAAATTAACGAATAATATCATGCATACATACAAGGACTTGAGCACTAGACACTATATCTTCCCTAATATGTAACAAAAATATGAAAACCCAAAAATTAGAGTTTTTAAAACTTACCCTAATCAAGAAATTGTTGGTATGGATGTGTAGAGCTCTTCGAGAGGAATCCGAATATGTAAACGATTTTATGATCAAGCAAGTATTGAAGGTGTTCTTGAGGTTTGAAGATCGATGATGATGATGAATAGTATATGGGTGTTCTTGAGGTTTAAGTGTCGGTGTGTGTTATGATAAATGAAATAAAATGAAATGAATTGGATCAGGATATAATATAGATAAGATAGAGTCAAGGGTTTAAGTTAGGTAAACACGGGTATTAGTGTGTAATCACGGGTATAGATATATCACGGGTGTAATAATTAAATAAACGCGGGTTATAATTTTAGTAGTCACGGGTTATAATTTTAGTAGTCACGGGTTTAATAGTAAGAAAATATAGATATAATATATAGTCAAGGGTGATAATTAAGTTTTTATTCGTTAGTTAAAATCCAATGTATCCTATCTTAATACGATTCAATAATTTGTAAATTTTATATTTATAAAAAAATACATACATACATATATATATATATATATATATATATATATATATATATATATATATATTGTTCGAAACCTTTTATATTTAATTCCAATCAATTATTTAAATTAATAATCATACACTTTGTTGTCTTAAAATATTTTTTTATTTTTCGTTTTCACTAATCGCAGTGTTTAATTTATAACTAGTATATTCTAAAAAAATGGAGTGGAAAAATCATTGAATCTAACAAATGGTTGTTAAGTTTTTAATGGAAAGTTAATAGAAAAAGTCGAGTTATTACATGTCCACAGCCTCCTTCATGGTTTGTTCAATCCGTTTTCCAGTTTCAACTTTTCTGAGCTTTGCTAACACACTATTCTTTATCATCAAACTTTCGACTGTTAAAGTCGTTTACAGTTTTTGCTGCTTCATCAGCTTTTTTAACATTCAGGGTAAACTGGTTGCTTTTCAGAATTTCAGAATGAAAGCTCAAAATTCTAAGAGATGAATGTTATATGTATACATATGATGTTCTAGTACAGTTTTGAATTCAAAGTATGGCATTTGAAAGATGTAAGAATTTAAGAGTGATGTTTTCTGTTAAATCTTGGCTTGGATTCTAATTTTTCAAAATCAGAATATGTAATCAAATTTGAATGCGAATGGTTGTGTTGATTTCTAGGAAAGAATGTATATCGTTGTGAAAGTAGCGAGTATAGTTGATGATTTGCTGAATCAGAATCGAAGAATGTAACATATTATTTGTGAATTTATATATCTTTTGGGTATTACCTATCCGTTAAAAGTTTCACAAATAATATTTTGTACAAGAGAATTTTATTACAATTTTTATGAAAATATTAGTATGTATATTTTCTTCAAATGTAATACATATTTAATGAGTTAATATCATATTAAGCTTATTTGATTTTCAACTGGAACTAGAAATGAATAATCTCTAAAACATTAAAGATTTAATAATCTTTGCGGAGTATTTCACTAATGTAATCAATACTTCGTTATTCAGTTTTATTGATATTTCCTCAGTGAATCATGTTGGTGCTCATGGAACTCTTGCTAACTTCGCAATGTACGAATGATGTTTTCTAGAAAGTTTTGAATACATCGAAAATGAAAGTGTAAAATCAAACATATAATTGAATAATATACTTAGTTTATTATGAAATGGAATTCATTGAGTTGAAACGGAGATTGTGGTTAACGAAGGATGTACATCATAGCATATCAGTAACATGAACTAACTGAGTAGTACCTACTAGTTAAGATTCACACGTAATAGCTTAGTACGAAAAGATTTATTTTGATCTTAAAATTCATATATATATATAAAATATACATATAATTTCTTCAGAGGGAATGAGTTAATACTTCATAACTCGTTGATACGATATACGCGTTGTTGATTAGTGATGATGTTTGCGGTGATTATGGATCTGACGGAGCTTGTGATGTTGAAGATGCTGCTGATGCTGACGATGCTGACGGTACTGACGGTGCTGCTGGTAAAACAGATCTAGCTTGTAAATTGTGCACCATTCCGATCAGGGTTTTATTTCATCATTTCTAATCGCTCACTCATCTGGTTTACAATTAGAACTAGAATAAGTAATCTCTAAAACTTTTAGAAACTACATATTCTCTGCAGAATATTTCTTCGATGAAGTTATGAATCAATACTTCATCGTTTGTTGTTGTTGGTATTCCTTGGTATCTATGGTGCGTATGACGTTGTTGTTCAAGGTATAGTTTGTGATGTTGAGGTGTGGGATGCGGATGTTGTTGGTGGTGGTGGTAATGATACTATTGGTGTTGATGATGGTGGTACTGTTGATGCCGGTGATGCTGCTGGTGCTTGTAACCTTTGCACCATATTCTCCAAAGCCACTACCCGAGCGCGAAGCTCGTTGACTTCTTCTACTACACCGGGATGATTGGCGGTTCGGACGAGCGGATGAATAAGATCCAGAATTTGAGATAGTATATAATCATGACGAGATACTCTGGAAATGAGAGAGAAAATGGTATTACGAACAGGTTCGCCGGTAAGTGCTTCAGGTTCTTCTCCAAGAGGGGAATGTGGTGGATGGAAGGGATCACTTTCTTCTTGTCTCCAATGACTAAGTAGGCTACGAACCCATCCCCAATTCATCCAGAATAGATGATGGCTAATTGGTTGCTCCATTCCGGTCACACTGCTTTCGGAGCTCGAGGAGTTTGAGGAATCAAGGGAGAAATCCATATTATATGATCGGATAAAGGGTTTTCGATATGAGATGAGTGTTGAATACTGAATGATATCTCCGTCTCCTTGAATACATATATATAGCAAAAAGATTCCGTAATTTATGGAGGAAATTTAGGAAAAGTGTCAGACAAAGTCTGCTGAGATAAATATGATAAGACATGATTTGTCTATACTTCCATTTATGCAATAATTGCAGTAAGACGTGTCTAGACTAAAGAATGATAAGCATGTAATTTCTGACAAGAAATGATAAGCAAAACTCGGTAAAAATAGATACGGTCATAGTCCAGACTCACTAATGCATCCTAACAATTACCAGTTAAACATACTAATGCAAATTCTGGTTCCCTATGACCTCAAGCTCTGATGCCAACTGTGATGACCCGTCCAAATCCATTTGGACGAATACATCATTCATTGATTTCATAGTGAGGTTTTGACCTCTATATGATACGCTTTGTAAACATTGCATTCTTTTAAAAAGGCATACCATAAATGAATATATAAATCCAAGGTTTTCGACATCTGATGATTTCTACGTATAGACAATCACATTATATAATAGTTTTTAACAATACATCCGTTGACAATACAGTCAAATAAGATACATGGTGATGATTTTGTGAATGCAAAGTTTTCTCGAATAAAGCATGTATGACTCCATGCACATAGCTTGTATAACGTATAAGCAAACAGCGAAAGACTTCTAGGAACCTGAGAATAAACATGCTTAAAAGTGTCAACGTAAAGGTTGGTGAGTTCATAGTTTTAATGTTGCGCATAATCTGTATATAAAGGTAGATCACAAGATTTCAGTTGTTTCATCCAGAAACGTTTATCAAAATATTCTACAAGATTGAGCACCCTGGTAACTAAACTTTAACGTATATATAATAAGTACCCATGTTTTAACATACATGCAACCAACATGTACAATACACGCCAACCAACGTGTACTAAACTCAAATAGCATATGTTTGTTTTATAGTTCAGGCTAGGGTTTCTATACCTGGAACAGACGGGGATGTCAAGCCCTATGGATCCATATATAACTACTCGCGCCCACCAGTTCTTATAACCGGCAGTTACTAGTTACTAAAGCTAAGGGATTTTCGGTTCAAACTCGGTGTAGAATTTAGTATGTACTTGTATCCATTGCGTTTAAAATAAAGTGCATGTATTCCCAGCCCAAAAATATAGATTCCAAAAGCAATTAAAAGGGGAGCAAATGAAACTCACCTTAGCAGCACATAAATTCATTCACCGAAATGTGACCGAAACTCGAAATGCAAAATAACTATAGATCTCAACCTATAGAACATATGTTGGTCAATACATGTCTAATAAGCTAGGTCTGGTCATAGTGTATCACAATCCTATTGCTCGAGACCGTCATGCAGAAGTTAACAAAAGTCATCTCAACAGTCAACCTGACCAATATGATCTTTAAATCTATACATGTTTATTATCATAGTATAAGTCTTGATAATTGAACGAATTTATAGTTTATCAAACTCAAAATATTATTTATTTCAGGAGCTATATTATATTTGAATTATCATGGCAATCGAAAATATTTTATTATTTCACATAGCTTTCCAATACTTGTAAAATCAGATTATAGTGTTTATAAATCTTTTAAAGCATGATAAGACAGTCAACTTTGAGAATTGTTCAACAAAACGAGATGTGCTTTATATAGAAATTCATTTACTCCATTAGTAATATTTGAAAATTCAATTTATCAATCTCATAGACAAGTTGTTTAAATATTAATTTACAGTTTCAAACACAATTTCAATTAACGTTAACCATAATTCAGTTGACCATATCTTTTAATCCGTTCATCGAAATCACGCGATTTCTAAATGAAAAGTTAATAATTTTTCGCTAGCTTTCCAAAAACATGCATATCATATACTTTATATTAGTAGCATATGTATCAAATTCGTGATTCATCATAAACTATCTAACGACAAAATTAAAGCATACAAGCATGCATAAACATATATACTCGAGCACTAGACATGGATACACTATTAATATATAAAAGATAAGATGTGAATGCTCACGTATCAATATTGTGATTCAATATTGTAGGAAAGTAAGTAGACGCAACGGAGATGATAAATACTATGTTTGACTCACGAGCTATATCCCCGAATCATACCCATAACTTCCTTAGCTATAACCCATAATTTCCTTAGCTCTATCCCTCTCGAAAAAACTCATTTTGAAAACATGCGAGCAGAACCTCGTCGTGGTATTTTATGTGTAATACTAATAATAATAAACTTAATACTACTAATTAAGATTAATAATAATATTAATCTTAATAATAATAATAATAATAATAATAATAATAATAATAATAATAATAATAATAATAATAATAATAATAATAATAATAATAATAATAATAATAATAATAATTATAATTATTATTATTATTATTATTATTATATATAGAGAGAGTAAGAAGATTGCGAGAGGCAGAAAAGAAAAATGAATCAGAAACACAGAATTCGTTCGCTTTTAAAGGGATGTGGTCTCACCTAACCTGCCATGCGATCGCATGGCTTTTCCATGTATATACCATGCGATCGCATGATATAACTTTACAGCTTGCACTCGTTCATTGTTATCATGTCGACACATTTTATGTATACATATATATATTATTTAATAAATAATATATTTAATCTTTAGAATTAATTAAATATTATATTATATTCGCGTGCATAGTTGATTTGTAATTTTAGCACCGATGAACTGTACGTTGACGCTCGACTTACGTACCGGTTCCGATTTTTCGAACGCATTTTCGTACGCTTAGAAAACTTGTACTTTACGTTTCGCGACGTGTAACTTTGTCAATAATTAGACTTATTTCACCAATGAGTATACTAATTAAAATGTAACTTATACTTTTGAGTGTTATGGTCATTTGCTTCCTAAAATCATCGTCCTAATATATATATATATATATATATATATATATATATATATATATATATATATATATATATATATAATAATATTATTTTAAATTTAAGCGTTTTATGACTAAGTTATTATTATATTTTTATCACATTATAAAATATATATATAAATATATATTTTTATTCATGTCTAGTTACAAATATTTGTTCGTGAATCGTCGGTCAAAATCATATAAATTTTAAATTTAAATTTGGTTGAAAATTTTCGGGTCGTCACATTTATATACAGAAGGGGAAACGACACATGTGTTAATACCCGTTTTGCGTTTTAGATATAGGTGCGCATACCGTTTTTTGAAAAATTGTCCGTTTCGAACGTAGTTAGTCTCGTTTTGTTCGGAAAATTATTTCAAGTTTAATGATGATAGCGATGAAAATTAACTCGCGTCGAGTTGAAAGATAAGACCCGTTTTAGATGTAGGTGCGTGTACCGTTTTTGAAAAATTGTCTGTTTCGAACGTACTTAGTCTCGTTTTGTTCGAAAAATTATTTCAAGTTTAATGGTGGTAACGGTGAAAATTAATTCGCGTCGGGCAGAAAGATAAGGCCCGTTGAAGTTAATGGTGAGTTTTGTTTTTTGAATTAAATAAAATGGCAAATTCCACAAAAAGGTAACCATTTTACATGATATTCCTATTTTCGGTAATCTATTCTATTCACCTAGATAAAAAGGATTGTTTTTAAAAAGTTAATTAAATAGATGGGTGTCGTTAACTTTCTTCGTTAAATGTCAACGTGGCTTTCCAAGTCACCATTTTTTCCACGTAGGTTGATGACATGTCTTTGAATTTGCCCTTTTATCTAATGTCATTCATTTCAGTTGTTCTTCATCAAAATAACACACATGAACCCTAATTCTAACAACTTCACCCAAAATTATAATAAATTTAAAACTAAATCAAAATCAATCAAATTAAAGCTACAAATCGAAAACATAATCCTTCACCCAAATTTCACTCCAAACTTGCTGTTCCTGAGTCATCCAAATTCTTTAAATCAAACCCCACAAATCTTTGAATTGAAAACCCTCAGTTGAATTGAAAACCCAGTGAACTCAAATTGGTATTCTGTCTATTAAAAATATCAATTCATCATCCATTAACACTTAACCAGCTTCATATGTTTGGAAAGCCACAATTTTTTTATGTAGTTCAAAACCAGAGTATCGTTAATAGTAGCACCATCGACGTTATTAAACATTAACAACACCACCGCTGTCATTTTCACCTTCGTCGAAGATTTACAGATCCGGCGGAGATTCCGGAATCGAAGCTAAAAGTCGAATAGATGAGGATTCACGACTGAGTTAACAACAGACCATCCGCAATCTTCATCGGAATCTCCATTGGACTTTGAGATCTAGATTCGCGTTGTTTAGTTGTGGATTCACGATTGAGTTATGAACAGACCATCTCTCGTTTGATGAATGGAAGATTGAATGAGATGTGTTGAAATGCAAATCCATATTTATGAAATTTGTCCTTCATAAAGAATGGTGCTCTTGACCAAATGATGATGAATCCATGGATACTGGTGTTTAGAACTAATGAGAAATTAAGAAGGTGGACAAAAGTAAATAAATATAAATATAATTATATTATAACAATTTTTAATTTTTAATGACTTGGAAACGAAAGACGTGGACAAAACTGATGACGTGTCATGCCACGCTGGTGTTTAACGGAGAAACTTAACGACAACTCTTTTTTTGATTAACTTTTGAAAAAGATTCTTTTTTTTATATCCCAATGAAAAAAATTATCGAAAATAGAAAAACATTTAAAATATGTTACATTTTTATGTAATTTGCCCTAAATAAAAACAAATTTACATTTTAAACCTCTAAAAATTGTATTTGTTGAAATCTTTGGGGGGCAAGGTGTAAATTTCTAGTGTGAGCACAGGGCATGGAAGTTCATTTTTTTTTTCAGGACACCAACACCCCATTTCTTTTAGTATGTATATATAAAATATATAAATATATAATAATATATAATATATATAATATATATAATATAATATAATATAATATAATATATAAAATATAATAGGGTTTTGCTAACTAATGCCTAAGAGCATGAGATAATAGGGTTTTGCTAACTAATGCCTAAGAGCATGTCAAATTCAATCAAATGTGATTGAAAAAAATTGATTTTTTTTTTAAATAAAAAAATTTTTAAAACAATTTTTTTCTTCAATCACATGTTATTATCACGCCACGTGTCGCATTCTGATTAGTCACTTGGATCTCAACTTAAAAATTGGTTTCATTTGAATATTTCTCGTGCCCTTAAAGCACAAGTTAGCAAAACTCTTTTCTAATTGATATATTAAAACTTTTATGAGTCTATTATTTCTCATTGCATGTTTTTTTTAGAAATAAATAGAAATGAAAAGACACGTCAAACTTAGTATTTCTAATATTAATTATTAAAAATAAATAATATTAATATTCAATAAATATCTTTTAATAACAATATCTGATCATAAAACCAAACAATTCTTCATTAATTTCATCCTGCTGAAAAAGCATAACTTCCATAAAAATGTTTATCATATGCAATTAAATAATACTGTAAATGTTACAAAATAAATTACTTATAAAATCATCATAAGTTAATATAAATTTTAACAAATAAATTATTTATATAATCATAATAATTTATAATTTATTATTTATTAATAACTTTTACAATATAAGGCTTTGAGCCATGTTTAGTAAAATCTTAATCATAATCCTAAGAACAATTATTTTAAACAAATAATCCTAAACAATTAAATCATTACTTTTTATTTATAATGAAGTTAATGTGCTGGTTTATAAAATAGTTTTTCGCTTAAAAAATAATAATTAAATTATTGAACACAACATGTCACATATGACATGCCCACCCACAACAAACTTTATCCGAAAAATATAAAGATATTTTTTAAACAAAAAATTTAATTTTATTGAATACCAACAAAAAAGATGTGTTACATTTTGGCCGTTTGTTTACTTTAGAAAACAAATTTTTGAAAAAGAAAAAAAAAAGCCTCCTCCATTATCCTTAATAAAGCCCATCCCAAATTATCTACCATCACAAAAAATATTACTCGTAGTAGGTGATGTTTGGTTAGAAGTTATATAAAACGTTACAGTTTCAAGTTATCATTGTACTACTACTACAAAATACTCCGTACATAAAACATGGGTGCCTGTGTTTCTTCAAATACAAATTCAACATCTCCAGTAAAGATACACAAATCATCATCTGAGCTTAATCGGAAAACAGATAATGTTATGGTGATTCCACCGTCGCCTGTTAAGGAGAAACATCCAATCGTCGTTAATAATGGCAATGTTCCTGTTAAGCCTCAGTTTCCCTCTCTTCATTCATCCGCTAATTCTACTGATTTTGGTACGATTATATAAACCTAGATTATATTTATTCATTGTTTTTGTTGAATGTTGTATGCAAATTGATTTTGTGTTTTATAATTTTGTCGGATTATTGTTTTTTCAGATAGCTGATAATAATTACGGAGTAGTATTATTGTGCTTATCGGGTTTATTTATTATTTTTTTAAAGGAAATTTTTATATAAGTTGATATGATTATCTAATTTTATATTAATATTTAATATTAATATTAAATATCAAAGTGAATTAATCCATTTGAAACAAATTGTATTTATGTTAAGGTTATCCAAACCGATTATTTCGAAATATGATATTATGTGAAAACACACTCTTAAAATTTACTTTTTGTTACGAACAACGAACATGTGATGTTTTTGTGCTTATGGTGGTTGGTGGATCTGTCAACCTTTTTTTATCCATTTAATTGGTCTTGTATGGATTTTGTGCTGCTTTACTCAACTCATTTATTACCTTTTACTGTTGATTTTTATTTTATTATTTACTTGTTTTTGGGTGATTGTTTATTTATTTTTACTTATTGAGTATCTGCATTTGATGACCATATTAAATAAATTTAAATAAATTAAATATTAAATATAAATTAAATTAAATAAATAAAATAAAGTTGTTATATTCTTTGCTTATTATTGAAAAGTGGAAAAAGTTGAGCTATGATTTATAGTTCTGTAGAAGATATATGCAGCTTGTTGAATACCATGTAATATCATCATCTCCATGAATTACGGTATCCGGTGATGGTTATAATTAAGATGTTATTCAATTGACTCGAGTTATGTGTTAATTTATACTCATAACTAACGCTAAAAAGGAAACATGTCAAATGGGTTGAAAGTTGTCCAAAGTGTATTGTTATTTCATAAACGTATACAACTTACTTGATGTTAAGATTTGATTTGAAACCAAAGAAGCAGTGCTTCAACGGTACCCGTCCCTTTGAAGCGGGGCCCCATGTTTGGAAGCTTTACACAAAATGGCGCAGGTTCGAGTCCCGGGGGAGCAATTCCCTCGGAGTATGCCTTCAGGTTAGGCTCGTGCTTGCCACTCATGGGGTATTCGGTGGAGGTGATTTACAGGCATCCGGCTATTACGGGGTTGGCTTGGTGGGTTGCCAAAGGCAACACAGGGTTAAGTTGTCCCTGCCAATCTACACTTTCTTACCCAAGATTTGATTTGAAAGTTATTGTGTAAATATATATTGGTGATTGATACAAGTCTTGTTGATGACCATTTGAAAAACACCTAGCTAATTGCTCAGAATTTTTATATATGTCTTTTTTTTTTTTTTTTTTTGTATATTACCTTGCAGGTAGTAAAGAGGAGACCTTTTTCGACACCCAAGCATGGTTAGACTCCGACTGTGAATCGGATTTCACGAGCGTCAATGGAGGTAAGATATATGCTACTTAAATCACACATATAAAGATAGTCTAGTGGTTCTGTGGTTAGGGCCACATTATTGTCACAGGAGATTTCAGGTTCAAACTTTACTAAATAAAAGGGTCGGAAACGGTGACTGGATAATCCATTTAGGTCGCGCACATCAGAGTAAAATACTTTTCTCCCCGAGTAGCTTGAACAGGAAAAAACCTTATCCGTTTACTCGTTTACATCTATGTTTTAATCAATGTATACTCCGAATTTTGAAACTTGTTATATTTTCTTCGTCTCTACACTATCAAAAGTTGCAAGTTAAGTTTTAGAGTATGAGTGTATGACCTTGCATACCTGCAATTCTCTTTTAGATTTATTTCCACTCATTTTGAGTCTATGTTTGTATTGTTCTTGTGTAGTGTTTGAGTTAACTTGCTATCATATTTGCAGAATTTACACCATCAAGGGTCAGTACACCTGTGCACCATGACTTCCTTACCAGGACCCAACAAACGAAAGGCGGTGCACCAACTGATGACCATAAACCTTCTATGACTCCACCTACAACTCCATTAAAGAAGAAAAAACGACTTTCTGAGCTATTCAATGAAAGCTTTAGAGAGGATTATAACCTCGATGACGAAAGTGAGGAAAATGAAGATCATGCTAAGCAAGCCATTAAGAAAGGGGCGGCGGAGAGCCGTGATGCTACCGCAGTTCGTGGCGGTGGTTTAAAGGCGAAAAGGGAGAGATGGGTGGAGATTGTGCAGGTGAACGGATGCTTACCGAGGGCGCTTTCTAGTTGTAGGGCCGTAACTCAACAGCAAACACAGGTAAGAAGAAAGTAAAAGTGACTTGAACTTGAACTTGAACTCGAACATTGAGCATATTAGCATATATATGATGCTCCTTGATAAACCAGATCTCAGACTCCAATCTTGAATGTATAGAAATGAGAAGTCAATATACATGTAATGTACTTATGTCTTTTTGAATTTTGGATATTGGAGTAATATGCGTATCTGTTGGTAGTAAAGGTTGTGCACTTGTTTGTGCCTGTGCATCAGGTGGCTTTGACCGAAACACACGTGATTATTTGGTTTATCCAAAATTAATATAACGAAGAAATGCTACATTCACATAATTTATAAAATAATTATTCACAGACCAATTAAATTTATTGTTATTTCTCTCATGATTATCTTACTTTATAAAAAGATAAAAATAAAAATTATCTTACTTTATATTGATTGAATTGAATTGAACAAGATGGATTGGATCACGCTAAAAATTGCTAGTGATCACGTCGTTGGCTTTTCATTACACACATAATATACATGCGACATTGTTTAAAGGTTACAAAGTTACTGGTCGGCAGATTTTTAAAACTATACAAAGGTTTGTCGGTTATTGCCATTTAGGTATCTAACCCCAAAAAGTTCAGTGGGTCTACGTTATTACGTTTTCTATTCGACTTGCGTCTTCTTTATTCCAGTTTGATGATCTCGAAACAGGACTTTAAAAATGAACGTCAACAATTCATTACTCAGCGCAAAGATTTTGAGGCGCAATTTGATGAAACCAAAGTTAAGTTGGATAATATGGAGTTGGAGATCGGTCATTTGGAAAGATTGCGTGTTAATTTGTCAAAGGAGATTGGTCATTTGAACTAGATCATTAGGGATTAAAGCGCTAAATACGAACTGCTGCCGCTGAGCACGACATGTTACAATCGGAATACGTTAAAGAGGAAATGATTCAACCGTCTAACCAAAAATTAACGTCACATGATAAACAACAATTCGTTTTACATAAACATTTCAATTTGATAACTGATTTTTTAATATTATAAAATTATAAATTATAAAATGTGTTCTAAAACGTGACCGATCCCGGAATATGCCATTTATATATATTGACAAATAAATTATAAACCTGACGGTAAAAGCTTAAAACCAACGCCCAAACCCCAACACACTGTTTTTATTCAATTATATTCCGACGACTACACTGACTGGCTATCGGTCCTAGTACGATGCCGGAGAAAACGACGTCGATTGATTACGCCATGGAAGCCGCTTCAGGTCCTCATTTTTCCGGCTTACATCTTGACGACCGATTCCTTTCATCCTCCTCATCTTCCCTACTATCCGATTCCATCAAACAGCCGTTCGTCATCGGTACGTGTCTATCGGTTACTCAATTTATCATTTTCATTTTTAATTGTTTTACGATTTTTATATGTTCTGTTTGCTAGGGGTTTCTGGTGGTACTGCTTCCGGTAAAACAACTGTTTGTGACATGATTATTCAACAACTTCATGATCATCGTGTTGTTCTTGTTAATCAAGTATGTATGTATTTGTTATTCAATTTTGGTCTTTAAACAATTTTTTTTTGTCTAATTATGAAATTTGAGATGAGATAAGCTGGTAATGGTGTTTTCTATCTGATTATAAATGGAAGCTAAAATTGCTGTTGATATTGAAATTGATAAGATATATATTTAACACATTTATCAATATGCATGAGTTTGTAATTAAATTGTAACTATAGATGATTAGATGCTAGAAAGCATTATCATAAATGAATAATGGAGCATAAATGTGCCGTTTTAATTGTGTTTGTCTCAAAAAGGTTAACTAGGTCACATCAATTGTTTTGCCGTTTTAATGTAAGTATCCTTGACGTTTAGAATGTGACAATTCTTTTGTCATGTAGGATTCGTTTTATCGTGGTTTAAGCGCCGAAGAATCTGATCGTGTCCATGAGTATAATTTTGATCACCCTGGTAATTTTTTCGTCTCACGTTACGATTTGAAAATGCTCATGATGCAAAAACAAAAAAAAAAAAAAAATGAATATAAAACTTCCTGCTGTTGTAGATGCATTTGACACTGAGCAAATGTTAGAATGTGTTGGAGAGCTCAAACAAGGAAACTCGGTGCAACTTCCAATATATGACTTCAAAAATCACCGCAGATGTAAAGAGTCCTTTCGTCAGGTACTTAGTTATTTGAACATGTTGTCTTGATAATTACTGAGATTGTATTGTTAAAATTACCTCTATAATTTATCTTTAATGTGTTTGTCAGGTTAATGCGTCAGATGTGATTATCTTGGAGGGAATACTGGTATTTCATGACCAAAGGGTTCGTAATTTGATGAATATGAAGATATTTGTCGACACAGGTGTTTATAATTTAGCTTTCATTCTATCAGTAATAATTTATCATATTTATTTAGCACTTCATTTACCTAGTTGCTGTGATCAATACCTTCAGATGTCTTCCACCTATTTCTTTTGGTTTTTGTATGTGAATGAAGTCATACTATATACTCATTAGATGGCTGCAATATGTTCTTTTTAATCAAACCAACTTGCTTTTTGACTTCTTATTTTGTCCCTGGTTTCCCTTTTTCGAGTTTAAGGCTGATTCAAGTGTCACCTCGACACCTTGTACAAGTCATGTTTGGTTTGATATTTCAACTATATTTCACTCTCTTGTGCACTGTATTGTCTGTTAAAGTCTTCCTCCTTTAGTGACCTTAATCCCTCATCTCTTTATTTGTTGACGATTAATTGTACTAGATGCTGATGTGAGGCTTGCTCGTAGAATAAGGCGAGACACGGTTGAGAGGGGTAGAGATGTAAATTCTGTGCTTGAGCAGGTAATTTCTTTCACTTTCTGAAATTTTTGAAATTATTTGTTTGGTGTAATCATTATCAAAATTCAGTACAATCTATTCCTTTTTAGTACTCCATCTACTCAAAATGGAAGTACTCTTAATTTACCTATTCTCCAAAGGATGCAGTATTTCCTTAATTTGGTAACTCCTTAATCAAAATTTACTTTTTGCTCATATGTTATCGTACTAGAAAGTAGAAAAGTAGAAATCAGTAACCTTTAATACTATTATTGTAAGGATTTAGTGAAAATGGAGGTAGACTGAATGCATGGCTAATTTTTAACTAATACTTTGAATCCCGACATCGTGAACAATATGAAGCTTTATGTTGAATGCCAGTGACACCATCATTTGATATGTGCAGTATGCAAAGTTTGTTAAACCTGCTTTCGATGATTTTGTTCTTCCATCAAAAAAGTATGCCGATGTCATCATACCACGAGGAGGTGATAATCATGTGGCAATAGACTTGATTGTGCAACATATTCGCACAAAGCTTGGTCAGCATGACCTATGCAAAATATATCCCAACATTTATGTAATTCAGTCAACATTTCAGGTAACCCTTTTTGTTACCTCTTTATTGGCGCATGACATATTGATAAACTATAAGGTATATTCAGTAATTTGAGGTGAAACAGATTCGAGGCATGCACACATTAATTCGAGATAAAGAGATATCCAAGCATGATTTTGTATTTTATTCAGATCGTCTAATTCGATTGGTACTTGACCCTTTTCCCTACATGAAACTGTAATTAACTGACAGTTGGAATCTAATTTTTTTTGTATTAAATGCTAACGACTAAATGAATTTGGTCCCAGGTTGTGGAACATGGCCTTGGTCATCTACCATTTACTGAGATGCAAGTAGTCACTCCTACAGGTATAATGGCATCCAGTGAGGTTTTTTATCTCCTTATGTAACATTTCATAACGGTGCTAGAAATTACCGAATCATATGTTCAGTATTCTCATGAAAGCCTTGTTATATAATAAATTTATAATTTATATTTATATTGCTGTTTAGTATAGGAAGGTTAATTTGAATGGTAAGAATTATTATTTTATTTTTCTTTACTTTAAAAGTTGCCTAAATATCACTGAGATGTTATTGTTGTTACAGGATCGGTATATAGTGGAGTTGACTTCTGTAAAAAACTGTGTGGGGTGTCGATTGTTCGAAGGTGAGTAATTCTTAAGTGCTATAAGAAGTGTAATGTTGCTTCTGACATGATTACCGCTTCTTAACCTCTGGTGTTGAACGTGTCGTGGACTCGTGGATAGTGTTATGTGATTATCAATGCAATTCGATAAACTATGAATTTTCATTTTTCATTTTACAGTGGTGAAAGTATGGAGAATGCACTGCGTGCGTGTTGTAAAGGCATTAAAATTGGAAAAATCCTGATCCATCGTGATGGTGACAATGGGAAGCAGGTAAGTATCTCTTTCTCGTTTCCACCCTTCGTATGGTTTTTTGTTGTGTATTTCGTGATGATTTATTTTATTTAATATGTAAAATATAAAACCGGTATTCCGTGACATGCAGCTTATATATGAAAAGCTCCCAAATGACATTTCAGAAAGACATGTGCTTCTCCTTGACCCTGTTCTTGCTACAGGTTGGTGATATATTTGTTTCTCTCCTGCTTGTTTAATGCATATAATACGGTTAATAAATTCAACTACCCTTTTTGTGTTTATGTTTTGATGATATGCTGTACTATTTTTCATATATACTCGGGAACTTTTACATGAAAACTTGACGTTTCATCAAAATATATCGTAATGTGAAATCACTAAATTTGGCAACTTTGGTAAGATAAAAAATGATTTTTTAGATTGCATACTGAGCCACCTGTGCATTTGATACGGCCTACAGGTAATTCAGCTAACCAGGCGATTGAACTACTGATACAAAAAGGAGTGCCAGAGTCATACATCATATTCCTCAACCTCATCTCGGTCAGTTCTTTTATACTCGTTATATCTCTCTCATTTTGACCCATTTTCCAACCTGACTGACCCGCCCATTTTACCCTTATGATTTTCTTAGGCCCCAGAAGGAATTCATTGTGTTTCAAAACGGTTTCCTTCAGTGAAGATAGTAACATCAGAGATCGATGTTGCTTTGAATGGCGAGTATCGTGTCATACCTGGTCTTGGGGAGTTTGGTGACCGTTACTTTGGTACAGACGACTGATATGATATTGAGATGATATTATGATGGCAGGGAGTATTTGATGGCGTGTAAATGCTGCTATGATCCAAATTAGGCCTTCAAATCTTTGGGGACTCAATTTATTCTTAGTACTAGTACTAGTATATACAATTGGGTAAAAAGTTACCGTTTAATATTCGTTGTTTGGCAAAAAACTCTGTTATCTTCTTCTTAATATTGCACATATGTTTGTGAATCTTTCTTTTTTAAGACTCGCACTTTATGATCAAAAGGGTGTTCATTCGGCTAATTCAATGTAAACCGAGACGATGGTAAACTAAATAATACGATCAGTTGTACTTTTTAAGAGTGGCACTTAGTGTTCTCGAATCGATCTATTTAACTAGTTGAACTAGAGTGTTTACGTTGATACTAATAGTGATAGTGATACTATAATTTTTTTAAAGGAAGGATTTGCTAAAGGCTACATATACGCTTACTATATTTACTATATATAGGTTTATTATAACCTTATCGAATAAATTTTAAGTCTAATATTACTTTTTAAATTGATTTTCTTTAATTAAATTGCCATCAATATTTGTTTATAGGAATTTTTGAGTTATAAATATAGAATTAAGCTATATAATAAACGTTAATTTTAGCAAATTTTATAATCTTAATCTTAATAGTATCTATCTATAAGTTCTATTAAAATGTTAAAATGATGATGCAGTAATTATTTTTTTCTCTTCTATAAAAAAAAGTCAAAAAGAAAAATTATGAGGGCATATAGATGATGTCATAAATAAAATTATTTTTACAATTAAATTAAATCTATTTAATGATACCATAAATAAGAACTATATAAGTTTAAAAAAATTCAAAAAAAAAAGAAAAAAATTTTAAGCTCTCATGATGATGTCATTATATTTAGTAAAAATATTAACATGTTAATTTTATAATATACGAAACATTATGTACAACCTTATGATAAAACACTCTCATGACTAAATGTACAATATTTGAAACATTATGTATAAACTTGTGGTAAAACCCTCAGGACCATATGTACAATATTTGAAGCATTATGTACAATCTTATGATAAAACACTCATAATATTGTACAACTTTCATATAATAATTGTATTTTTATGTTTTTAAAAAAAATTTAAGAGGCATTTGTTATTACTAATAATTATTATTAAAAATATAAATACTCAATTTTTAAACAAACTTTATTATTATTTATTATAATTATAGTTATTATATTGTTATTATTCAAATATGAGTGTTTTTTAAGAGATTAATTACGTTATATATATATATATATATATATATATATATATATATATATATATATATATATATAGAGAAATAAATGTCTCAATAAAATGTTGTAATGTAGGCTTTTATGACAAAGTTAAGTACATCAAGTTAGTTCATTTAGTCTGACCAAGTTAAGTACATCAATATATTTGTAAAAACGACAAGTTTCTTAGTCGGAATTAGTTGTTCCATGTGTCATTAAATTAAATGGCTTAAATTTACATTCTCTTAATAACTAAAACATATTATTAAACTGTTTCGTTTAAACAAACCCGTAATTTCACGGGTCATTTCACTAGTTAATATATATTTCAATATTATAATAAAATAATAATAATAAATAATAAATAATAAATAAAACAGTAATAATTTGTACTCCGTATACTGTATTTATGAAGTGAAGATAGTCTCATTTTATCCATTCCCGCGTCACCATTACGGCCATCGCCGACCAACTATGTCCGTCTTCTTCCTCTCTGCTCCGCCGTCAGTCTCCGTCTCTCTCTACACCCACCGCTCCACCATCACCACCGCTACCGCCACCATCACCTCTTGCTCTTCCGTTCAGACACTACCACCACTCACGTCATCATCTCGACCGCCACCGTCAAATTCTCTACTTCTAAACCCTAAAACCACTCCTACATCCTCCTCTTCAGGATGCTCACTCAACTGTCCTCACTTCGAATCGTATGTGTCACTATTATTCAACAGTTAATTTCAAAATTCACTTAATTCTTATGCATTGTTAAATTTCGGTATTTGTATATATTATCTATACATACATGGTACTTATTTAATTGTGATTAAATTAATGTTACAGGTGTTCAGGATGTACTCACGAAGATAATCTCCATAGTCCGGGTATTTTACAAGAGGCTACTACATTCTTCAAGAAGCTTGGTGTTTCGGATTTCACTTTTGATACTTGTAGGCTGGTACCATATCTAATTCCTAACTACTCACACGCAGTGTTAAATTTCTTATGTCTATGATTTAGAACTCTGTAAGGGACGTTGAATATTAACATCCCTCTGAATTTATATTCGAAAAGTGGCTGTTTGAATTTAGGTAACAGATTATGTGTATTAAAATGGAAGTTTGGTACTTACAATAAAAATAGTTAATGTATATTGAAAATGAAGTTCATGAAGTTAACAGTTGCATTGATTTTGGTTTTGTTTTATCCTCCATGATCACGGAATATGCTTTTCGTTTTCTGAATTAAGGATGTGTCTGTCTAGAAATTAACATGCTTTGAATTACAGTGGGGATGGAGGTGTCGTGCTAAACTTGCCATACGAGGATCATCAACTGATCCTCTGATTGGTCTATATGAGGAGGGCACACACAACGTTGTTGATATACCAGATTGCAAAGGTCTGATTAGGTGTATCTAGTCTAGACATTAAGATACACCATTTGAACTCATTTGAGCTAATTTTGCAGTTTTACACCTTATGTTTATGCAGCCCATCATCCAAGCATAAATACTGCCGTCGAGCTTTTGAGAAAAGGCTAGTTTATAAATTTTGAACTAATTTTTATTTTTTCTCTTTTCGGGAATGCAAATACATTTCGTTGAACAAAGAAAAGAGTTTAAAGAAATAAAAGTATAATGAATGTAATGTTTGGTCACTTTTTTATGTCTTCTGAACCCTCTTCAGGGATAAAGATTCTTAACATTGAGCCTTATGATGAAGATGAACGGACTGGTTATCTGAGATATGTTCAGGTGCAACATGTTTTCAGTCTAACTAAAGCTTAAGTATCAGTTGGGAGTAACTCGTGCGTCTATATGCTAATTAAATGGTTATCTGTAGATGGCTGTCACTACATACAACACCTCTCTCCCTGCTTCAGAAAGATATAGAAATGGTTAGTAATCACTTATTTATACTCTAATTTATATGCAACACATATGTTGACTTTTTGAAATTATGTTAGAATGTAATAATAAAATTTACATTTGTTACAGGTAGAGTACAAGTTTCTTTAGTCTGGAACTCACGTAGTGAAACTTCTGCAAGTGCAGAGAAGTTGAATGACTTAGCTACAGTAATTCCAATATCATTTACAGAAACTTTGATGCTTTTCTCAATTTTCGTAAACTAAAACCTAAATAGAATTTCTCCTTGGAGTCCTCTAACTTCAATGAACGTGCTTTTTTGTGGTTTGTCTTGTAGTTTTTGTGGAGAAATGGGGGGCCAAACAGTAAAGTTCATTTAATTCATTCTGTTTGGGCGAACTTCCAAACGTCGACCAATAATGTGAGTGATGTATATTTGTTTATGTGTTTCTATTAGTAAGTGGGTTGTTTGGTGTTAATCAAGTAGGGTTTTTAGTTAAAGAATTGCTTTATTATCATTCTCAAGTCCTTACAGCCGGATAAAAATAAGAAAAAAACATGACTTCCATGCTAAATAAACATCTTTTATCTTCTTTATATGTGGTGATACAGGTTATATTTGGAAATAGATGGAGGCATATATTAGGAGAAAGAGATTTTTGGGAGCATGTTGGAGGAATTGATGTTTATTTGGCTCCATCAAGTTTTGGCCAAGCGAACACAAGGGTATAAACATCATTCAGCACGAAATTGTTGCTTTAATGCACTTGTTTTGTATACTTCTATTGTAATAGTTTCATTGTGTAATGTGATTGTTTTGATTTTTCAGGCTTTTGATTCATTGCTTCAAAAACTTCATAGATATGTTCCGCTTGGTTCATCAGTTACTGACCTATACGCTGGAGCTGGAGTAATTGGATTGTCACTGGCTTCCACAAGAAAATGCAGGAAAGAAACGTTCATATGTGGTTCTGGATGATCAAAGTATTATTTCATTAATTGATTGTGCTTCTATAATTTTGATATTTACAGATCTGTTAGATGTGTTGAGATTAATAAAGAATCTAAGTTTGCTTTTGAGAAGACAATTGAACGATTACCAAGCTCCATCGATAGCAGCATTAGCTGGCATCATGCGGACACTTCAATTGTTAGTACTGAAGTCTTCATCTCCCACATTCTTACTACTTATTTTTAGTTTAAAGTAATGACTAGCATTACTTTCTTGTAGTAATAATGTAGTTAATAGTTAATTAAAACACAGTTGCTATTTTGTGCAATGAGATAATGTAGTTTAAGGTTAGTACTGAAGTAACATGTAATCTAGCTCATTAAAACTTCTCTCAGGAACCACTTTCTTGGCTTGTGGGGTCAGATGTTCTTGTGGTTGATCCTCCTAGAAAAGGGCTTGACCCATCTCTGATTGGGGCTTTACGGGCCATTAAACAAGCAGAGCGTAAATCTATGACACTTGAAAGGTAGGAATTTTCTTAAAGTTAGTTGAATTTTTTGCTTCAAACTTTATTGACTTTGACATCTGTTAAGAAGTGAATAATCTGAACCTTTGGACTGGTTTTCGCTTTAGCCCAAACATGAAGTCAAAAGATGAAAAAAGACCTTGGATTTTACGAGCTAGAGAAGATTCAATCGAGATTCCAAGTCGAACCACACAAGAAGAAAGTCGAGAACTACCTCAAACACTTATATATATTAGCTGTGGATGGGAAAGCTTCAAAGAGGTAATCTTTTTTCAAAATAATTGCTGAAAAAAATGGACGGGGCACATACTAGGCCACAACAGGTTATCTTTGGCATGTGTCAAAACGGGTCAGGCAAGCTTTGCCCAAAATGCATTTTCTCCAAAGTTTTTGAACACCGAATGTATGTCTTCAATAATTTGCAGGAGGTCCGACGCATCAGAAGTGTACTTTAGGTGACATATGACCCATTTGACATATATGACCTGGTTGCTATTTAGCCATTTTTTATTTGACCCATTGGAGATGAAAATAAATCAAATTAACCCATTTTAAAGTAAATGGGTTGAAAATGACCCATTCTAATGTGGATCCTGTTGTGCAGAATTGCATGGCATTACTGTCAAGTAAAGCGTGGCATTTGAGTAAGGCCCATGGTTTCAATTTCTTTCCTGGTACCCACAGGTATCTTTTTGTGTTTTCTGATTTACTACTACATCATGTTGTACAATGATTTAATACGATTTGCATCATCTGGTTGTTGCTTTGTAACATTTATATCTTAAAATTGGTCTACGCAGCATTGAAATTTTGGCTGTATTCAAACGAGGGCCTGGAGCAAGTGTCAAGAAAAAGAAATCTGGCAAGAAGAAGAAGAAGAAAACTAAAACTGAAATACAATCGAAATCCTTCTAAATGATTGATATTGTAATTGTTAGTTATAAGCTACAATGTGTACCACGAGCATTAATAATGAAAGTTATCTTACCTTATTGTGTTATTGTACTTATTTTCTTTTATATGTAAGTATATGTCTATACAGGAATCAAAAATTTGAAATTGAAGGGTGTGCAATCAATACATAAGTCATGGAATTATTCGGCGCGTATATGTTCATTGAGATTTGGCTTCTTCTTTTACTTGCTTGGAGTTTTCAATATGAGGAAATACTTTCAAAATGTTGTGGGCCCTCAAATCTTGCCGGGTCAGGATCCCCACCAATGGCGGAACCTAATCAAAGATACATAGCTTCAGGTGAGTAACATTAAACCTTCTAGAGAAGTATTAATGTTTTATATAAGTTGGGTTATGAAGCTGATAATTATAAGGAACTTACTGCAGGTCCATGGTACTTAGGGAGGACAAGCATGTGGCGGAGTCCCACCTCCCTGAACTGCACCATAGCTTTTGCGACTGACATGGTTTCAACCACTGTATAAGGTGTTGTATTCGTAAGTGGATGCAAATCAACGTACATTTCCGCTTCTTCATCTGTCACCGCCACCTCATCTTTCTTCCCCCATCGTTCTGCCACATCAGCATAACTAATTTTTCCTCTAATTTCCCACTCTTTTGTTCTCCTTCTCTCTTTCAAAAACCATTTTTTCTTCAAAACCAACAAAAGGTGATCTCTTAAAATAATCCCTTTCACTTCACTCACCGGGCCCACTTGCAGCACGTCTATATTATCCACTACCGGGAAACCATTATGTGTGGTGTTTCGCAAAACCTCTAATATACGACCTACTTTTTCAATTCCAGAAAGAGTGACAACTGGCGGCTTAACTGCCGCCAGATCACCGACAGTAATATTTCTCATCCATGGTTTAGGGTGGGCTTCCAAAAAAGGAAGCCCTTTAAGATCGAGTATGATTTCATAAATGCTCGGGTTAAAATAATCTCCAACACTTTTAGCTATAAGAAGAACAATCATGGTTATGGGAAGTAAAAGAAGATTATCGGTTAGTTCAAGAAATATGACACAAATGGAAACCGTCATTCGCATTGACCCCGCCATTAACGACGCTGCACCTAAAACTGCATACAAACCTTGGTCAATCTTTGACCATGGTTCCATTGCCATACCAAGCATGCGGCCATAGGCGGACCCCATTAGAAGGATAGGGAGGAAAAGACCAGTTGGAACTGCAATGCCGAATGTGATGATTCCCAGTATGCAATAAAGCGCAAAGAAAAGGAGTAGGGAGGTTGTATCGTATTGTGTCGAAGTGTTGACGGAGAAGATATTGCGTACGGCATCATCGTTGGTTGTGAGGAGGATAGTTGCTAGGTCATTGTAGTGTCCATTTGGGCAGTTGAATTGCTTGAAGTTACCCATTCTTCCTGTATTGGGGCACTCGTAATCTATAAGTGATGGGTCACATGGTTTGCAGCTGACAAGAAATGGGAGTCCATATTGGCACGCAGAGGTAAATAATGCAACAGTGAGGCTTAGTAATATCTTGGCTGTTTTCCCTTTCCTGCAAGATAAACGGCCGTAAGAGTTTTAGTAGAGGTGGAAACAAGTGCTGCACTTCAGGTAAAAAATGGTTAATTTTTTGTGTAATTCTGTTAATCCAGTTCAATTTAGTAGAGGTGGAAATAAGTTCTATAACTTCAAACCTTCTATAAGTTACTATTATGTCAAATTGGATTACTAAGTTTATTTTAATTTAGTAGTAATCTAATTTTTGAATAAACTGATTTATGAGGTGTTTTTTTTACCCACTGGAGTAAACATAACCCAAATCGACCCCTTTGTCAGTAAAGTAAGCTTGACTTTGTTTGGTATCAAGCATAGATTTGGTAACTTCAACCGAAACAGAACTAAAGACCTTAGTAATTAGTGGTGGCAAGATGGTTGGGTCAGGTAATAGGTCAAAACATGTTTGGGGGTTATCAGGTTAGGTCCTATTCATCTGCAAACATATTTTCTCTAATTCTTTGATTTTAATATATGATTAGTACATTAATTGTGACTACAAAAACAGTTTTGTTACATTTATAGCCTAAATCTTTGAATAAATGATTAAGGAGGTTGTATGCACTTAAATTAGAATTCGGGTGATTTCAACTCATTTTCCTGTTACCTAATTCTTGTATTTGACCTATCTGAAATGAAATACAGCCCAAATTTTTTAAAGGAATAATTAACTTACTATATGTTTACCAAATATTTCATGTTTCGGTAATTTTAGATGTAATGGTCTACAAGATTTCAAGCATCAAAAATACATTCTGGTAACCTGTTTTCTTTTAAATTTGTTTTTTCAACCTGCTTGACTGATTAGAGATGGAACATATTCCTGAATGAATATTTATTAGTTGATTAGTTAAAATTGTCACTATTGTTTTCTTCTAGGACGATAAATCCATGTCATACTGATATCTGGTTCTTGAACTGAAACAAAGCATCAGGTTAGGATGACTTACTCGTTAACGAGACTGTACACTCCGAGGATTTTTTGCAGGAGGTAGTTGTAAAGGCTTCCTAAAACTCCACCAACAATTCCAATCGAAATAATCGGGATGACGTCAGCAACACGATAGCTTACCGAAACACTGCTAACATCAAACATTATCAACCCATCTTCTCCAAAAAGTCCACAATTTCCGGATTTACAATACTCAATCGAAACCCTAAGCACTACAACCACAATTGCAGTACTAAAAAAAGTTCTCCAAAGAAGAGCACTTCTCCACCATGTTGCCACCTCTTCAAGTGAAAACAAGACACCGCCAACTGGTGCGCGGAACGCAGCACATACCCCTGAGGAGGCACCACACGTGATTATATCTCTCCGGTCCCGATCGTTGTTGAAGTAACGCATCCAACCCCATTTTATCTGGTAATTATCTGGCCCCCCTTGGCCTATTAATGAAGCGATACAAGCACCGATGTGTATCAATGGTCCTTCTTTTCCTAGGTCCAGGCCTGCAGACACGACTCCTATGGTTCCTATGATCTGTAATCGTAAAGAAAGATTGGTAACCATTTACTTGATCATTAGATGTTAGAGTTTCAAACAAGTTAGACCAAAACAGTGGAATATATTTACCTTAACAAACATTGTTGTAGCACCAAACATTTTGGGTGTGTCTACCCCATTTAGGTAAGCTTTGATTTCAGGAGCACCGGGCCCGGCTGCAGTAGGTGCAAAAAATGTACACAAAATCGTTGCAACCAGTGTCAATAGTAAATTAACCCCAGACATGAAGAAGAACCCCATCATGTATCTGCATCCATCATAATTATGTAAATTTTAGAAAAATGATATTGTACCGCAATGGAATTGGAAGTTACGTTTTCATACGCTCAACCTGTATATATTGATAAAACTATAAGTAAATAAGAAAACCTCTTTTTCTTTATGTAGTGAAAGACAACCAGTAGTTTGTAGCCTGCAATGTTTTCAACAGCAATATTAATAAGAGTGGCCGTGATACCGGTTAGAAACCCAACCAGAAAGGCCTGTGACCATTTCCAGAATATATACTGCAAGACTTGAACTCGTGATCTGCTTCTCAAGTCATGTTTGAACATATCATTTTCGCTGATCCTGTCGTGCATTCATGATCATATTTTTAATAATAGAATTTAGCAAATATTCGAGACAAGTAAAATATAAACTTACTCGTAATTCAAGCTCTCAATACGAGGAACTTTGGCCCCCATGGTAGCTTCTGTACTAGCAGAAATGGTATGATCTCTATTGAGAAGTGGCTCGTGCACTAACTTGTTTGTTTCGTGCTTTAGACCTTGTTCTTCCATATGGTAAATAGTTGTCTCTTCTACTTGGTCTGATTCTTCTTCCATTTTATCAAATGAAGTTTGGAAACTTCGAATACACTTTGTGCAGTTAGATTTTGCCATTTTTTTTTGTTTGCTTTATTAAATAGGAGGTTATTACATCATTACATGTATTGAATGATTTATGCACGTAATAACCTCAGCAGTCATAATTTATAAGGGATGTCGTTATCAGTGTTAAATTTATTACAGTATTAAGACTCAAATAAACAATAGGCGAGATGTATTTCACTGCACTGCACCCCGTGAAAATCACCGGAATAAAGAAATAAATAAAAAGTTGTGTTAGTTTTCAAGTTATTAGATAAATTAATGTTTAAAATGGTTCATGAAGGTGACATATATGGGTCTGATACCGATACCCACGCTTTGCAATAATACAAAAATGGTTTACTAGTAAAAGGGCCTTACTCTTTGTTTGCAAGAGGTATTTAGACCACTTGTAACGGTGGTTATGCAACGCCGTGGGATCTGACGTAGCAAGCCACCCGCACCCATATTGTGCCTAACAAGGCGCTGGTTTACCATTTTTGATTTTTGTGAGGCGTCGGTTGGAAAGCCACGACCAAAGCAACAGCCGTGAGTTGAGAAGCCAAACAACATGATTGGTTGATTTTTTATTAATATTTTTAATATATTATTTTAATTCAATTTTTTTTCACTCTACCAATCATATTTGACCACATCACCACAACACTCATAACCCATATCACTATTACGTCACACAAAAAAATTCACACCGCCTAGTCAGTGAAAAAGTGCAAAAGAAAAAACTCACACTACAAACCCACACCATCCACTATTGCAAATGGTCTTAAACAAAATTTGTTAAGACAAAATATCATTAACAACACATCATTATCACAAGAATGGTTTAGTTGTAAGTGTCCTGATATCCTCACAAGAATATCATTAACAACGCATCTTAAGTTGGATAGGAAAAGAGTTGGAAACATAGAATAACCAATTAAGTCACATACATCTTAGTGATGTGGTAGCGTGGGGTTACGAAATATACTATATTTTTAATACGGAATGCTACAAAATTTAACAAGTTTTAATTAAATATTTACAAAATGGATATACCAAAACCTTGCTACAACACAATAGGCAGTGTACCTAGTCGCGGAGTAGTATAGTTTTTAGTAAGTTCGGTTCGTTCCACAGGGAGACGGGCTTATGAAACACTTATTTTTATATAATTATATTTGTACAAAAATATATAAATATATATATAATAATATATAAAAGTGGGGGTTTTACCGTTTAATGACCGGTTTGTCGATTTATATTTTAAGCGAAGCGTATAGTAAATGACGATATTTAAATAACAATATAAAATAAATAACAATAATTGAAATGACAATAAATAAAAGTACGAGAAAAAATGAAATAAAATATATTATGCTTATTTAAACTTCCGTAATCATGATGTTTGACGTGTTGATTTTAGTTTTATGCCCATGGGTTAATTGTCCTTTGTCCTGGATTATTTAATATGTCCGTCTGATTTTTGTCCATAACAGTCCATCAGTCATAAATATAAAGTGCGAGTGTCCTCGTCAAATTATTATTATACCCGAAGTTAAATATTCCAACTAATTGGGGATTCGAATTGTAACAAGGTTTTAATACTTTGTTTAATGAATACACCAGGTTATCGACTGCGTGTAAACCAAGGTTTTACTACTTTGTTAACAATTACACCAATTACCCTTGAATGTAATTTCACCCCTGTTTTAATTATTCTAGTGGCTATTAATCCATTCCCGTGTCCGGTTAAATGAACGATTATTCGTACATATAAATACCCCGCCCATCGTGTCCGATCGAGTGTATATGGTAATTTATAGGGACGCCCAATTGTAAATCTTTATATTAACATTAACAAACTTTCATTTAGTTAAACAAATATAAAGCCCATTAATAGCCCATAGTCTAATTTCCACAAGTGTCGTTCTTTTGTCCAAACCCCAATTATGGTACAAAGCCCAATTACCCCGTCTTTAATATTTAGTCCAACATCATGATTATTTTGGCTCAAATAAGCATAATAATAACTTAAGTACGAGACATTAATTTAAAAAGGAGAACATAACTTACATTGAGTATTTATCGCGTAGTGTTACACGGACAGAGCTCCGACTTTAAAAACCCGTAAAAATAACTTTTACATAACCCAAACTAATCTAATATAACACTAATCTATACTATATATATATATATATATATATATATTTATTTATTACATTATTCTTACAGAGTATTATTATGTAATTGTGTGTGTGGTGTTAAAAACGAACGAAAAACTGGCAATTTATAGAATGTGAGCTGATTCTGATCCTCATGCGACTCGCATGGGTTTATGCCTATTTGCCATGCGACTCGCATGGCCACGCTGGACAGCTCACATATCTTTTGTCTTCTTGTTCGTCGACATATTTATTAAATATATATAAAATATAAATAATTTTAATAATTATTTATATATTATATTATATTTATGTGCATAGTAGACTAGATATTTTTGGTCCATTGCGTCGGGCGTTTCTTCTTGGCTCGGGTCCCGGTTCCGGATTTTCGAACGTCCTCTCGTACTATTTTATATCGTGTACTTTGCGTTCCGCAACTTGTACTCTTGTCATTTTTAGACGTCCTTCATAAATATTTTGAACCTTTTTGATTGAATCTTGTACATTTGAGCATTTTGGACCTTTTTGTCTTCAAATCTTCGTTTACGCCTTTTGTCTTCGCACTTATTAAATATAAACAATTACAATGAAAATATAATACAATTACATATGAAAACCTATTATTTAGGAGGGATATTGCTATGAAATATATGTTCCTTTTTAGCCTTATCAAATATCCCCACACTTGAACGTTGCTTGTCCTCAAGCAATACAGAACTTGAAATATAAACATTAAATATCACTTCTTTATTCTTCACACTTTGTACATCAGTGATTTTGATAGAGCGGTATAAACAATGATAGTAACGATGTGGTTAAAGGTGGGTGTGTCTTTTATAGTTGCCTCGGGTTTAGGTCAACGACACTGGCAATCAATTAGCTGATTTACTTTCGGTTTCCAAAGCAAAGTGCACATTTGAAAGGCGGTTTACAGTCCCACATGACTATAAAAATTTAGATCCTTAAGGAAATTGGATCTTTATGAAAACATTTGATCTTTTGAAAATTCATTCTAGCTTTTACCCTAGACAAGTTTTCTGATTTAATCCATTCTTTGGTGTTGCAAAATATATTTGTGGATCAATATTTTGGCTTAAAACTTTTAGGTTCGTGTAATCCACTGCTATCCTGGTATCGAAAAGCACACATCCAGTTTACTTGTTCCGTATATTACCTTTCGGTAAACTACCGTCCGGTTGTAAAGGAAAGCGATGAACAAGAAACTGTTAAGGCAATGTCTAATGACATGCATTTGTTCATGGTCTAAAAACGTGTCGGATGCTAGAACTATCCTTGGTAGGAGCAATAGTAAAGATCATCCTATGATTTTTCGGTCTGGCACAAGGTCCTGTCTCTGACCATGCTATGCAACCACCGTTCTTACGGTTGACACCCGATTTGGTTCAGGTGACCTAATGAATTCAAGGTGAATTTCTTAGGATTTTACGTTCAATGGTAATGAACGCATTGAAAATGGTTTTTCAGAAAACAAATCGGTTTGTATTTTTGATCAAAATATTTTCTCGTTCAAGCTCGAGTTTAGATATCATCGAATTCTATGAGTTTGTAATTCTCAATCTTTAAGGTCAATCTCAAGGATTGAGTAATATCAGGCTTAAAAGCTGATTTTTAATCTTTTAAGGAGATTATCCTTTCTGGGGATCTGATTCATTAGTCTTATCAAGCTAATTTGCACGGTGCCTCCCCATTGTACGAGATAAATCCTTCTCATGGTTAGGATAAATCTGACCACTTGGCGACCCTGTTTGATGCTGAGGTCCGTGGATTTCCTGCTGATTTTAGAAATGACTTTTCTAGATTTTTCGTCAACCTACAGCTGGTCTGGACGACAACTTCATGACCTAAATCAAGAAGCGCGTGTCTTTTTCGGAAGACTTTACTTCCTTCTAATGATGGAATTGATTCATCGTGTAGATCCATCTTTCTTTCAAAAGTATCACAATAAACCGGGTAAAACTATTAATTTAGTTCAAAACAAAAGCACCTGCAATAACTTTACAGAAACATGTGATAGATAGTTCTTAATTGAATGACTTGGTATATTCTCCCCACACTTAGTTTCTTTCTTTGCCTTTTTATTCTCCTTTATTCCATTCTTAAATGAATTCAAGCATTTTGGGTTGTTTCTCAATTTATGTCCTTTTCGAGGTAACGATAATTTCGGTATTAACACCTAGTTTTCATCGTTCATAAATATATATAAACATGATTTTGACTTCATTTAATTGAAAATTTTTCAAATTTTCACAAAATTTGGCAAATAAACTAAGTGTAAACCCGAGAGAATTTATAACCCTTCCCCACACTTGAGATCATGCAATGCCCTCATTTGCATGAAATCAGACTCTAATTATAAATTCATGAGGGTGATTAGTGTAGAAAAGTGATTAAGAATACCTAGTTTGTACTTACAAAGCTCGACGAATGATAGATGGCGCGCCTCATCGTTCATTCCTTCTTGTATTATCACACATGTTTTTCTTCAAAAATGGTTGCTTTTCTGAACTGTTTGCTAATCTTTGAAAATGCATCTTTTACCCTAATTTATTATGCATGTTTATTAACGAGTTATGCACTAACCTGAACCCCTAATTTAACGTTAAGTGGGGTAGACTTCCCCACACTTAGCTGACGACATGTGAAATCGGTGGAATAAGTTCCACGAATTAAAATAGTGAGCCAGTTATTTGCATCTCGGGTGGTGTATAATATATCAATGGGTTTAAAGTTTAGACTCACCCGATCGTCACTACTTAATTCTTTTTTAAGTGTAGCTTTTAGTAAATGGATATGTCTCTTTTCTGGTTCTTGGTCAAATGGATCGATATACGCCGACATACTTATTTCTATAGGGTGGACAATTCCTAAAATTTCCTTCCGTTCATTCTCGGGATCAAAGTTTTCACCTCTATTACCCAATTGGGTGAAATCCGAGGTGTCATTATCTATTACAGCTCGTGGTTCATCTTCAGTAGATGACTCGTCTATTGAGAATATTGGGTTAGGAGGTTGTGGAATGGTGAAGTTCGGTTTGGTCTCGGGGGTAAAATTTTCAACGTTATCGTTTTCCCAAGAGTACCAATTTGTTACCCTTACATCTTCTTCGTCGGTAGAGGCTAATGTGTCGATATGTTGTGAAATTGGTAAGGCTGAATAAGAATTATCATCGGGATAGTTGGTGATTTCGGAGCTCTCGAATTCATCAAAATTCGATGATTTGAGATTTTCTTGCACAATACTCCTCAGATCAACAGGTGTGTAATCTGATAGAGTTTCAGCTTGCCGGTTTACAAACTCGCTCATTTGTTTATTTTGAGCATCGAGTTCTTCGAGTTTGATTTTCATATGATCTAAAGAATTTTCGGACACGTAATTTTCCTCGTCTTCTGGTTGTTGAGTTTGGATATATTCTTGGGAATAATCCCAGTTTGAATTGCGTTCTTCATAATCGTTCCATGCAGGTTCTGTGGGTGCGTAATTTTCCATAGGAACGTAATAGTAACATTCCCATGTTGAGTGATAATCTCCACAGATTTTACAACCAGTTATTGTTTCATCGTTCGCGATCCAAGATTGACTGAATGAATTGTCATCAACACTCGGTTGAGAGTATTGATTTAATTGATTTTGGAGTTCAAAAAGAGTTTCCAAGGCCTTGCTTTCAAAATTTTCCATTTTATTGCGATGGCCAAATTTTAGCTACAATGTGGTGCATTTACTAATTATCCTATTAGTTATAAAAATAGAAAAACTTATATAAGTTGTCCAATTAATAGACTTTTCTGCTTTTGCCCACGTTTCGAATAGCCAAAAGATGCAGCAGGGAGCCAGAACCCTTTAAATCGGAAGCTCACAACTCAGCCACTAACAAATCCAACTATTACTACGAAGCAGAAAATTGTCAACGTCCATTAATTTAACCACTTAAATAATTTTTCTTTCTGTTTGAGATATTAGATAAGAAATAGAGAAAATTTCTAAGTCCTAAAAACTAAAATGTCGAGAAATAAGAAAGAAAAAGATTGCGCGTCGAAAAGTGTCGAAAAATAAAAATAAGAAAGAAAAACGTCGGAACTTAAAAGTCTAAAAATTATATCTAAAAAGTTGCGCCTAAAGGTCTACAGGTAAAACTAAAGCGAAAAACGGCGTCGCAAAATTCTAAAGCACCTAAATCTTAGTCTAAGGAATAAGCACTTAAGGGATTTTACGGCAATGCCTAAAAATTCTAGAAATAAAAATGAAACTACGGCAAAAACTAGACTTAAAACTAAGCACGAATGATAAAAATACAAAAATTACGCTAAAAATAAATAAAAAGGCACAAAATATAAAAGAGATAAAAAGTTATAAAAATATTAGATTTTATAAAAATATTATTTTTATATTTTATATATTATAGTATTAAGTATTATATATTATAAAACTAGTTTAAAGTAATAAAAATAAAATAAACTAAAAACTTAATTATAATAATAATAATAGTATTAGGGTTTAAGTAATAATAATATTAAAATCCGTATTTAATGCGTAACTAGGGTTGTATGTGGCCCTGTCAGACCCCTCATGCGACTCGCATGGGGTTCAGGCTAAGGGTCATGCGAGTCGCATGACCTCCAGAGCCGGTTCAAATGAGGGGGGTCAAATGACAGGTTCAGTTTGTATTATATTTATATTTATTTTATTTTCTGTTTTAAAAAATAAGATATTTATAAACATATAATTTAAATAAAAACTTAATTTTTTAAAAACTAAAATAAAATAAAAAGACTTAATAATTTTATAAATAATAAAAACTTAAAAATAGATTTTAATATATATTTTTTTTTCGGTTTTAATAGATTTTATATTATTTTTTTTTTTTTTTTTAATTTTATATTGTTTTTCTAAAAATCATTAATAATGTTTTGCCGACTCCCCGGCAGCGGCGCCAAAAACTTGATGTGGTAGCGTGGGGTTACGAAATATACTATATTTTTAATACGGAATGCTACAAAATTTAACAAGTTTTAATTAAATATTTACAAAATGGATATACCAAAACCTTGCTACAACACAATAGGCAGTGTACCTAGTCGCGGAGTAGTATAGTTTTTAGTAAGTTCGGTTCGTTCCACAGGGAGACGGGCTTATGAAACACTTATTTTTATATAATTATATTTGTACAAAAATATATAAATATATATATAATAATATATAAAAGTGGGGGTTTTACCGTTTAATGACCGGTTTGTCGATTTATATTTTAAGCGAAGCGTATAGTAAATGACGATATTTAAATAACAATATAAAATAAATAACAATAATTGAAATGACAATAAATAAAAGTATGAGAAAAAATGAAATAAAATATATTATGCTTATTTAAACTTCCGTAATCATGATGTTTGACGTGTTGATTTTAGTTTTATGCCCATGGGTTAATTGTCCTTTGTCCTGGATTATTTAATATGTCCGTCTGATTTTTGTCCATAACAGTCCATCAGTCATAAATATAAAGTGCGAGTGTCCTCGTCAAATTATTATTATACCCGAAGTTAAATATTCCAACTAATTGGGGATTCGAATTGTAACAAGGTTTTAATACTTTGTTTAATGAATACACCAGGTTATCGACTGCGTGTAAACCAAGGTTTTACTACTTTGTTAACAATTACACCAATTACCCTTGAATGTAATTTCACCCCTGTTTTAATTATTCTAGTGGCTATTAATCCATTCCCGTGTCCGGTTAAATGAACGATTATTCGTACATATAAATACCCCGCCCATCGTGTCCGATCGAGTGTATATGGTAATTTATAGGGACGCCCAATTGTAAATCTTTATATTAACATTAACAAACTTTCATTTAGTTAAACAAATATAAAGCCCATTAATAGCCCATAGTCTAATTTCCACAAGTGTCGTTCTTTTGTCCAAACCCCAATTATGGTACAAAGCCCAATTACCCCGTCTTTAATATTTAGTCCAACATCATGATTATTTTGGCTCAAATAAGCATAATAATAACTTAAGTACGAGACATTAATTTAAAAAGGAGAACATAACTTACATTGAGTATTTATCGCGTAGTGTTACACGGACAGAGCTCCGACTTTAAAAACCCGTAAAAATAACTTTTACATAACCCAAACTAATCTAATATAACACTAATCTATACTATATATATATATATTTATTTATTTATTACATTATTCTTACAGAGTATTATTATGTAATTGTGTGTGTGGTGTTAAAAACGAACGAAAAACTGGCAATTTATAGAATGTGAGCTGATTCTGATCCTCATGCGACTCGCATGGGTTTATGCCTATTTGCCATGCGACTCGCATGGCCACGCTGGACAGCTCACATATCTTTTGTCTTCTTGTTCGTCGACATATTTATTAAATATATATAAAATATAAATAATTTTAATAATTATTTATATATTATATTATATTTATGTGCATAGTAGACTAGATATTTTTGGTCCATTGCGTCGGGCGTTTCTTCTTGGCTCGGGTCCCGGTTCCGGATTTTCGAACGTCCTCTCGTACTATTTTATATCGTGTACTTTGCGTTCCGCAACTTGTACTCTTGTCATTTTTAGACGTCCTTCATAAATATTTTGAACCTTTTTGATTGAATCTTGTACATTTGAGCATTTTGGACCTTTTTGTCTTCAAATCTTCGTTTACGCCTTTTGTCTTCGCACTTATTAAATATAAACAATTACAATGAAAATATAATACAATTACATATGAAAACCTATTATTTAGGAGGGATATTGCTATGAAATATATGTTCCTTTTTAGCCTTATCACTTAGTAAAAATAATCATTCTCCCCAAATATCATAAACATAGAAAATCTCTTCCATTTACCCGTTTAATTAAGACGAAATATCTTGTATCATAAGCAGGGAGATTTTCGTCGAGGCTCGGTTTTCTTTGTTAGTTCTTGTTTAACGTTGTCCAGCCTCGTGGGTGTTTTGTCTTGTATCTCTGTTCCTTGTCTCTTTTCGAGACTAAGTTTTTAATATATATATATATATATATATATATATATATATATATATATATATATATATATATATATATATATATATATATATATATATGTTTTCGTTTTTTTGCCAAAAAATAAAAAAAAATAAAAAAATAAAAAAATAAAAAAAAATAAGCAGGGAGATTGGTGACAATGATTGTAGATTGTAATTTTTATAGCATAACATGCATGCTGTTGTAAATTTAGTAGTTAAATATGGATGGTAATTAGTCAAATATGGATAGTAAAATTTGTACTATATATATGTGCATAATGTAAGTTACAAAAACACACGTATACATTAAATACATCACACCTCTCTTCAACCTCTTTCTCTCCTATATCTTCTACAACACATCTCTCTTTTATTGGTTCTTTCAATTTGAATATATTGAACCAGACCACTAAAGGTAGTTATAAGCCTACTGAAATATAACACGTTATCAGCACGAAGTGCTCCGTATAATCAAGGTTTATCTAAGCACGCACACGTCACTAATCAAGGTAAGAAATTATCTAACTTTTATTAACTTCACTAACATTTATATTTATGTTATTTAAGTTATATATGGTCGGTTATACCGCCTGAATTATATTTCTGTAATCTAACTTTTATTAACTTCACTAACATTTATATTTATGTTATTTAAGTTATATATGGTCGGTTATACCGCCTGAATTATATTTCTATAATCTAACTTTTATTAACTTCACTAACATTTATATTTATGTTATTTAAGTTATATATGGTCGGTTATACCGCCTGAATTATATTTCTGTAATCTAACTTTTATTAACTTCACTAACATTTATATTTATGTTATTTAAGTTATATATGGTCGGTTATACCGCCTGAATTATATTTTCTGTAATCTAACTCTTATTAACTTCACTAACATTTATATTTATGTTAATAAGACCTCATGATTGTACGCAACACGTCATTTGACAACACGGTACTTTATGTACGCAACACGTCATTTGACAACACGGTACCATGGGTCGAGATTAATTCCGATCAATACGAATACGATGGGGTCTTTATATGTTATCTAACATTTATGATTACTTATGCAATTAATCATTATTTATTTCATGCATACTAATGTTTATTCTTAAAAGTAAATCTTAAAAGTTAAAATAAGAAAAAATAGTTTGTATTTTTATTAAAAGTAAATCTTAAAAGTTAAAATAAGAAAAAGTAGTTTGTATTTTTATTAAAAGTAAATCTTAAAAGTTAAAATAAAAAAAAGTAGTTTGTATTTTTATTAAAAGTAAATCTTAAAAGTTAAAATAAGAAAAGGTAGTTTGTATTTTTATTAAAAGTAAATCTTAAAAGTTAAAATAAGAAAAATTAATTTGTATTTTTATTAAAAGTATAAATCTTAAAAGTTAAAATAAGAAAAAGTAGTTTGTATTTTTATTAAAAGTAAATCTTAAAAGATAAAATAAGAAAAAATAGTTTGTATTTTTATTAAAAGTAAATCTTAAAAGTTAAAATAAGAAAAAGTAGTTTGTATTTTTATTAAAAGTAAATCTTAAAAGTTAAAATAAGAAGAAAAAAAATCTTGTCCTTTATATTACTCATACGCGTTTTGATATAGTGACTTTATTCGTTAACGTCAACTAACGACGTTACAACGGTCATATATACATAACGGTTGTTAACGTCAACTGACGACGTTACAACAACTATATTTTTCAAATATAAAATAAACATCTCCGTTTTCACATTTTCACAAATCAATCTTCATTTTTCAGATTACTACTCTCAAAAAGTTTTTGTAAAAATGATTCACACAAGGATGATTTTTCCTATTGTATTGGTCATATTAACTATCATCATTGTTGCTAATATACCACCGGGTGAACCTATATTCTGTACTGCCCTTGTGGTTTTATTATTTGTAATCATACTATTATTCTGTTGTTTGCTACTTATGAATTTAAAATGATTCTAATTTCATTTTATTATTTGTCTATAAATAGAAGTTGATTATGATTATAATTTATGTTATCTTTTTGATAATAGAAAAAGTCGAATTTGAAAAGGCTTATATTTGCTCATTTAGAACAAGTGGGAACAACTACTTAACATTGGTTATGAATGTAGAAAAACATCTCGAATCAAACGGTATTTTAGAAACCCTGAATGAAAATAACAATTATTCCGAACAAGAGAAAGCAATAGTAAGTATTTTTCTTAGCAAACATATTGACGAGTTCTTAGAATCTACATATTATATGATCGAAAATCCAAGTGTATTATGGAAAATACTCAAAGATAGATACGATATTAATTATCAAAAAAAATAATAATAATAATAACGGTGATCCATGAAAGAATAAAATTAAAGATATTAGTAGACGCTCTTATAAGAATTCCGGATATTCTTATTAATGATCTGGTAACGTGGATCATCAGTCTAGTATTTCTTGAATACATGAACATCTTGTTTAGCTCTACAAATAAGTCCCAAAAGAAAAGAAAACGAGAGTGAATCTGTTGACAAATCTTGATTAAATTAACCCTGAACTACCTTGAGACTTGAATGGTTTGAATTTTCTAAGATGCCTAGTTTTTTTTTATGTATCACTCATAAATAAATGGTTTTAGACCATAACGCATATGTTTTATTAAGTGTTATCTTTTATGTACTTCAGATTATAACTTGTTTGCAGGTAATATAATTTGATTATCTTGCTGAAATATAACTCATTATTTGCTTATCTTATTTGAAGTTTTAGTATGAATCCTGCTGAAATACAACATCAATTAAATGGTAAAGGCCTATGTATTGCAGATAGTAGTAACATATACACTATGATCAAATCTAAGAAATATTTCATTGATTTAAATCAAATGAAGGAATTATAAATACTATATCAGCTCTTGCAAACTTGATATAAGGAACGAAAAAGGCAAAATTTCATATTACCAAATGGTACGAATTTTTTGGTAAACAATGTCTTGTTTTCTCCCAAATCAAAGAGAAATTTGTTAAGTTTCTCTGATATATATCATAATGGATATGATTATCAGTCAATGATAATCGAAAATGAGAAATATCTATGTAGCACCGAAAAGCGCATAGGATTAAAAGCGCATATGATAAAAAGCGCATATGATGAAAAGCGCAGCGCATATGATTAAAAGCGCATATGATAAAAAGCGCATATGATGAAAAGCGCATCACATATAATTAAAAGCGCATATAATGAAAAGTGCATATGACGAAAAGCGCAGCACATATGATTAAAAGCGCATATGGTGAAAATGATATATGATGAAAAGCACATATGGTGATTAATGAAAATCACATATGGTGATTAATGAAAAGCACATATAGTGATTAACAAAAAACACATATGGTGATTAATGAAAATCACATATGGCGATTAATGAAAAGCACATTGAGAAATAATCACCAATGTTTCTTGAAAGAATTCAAGGGTATATATATGGACCAATTCATCCATCATGTGGACCATTTTTCTAATAGACGCATCTAACGCATGGTCTCATGTTTGTGTGTTATCAAGCCATAATATGGCATTTGCAAAGTTTCTTGCACAAATTATTAAATTAAGAACACATTATTCTGATTACACCATTAAAAGGATGAGACTTGATAATGCTGGTGAGTTAACATCTCAAGCTTTTAATGATTATTATATGTCTACAAGGATTGTTGTTGAACATCCAGTTGCTCATGTGCATACACAAAATTGGTTTAGCTGAATCAATAGATAAACGCTTACAGCTAATAGCTAGACAATTAGAAATGAGTACAAAACTCTCAATATTTATATGGGGACATGTAAATTTACATGATGTGACATTAATTCGCATTAAATCAAGTGCAAGTTATAAATATTCTCCATTACCAACTTAATTTTGGTGGAGACCAAATATTTTCCATCTTAGAACATTTGGTTGTGCAGTGTATTTTTAATTGAACAACCAAAACAAATGGTTCCTCAAAGAAGGATTGAAATATATGTTAGATATGAAACATCTTCAATCATAAGATATATTGAACCCATGATGGGTGATGTTTTTACAGCAAGTTTTGTCGATTGTCACTTTAATGAAACATTGTTCCCTATATTAGGGGGAGAAATGAAATATAAATAAAATGATGTTTCATGGTGTGAACATCAATTAAGGAATATTGATCATCGCACAAAAGAATGCGAAAAGAAAGTTCAAATATAATGCATATGCAAGAACTTGCAAATTAATTACTTTATGCATTTAAAGATACAAAAAATAAGTGACTAAATCATATATACCAGCAGTAAATGCTTCAGCTAGAATTGAAATTACAAAAGCTGGCAATAATGTCACTCATGAGTCTTTGCTACGGCAGAAAGGTGGGAGACCAATTGGTTCCAAAGATAAAAATCCTCGAAAAAGAAAATCAGCTGATAATGAGGTAAAAGAAAGTGTTCAACAAGAACCACAAATCAATACTCCTTCTGCAGAGGATATTGATAAATGTAAATACATAAATTGCAATAAATTATGCAATATTATGAAACTGAAATGAAATGAAAAATCTTGATGAGATATTTTCATATAATGTTACAATGGCATCATGAATAAAGATGATGATCTGGAACCAAAATCTGTCATTGAATATCAAAATAGACGTGATTGAACTCAACGGAAAGGAGCAATACGAGCTGAATTAGAATCGCTCAATAAAAGAAAAGTTTTTGGATCAATCGTTATCACTTTTAAAGATGTGAAACAATGCGATACAAATGAATTTTTATCCGAAGAAATGTGCAAATGAAGTTACAAGGCAAAACTAGACTTGTAACTCAAGATTTCCCACAAAGACCAGAAATGAATTAGGAGAAAAACTTATCCTCCTATAATGAATATAATTACTTATTAGATACTTAATCAACCTGGTAGTTATTTAAATGCATCTCATGGATGTTGTTACTACTTATCTGTATGGATCACTTAATAGTGATATATATATGAATATACCTGAAGGGTTAAGGTATCATAAGCATCTAATGCAAAACCCAAGGGAATATATTCCATTAAATCACAAAGATTTCTAAATGGGTTTATACAATCGGGACGTATGTGGTATAATCGATTAAATTACTACTTGATAAGAAAAGGGTATACATATAAACTTATTTGCACGTGTGTTTTATAAAAACAATGTTCGGATATGTGATCATAGCTGTTTATATCAATTATCTTAAATAAAGAAATCTATGAAGCCATTCAACTTCTAAAGAAAGATTTTAAAATAAAAAAAATCAAGTATTACGTTGATTTACATATTGAGCATATAACTAATGACTTACTTATACATCAAACAACTTATACCGAAAAGATTTTAAAATATTTTAATATGGACAAGACAAAAACCATTAAGTACTCATATGGTTGTTAAATCTTAATATTGATACTAATCCATTTCATCCTCTAGAAGATCATGAAGATCTTCTTGGTTCAGAAGTTCCATATTTTAGTGCAATTGGGGCTCTTATGTATCTTACAAATTATACAAGATCTGACATTTCTTTTGCAGTTAATTTGTTGACAAGGTTCAGCTCAGCCCCTACCAAAAGACATTGGAATGGGATTAAACAAATAGTTTGATACCTTCGGGGAACTACTGATTTATAATTATTTTATTCTAACAACTCGAAACAAGATTTGTTTGGTTATACAGATGCAGATTATTTATCTGATCTACATAAAGCTAAATCTCAAACTGGATATGTATTCCTAAATGGAGGCACCGCAATATCATGACGTTCTCAAAACAAACACTTGTTGCAACATCATCAAATCATGCCGAAGTGATTGCATTACATGAAGCTACTCGGGAATGATTTTAGTTAAGATCAATGATACAAATCATTATTGATTCTTGTGGACTAGAACGCTATAAAAGCCCAACAACTATCTATGAAGATAATACAGCTTACATAGTACAAATGAAAGAAGAGTATCAAAAATGACAGAACAAAACATAAATGCTGACGAGGCGCTAAAGCTATAAACGGTCTTAACGGTCATAAGTTTGATGGAAAAGAATGGTATATTGGTAAGGCTCAGAAAAAGACTGAAAGGGAATAGGAATTGAAACAACGGTTTGAGCAAACCATGAAGGAGACTGTAGACAAATCACAAGGGTCAAACTTGTACATAAAAGATTTAGATGATACAGTTTCAGATGAAAACCTCAGATTCTTCTCATATACTCAAGATCTCGTAAAAGACAACCAGATTAAAATGAGATACGTTCAATCAACAACTTTGCTGATCTTTATACCAAAGCACTGTCAATCGCTGTTTTCAAAACATACATTCACAATATTGGCATGAGGCAAGTTCAAAAGATGTGACGACTCAGCGTTGTCTACTTGAGGGGGAGTCAACTCTATGCTGCACTCTTTTTCCCTTAGCTAAAGTTTTATCCCACTGGGTTTTCTTTAGCAAGGTTTTTAACGAGGTAGTATTAATTGCTCTTTAAAAAAAAATTACCATCCAAGTGGGAGTGTTGTAAATTTAGTAGTTAAATATGGATGGTAATTAGTCAAATATGGATAGTAAAATTTGTACTATATATATGTGCATAATGTAAGTTACAAAAACACACATATACATTAAATACATCACACCTCTCTTCAACCTCTTTCTCTCCTATATCTTCTACAACACATCTCTCTTTTATTGGTTCTTTCAATTTGAATATATTGAACCAGACCACTAAAGGTAGTTATAAGCCTACTGAAATATAACACATGCCTGTTTTTATTTTCCTAAATAAAAGCATAAACGTCTGTTTCTTGTGCGTGAAAGATAAGATACAATAAATAAAAAAATTGATGTAAGCAGATCAGAAAGATTGGATCTTTAGATTTTGTCATATAATAAAATGAATCATCTTTGAAGCTAAAATTGTTTAATATATAGACCTTAAACTGTTTCACTCTCTTTGTCAACCTTAATGAAAATGATTGAAAGCTTTCATCAATAAATCTTACATTAGATTAGTTTATAGTTTACAATGTTCAATATTGACTTTGATGTTTCATTCAAACATTTTTAGCATAATGAACAGGAGAATAGGAGATGACCGAGAACAGACCTTTAGTTAATTTTAGTACATTCCGTCAAGAGTATCATGATATCAACATGTTTGATTTGTATAATCCGTGAGATTTATACAAATTGCCTGGTTAAAAAAAACCGGTTACGCATTGTATCATGTTAACGGAACAATCAAATCTGCAGGCTCCAAGTATACAGCGTAAATATGTACAACAGTTTTGATCATCAGTTTCTTATAACATTCAACAAAATAGCATGCCCGTTGATTTTCACATAACTAGTAATGATACACTCAATCAAATAATACACAATTCATAGATATTGATTTTTAAACAACAAATATACGCATACATTATATTTAGAGCGCAAAATGGAGGATGCACCGACTCAGTTTAGAGGACTGTCGCTAGGCATGTCCCAGTTATCACCATCATCTTCTCTCTTCTTGTTCACACCTTCCACCTTATCTTCATTCGGGTTTCTAAAAGGGGTACGTCTGCAAATTGCAATTGAAAAAAACATAACCTGTTAGACATCATGTTTTCTAATGAAAAGTACAATACATAACAACAAAATTTGGTTACAACATTGCATTATGTACATACATAGCCAATTAATCAATATAAGTGAGAATGGTAAGGTAGTGCAGTAAAAACAGAAGTAGCACTAGCAATCAACCAACGGCACGTTTTAGTTTAAGGACATATTACTTCATACACAATGTTAAGGACAGTGGTAAAAGTCTGCATCCTCCCCAAAACAAATACTATCAAACAAATCTTTTGGTCGACTCATTCTACCTTGCATCTTTATTCCTTTTACAAGTCTAGTTTACGAAAAAGTTAATAAGATGATAAACAAAGAATCCAAAAGTATTGAGCTTGCACAGGTTTAATGCAGCAGATAGCTGAGCCACTTCCGTTTTTCGTCAAGTTTTTGGGCAGAGGAAAAAGCAATACAAAAGTAGAGCCAACATACTCTAACAAAGAAAGAGATTAGGTTTAAAATCGTTACACAGAGTCAAACAACATTTGGAATTTGTAATTTGTTGTCTAACAATTGCAAAACCATATAAATTAATCTAGAGATTAAACATGTTATCCAAATCCAACTATAACTATTTTAAAAATCTATAAAACTGTCATTAAATTAAATGTTAACTTAATTACAAATCAACCGAACAATTACAAAAATTACCTGCGTCGATTACGTTTAGCAGCTTCACGATGCTTACGTTTTTTCTCTTCTTGTTTATTTTCAAAATAACGACGTCGTTTAACCTCCTGAATCACACCTGCTTTCATTACTTCCCTTCGAAACCTTCCCAATAGTTTCTCTTCAGGTTCATTATCTTCCACAATCACCTGCACGTTATACGCTGACCTAAAATACAACGTGTTCGCGTACGCTAGCGACGGACAGACCACCGACATCAATTCATTTGATGATGAATTTGAATTTGAATTTGAATTTGAATTTGAATTTGAATGAGTTAATATCGCGATTGGAGTGAAATTGTCTTTAGGTTTTGAATCGGTTGATAGAGAAATGTGTGATGGTGGTAATTTTGAAGGTTGTTGTGGTGGTGGTGATTTGAATGGTGTGAAAAGTGATAGGAGATTGGATAGCGCTGAGGACGCCATTGTTATCGAGGTTGAAGATGATGATGATGATGATTATATGATGTGTTTTTATCTGTGAATAAAAAATATGACGACGATGATGATAAGACTGATCAGGTTGAAATGGATAAAGTGAGTGGACTCGGTTTTGAATCGTTTTGTGGGGTGGATTGGTTAGTATTTATTAGAGTTGGGCTTTATATTGTATATTCGGATCATATATATGTGGGCTGCTTAAGTGTTTAAGCCCGAAAGTAGACATAGACATAGACCGAGTATAAATAATAAACCTTTTTTTCTTTATTATTTATTTATAAATATAAATTAAATATATACTAATATATATTGGCTCAAAATCTTATAGAATATAAGATTAATGAATAAACATATGTGTTATGATATGAGCAGTGCCTGATATTGAGACGTGCAAGGTGCTAACATCTAAAATGGCCCAAAAAATATAGTCAAACATTATATACCTAAGTCCATTTGATTGATATGATGTTTTCTACACCTGTATTTTGATTGATGTTACTTTTTGTGGTGATTTATTAACATTATTAAACGTATTATTATTATATATGAAATATGAAATGAAAAACTTTCGTATATGAAAGGTACAGGTTTATTTATTGAACGGGGCTCACAAAAATAACAGAATGACCCTCGATATGAGGAAGTTATGTGAGTGGAAAATGCTAGGATCACAAATCTTGTACAAAAAACGTATTCACAAAATTATGTTGAATGGTTTGATTATGAGAAATAACAAAGGAAAAACAGATTAACATATTTTTAACTAGATTGTGTAATGTAACACATCTTTTTATAACTAATGTAGCAAGAAGTCAGTGGTATCCGATACTTTTGATCCGGTGAAATTTTTTTACCATGCTTCCGACCCGGTGGAGATAATTACAAACATACATTGACGGCTAATACTAACTTCAAACGTAAATAAAAACTGTAAATTTTTTTGAAGAGGTTACGGTGAATCATCAATGGGTGAGGACACATGTGGTGAAGAGTAATGGCTTTTAGATCATTTAACATGGCCGGTGTAGATATTTACCTCATAATGACAATGTAAAGATGTTCGAATATTAATGGAGGATCGTTGGTGGAATATACCGAAAGTTACAAACAAAAATAAGCCATTAAATAACGTCGTTAGAGGGAATGAGGGATGTGTACCCAATATATGCATATCTTTATCCAAATTAACTTTAAAGTTCTTTTATTTATTAGAGTAGTATATCTTTGACAAATATTTGCTTAGAAAGAAGCATAAATTTGAGTCTTTTGATGACTACTATTATATTATAAGAAAATCATTTCATCTCCAATCGGGATGTAGACATGTAGTTCCTCAAAAGCTCCCATAAATTACTTAAAAGTGTGATTGTGGTCTAACCAAATCTGTGGGCTACCTAATTCCATGTGCCACTTGTTAATTTACGATTTGATTCATTAACATCTTATTAAGTTCTTAAAATAAACAACAATATATTAATATTAAAATATGTTATTATTTGGATTCGTTTTTGCTACCAATATGAGACGTGTAGCAGTCATGTGGGTGTTTGAATAATTAGCCGACATGGGAGGTCCGGAACAAGGGTAACCCGATCGACCCTTCTGGGCACAAAATCGGAGATTTGACAAAAACGGAAATTAAAAAAACATAACTGAAAACAACGAATGCAAAGTACAATAGGTCTAAAAACAACACTTAAAAGCCTAGAAAAAAAGGAAATCAAATTCTACTAACATTTGAACAATGGTGCAAATGACCTTGTTTAAATAGCTTATATTATTCGTTAGAGACTAAGTTCCTTTTTTTAAATAGCTTATATTATTTGTTAGGAATCCTTGTGTTATTAGTCAAGCGGTAGGTTCGGGGTTCGATTCCATGGGAAAACAACATTGCAAACAAGGATATCTCTTGATCTTGAATTCCACCCAATATCGCTTTTCGCACATCGTTGTGGGGGCAGCGGGGAGGGGGTTTTTACCGACCATGCCTTCGGATTGGTCCAGATTTTTTTCAGAGCAGCAGTTGAAAACGGGTATACAACTGCGATAGTTGATTGCGTGTATGGTTTAGTCCTCTCTGGGTGATCCCAAACTGCTGTTAAAAAATATATATATATATTATTCGTTAGGATCTAGAAGTCGTTTTTCACCCCGTTCTAGATACTTAAATTTTTGAAACCGACTCTGTTAACCGGCATCTTCAATTCAAATGCTTTGTCATTAGTTACATAGTACTTAAATACCTATAACTTAAACTTTTGTAATGCTAAGATTCAACTCTCATAAACTTTACTGTCAAGATTACTCAAACACACTCTACGACTTTTACTTGATTCTTTTCTCAGTTGAATAACATCACAATTACATATTAGACATTTGGATGATAAAACATCATTGATACATACCTTCTTTATATACATAACTAGTCCGGACCGGCCCGCGCGTTGCGGCGGGGGCTTTTGGTCCGGTTTGAACGTAGTTAGTTTCGTTTTGTTGATAAACGTATTTCGAGTGTAACGGTGCTGGCAAATTTTTTTAGGGAAAATGGATTCAAAATGCATTTAACTTACACCAAAATTCTATTGTATGCATTCAACTTTACGACCTTCTATTGTATGCATTGAACTTTCTATTTCCACCTATTGTGTGCATCCTTTAACTTGAAACCGGTAAGTTGCTGATGTGTAGCCAGTCATTAAATTATTTTCCACCTCAGCTGCCAAATAGGAGTGAGATTTATCAATATAAACCCCTAAATCTACACACCTCGTTCATTATATCCCTCCAAACAATGTCTGCACTTTCTTCTTCATCCTCCAAACAAATCACCCGATTTCCACCCCTAGATGTAAGTTTTTGCAAATGTGGTCATCGATTGTATGAGAATGTGGCATGGACGAAGAAAAACCCTGGTAGAAGATTCATCGGTTGCCCTAATTTTGTAAGTCTTAATTTGCCCTAATTTTGTTAATTTATGAAATTTTCCCTAATTGCCCTAATTGGGGTTTTCTTTTTACAGGATAAACGAACAAAATGTAATGTGTTTATGTTTGTTGATGAAGAGCTTCCAAGCCAATACTACAAAGATTTGTTGTATGAGATGCATTTGAAATCTGTGCAGTCCAAGTTTTGTAACAATGATGTTGTTGATGAATTGAAACTGAAGGAAGAGTTGGTGATTTACAAATCAAAGCTCAAGTTATATGATAGGTTGTTTTTGATTATGATAGGAATTATAGTGGTTCCTTTGACAAGTATGTTCATCAACACATGAGATTACCTGAAAAGAATCCTCATCTTTCATCTTCCTTGCATAACACCTCCAACTACATTTTGGTTCTTCACCCTTAGAAACAGTTGGATACCTGTTATATTTCCTTTTTTTACCTTCACTTGGCTGTTTCAGTCTAGGTGGTCTCTGGCCACACTTTGCAATCACCTCAGTTTCACTGCTTCTATGATACCATAATGTGACAACCCGAAATTTTTTGACCAAATTTAAACTTTATCTTTAAATGATTTAATGTTTTCGACACGATAAGCAAAGTCTGTAATGTTGAGTCACAAAGTTTTGGAACTATATTCATGTAATCAATTATTCTTTGACTATTCTCGAAGATTCACGAACAATATATATATAACTTAATGTGCATATATATATATATATATATATATATATATATATATATATATATATATATATATATATATATATATATATATATATATATATATATGATTTCAAGTTATTTAGTAAACGATAGTAACATTCGATTATTGATTCGATTGATATTTAGATAAGTTAACTAAAACGTTTAAGTTGAACCAGTAAAACACTAATTTGCTACAGTATTTTCGATTTGCTATAGTGTGATGCCCCGTACAAAACCATCGTGTACGAATCATCAACTACAGGATCATTACAAGGTTAAGTACTATATGTTGTAATAAAAGAAGTTGCATTCACGATAAAAAAAAAAGTGACATCATAATCGACATCAAATGTTTTACACCAACAGTATGCTTCTACGAATAGCAAGCATGAATAAATGTATGTGACCCTTAGGTCGTTACAAAACATAGTTTCAAATGTATTAAAGTTTGAATGCAAGATAAACAGTTTATGCGGTGATAACACTAGAGCAGCGGGTGTCTACGGCAAGACTAGTACACAGCAGAAGCAGCTAACCTTAAGCACCCGAGAAAAACATGCTTAAAAACGTCAACACAAAGGTTGGTGAGCTATAGTTTAAGTATAACAGTATGTAAGGTAGGCCACGAGATTTCAGTGCTACAAAGAGCGTTTCAAAACAGTATGATAAAGTATATGTTAACCGTGGGCACTTGGTAACTAACTTAACGTTTATACCCCCTGAAAGTACACTTGGCAAGTGCGTATGTTTACGAAGTATTAAACACTCATTGAATGCTAGCGCTACTAGCCCGAGTGGGGATGTCAAACCCTATGGATCCATATCTAAGATTCGCGTTCACCGGTTCAAAAACCAATGACTAAACGTTACCGAGCTAAAGGGAATGTTTCTGCCGTTATATAACCCACACATATATAAAGTTTAAGTACTCGTGTCTAGTATGTAAAACATAAAATCCGCATGTATTCTCAGTTCCCAAAATAAGTTAAAGTAAAAAGGGAATGCTATAACTCACAATGATAAAGTAGCGGTAAAGTATGACTCGGAAAGTAAGCAAGTAGTGAAGGTTGTCCAAACGGGTCCTCAACCTATGTAAAATAGTACTAAGTTAGTAAATCGTCCGAATAGGTTTAAAATTATGTAAATAAGGTCTTAAGGGTCATCATCATTCATCATCAAACAAAAAGGTGTAAAGTAAGTTTCGTTCAAGTAAAGAGTTTTAAAACAAAGGCTGAGTTCGGTCAGTCACCACGGCCTCTATACCTACTGAAATAAGGTGAGACCAGTGGCAATGGCTCCGTATATGAGTCCTTTAGTTGTGGTAAAAATTACAGAAGCAAACTCGTCTTTGTTTGACCGTGGCGACGGTCTAAGTGCGAGTAGGTCAGAATTTTCAGCACAACGTTAAATGGACATAGTGACGATCGGAGGGCCATAAATCCTAAACCGTAACTCGGATTAAGACGAGTCCTATATGAAAAGTTATCTACTAGAACAGAGCTATTTGAAAATCATAATTACAGTAGCCCAGGTCATACGGATCAGACACAGAAACAGTAGAACAGTAGGGTCAGTAGGTTCCGGTGGTTCTTGGTGCTCGATGCTTATCATGGTTCTCATCCTTGATGCATATAGCTTCAAGTGTACAACTCGTTGATGTGTTTGTATCATTTTCACCAAGGTTCGACCATCATAACCCAAGTGTAAGTCTAAGACATGAAGCACAACTCTTTTAAGTGTTGCAAGTGTTTTGATGAACCAAAGTTACATCAAAGTCTTAGATTTAACACATACATGAAATATAAAAGCAATATTAACCAAGTTTTGACTATTATGACACAAGTGTAGGTCTAAGACATGTAGTACAACTCACTTAAGAGTTATATGAAGTTTGATGAACCAAAGTTACATCAAAGTCTTAGATCCAACACATACATGAACTTTAAAACTAATAATAAGTTACAAACTTGAAAGTAAACTTATAAAATCAAGATCTTAAGTTGTAGAACATAGTTCTTAGTTTGATCTTGAAGATCCAAGACTCAAAAGTCTAGATCTAACATAAGTGTACAAAGTTATAATTAAAGAAAGCTTACTTACATGTTCTTGAACTTTCAAAGTTAACTTTTAGTTCAAGATTAATGAGATCAAAGTTAACTAGTAACACTTGACCAATAACAACCGTCAAACATGAAATTAAAGTGCATAATGTAAAGAATAAACTAAGTAAACAAGTAACTAGTTCATGAGTTTCATACTTTAAAGATTCAAGCCTAAGTCTTGATATTTAAGAAAGTAAACTTTAAAGTTTACTAACATGAATTACAAGTATGCTTTCACAACTCATGAACTTAAATCTTTTTAAAGCATTATATGTAGAACATAAACTGAAGAGTTTTGTTCTTGTATGTCTTGTAAGAATAAGATAAATGAAGAATGAAACTAGTAAGTTTGATTCTTGAAAACATGTAAGTAATAACTACAAGTAAGTAACAACTACAACAAGTAACAAAACAATAATCAAAGAACAAGTGATGATGATGATTAAGGGGTGTTAGTATTCGGTTTTTAGCAAGGAAAGGAGGAAGGAAAAGTTCATAATACTTACAAGTATTTGAGAGGAAAAGAGAGAAAAAAGTTGAGAGAATATTGCAAGTAAAAATGTGTGTGTTTGAATGAGAGAATACAAGTGAGGAGTTATACAAAAAAAAAAATGAAACAAAACCCCACTAAATGGCCTTTTGGCCATCGGTCAACAAAAGGGGAAGGGAGGAGAAGAAAAACCACAAGTCACTTGCATGTAATTGACAAAGAAAGGTGGTTATAAGAGGTGTTGCATGGGAACTAGGTGTAAGGAGCTTGTAACTTGATTCCTTATGCACTAACTAACTAGTTAAACTTGAAAGTAACACTTACATGCTAAATGGGCTAATAAGTCCACTAAAGAAGTAGGGTGGCCTCTTACCATTAATTAAAGCCCAAGTTCCATTAATTTACAATTAAATCCAATTAAAGCCCAAGTAATTAACTAATAACCATAGTTAATCAAAATGATTAATAAAACTTAATCATGAATGTAAATAATACTTGAAAATATTATTCGTGCAAGTTTCGTGTATCACAAAGACGTTTCGGGCAATTAAAGTCAAGTACGGGCAATCATGGCAACATGTAAATGTAATAACATACATTCGTTTAATCACAAGTATTAATAATAATAATTATTAATAAATAAACGTTGGAAAATCCAGGGTCGTTACATATAGTACCCAAAAAGCTACAGTGTTTTCGAAAATTACTATTTGCTACATTAAAAAAAACTTTGCTACAATAACTTTGCTACAGTAAAACACTATTTCAAAATGAAAATGTATATATGTATATGTATATACTACGAGACGATGATTTATAGAAGCAAATAACCAAAACACTTAATTGATTAAAGCTACCCTTCGAGTGACATAGTTTATCAATGATTAAGTTTAATTTTTGATAAAGGTACACGTCGTGTAACGAAAAGTACTAGTTTTGTAAGCGTACGAAAATGCATTCGAGAAACCGGAACCGGGACATAAGTCGAGTGACAACGTACGAGTCAACGGACCAAAACTTACAAGTTAACTATGCACGTGAATATAATATAATATATAATTAATTATATAATTAATTATATTATATATAATTAAATAATATGTCGACAAGCTACACGATAAATCAATTGTGAGCTGTAATCTAGTCCCATGCGATTGCATGGGAATGTGGCTTGATAGCCATGCGATCGCATGGCTATGGAATCCAGGAAAGATCTATAAAGCGAGCTCGTTTCTCATTTCTCTGATCACCCTATCTCTAAATCTCTCAACTCTATGTATATATTTATAATTAATATTATTATTATTATTATTATTATTATTATTATTATTAAGATTAATATTATTATTAATCATATTATTATTATTTAGTAGTATGAGTATTATTCTTAGTAGTATACATAAAAAACTACGACGAGGTCGTGAGCGAGTTATTTCAAAACGGGTTTTGCGAGCGGGATAGAGCTAAGGAAACTATGGGTTGTAGCTATGGAGGTTATGGGTAATTTTCATGAGTATTGTTCGCAAGTCAAACCTAGTGTTTATCATCTCCGTTGCGTCTACGTACTTTCCTACAATATTGAATCACAATATTGATACGTGAGCATTCATATCTTATCTTTTATATATTAATAGTCTATCCGTGTCTAGTGCTCGAGTATATATGTTTATGCATGTTTGTATGCTTTAATTTTGTCGCTAGATAGTTTATGATGAATCACGAATTTAATACATGTGCTACTGATATAAAGTATATGATATGCATGTTTTTGGAAAGCTGGTGAAAAATTATTAACTTTTCATTTAGAAATCGCGTGATTTCGATGAACGGATTAAAAGATATGGTCAACTGAATTATGATTAACATTAATTGAAATTGCTTTTGATTCTGCAATTGATATTTAAACAACTTGTTTATAATATTGATAAATTGGATTTTTAAATATTACTAATCGAGTAAATGAATTTCTATATAAGGCACGTTTTGTTTTGTTGATCAATTGTCAAAGTTGACTGTCTTATCATGTTTTAAAGCTTTATAAACACTATAATCTGATTTTACAAGTATTGGAAAACTATATGAAATAATAAAACATGTTTGATTGCCATGATAATTCAAATATAATATAGCTCCTGAAATAAATAATATTCTGAGTTTGATAAACTATAATTTCGTTCAATTATCAAGACTTATACTATGTTAATAAACATGTACAGATTTAAAGATCATATTGGGTCAGATTGACTTTTGAGATGACTTTTGTTAACTTTTGCATGTCGGTCTCGAGCATTAGGATTGTGATACACTATGACCCAACCTAGCTTATTAGACATGTATTGACCAACATATGTTCTCTAGGTTGAGATCTACGATTAATTTTGCATTCCGAGTTTCGGTCACATTTTAGTGAATGACCTTATGTGCTGCTAAGGTGCGTTTCATTTGCTCCCTTTTTAAATGTTTTTACAATATATATTTTTGGGCTGAGAATACATGCACTTTATTTTAAACACAATGGACACAAGTACATACTAAATTCTATACTGAGTTTGAACCGAAAATCCCTTAGCTTTGGTAACTAGTAACTGCCAGTTATAAGAACTGATGGGCGCGAGTAGTAGTATATGGATCCATAGGGCTTGAAATCCCCGTCCGAGCTAGAGCACTAGCCTTTTAACGGACGTATGCTATTTGAGAAGCGTACACGTTGGTTTGCGTGTATTATTAAGATGATTATACAAAGGGTATAAATTATATATACGTTAAGTTTAGTTACCAGGGTGCTCAATTTCGTAGAATATTTTGATAAACGTTTCTGGATGAAACAACTAAAAACTTGTGATTCACCTTTATATACAGATTATGCGCAACATTAAAATTATGAACTCACCAACCTTTGTATTGACACTTTTAAGCATGTTTATTCTCAGGTTCCTAGAAGTCTTCCGCTGTTTGCTTATACGTTATACAAGCTATGTGCATGGAGTCATACATGCTTTATTCAAGAAAACTTTGCATTCACAAAATCATCACCATGTATCTTATTTTGACTGCATTGTCAACGGATGTAGTATTGTAAACTATTATATACGGTGATTGTCTATACGTAGAAATCATCAAACGTCGAAAACCTTGGATTTATATATTCATTTATGGTATGCCTTTTCAAAAGAATGCAATGTTTACAAAACGTATCATATAGAGGTCAAAACACTATGAAATCAATGAATGATGTATTCGTCCAAGTGGATTTGGACGGGTCATCACCGTTGGCATCAGAGCTTGAAGTCATAGGGAACCAGAAATTGCATTAGTGTCTTTAACTGGTAATTGTTAGGATACATTAGTGAGTCTGGACTATGACCGTATGTGTTTTTACCGAGTTTTGCTTATCATTTCTTGTCAAGAATTACTTGCTTATCATTCTTAAGTCTAGACACGTCTTACTGCATTTACTGCATAGATAGTGTATTGAAAAAATTCATATCTTAGCATATCTATTACTGTAAACTTTTCCTGACATCTTCCGAAAATTTCTCCGTAATTTATGAGATTTTGGTATTATATATACATATGTAAATTATGTGTTGAAGAATACCAATCTAAGTCCTATAATCTATTTCATATCAAAAATCAATACCCTGATTATACAATATGGATCCCGCATCTAGTTCGAATTCCTCAGATTCCGACAGGTATTCCGATATGGAATTCAACCTAAACTCCGAAAGCAGCGTAACCAGAATGGATCAACCAATTAGCCATCACCTATTCTGGATGAATTGGGGATGGGTTCGTAGCCTACTTAATCATTGGAGACAAGAAGAAGGCGATCCCTTCCATCCACCACATTCCCCTCTTGGCGAAGAACCTGAAGCACTTACCGGCGAACCTGTTCGTAATACCATTTTCTCTCTCATTTCCAGAGTATCTTGTCACGATTATATACTATCTCAAATTCAAGATCTTATTCATCCGCTCGTCCGAACCGACAATCACCCCGGTGTAATAGAAGAAGTCAACGAGCTTCGCGCTCGGGTAGTGGCTTTGGAGAATATGGTGCAAAGGTTACAAGCACCAGCAGCATCACCGGCATCAACAGTACCACCATCATCAACACCAACAGTACCATTACCACCACCACCACCAACAACGTCCGCATCACATGCCTCAACATCATAATCTGTACCTCAAGCATCAACGTCGTACTCCCTGTAGATACCAAGGAATACCAACAACAATAACCGATGAAGTATTGATTCATAACTTCATTGGAAAAATATTCTACGGCAATTAAGTAATATCTAAAGTTTTAGAGATTATATATTCTAGTCCTAATCGAAAATCAGATGAGATTAATATTATGTTAACTCATTAAATCCCTGATTACATCTAAAGAAAATATATATGTAGGTATATTTTCATAAAGATTGTAATTAAAAATCCTTTTGTACAAACTATTAATGGTGAGAATATTTTAACGGGTAGGTAATACCCGAGAGATATATAAATTCACAATTAATATGTTACATTCTTCGATTCTGATTCAACAAATCATTAACTATACTCACTACTTTCATAACGATATACATTCTTTCCTATAAATCAAAACAACCATTCGCATTCAAATTTGATTACATATTCTGATTTTGAAAAATCAGAATCCAAGCCAAGATTTAACAGAAAACATCACTCTTAGATTCTTACATTTTTCAAAGCTATACTTTGACTTCAAAACTGTGCTAGAACATCATTTCTATTCATAAAACCCAGAAAAATATTTGTATTATTCAAAATTCTAGAACATCATATGTATATTGACAATTACAATCTTCATGCAAACCCTTCAAACTTTTGAAAACACCTCGGACTGATAACCGATGATTCGGTTATGATAACTTTGAATGCTGATGAAGCAGCAAAAACTATAAACGAACTTAACAGCCAAAAGTTTGATGATAAAGAATAATGTGTTGGCAAAGCTCAGAAAAAGAGAAGGTTTGGAACTGAAAAACGGATTGAGCAAACTATGAAGGAGACTGTTGACAAATCACAAAGACTAAATCTGCTTTCAAAGAATCCAAATGATTCAGTGTCTGCTGAAGCCTTTAGCGAATACCTTGCTCCTGACTCTAAACCTTTACGAACAAATCTTCTTTATCATCCTTCGATATTAGAAATTCTAAGATATCATCATATCTTTCATTATAAATATCCTCGATATTTCTGAAGATATTTTCATAACTATTCTTAACTGAAATCATTTATCTCCTCGCGTTATCTGTATTACATCATAAAGGAAACTGTTTAGTTTCTATATTCTGTAAACCTTCGAGTTTAAATTTGAATATTTTTGAAGTAATATTGGGAATTGAAGCATGAGTTAGTATAATATAATGACACTTGATCAACGTGATTATATTACAGTAAGTCATGCTGAGTTTCTAATGGAATGTGATAACGATCATACCCTCATTATGAACCATGTTACATAACTCTTTCATTCTATTTAACCTCTAAACTATCAAGAAAATATTTTCTTAATGATTCGATCTTTTTCGAGGTATTCTGGTAATTTGACAAGTCAGATTGTGCTAATACCGTTTCTTTCTTAGAACATTAACTATGTTCATTCCGAAATTCATACCTACGAATTCTGGACCATTATTCACTTGATTTAAAGTCGGGAAGATAAAACAAAAGCATGAAGCTTCAAAATATCAATGAGAGTATAAATCACAGTAAATTGGAGAGAGTATTAACTGTGGATGTCAATGATTATGGAAAGACAGAAGCAGAGATATCGAAATATAAGGGAAGATATAAAACCCAACAACCACCCAGAAATTATAAACCGTATATATCGATGAATATAGCAATATAAAGACAAGGGAGGACTAAAAACGCTATAAAACCAAGAGTATAGTATAAGTGAATAGATTCTTCTGGAGGCAGATGGAAAAGAAGAATGACAGATATGAAGGTTAGAAGTATATCAAGAATCAGAACTGGATGGAGCATATTGACGAATGCTTTAAAATAAGAATTGAGGGAGAAAGAATAAAAGGTATGAGCTGTGGAAAAATAAGGAAACGAAGGGGGTAGATTTATAGTATAATATCAGACAGAAAAATCGAGACAGATCATCGCATTAAATCGAAGAGGATCATAATTTCCTTAATTACCGACGAATCAAATCTTATTACGAAGATTTTCTCCAAATCTCTTGAACTCCGAAAATCAACCCATCTATGTCAAAAGATATGACGAAACTTACTTTTTCTCATTTCACTCTTTTGTGATAACTTCACTCGTACACTTCACATAAACAAATTGTTTTATCCATATTACTCAATGATGATAAAACTCTAATTTTCAACTCGTATGAGTCATGAAAACATACTTATTGTCATTCATGATCATCCCAACCAAATTTCGGGACGAAATTTCTTTAACGGGTAGGTACTGTGACAACCCGGAAATTTTTGACCAAATTTAAACTTTATCTTTAAATGATTTAATGTTTTTGACACGATAAGCAAAGTCTGTAATGTTGAGTCACAAAGTTTTGGAACTATATTTATGTAATCAGTTATTCTTTGACTGTTCTCGAAGATTCACGAACAATATATATATATAACTTAATGTGCATATATATATGATTTCAAGTTATTTAGTAAACGATAGTAACATTCGATTATTGATTCGATTGATATTTAGATAAGTTAACTAAAACGTTTAAGATGAACCAGTAAAACACTAATTTGCTACAGTATTTTCGAATTGCTACAGTACCCAAAAAGCTACAGTGTTTTCGAAAATCACTATTTGCTGCATTAAAAAAAACTTTACTACAGTAACTTTGCTACAGTAAAACACTATTTCAAAATGAAAATGTATATATGTATATGTATATACTACGAGACGATGATTTATAGAAGCAAATAACCAAAACACTTAATTGATTAAAGCTACACTTCGAGTGACATAGTTTATCAATGATTAAGTTTAATTTTTTATAAAGGTACACATCGCGTAACGAAAAGTACTAGTTTTTTAAGCGTACGAAAATACATTCGAGAAACCGGAACTGGGACATAAGTCGAGTGACAACGTACGAGTCAACGGACCAAAAATTACAAGTCAACTATGCACGTGAATATAATATAATATATAATTAATTATATAAATTAAATATATTATATATAATTAAATAATATGTCGACAAGCTACACGATAAATCAATTGTGAGCTGTAATCTAGTCCCATGCGATCGCATGGGAATGTGGCTTGATAGCCATGCGATCGCATGGCTACGGAATCCAGGAAAGATCCATAAAGCGAGCTCGTTTATCATTTCTCCGATCACCCTATCTCTAAATCTCTCAACTCTCTGTATATATTTATAATTAATATTATTATTATTATTATTATTATTATTATTATTATTATTATTATTATTTAGATTAATATTATTATTAATCGTATTATTATTATTTAGTAGTATGAGTATTATTCTTAGTAGTATACATAAAATAGTACGACGAGGTCATGAGCGAGTTATTTCAAAACGGGTTTTTGCGAGCGGGATAGAGCTAAGGAAACTATGAGTTGTAGCTATGGAGGTTATGGGTAATGTTCATGAGTATTGTTCGTAAGTCAAACCTAGTGTTTATCATCTCCGTTGCGTCTACGTACTTTCCTACAATATTGAATCACAATATTGATACGTGAGCAATCATATCTTATCTTTTATATATTAATAGTGTATTCATGTCTAGTGCTCGAGTATATATGTTTATGCATGTTTGTATGCTTTAATTTTGTCATTAAATAGTTTATGATGAATCACAAATTTGATACATATGCTACTGATATAAAGTATATGATATGCATGTTTTTGGAAAGCTGGCGAAAAATTATTAACTTTTCATTTAGAAATCGCGTGATTTCGATGAACGGATTAAAAGATATGGTCAACTGAATTATGATTAACATTAATTGAAATTGCTTTTGAATCTGCAATTGATATTTAAACAACTTGTTTATAATATTGATAAATTAGATTTTTAAATATTACTAATCGAGTAAATGAATTTCTATATAAGGCACGTTTTGTTTTGTTGATCAATTGTCAAAGTTGACTTTCTTATCATGTTTTAAAGCTTTATAAACACTATAATCTGATTTTACAAGTATTGGAAAACTATATGAAATAATAAAACATGTTTGATTGCCATGATAATTCAAATATAATATAGCCCCTGAAATAAATAATATTTTGAGTTTGATAAACTATAATTTCGTTCAATTATCAAGACTTATACTATGTTAATAAACATGTATATATTTAAAGATCATATTGGGTCAGTTTGACTTTTGAGATTACTTTTGTTAACTTTTGCATGTCGGTCTCGAGCATTAGAATTGTGATACACTATGACCCAACCTAGCTTATTAGACATGTATTGACTAACATATGTTCTCTAGGTTGAGATCTACGATTAATTTTGCATTCCGAGTTTCGGTCACATTTTAGTGAATGACCTTATGTGCTGCTAAGGTGAGTTTCATTTGCTCCCTTTTTAAATGCTTTTACAATATATATTTTTGGGCTGAGAATACATGCACTTTATTTTAAACACAATGGACACAAGTACATACTAAATTCTATACTGAGTTTGAACCGAAAATCCCTTAGCTTTGGTAACTAGTAACTGCCAGTTATAAGAACTGGTGGACGCGAGTAGTAGTATATGGATCCATAAGGCTTGAAATCCCCGTCCGAGCTAGAGCACTAGCCTTTTAACGGACGTATGCTATTTGAGAAGCGTACACGTTGGTTTGCGTGTATTATTAAGATGATTATACAAAGGGTATAAATTATATATACGTTAAGTTTAGTTACCAGGGTGCTCAATTTCGTAGAATATTTTGATAAACGTTTCTGGATGAAACAACTGAAAACTTGTGATTCACCTTTATATACAGATTATGCGCAACATTAAAACTATGAACTCACCAACCTTTGTGTTGACACTTTTAAGCATGTTTATTCTCAGGTTCCTAGAAGTCTTCCGCTGTTTGCTTATACGTTATACAAGCTATGTGCATGGAGTCATACATGCTTTATTCAAGAAAACTTTGCATTCACAAAATCATCACCATGTATCTTATTTTGACTGCATTGTCAACGGATGTAGTATTGTAAACTATTATATACGGTGATTGTCTATATGTAGAAATCATCATATGTCGAAAACCTTGGATTTATATATTCATTTATGGTATGCCTTTTCAAAAGAATGCAATGTTTACAAAACGTATCATATAGAGGTCAAAACCTCACTATGAAATCAATGAATGATGTATTCATCCAAGTGGATTTGGACGGGTCATCACACATAATGAGAAACCATTTGCCAATGCATAAAATGTTAAACACTCCTTAAACTGTTTTACATCTCTGTATCTCTCACTGACTATTGGCTTCTTCAATCTCCAATTAGTTTTATCACCATGTATTGGATACTTTTCAAATGTCACAATAGCTTTAAAAGGATCACTAACTGTTTCTGTTTCATTATCTTTTAACTTCTTCAACAAATCTTCCAAATAATCCTCATGTTCAACAACTACATCAATCAAAGGGTCATTTTCTGGAACACCTAACTTTGGTTTTGGGAGTGGTTTTGGTCCTTTTTTTGGCATTTGCCTTTAGAATTCTGATGTTATGCGAGGTGTATATAAAATAGTTATTAATTTTAGCAGAAAACACTATTAAATACGATACAATTTTACACAAGATATTTATTTATTTATAGAATGGATATACTTAAACCTTGCTACAACACTTATAGGCAGTGTACCTAATCGTACAGTAGTGTAGTTTTTAGTAAGTCCGGTTCGTTCCACAGGGAAATCTTTAAACAAAGCTCAACGCTATATTAGTTTACTTTTATAAAAATACAAATATATATATAAGTAATATTATTATTATAAAGGGGGGTTTTTACCGTTTAATGACCGGTTTGTCGATTTTAAGACTTTAGTCGCAGTTAAAATCTAATGTAAAATATAAAATAAATACAAGACTTAAATTAAAGCGTAAAGTAAATAACGATAATGAAATTGCGAATAATAAAAGTGCGATAAAATAAACTTACGATAATTAAAAAGTACGATAATTAAAAGTGCGATTAAATAACAATAAATAAAAATGCGATAATTAGAAGTGCAATTAAATATAAAATAAAGGAAATTAAATATGAAATAAAAGAATTATGCTTATTTAAACTTCCGTAATCATGATGTTTGACGTGTTGATTTTAGTTTTATGCCCATGGGTTAATTGTCCTTTGTCCTGGATTATTTAATATGTCCGTCTGGTTTTTGTCCATAACAGTCCATCAGTCATAAATATAAAGTGCGAGTGTCCTCGTCAAATTATTATTATACCCGAAGTTAAATATTCCAACTAATTGGGGATTCGAATTGTAACAAGGTTTTAATACTTTGTTTAATGAATACACCAGGTTATCGACTGCGTGTAAACCAAGGTTTTACTACTTTGTTAACAATTACACCAATTACCCTTGAATGTAATTTCACCCCTGTTTTAATTATTCTAGTGGCTATTAATCCATTCCCGTGTCCGGTTAAATGAACGATTATTCGTACATATAAATATCCTGCCCATCGTGTCCGATCGAGTGTATATGGTAATTTATAGGGACGCCCAATTGTAAATCTTTATATTAACATTAACAAACTATCATTTAGTTAAACAAATATAAAGCCCATTAATAGCCCATAGTCTAATTTCCACAAGTGTCGTTCTTTTGTCCAAACCCCAATTATGGTACAAAGCCCAATTACCCAATTTTAGTAATTAGCCCAACATCATGATTACTTCGTTTTAAATAAGCATAATAATAACTTAGCTATGAGACATTAATGTAAAAAGGTTGAACATAACTTACAATGATTAAAAATAGCGTAGCGTTACACGGACAGAATTTCGACTTACACTCTTACAACATTCGCTAACATACCCTTATTATTAGAATTATAATTAAAATTAAAATTAAAATAAAAATTATATATATATATATATATATCGTATATATGAGAGAAGAGAGAAATAGAATATATTTTGCGTTCAGAATTCGGTTGGCTTTATAGGCATTTTTTCATTTTGGGTCTCCGCGACTCGCGGCCATTTTGGCCTTCAAACTCCGCGAGTCGCGGAGTTTGAAATTCCAGCTCACATCTTGGAGTCTTTCTCTGCCGACGGTTTTTTATATATAAATATAAAATATAAATAATTAATATAATTATTTATATATTATATTATATTCTTGTGCATAGTAGACTTGTAATTTTTAGTCCGTTGCGTCGAGCGTTGAGAGTTGACTCTGGTCCCGGTTCCGGATTTTCGAACGTCCTTGCGTACAATTTTATATTTTGTACTTTGCGTTTTGAATCTTGTACTCTTGTAATTTCGAGACGTTTCTTATCAATAATTTGAACCTCTTTGATTGTCTTTTGTTCTTTTGAGCTTTTTGGTCGTTTGCGTCTTCAATTCGTCGAATCTGTCTTTTGTCTTCACCTTTTATTATTTAAACGAATATCACTTGTAAATAGAACAATTGCAACTAAAAGCTTGTCTTTCTTGAGGAATAATGCTATGAAATATATGTTCGTTTTTAGCATTATCAAATATTCCCACACTTGAGCGTTGCTTGTCCTCAAGCAATATTGTCTTGAAATACTAGAATCACTTCTTTATTCTTCACACTTTGTACATCAGTGATTTCTATATGGCGGTATAAACAATGGTAGTAACGATATGGTTTACAGTCCCACATGACTATAAAAAATTAGATCCATTAAGGAAATTGGATCTTTATGAAAACATTTGATCTTTTGAAAATTAAATCTAGTTTTTACCCTAGATAAGTTTTCCGGAATAACCCTTTACCGGTGTTTGCAAAATATTTTTGTGGGTTTGGTGGGTTTCAGATTTGAAAATTTTAGCTCAAAACTTGCGGTTTTGTGTCACCCACTTGCTAACCTTGTATTTGGAAAGCAACACGTCCAGTTTACTTGTCCCGTATATTACCTTTCGGTAAACTACCGTCCGGTTGTAAAGGAAAGCGTTGAACAAGCAACTGTTAAGGCAATGTCCCGTAACATGCTTTTGATTATGGTCTATAATGTGTCGGACGCAATTACTATCCTTGGTAGGAGCAATAGTAAAGCTCACCCTTATAATTTTTCGGCCTGGCACAAGGTCCTGTCTTTGACCATGCTATGCAACCACCGTTCTTACGGTTGACACCCGATTTAGTTCAGGTGACCTAATGAATTCCAGGTGAATTCCTAGAATTTTACGTTCAATGGTAATGAACGCATTGAAAATAGGGTTTTCAGAAAACAAATCGGTTTATAATTTTTATCAAAATATTTTCTCGTTCAAGCTCGAGTTTAGATATCATTGAATTCCATGAGTTTGTAATTCTCAATCTTTAAGGTCAATCTCTAGGATTGAGTAATATCAGTCTTAAAAGATGATTTTTAATCTTTAAGGAGATTATCCTTTCTGGGGATCTGATTCATTAGTCTTATCCAGCTAATTTTCATGGTGCCCCCCCATTGTACGAGATAAATCCTTCTCATGGTTAGGATAAATCTGACCAGTTGGCGACCCTGTTTAATGCTGAGGTCCGTGGATTTCCTACTGATTTTAGTGATGACTTTTCTAGATTTTTCGTCAACCTACAGCTGGTCTGGACGACAACTTCATGACCTAAATCAAGAAGCACGTTTCTTTTTCGGAAGACTTTACTTCCTTTTAATGATGGAATTGATTCATCATGTAGATCCATCTCTTCTTTTCTTTCATCGGGTAAAACAGTTTAGTTTAGTCCAAAGCAAAAGTATTTTCAGTTATTTGTTACAGATATATGTGACATATGTTTAAAATAACTTGGTAAATTTTCCCACACTTGGCTTTTTATTTTTCTTTTTATCGTCCTCTATTCCATTTTAAATGAATTTTGACATTTTAGTTTGTTTCTTAATTTATGTTCTTTCTGAGATAACAATAATTTCGGTGTTAAAACCTAGTTTTATCGTTCATAAATATGTATAAACATGATTTGAATTCATTTTATTGAAAAATTTTACTAGAATTGGGTAGTCAGTATATAAGACTAGGGCTGTTCTTTATTATCAGAGAGCACTAGATTCTAATACAACTACTGCTTTACTAGTATTTTTAATGGTAACCAAGTGTATAAAGTAAAAATTTTTAAAATCCGAAAGAATTTAACCCCTTCCCACACTTAAGATCTTGCAATGCCCTCATTTGCAAGAAATCAGTAACAATTTAAATTATTGAGGGTGATTAGTGTGAAAATGATTAAATTTTACCAAAGTTTCCAAATATATTGGCGTTTGTTTGCTGAATGATAAATGGTGCACATCATTTGTTCATTCCGTCTTGTTGTTATTTCACATATATTTTGCATCTTGTCGTCAAAATTAGTTGCTTTTGCTGAACTTAATGTCAGTCTTTGAAAATGCGTTGTTTTACCCTGTTGTGTACATAAGATAAACTGCAAACATATATACATATTTTTGAAGTTTGGTATATTACCCCACATTCAAAAATTATTAAAATCTAAGAATAAAAGTTAGATAATTATAAAAATGATTACAATATTAACAAAAGTATTAAACGTATCAATAATTACAAATTACAAAATAAAATAAAAAATAAAAAGTAAACTAAGGATGATATTGGTACCAATAGGGGTTCCAGGCATAACCATAAGTGCTATAGAATGCTTCGGCAGGGTCATACGTAGGATATGGTGGCTGCATCTCTATAGACCAAGGAGGGAAGACGGGTTTCGGTGTAGGAATATAGTTTCTACCTATATGTTGGCAATGAGCTATGATCTGGTTCTGATGAACTTGCCAATCTTCAAATGCTCTCTGTCTAGCATTTTCGTATTCCTGAGAAGCTATAAACCTATGCATTTCTTGCATCTCATTCCCCCCTCCTACATTACCTTGCTGCTGGTTTCTCTCCACCTGTGGATGTCTACCATGGTATCGTACTGCGGCGTTATTTCGCCTCTTCAAAACTTTCGCACCATGGTATACATTTAAACCTATAGTATCGCGGGGTTCTGGTTCTTCTACTAATAATCCCCCCCCGACTTATATCCACACCGAGATATTCACCAATCAAAGTAATAAAAATTCCACCTCCTATTATGCTATGTGGTCGCATCCCCCGAACCATAGCTGATAAATAATAACCCACACAATATGGTATACTTACAGCGCTTTGTGGGTCTCGAATACACATATGGTAAAACAAATCCTGTTCATTTACTTTTTCCTTGTTTTTACCCCTTTGTGTAATCGAATTAGCTAAAAACCTATGTATCACTCTTAATTCGGCTCTATCTATATCCAAATAAGAGTAATTTCCCCCTTTGAAACGGTGATGGCTTGTCATTTGACTCCACACACCGTGTGTATCAAAATTTTCATCTATCTTTCTACCGTTTAGTATCAATCCTCTACAATCGGCAGACGCTAACTCCTCAGGCGTATATATACGTAAAGCCTGAGCCATGTCCAGTAAAGACATGTGGCGCATCGAACCGCCTAACAAAAATTTAATAAAAGAACGATCGGTTAAACTAGCTACCCGATCATTCAACTCTATACTACATAACAACTCTTCACACCATACTTTATATACAGGTCTACGTATGGTGAATAAACATACCCAGTCATTAAAAGTAGAATTACCATACCTCTGTACAAGTAATTCCCTAATTGGCCCGGCCAATTCTACAGCTTCTAAGGGTCCCCATTCTATGACCCTCGGTACCTCAACAACCTTAGAATGAAGAGTATGCAAACCCCGTTGATATTTTGGATAATCTATCCAAAGTCTGTCAAATCTCAGGTTCGGGTGCAACTCTTCCAAGTGCATATCGGAAAAAGTCATGACTGGATGAGGTACATCCTGCTTGTAGTAGTTATCCACCTCCTGTTGTTCCAAATTCTCAGCAGGAGCATTGCGGGCTTGGGATGAAGATTCACCCCTTTCATTCTGCAAAACACATCAAACACAAATTTTGTGCATCCAAATATGCATTAGTGTCAGCAAAATCATCAATCAAAATAATTACAATGACATTATCAATTTATATCAAACTTAAGCTCATTTTCATATTTTCATCAAATCTACACTTTTTCAAATAAGCATATACGAAAATGTTCGCCAAGTTCATAAGCATTCAACTCAAATAACATGTCAAAATAATCATTACTAGCAATTAAACAAGTCTCAAATGGCATTATCTTTCAAAAATCAAGTTCATGAATTTTAGACTTGAAAAAGTCCACTTTAATTCTCAAAATCATGTTTAGGCTCAAAGTTTGGATCATTTAACTACCTAAACATGTTACACTACTTATTTTAGCAACAATTCATGACAAAAATCGGCCATAACCTGTTTATATCAAAAAGCCCCAAATTTGCTCAAGAACACAAACCCTAGATTACTCAAAATTTTAAGTTTAAGGCTTCTAATCATGTTAAACAGCATCAATCTAGGTTATACAAGCATAATACATAAACAATTTAAGCTTAATTACATTAAAAAGCATCAAAATCAAATTGGGGAAAAAATAGCTCAAGAACACCAAATTTCGGATTAAATGGTGTTTAGGTGTAGAAATTTACCGTTTTTCTTGAGTAATTCTTAGATAGCATCCTTCTCAACATGATTTTAGCAAAAAATTTGGTGATTAACGGTTAAAAATTGTGATTTTGGGGTGTTTTTGGGTGGTTTTTCGGAGTATTTCTCGCTGTTTGTTTGAGTTGGGTGTGTGAAACTGATCAGTTCTTGCGTTATATTTTTTTTCTGTAAATTGGTCCCTCCGCGAGTCGCGGAGATTTCTCTTTCAAACTCCGCGAGTCGCGGAGTTTGCTCTTTTTTTTTTTTTTATAATTTTTAACTTATAAAACAATTAAGTATTTAATTTTAAAATTTTGTTTCCCTTGTTATTTAGGACGAGGTCGTTTCGGATCGATGTCCTAGTCCGTCCTTCGACAAAATTTTGAAATTTGTCTTTTAGTAGCGATTGTTTTAAAAGCTAAGATTTTTGGGTTTTTTTTTTTAATGTTTTTGGCATACTCTAATTCAATAAAATTAAAAATAATGATAATAAAAGTTCTCGTCCCTCCCTCGGGTAAAGCAATTTCGGTTCAAAGACCTAGTCTTCAACTTACGACGAATTTTAAAAATCATATTCTTAACTTAATGAGATAAAGTAAATTTTTGTTTTTAAATTCACACAACTTAAATATAAAATTCAAAATTAATATTAAAAATTCATACCAAACTTAAAATTTGAAATGCATAAAATTAAAAATTAATATTTTAAAAATTTATAAATTCATATCAAACTTAATTTTTAAAAATTCATATTATAAATTCACACCAAACTTATATTAATTTTTCAAATATTTACAATTTTAAATATATTGTTTTTACAAAGTTTACAATATTAATTTAAGATTTAAATATTAATTATAAAAACATGGTAAAAAAAAAATTAAAAATCTTTTTGTCTTTTTATCCCACTTTAATCAATCAAATATTATCAAAAATATTCGCCCCTCTTTTCGGTAAAGTAATTTCGGTTCCAAGACCTAATTTAACTCATGACGAATTTTTGAAATATTTTGGGTTGATTGTTTAAAGATATTTATACCTTAAGAATAAACGTTAAATTTCGCAGTGATGTAATAAATTTTTGAATGATATCAATAATTTCGGTCGCCAAACCTAATTTTATTCAATACCAATTTAATACTTTTTAGCGAACAAATTAGCGTTTATTATCAAAAGGTTAAAAATAAAAATAAAAATAAAAACTGTACAGACATACCTGTGAAATAGATTTCTTAGTTATATGATCTATCCCATTCATAAGATAGTCGGTTTAATTGGTTTTCCATGGCTACATAGGCGTAACCTCGAGCATTCAGTGTCTTTTCTTCTAAACATATGAACGGTCCGTCTCTGCATAAAGTAACAAATTCGGTATTTGAATAGGTTTGATTATTTGAACATTTACCTCCATGTGACCATTTTCCGCATTTGTGACATCTTTCTAGGTGTCGTGCTCTTCTTTTCGCTGCGGATTTTGATTTTCCTTTACCAAATTGTAACTTATTATCTTCGCATCTGGATTCTTTTCTAACTCCGTCCATTCTTTCTCTGATTACTGATACTATTTCACTCGGGAGTATGTCATTATTACGTTTAGTGATCAAAGCGTGTAGCATTAGACCATGGTTTAGTTCACAGGCAGTCTTCATTTTGTAAAAACCTAAAAAAAAATAAAAATTCAGAATGGGGGGAGAAGACTAGTTCTTTAGGGTCTGCTAGGGAAAGACCATTCGGGTTCCATTTTCGAGAACTACACGAAAACAGACAATCTAACTCTAACAGAAATACATATTATCCTTTAAAGACTTGATTCTCCCCACACTTAGTTAGCTGTGGTATCGAAATTGTGATTAACTTCGTTGTCGACTTCCATCAGACCATGTATGTAATGTTTAACTCTGTGACCATTAACTTTAAATTTAATCCCATTTGAATTTATTAATTCTATCTTTCCGTATAGGAAAATTCTTTTGACTATGAATGGTCCAGACCATCTTGATTTCAATTTTCCAAGAAATAGCTTGAATCGTGAATTGAAAAGAAGAACTCTGTCTCCTTCTTTAAATTCTTTTGAACTTCTGATTCTTTTATCATGCCATTTCTTCGTTCTTTCTTTATAGATTAACGAATTTTCGTATGCTTCATGTCTTAATTCTTCTAATTCATTTAGTTGACTTAATTGTAGACGTCCGGCTTCATGTAAATCAAGATTACATGTCTTCAAAGCCCAAAATGCTTTGTGTTCAATTTCTACTGGAAGATGACATGCTTTTCCATAAACAAGTCTAAAAGGTGTGGTTCCAATTGGAGTTTTGTAGGCTATTCTAAAAGCCCAGAGTGCATCCTCCAATTTAATGGACCATTCCTTCGAATTTGATCCTACGGTTTTCTCTAGAATACGTTTTAAAGCTCGGTTGGTATTTTCAACTTGTCCACTTGTTTGTGGATGATATGCGGTGGAGATTTTATGAGTTACTCCATATCTTTTAAGAACTTTCTCAAGTTGATTATTACAGAAATGAGTACCCCGATCACTTATTAAAGCTTTCGGTGTTCCAAACCTTGCAAAAAGACGTTTTAAAAAATTGACTACAACTCGTGCATCGTTAGTTGGGAGAGCTTGTGCTTCCGCCCATTTAGATACATAATCAATGGCTACGAGTATATATAGATTATTATGAGATTTTGGAAATGGACCCATAAAGTCAATACCCCAAATGTCAAATACTTCACATACTTGGATGACATTTTGTGGCATTTCATCACGTTGACTTATTTTTCCGGCCCTTTGACATGCATCACAGGATTTGCAAAGAAGGTGTGCGTCTTTGTAAATTGTAGGCCAATAGAATCCAGCTTCATAAACTTTTCTTGCTGTTAGTTGAGGCCCATAATGCCCTCCTGTTGGTCCTGTGTGACAATGGTTTAAAATTTTACTAGCTTCATCTCCAAATACACATCGGCGTATTATTCCATCGGGACAACTTTTAAACAGATGTGGATCTTCCCAGAAATAGTGTTTTATATCACTGAAGAATTTCTTTCGTCTTTGGTACGATAATCCTTTTTCAAGGAATCCACAAACTAAGTAGTTTGCATAGTCTGCAAACCATGGGATTTCTTTATAATCTATCTTCAATAGATATTCATCAGGAAAGTTGTCTTGTATGGCCGATTCATTCAGAACTTCTAATTCGGGATTTTCAAGACGAGAAAGATGATCAGCGGCGAGATTTTCTGCTCCTCTTTTATCTCGGATTTCAATATCAAACTCTTGTAAGAGTAAGATCCAACGGATTAATCTTGGTTTAGCATCTTGTTTTGAAAATAGGTATCTAAGAGCAGAATGGTCGGTATAGACCACCGTTTTTGCTAGAACGAGATATGATCGAAATTTGTCAAAAGCAAAGACAATAGCAAGGAGTTCTTTTTCAGTAGTTGTATAGTTTGTTTGTGCTCCTTGTAATGTCTTACTAGCATAATATATAGGTTGAAATCGTTTTTCAATCCTTTGTCCTAAAACGGCTCCCATTGCAAAATCACTTGCATCGCACATTAGTTCAAATGGTAGATTCCAATTTGGTGTTATCATGATCGGCGCATTAGTGAGTTTTTCTTTAAGAATATTAAAAGATTTGATACACTCATCTGAAAAGATGAATGGAGCATCCTTTTCTAGGAGTTTATTCATAGGAGTGGCAATTTTAGAAAAATCTTTTATGAAACGTCGGTAAAAACCGGCATGCCCTAGAAAACTCCTAACTCCTCTAACATTGGTGGGATGTGGAAGTTTAGCAATTACATCTACTTTAGCTCTATCCACTTCAATTCCTTCTTTTGAAATTTTATGTCCAAGAACGATGCCTTCTTTAACCATGAAATGGCATTTCTCCCAATTAAGTACTAGATTTGATTGTTCGCATCTAATTAGCATTCGTTCCAGATTAACTAGACATGATTTAAATGTATCACCGAAGACTGAAAAGTCATCCATGAAAACTTCCATGCATTCTTCTATCATGTCGTGAAAAATCGCCATCATACACCTTTGAAAGGTTGCAGGGGCGTTACAAAGTCCAAATGGCATGCGTTTGTAAGCAAAAGTACCATAAGGGCACGTGAAAGTGGTTTTCTCTTGATCTTCGGGTGCTATTGGAATTTGAAAATATCCGGAAAATCCATCTAGAAAACAATAGTAACTATTTCCGGCTAATCTTTCCAACATTTGATCTATGAAAGGTGAGGGAAAGTGATCTTTTCTTGTGGCGTCATTTAATTTTCTATAATCAATACATACACGCCATCCTGTTACAGTCCTAGTAGGAATAAGCTCATTTTTCTCATTTGTAATGACAGTCATGCCACCCTTCTTAGGCACGCATTGAACTGGGCTTACCCATGGACTATCAGAGATTGGATAAATTAAACCTGCATCTAGCAGTTTAATAATCTCTTTCTTAACTACATCTTGCATATTAGGATTTAGTCTTCGTTGGCGTTGCACATACGTTTTATGACCTTCTTCCATAAGGATTTTATGTGTGCAATACGAAGGACTTATTCCTTTAATATCATGAATCTTCCATGCAATGGCTGGTTTATGAGCTTTCAACACAGAAATGAGTTGTGATTTCTCATTTTCAGTAAGAGAAGACGATATTATTACAGGTAATTCAGATTCACCATGTAAATAAGCGTATTCCAAATGGTTTGGAAGTGGCTTTAACTCTAATTTCGGAGGTTCTTCTATCGATGATTTATATCGATATCTGTCTTCTTCTTTTAGCATTTGAATTTCTTCTGTTGTTGGTTCATATCCATTAGCTATAAGTGTAGCTAACATTTCAGCTTCATCAATTGGTTCATTACCTTCTCCTAAAGAACATTCTCCTGTTCCTTGTAATTCTGGAAATTCTTCTAATAATTCTGCATGTGCATCTATAGTTTGAATATAATAACATGTATCATCTGCAGATTGTGGTTGTTGCATTGCTCTATCAACTGAAAAGGTAACACTCTCATCCTCTATACTTAGGGTCAGTTTCTTACCGAACACGTCTATCATTGCTTTAGCCGTGTTTAAGAATGGTCTTCCTAATATGAGAGGAACTTGAGAATCTTCTTCCATGTCCAAAACAACAAAATCTACTGGAAATACTAAAGTACCAAATTTAACTAGCATGTTCTCCATTATCCCTCTAGGATATTTTATTGATCTATCGGCTAGTTGTATGCTTATTCTGGTTGGTTTCAATTCTCCAAGGTCTAGTTTAGCGTATAGTGAATACGGCATTAGATTTATACTAGCACCTAAGTCTGCCAATGCTTCTATTGAACTAAGACTACCCAGAAAACATGGAATTGTGAAACTTCCTGGATCAGATAATTTTTCTGGTATCTTATTCAACAGCACTGCTGAACAATTAGCATTCATAGTAACAGCCGAGAGTTCTTCCATTTTCTTTCTATTTGAGATTAGATCTTTCAAGAATTTAGCATATCTAGGCATTCCTGAAATCACATCAATGAAAGGAAGATTTACATTTATCTGTTTAAACATATCCAAGAATTTGGATTGCTCGGCTTCAAGTTTTTCTTTCTTCATTTTACTCGGGTAAGGAAGTGGTGGTTGGTATGGTTTAACATAAGGTTTATCCTTAACTGTGTTATCTTCATTAACCTTTTCAACTACCAGTTCTTTTTCCTTATCTTGATCAGGTTGTGGTTCTTGTGGAGTAGGAATAGTTTCATCAGAAGTTACAGGTATTTCAGGTGGTTTAAGTGTTGTACCACTTCTTGTGGTAATGGCTTTAGCTGTTTCATTCCGGGGGTTAGCGTTTGTATCACTAGGTAGACTTCCCGGTTTTCTTTCACCTATTAACCTTGCTAGGTTACTTACTTCTTGTTCCAGATTTTGAATAGAAGCTTGTTGATTTCTAAATGCTTGAGCATTTTGTTCATTAGTTTGTTTTTGAGATGTGAAAAACTGTGTTTGAGTTTCAACTAGCTTCGTCATCATATCTTCTAAATTCGGCTTTTTATCATCGGTTTGTTGTGGTGGTTTGTTTTGAAAATTCGGTCTTTGCTGATTATAAGTATTATTGGATACTTGTTGATTGCTAGGACCTTGTTGGTTATTGTATGGAATATTTCGGTTATAATTCTGGTTTTGATTGTAAATTGGTCTTGGCGGTTGATAATTATTCTGATAATTATTTCCAGGCCTTTGGTTTATGTATGAAATATTCTCTCTTTGTTCCATTGTTAATTCAATACTGAGACAATCTTTTGTCAAATGTGGTCCTCCACACTGCTCACAACTAATTCGTATTGAGTGAATATCCTTAGTCATCTTTTCCATTCGTCTTTCCACAGCATCTATCTTTGCGGAAATGGCATCTAAGTCATGGCTAGAATCGGCTCTAGCTGCTTTAGATGATCTAATGATATCTTTTTCTTGGTGCCACTCATGCGAGTGGGAAGCAGTGTTATCAATAATTTTGTAAGCATCAGTTTCGGTTTTCTTCATAATAGAACCACCAGCTGCTATATCTATGTCTTTCCTTGTAGTGATGTCGCATCCTTGGTAGAATATTTGTACTATTTGACAGGTGTCTAAACCATGTTGCGGACATCCTCTTAATAACTTTCCATATCTTGTCCACGCCTCGTATAGAGTTTCATTTGGCTTCTGTGTGAAAGTAACAATTTCTGCTTGAAGTCTTACGGCTTTAGATGCAGGAAAGAATTGTTTAAGAAATTTGTCAATTAAAACATCCCATGTATCGATCGCCCCTTCAGGTAACGATTCCAACCAATCTTTGGCTTCTCCCTTTAAAGTCCAGGGAAATAACATGAGATATATCTGTTCATCCTCCACTTCTCGGATTTTAAATAGTGTGCAGATCCTATTAAAGGTACGTAGATGTTCATTTGGATCTTCCTTCGGCGCACCACTAAATTGGCATTGATTAGTCACCATGTGTAGAATTTGTCCTTTGATTTCATAATCTGGCGCATTAATGTCTGGATGAGTAATTGCGTGACCTTGGCCAGTGCGTTTAGCTCTCATTCGGTCTTCCATACTTAAAGGTTCCAGATTCTCCATAATTGAATTTGTTGAATCGGTATCACTAGATGATTCTGATTTAATAGTTCGTTCCTCAACAATCTCTGTTTGAATGATTGGTGGCTCCGGAGGAAAGTTTAATGGTTCAGGATCTACGAACCGTTCCTGAATATTTTCCGGATTCTCAATTGTGAGGTCGGGTTCAAAAAATGGATTATCGGAAATTTGAACTGAAGTACTTGGTTGACTAGATGACGATTCTAAAGAAAAATCAACGGCGGTTATATTTGCTAAATGTCTTGATCTAGTTACAGGTGGTGAACGTACAAAAGGTGATGAACGTCTTGCTCGGTGCATTCACTGAATATCCTATTAGTTTTTAAAAGGAAAGAAAAATTATAATAAGTTATCCAATTAATAGACTTTTCTGATTTTGCCCACGTTTCGAATAGCCAAAAGATGCAGCAGAGGGGCAGGATTCGTTTGGTCTCAATATAATTGAGGACTGTTTGGCTCCAATAACCCGGTCCACGTACAAATCCAACTATTACTACGAACCAGAAAATTTTGATGTCTATTAATTTAACCACTTAAAATAAATTTTCGTAATTTTAAGAAATTTAGATAAGAAGTAGAAAAAATTCTAAGTCCTAAAAACTAGAATGGCGAGAAATAAGAGAGAAAAAGAGTTCGTCGCAAAAGGTCGAAAAAGAAAAAATGGTTGAAAAATAAAAGGTGACGGAAAAATAAAAGAAACTTATAAAAACTTAAAAATACTTGACTAACCTAACCTTATTACTACAACTAATTTAAAATTATAATCGCAAATTGAAATTACTAATTGGAATGACAATTGGTACATAGTAAAAGGTGTCTAAAAATATTAAAGCTTACAGGAAAAACTAAATACCAAATGGAAATAACTTAAAAAGAAACTAAAACTTAAAATGGCGTCGCAAAATTCTAAAGCACCTAAATCTTAGTCTAAAGAAAAAGCACTTAAGGAATTCTACGGCAAAGCCTAAAAATCTAGGAGTAAAAATAACTATAGCAAAAACTAAGTTTAAAATTAAATATGAGCTAAAAATACAAATATTACGCTACAACGATTAAAAAGGGACAAAATATAAAAATATACAAAAAGTTGTAAAAAGTACAATTTTTATAAAAATATTATTTTTATATTATTATTTTATAAAACTATTAATTTTACAATTCAATAAAACTAATTAATACTAAATATATAAATTAAATAAAAAGTAAAAGTAAAAATAAAACTAATAATAATAATAATAATAATAATTAGGTTTAAATAATAATTATAATTAATAATAACCCGTAATTAATGCAGGATTAGGGTTTTTGTCCGTGTGTCAGGTAGCCTCCGCGAGTTGCGGTAATTTATAAAGAAAACCCCGCGAGTCGCGGGGTTCAGAATTTCAGCTGACAAGTTTTATCTTCAACGCGTTTTTCTTTATTTATTTATTTTTTTTTTTCTGTTTTCTGTTTTTTTTCTTAAATAAAAGATATTAACACTTATATTTTTATAAACTAAAATAAAAATAAAGAAACTTATAAAACTTAAATATTTAACAAAATCTTAAAAATACTTATATTTTTGTTTTTCTTTTTATATTTTCGAATTTTTAAAACGTATTTTTACAAAAACGACTTTTAATAAAAGTAACTAAAAATCTTTTTTTTTATATTAGCGTTGCGCTTCCGGCGTTTAAGAGTGTTCCCCGGCAGCGGCGCCAAAAATACTTGATGTTATGCGAGGTGTATATAAAATAGTTATTAATTTTAGCAGAAAACACTATTAAATACGATACAATTTTACACAAGATATTTATTTATTTATAGAATGGATATACTTAAACCTTGCTACAACACTTATAGGCAGTGTACCTAATCGTAGAGTAGTGTAGTTTTTAGTAAGTCCGGTTCGTTCCACAGGGAAATCTTTAAACAAAGCTCAACGCTATATTAGTTTACTTTTATAAAAATACAAATATATATATAAGTAATATTATTATTATAAAGGGGGGTTTTTACCGTTTAATGACCGGTTTGTCGATTTTAAGACTTTAGTCGCAGTTAAAACCTAATGTAAAATATAAAATAAATACAAGACTTAAATTAAAGCGTAAAGTAAATAACGATAATGAAATTGCGAATAATAAAAGTGCGATAAAATAAACTTACGATAATTAAAAAGTACGATAATTAAAAGTGCGATTAAATAACAATAAATAAAAATGCGATAATTAGAAGTGCAATTAAATATAAAATAAAGGAAATTAAATATGAAATAAAAGAATTATGCTTATTTAAACTTCCGTAATCATGATGTTTGACGTGTTGATTTTAGTTTTATGCCCATGGGTTAATTGTCCTTTGTCCTGGATTATTTAATATGTCCGTCTGGTTTTTGTCCATAACAGTCCATCAGTCATAAATATAAAGTGCGAGTGTCCTCGTCAAATTATTATTATACCCGAAGTTAAATATTCCAACTAATTGGGGATTCGAATTGTAACAAGGTTTTAATACTTTGTTTAATGAATACACCAGGTTATCGACTGCGTGTAAACCAAGGTTTTACTACTTTGTTAACAATTACACCAATTACCCTTGAATGTAATTTCACCCCTGTTTTAATTATTCTAGTGGCTATTAATCCATTCCCGTGTCCGGTTAAATGAACGATTATTCGTACATATAAATATCCTGCCCATCGTGTCCGATCGAGTGTATATGGTAATTTATAGGGACGCCCAATTGTAAATCTTTATATTAACATTAACAAACTATCATTTAGTTAAACAAATATAAAGCCCATTAATAGCCCATAGTCTAATTTCCACAAGTGTCGTTCTTTTGTCCAAACCCCAATTATGGTACAAAGCCCAATTACTCAATTTTAGTAATTAGCCCAACATCATGATTACTTCGTTTTAAATAAGCATAATAATAACTTAGCTATGAGACATTAATGTAAAAAGGTTGAACATAACTTACAATGATTAAAAATAGCGTAGCGTTACACGGACAGAATTTCGACTTACACTCTTACAACATTCGCTAACATACCCTTATTATTAGAATTATAATTAAAATTAAAATTAAAATAAAAATTATATATATATATATATATATCGTATATATGAGAGAAGAGAGAAATAGAATATATTTTGCGTTCAGAATTCGGTTGGCTTTATAGGCATTTTTTCATTTTGGGTCTCCGCGACTCGCGGCCATTTTGGCCTTCAAACTCCGCGAGTCGCGGAGTTTGAAATTCCAGCTCACATCTTGGAGTCTTTCTCTGCCGACGGTTTTTTATATATAAATATAAAATATAAATAATTAATATAATTATTTATATATTATATTATATTCTTGTGCATAGTAGACTTGTAATTTTTAGTCCGTTGCGTCGAGCGTTGAGAGTTGACTCTGGTCCCGGTTCCGGATTTTCGAACGTCCTTGCGTACAATTTTATATTTTGTACTTTGCGTTTTGAATCTTGTACTCTTGTAATTTCGAGACGTTTCTTATCAATAATTTGAACCTCTTTGATTGTCTTTTGTTCTTTTGAGCTTTTTGGTCGTTTGCGTCTTCAATTCGTCGAATCTGTCTTTTGTCTTCACCTTTTATTATTTAAACGAATATCACTTGTAAATAGAACAATTGCAACTAAAAGCTTGTCTTTCTTGAGGAATAATGCTATGAAATATATGTTCGTTTTTAGCATTATCAAATTCTAAGTTCTCTAACCTCATCCTCTGCATCTGATAAGTGATCTATAGTGGCAGTATCACTTTCAATGTCACTTTCTCTAGTTATGTAGTCACTATCAGACTCACTATCATATTCACTTCCAATCTCATCCAACTTATTTACTTCTATCTCATTAACATCCATGTTACTGTCAACTAAGTCTTCCATTTGGTAGTCCACCTTATTTTCATATATCTCATCCAACTTACCTACTTCTATCTCATTAACATCTATCTTGTCCACATCCATCTCATTAACATCATTAGGGTTGATTATATATTCACTTAAGTCATCACTGAAGTAATCAACATATATATCTACCTTACCATAGACAAAAGCAATATCAAACAACATGTGCATATTAGAGTTATTTGCAAAAGGTACCACACCAAGTTCTTCCATTGATGTTCCAGGTAAAATAAAGTATAAAGCACTAAACAATGACCCAGTTTCCTTTTCTAAAAACTCACAAAACTCATCAAATTCAATTTTACCAATAAAGATGGGCAAAACAGTCCCATTTTCATACCTTAGTGGCTTGAAGTTGAATGCACCATTATGATGTACATCGAAATCAAAACCACGTGTAGGAGTTGGACTTCCAACCATCCTGCAATTGAGGTATATGAACAGTTATAAACAACATAAAACGCTAAAAATTTGATGATACACTACGAGTGAACAAAGAACAGTCAGATACAACATAAAATTACCTAGAATAACTTTGAAGATACAGTAATCGATTCGATTTTGAAGCTCAAGAGTTAGGGTTTTGATTTGGGGGGAAATGACGTGGGTTTGATTTTGGGGGAACTGGAATGGGTTTTATGCTTTTAATTTCCATGTTAGAATTTATTTATGTGATTTGGCAAAAAATCATAGCAACTTACCTGTTACCGGATGGTCAAGTTAAAGGATGCACACAATAGGTGGAAATAGAAAGTTCAATGCATACAATAGAAGGTCGTAAAGTTAAATGCATACAATAGGATTTTGGTGTAAGTTCAATGCATTTTGAATCCATTTTCCCAAACATTTAACTCGCGGCGAGCAGGAAGATAGGAGCTGTCGTTGTGTTTAGCGTTTTTTAAAAAGTGTCCGTTTCGAACGTATTTTTTATCGTTTTGTTCATAAAATTATTTCGAGTACGACGATGTCGTCGGAAAAATTTAACTCACGGCAAACGGAAAGATACGGGATGTTGTTATGTTTAATTTTTTTTTTAAAAAGTGCCTGTTTTGAATGTAGTTAGTTTCGTTTTGTTCACAAAAATATTTCGAGTTTAACGGTGTGGTCGGTGAAATTTAACTCGAAGCGATGAGGAAGATACGGGTTGTCGAAGTTTTTAGGTGAAGTTTTTATTTTAGTTTACAAAATTGTCGGGTTAACCCCCTGAAGTTTGGGGTAGTTTTTGTAAGGTGTTTATAGTTGAGGGGGGAAGGATGAAAATTCAAGTGTGAAAAGGGGTTATATTATTGTCGTTTTGGTCTTGATTAAACGACCAAGTTTTTCATAGGTATTAGTATGTAACTAGAAAAAAAATTCGACCGCGCGTTGCTGCGGTTGTATTCAACTCGCGGTCGAATTTGGATATACGTTGTTTGGTACCTAATATATCTAGTATGTTGTGTTGTTTGTTGAACGTGTATGTGTATGTATGAAACATAGCTCGAAATATTTAGTATTTTCTAAACGATGGTCGTTTCGCGTATAGTTAGTCGCATTGTGTTCGTAAAATTATTTCGAGTTGAACGGTGGTCTCGGAAAAATTTAACTCGCACCGAGCGAGAATATATGGCCCGTTATTTAGTATTTTTTTAACGATGTCCGTTCCGCGTATAGTTAGTCGCGTTGTGCTCGTCAGATTTTTTCGAGTTGAACGGTGGTTTCGAAAAATTTAACTCAAACCGAGCGAAAAGTTAGGGCCCGTTAAAAATTCAGGTGGAATTAGTTTCTTTTATTTTAATAAAATTATATATTTACGTATTCTACCCCTGTAAAAGTGCTGTTGTGTAAATTGAGCCGAATTTGAGGGACCGTTTATAGTGTGAACGCAAACTCAAAACGATAATTCGATAAAATTGAAACTACAAAAATTTGGGGGGTTTTAGTATATAAAGATAATAATAATAATTAAATAAAATATATGTATGGTGTATGATGGTATGATATGATATGTGATACTCGATTTTCAATAAAGTATGACCACTTAGCAATATTTATGTTGATTTCTAAAACTTGTGTATTTGTATAATATATTAATTATTAAAGACACCCATCTCAATGAAGATTTATGCAAAGCCTACACGATTATGACAGTGAAACTCGGATTATAATACAATTAAGAATAAAGTATTTATAATTTTGTGAAACGAGGATCTGTGTTTAATATTATTTTCGGTTATAAACAGAATAATATCCTTTAATAGTGCTAAGTTTAGAATTTCTTTACGCCGTTATTTTATTTACGCTTTAAGAAGAGTATGCATAAATTTTCTTAATTCTAAATTGTTAATGATTTACTAACTAGCACAATAAGTAAATTTCTATATCCATATCTTTAAAGCTTATCAAACCTTAAACTATATAAAGATTGTATGTATAGCATTTAACAAATTTTGTTTCCTTTATAACACGAAGCACCAACAAAATGAAAACTTTCATCCAATGTAAAATAACCCAAAACAAAACAAAAGACAACACATAGGAAGAGCAAAAAGACCGTTCAAATCAACCTACGACTCACAACCAATCAAGAGATGAGACTATCTTTATCGATGTGTGATGAATTGTTATTGAGAACATCATGTCACCGTCACGTCTCTAATGCAGCATGATGTAGGAAAAAATGGTGGCGTTATTGATGGGATCACGGTATACATCATGAACGTATTATAGTTCTCCACCAATCAGATTCTTCCATAATAAATAAAAATGACTAATCATATTCAAACATTAATAGAAAAAAAAAAACATATGATCTACTCCCCATTATACCTCATAACCTCATTTTTACTATTTATCGTTTTCTCACATTTATCACATTACAATTTTACCTCACAAAAAAAACTCATCACATTTCATTGCACCCGACACCATTAAAGCAGTCTAGTCTAAGCCAAAAACTAGCAAACAACCTAACTTCAAATCAAAACACAATAGGATTCAACCAAATATATGGGTGTAAAGGTATTGAGGTATTGAGGTGGCCTGGAGCTTCCACTTTCGCTAAATGACAAAATGACTCCCGTTTTTCTACTATAAAGCCTAATTAGCCGTTTGTGGTGGTTTTTATTATATTTAAAAAAGATAATACATCATATATTTTATTTTATTTTTCGAAAAAGCTAAATGAATTAGTTTTGTACAGAGCATTATTATACTCAAAATTAAAGTGTTATTTTTTTCAGTTTATAGATCTTATTAATTTTTTTATTCAAAAAAATTACTTTCGTTAAACTAAAAAATAAATAACATTACATTAAAACTTGTAACTAAGCAGCATTTCATACGTTATAAATCAACATAAAAACATTATTTTAAAACTGAAAAAATACAATAAAACTACTCGTCTTCGGATTCCTCGTCGAACTCTTGTTCGACTTCTTCATCCTCGTCATCGGGAATGCGAGAAGGTCCCGCCTCTTGATTGTTTGAAGGTCCGCTTACTAGATTTTGTCGAACACGATAATTAGGTGAAAGATTTCAAATGTGTTCGATAAGTATATATCGTAGTAGGTTATGTGTACTCGAATCAGGTATTTCATAATCCATTTGAATTTCAAAATTAAGTCTCTTAGATTGTGTTGGTTAGTGATCCAATATTAATATTCAAATGTTAACCACTTTGTTTTGATGATGACACCAAGTCTTGTGTGCTTAAATAAACATATAAAACAACACAAGTTCACAAGCCTACACAATCTCTAGCAAACGACCAATACACAAAATCGTTGAGTCAAAAGAGTCATTTAAAAACATACTGAAGGAGCACGGTCGGTCCACGGTCGACCGCAGGTCTGACCGCGGATGACCTGTATCTTGATTCTTCGAAACAAGGTACACGGTCGACTCCACGGTCAGCCGTGGGTCGACCGCAGTTTCTCCTGTTCGATTTTTTGATTGAAAAATGTTTGACTACTTCGGGGCATCTATAATTTACAAAACTTATTTAAACATGCTTAGAATAGTTGCCTCCTTCATATTCAAATGACTTTTGGTCACTAAAATACTAATCTTGATTAATCACACTTAATGACACCTTAATGACACTTTTAGCTTATGATTTATGTTAAACATTCAAGTATGGCTAAAAGTTTTTTTTTTCAAAGTGTATTTTTAAATCTAAATTAAAAGTAATAAAACTTAAAGATGGTCATTAAGTCTCAATTAAAGAGATGCTCTCCACTTGATTAACCATTAAGCACTAATCATGAGTTTAATAAGAGTTTAGTGTCAACTCCCAAAAGTCTTCATATAAAAACAAGTTAGTCTAATTTGGAAGCTTGCAAGTAGTCAATGAGAGCACATACTTGCAAAACTAATGTTGACAAAAGGGTTAAAGACTTGTGATTTGAAGTTTGGAAGCTTATAGTTGTCATGTGATCAAAATTCTGCATTTGCGTTAAAAGGAAATCAATGACACACCTCTAGTACAAAGTGACTTTCCTCTTTCAAGCCAAGGTCAACTTCAAAGAATGCTTCAAATACAAAAGGGGTAGTGCAGGTCTTTTCAGATGCTTTTGGCATCTAATTGCAGCCATCTAATAAGGGAAAAAGACAAAGTTAAAGATCTCAAATGGCTACAAAATTCAGATATTAGAACTGCACGGTCGACCCACGGTCGACCGTGGGGTGAGCCGCAGACATCCGGGTTTGAATTTCTCTTGCCTATAAAAGCCAAACCTTGGAGCACTTGAAGACTCACTTCTTGCACTTACATTTACTGATATCATTAAAATCTTATTGTAATCAATTTAGAGTGATTCAAGCAAGAGTGATTGTAAACTTAGTTGTGAGATTACTTGTAAATTATCTTCTTAAAGGGATCTAGTAGATAAGTGAGGTTTTCACTTAGTGGTAGCATTAGGATCTTGTGGTAAAAGCATTTGGTGATTGTAAATTCTTCAAAGGGACGTAAGAGTTCATAAGTTGCGGCTTATCAAGGAGCTAGTGTTGTATCCGGACACTCCACCGAGTTTGAAGCATCATAGTGAAACTAACTCTCAATTCTAGAATTGAGGAGTGGATTAAGGAAGATTAGTTAACATCTTCCCGAACCACTATAAATCTCCGTGTTTGTTCTCTTATCCCTTATCTTCATATTTATTATACTTGTGAATAAACTATTCAAATCACACTATAGTAATCTCAAGCTCTAAATCAGAAAAAGTTTTCAAAATTACACTAAGTAACTATTCACCCCCTCTGGTTACTTACAGATTGTTCTTCGCGGACGACGAACCGGAAGATAATCTTTCTCGAGTGGACACATTGCACGCTTGTTATCTTCTGTTATCATATTATGTATGTAACGACCCCAATTCCGTTTTCCAAAAACGAAGCACATTTTTTTTATATAAGTTAGGTCCTAATGTAGCGTTCATAATACATAACATTTCCAACTCTGTTTTAACAAAAACATAATTTCATAACGTTACGTTCAACAACTTATAATGACCCTTGGTACACAAAGGACACATTACCAAATCATTTGTAACAATGACCCAATTACACAAAACACGGGTTAATACTCAATAACCCAACCCAATACCAAGAGCATAATCCCGGGGACTACCAAATCCCCAATCCGCGTCCAAATCTCCGAAAGCCACCCCATCGAGCCCAAGCGCTCCTACAAATATAGTCTAACGACTAGCTAGCTTTACAATCACAATACATGTAAAAAGGTAAACAATGAGAGGGGTAAGCTAACGCTTAGTGAGTGCAATAAGTATACACATGCATATATAATATACCTACTTGCAACCACTTACTCACATACCACAAACATGCTAGCAATATAATATTAGCATACGAACTCCAAGTATAAAGCTAATAACCTCCAATAACAATAGCATATACTCCAAAATATAATATGCTACACTACAAAACATACACAAACTATATGGTTAACCATAAACGCGTCATGGTGCTACCGGCTATGTGGTTCACACCATACGTAATGCTATGACGCTACCGGCTCCGTGGTTCACGTCACTACGCATTCGAGTCATACTCCTTTATAGTGCTACCGGCTCCGTGGTTCACACTTCGGTGCTACCGGCTCCGTGTTCACACCTCATTTTATAGTGCTACCGGCTCCGTGGTTCACACTTTGATGCTACCGGCTCCGTGGTTCACATCACAACTCGAGTCATACTCACATTAAGGCGCTACTGGCTCCGTGGTTTACACCTTAACAACTCGTGCTATAGTACTACCGGCTCTGTGGTTCACACTACAACACACATACTATAGTGCTACAGGTTCTGTGGCTCACACTACAATACACGTACCATGATGCTACCGGCTCCGTGGTTCACATCATAGTACACTCGTACATACTATGGCACTACCGGCTCCGTGGTTTATGCCATAGCATACAAATAAATATACTATATACATACATGCATAAATATCCCACTCACCTTGGAAATCCCGCACAAGTCACGTATGTAAATCGCCTCCAAACGCAACCGAGCAAACCTTTACCTATAATACACATATAGGTACAATACATATAAATAACAACTCTCTAAAAGAGAACTCAACACTCACATCCCTTAGTCGAGGGATCTCACCTTGCTCATTTGACCCGCCCATTTATCTCCAAATGAGCTCAATCCGATTACCACTTCGAGTGGTAATTCAAACCCACACTAATAAGTACAAGTTAACCCAATTTGCACTTTACACTAATTTGACCAACCTAGGTCCCGACACTAGATTACTACTTAGGAAGTGATCATTTCAAACACCATATATGTGACGATCACTCCAAATCCATATGGACGAACACGTCATTCATTGATTTCATTGCGAGGTATTTGATCTCTATATGATACGTTTTGTAAACATTGCATTCTTTTCAAAAGGTACACAATAAATGAATATCAATTTCTAAGATTTTCAACGTTTTATGATTTCTACATATAGACAATCACCATAAATAATAGTTTACCATAATACATCCGTTGACAATGAAGTCAAAATAAGATACACGGTGATGATTTTGTGAATGCAAAGTTTTCTTGAATAAAGCATGTATGACTCCATGCACATAGCTTGTATCACATATAAGCAAGCAGCGGAAGACTTCTAGAAACCTGAGAATAAACATGCTTAAAAGTGTCAACACAAAGGTTGGTGAGTTCATAGTTTTAATGTTGCGCATAATCTGTATATAAAGGTGAATCACAAGTTTTCAGTTGTTTCATCCAGAAACGTTTATCAAAATATTCTACGAAATTGAGCACCCTGGTAACTAAACTTAACGTATATATATTTTATACCCTTTTGTATAATCATCTTTAATAATACACGCAAACCAATGTGTACGCTTCTCAAATAGCATACATCCGTTAAAAGGCTAGCGCTCTAGCTCGGACGGGGATATCAAGCCCTATGGATCCATATACTACTACTCTCGCCCACCAGTTCTTATAACCGGCAGTTACTAGTTACCAAAGCTAAGGGATTTTCGGTTCAAACTCAGTGTAGAATTTAGTATGTACTTGTATCCATTGTGTTTAAAATAAAGTGCATGTATTCTCAGCCCAAAAATATATATTGCAAAAGCAATTAAAAAGGGAGCAAATGAAACGCACCTTAGCAGCACATAAGGTCATTCATCAAAAACTGACCGTAACTCGGAATGCAAGATTAACCGTAGATCTCAACCTAGAGAACATATGTTGGTCAATACATGTCTAATAAACTAGGTTGGGTTATAGTGTATCACAATCCTAATGCTCGAGATCGACATACAAAAGTTATCAAAAGTCATTTTAAAAAGTCAATTTTGGCAATTGTTCAACAAAACGAGACGTGCCTTATATAAGGATTCATTTACTTGGCTAGTAGTATTTTATCAATCTCATAAACAGGTTGTTTAAATATTAATTGCAGATTCAAAAGCAATTCCAATTAACGTCAATTATAATACAGTTGACCATATCTTTTGATTCGTTCATCGAAATTACGCGATTTCTAAATGAAAAGTTATTGATTTTTCGCCAGCTTTCCGAAAACATGTATATCATATACCTTTTACCAGTAATATATGTATTTAATTCGTGATTCATTATAAACTGTTTAATGACGAAATTTAGCATACAACCATGTATAAATATATACTCGAGCACTAAACATGTATACACTATTAATATATAAAAGATAAGATATGAATGCTCACGTATCAATATTGAGATTCAATATTGTAGGAAAGTACGTAGACACAACAGAGATGATAAATACTAGGTTTGACTTTCGAACAATACCCATGAACATTACCCATAACCTCCATAGCTATAACCCATAATTTCCTTAGTTCTATCCCGTTTGAAGCTTGTTTTGAAAGTGACACGCTCATGACCTCGTCGTAATATTTTATGTATAATATTACTAAAAATATTAAGATTAATAATAATAATAATCTTAATAATAATAATAATATAATAATAATAATAATAATAATAATAATAATAATAATAAATAAATAAATACTTACGGAGTAATATGTGTAAAAAAACATGCGCAAGAAACCAGGTATTTATAACCATAATTCCTGATTCTGATGCCCATACGAGTGCATGGGATTTTAGTGCAAATCTCATGCACTTGCATGAGCTCATGCACTCGCCTGGGTTTTATGCCTATTTCCCATGCGATCGCATGGTCGTCAGATCCAGCTCACATATTTTTTGTTTTCTTGTTTGTCGACATAATTAAATATAATATATATAATATATATAATTTAAATAATTAATTATATATTATATTAAATTCATGTGCATAGTTGACTTGTAATTTTTGTTCCAATGACTCGTACGTTGTCACTCGACTTATGTCCCGGTTTCGGTTTCTCGAACGCATTTTCGTACGCTTAGAAAACTCGCAATTTACGTTTTGTGACTCGTACCTTTGTCAAAATATAGTCTTAAATTATCAATAAACTATATCATTCAAAGTGTATCTTAAACTTTCGAGTGTTTTGGTCATTTACTTCTATAAATCATTGTCTCGCTATTTGTTGATATATATATATATATAATAACAAATTGTTTTATGACCAAGTTAATATATATTTTCAACATTCATAAACACGTTTTAAATATACGTCGCAAGTTATTCATACAATTAATATTCCAACTTATCATATATATTCAAATAAATATTTAAACCAATAAGTTTAATGTACGGTATTAAACAATTAATACATTGTTATGTTTTCAATTTATAGTATATATATATGTATCTATATACATATAATTGTTCGCGAATCGTAGAGAACAACCGAAAGGTATTTGAATAGTTCAAAAATTTTGAGATTCAGCTTTACAGACTTTGCTTATCGTGTCGGAAATGTTAATCATACAAAGATTAAGTTTAAATTTGGTCAGAAATTTTCGGGTCATCACAGTACCTACCCGTTAAAGAAATTTCGTCCCGAAATTTGAGTGAGGTCGTCATGACTAACAATAAAAATGTTTTCATGCCGTATATGTGTTGATAAATAGAGTTTTATCACCGTTAAATAATATGGATAAAATAATCCTATTATTCGAAGCGTATGAGAGAAGTTATCGTAAAAGAGTGAAATGAAGAATAGAGATTCGTCTTAACTCTTGACGTATTAACGATTTATTTCCGTAATTTAAGGAATAGAAAATCATCATAATCTAAATAAGATTTGATTCTTAAGAATTTAAGGAAATTAAGATTTCTTTTGATTAAATGCGTAATTTTCCTCGATTGCTATGTTTGATATTTCGCTATAAATTGACCTCTTCCGTTTCATTATTTTCATCACTCTTACATCTTCTTCCTCATTTCCTATTTTCAAAAGATTGTAAAAATGCTTCATCCAGTTCTGATTCTTGATATACTCCTAACTTTCAGATCTGTCATTCTTCTTTTTCATCTGCCAACGGAGGAAGTTATTTTATTCTACCATTACCTTGGAGTTATAGTGTTTTTCATTCTCCCGTATCTTTATATTACTATACGCATTGATATACACGGTTTGTAATTTCTGGGTGGTTGTTGGGTTTTATATCTTCCCTTATATTTCGATGTCTCTGCTTCTGTCTTTCCATAATCATTGACATCCACAGTTAATACTCTCTCCAATTTACTGTGATTTATATATACTCCCATTGATATTTTGAAGCTTCATGCTTTTGTTTTATCTTCCCGACTTTAAATCAAGCGAATAATGATCCAGAATTCGTAGGTATGAATTTCGGAATGAACATAATTAATGTTCTAAAAAAGAAACGGTAATAGCATAATCTGACTTGTCAAATTACCAGAATACCTCGAAAAAGACAGAATCATTAAGAAAATATTTTCTTGATAGTTTAGAGGTTAAATAGAATGAATGAGTTATGTAACATGGTTTATAATGAGGGTATGATCTGTGAACTTTTATCACGTTCCATTAGAAACTCAGCATGACTTACTGTAATATAATCACGTTGATCAAGTGTCATTATATTATACTAACTCATGCTTCAGTTCCCAACACCACTTCAAAAATATTCATATTTTAAACTCGAAGGTTTCAGAATTTAGAAACTAAAATAGTTTCGTTTATGATGTTACACAGATATCGCAAGGAGAAAATTGATTTTCGATGAGAATGATTATGGAATTATCTCCAGAAATATGGAGGATATTTATAATGAAAGATACGATGATATCTTAGAATTTCTAATATCAGAGGATGATGAAGAATATTGTCCGCAAGGGTTTAGATTCGGAAGCAAGGTATTCGTTAATGGCTTCAGCAGATACTGAATAATTTGGATTCTTTGAAGGCAGGTTTAGTCTTTGTGATTTATCCACAGCCTCCTTCATACTTTGCTCAATCCGTTTTCCAGTTCCAAACCTTCTCTTTTTCTGAGCTTTGCCAACACACTATTCTTTATCATCAAACTTTTGGCTGTTAAGGTTGTTTACAGTTTTTGCTGCTTCATCAGCATTCAAAGTTATCATAACCGAATCATTGGTTATCAATTCGAGGTGTTTTTAAAAGTTTGAAGGGTTTGCATGAAGATTGTAATTGTCAAGATACATATGATGTTCTAGAATTTTGAACGATACAAATTTTTTTTCTTCTTTTTTTTCTGGGTTTATGAATAGAAGTGGTGTTCTAGCACAGTTTTGAAGTCAAAGTATGGCATTTGAAAGATGTAAGAATCTAAGAGTGATGTTTTCTGTTAAATCTTGGCTTGGATTCTGATTTTTCAAAATCAGAATATGTAATTGAATTTGTATGGAAACGATTGTATATCGCTGTGAGCATAGTTAATAATTTTTGAATCAAAGTTGAAGAATGTACATTATAACATATTAATTGTGAACTTATATATTTCCTGAGTATTACCTACCCGTTAAAGATTTCACAATTAATACTTTGTACAAAAGAATTTTTTATTACCGTCTTTATGAAAATATATGTATGTATATTTTCTTCAGATGTAATACAGATTTGATGATTTAATATCATATTAAGCTCATTTGATTTTTGAATTGAATGAATAATCTCTAAAACATTAAGGATTACATAATCTTCACGGAGTATTTCACTAATGAAATCAACACTTCATTATTTATTCTTATTCCTCGGTGAAGGATGTTGATGCTCGTGGAATTCTTATGAACTTCATAAGATATAAATGATGTATTCTAGAAAGTTTCGAGTACATCGAAGATAAAAGTGTAAAATCAAACATGTAATTGATTAATACACTAAATTCATTATGGAATGGAATTCATTGAGTTGAAACATATATTTGTAGTTAATGATGGTTAAGTTGTTAACGAAGGATGTACATCATAGCATATTAGTAATATGAATTAACCGAGTAGTATCTACCCCTTAAAATTCACACGTAAAGATTCATGATGGTTTTAAAATTTATATATATAAGATATACATATAAATTCTTTAGATGAATTGAGTTATTACTTCATAACTCATTGATACAATATACTCGTTGTTGACTCGTAATGATGTCCACGGTGCTTTCTTAAACTGACGGAGCTTGTGATGTTAGAGGTGCTGCTGATTCTGACGATGTTGACAGCACTGACTGTGATGGTGAGGCTAAGGGTACTGTTGATGCTGTTGGTAAAACAAGTCTAGCTTGTATCTTACACCATTCGGATAAGGGTTTCTACTCTATCTGATTTAGGGTTAAGGCTAGAATAGATAATCTCTAAACTTTAGAAATTACATAATCGCCGTAGAATGTTTCTCCGATGAAGTTATGAATCCATAATTCATCGTTTGTCGTTGCTGGTACTTCTTGGTACCTATGGTGCGTATGATGTTGATATCCGAGGTACAAATTGTGATGTTGAGGCGTGTGATGCGGATGTGGTTGTTGGTGGTGGTAATGATCCTGTTGGTGTGGATGATGGTGGTACCGGTTATGCTGCGGGTGCTGCTGCTGGTGTTCGTAACCCTTGCACCATATTCTCCAAAGCCACTACCCGAGCACGAAGCTCGTTGACTTCTTCTATTATACCGGGATGATCGGTGGTTTGGACGATCGGATAAATAAGATTTATAATATGGGATAGTATATAATCATGATGAGATACTCTGGAAATGAGAGAGAAAATAGTATTACGAATAGGTTCGCCGGTAAGTGCTTCAGGTTCTTCGCCAAGAGGTGAATGTGGTGGATGGAAGGGATCACCTTCTTCTTGTCTCCAATGATTAATTAGGCTACGAACTCATCCCCAATTCTTCCAGAATAGGTGATGGCTGATTGGTTGATCCATTCCGGTTACACTTTCTTCAGAGTTCAGGTGAATATCCATATCGGAATAGCTGTCGGAATTTAAGGAATTTGAACTAGATACGGGATCCATCTTGTATAATTAGAGAGATGATTTTTGATATGAAATAGATTATAGAATTTGATTGGTACTCTTCAATACATAATTTACATATGTATATATAATACCAAAATCCCGTAAATTACGGAGAAATTTTCGGAAGATGGCAGTCAAAGTTTACTGTAATAGATATGCCAAGATATGAATTTTGTCTATACACTATCTATGCAATCAATGCAATAAGACGCGTTTAGACTTAAGATGATAGACAGGTAATTTCTGACAAGAAATGATAAGCAAAACTTTTGACATGCAGACACAGTCGAAGTCCAGACTTACTAATGCATCCTAACAACTATCAGTTAGACACACTTATGCAATACCTGGTTCACTAGGACCAACACTCTGATACCAACTGTGACGATCGCACCAAATCCATATGGACGAACACGTCATTCATTGATTTCATTGTGAGGTATTTGACCTCTATATAATACGTTTTGTAAACATTGAATTCTTTTCAAAAGGTACACAATAAATGAATATCAATTTCTAAGGTTTTCAACGTTTGATGATTTCTACATATAGACAATCACCATAAATAATAGTTTACCATAATACATCCGTTGACAATGAAGTCAAAATAAGATACACGGTGATGATTTTGTGAATGCAAAGTTTTCTTGAATAAAGCATGTATGACTCCATGCACATAGCTTGTATCACATATAAGCAAACAGCGGAAGACTTCTAGAAACCTGAGAATAAACATGCTTAAAAGTGAAATGTCCCGTTCTTATTGATTAAAAACGTTCCATATTAATTGATTTCGTTGCGAGGTTTTGACCTCTATATGAGACGTTTTTCAAAGACTGCATTCATTTTAAAACAAACCATAACCTTTATTTCATCAATAAAGGTTTAAAAAGCTTTACGTAGATTATCAAATAATGATAATCTAAAATATCCTGTTTACACACGACCATTACATAATGGTTTACAATACAAATATGTTACAACAAAATAAGTTTCTTGAATGCAGTTTTTACACAATATCATACAAGCATGGACTCCAAATCTCGTCCTTATTTAAGTATGCGACAGCGGAAGCTCTTAATAATCACCTGAGAATAAACATGCTTAAAACATCAACAAAAATGTTGGTGAGTTATAGGTTTAACCTATATATATCAAATCATAATAATAGACCACAAGATTTCATATTTCAATACACATCCCATACATAGAGATAAAAATCATTCATATGGTGAAAACCTGGTAACCGACATTAACAAGATGCATATATAAGAATATCCCCATCATTCCGGGACACCCTTCGGATATGATATAAATTTCGAAGTACTAAAGCATCCGGTACTTTAGATGGGGTTTGTTAGGCCCAATAGATCTATCTTTAGGATTCACATCAATTAGGGTGTCTGTTCCCTAATTCTTAGATTACCAGACTTAATAAAAAGGGGCATATTCGATTTCGATAATTCAACCATAGAATGTAGTTTCACGTACTTGTGTCTATTTTGTAAATCATTCATAAAACCTACATGTATTCTCATCCCAAAAATATTAGATTTTAAAAGTGGGACTATAACTCACTTTCACAGATTTTTACTTCGTCGGGAAGTAAGACTTGGCCACTGGTTGATTCACGAACCTATAACAATATATACATATATATCAAAGTATGTTCAAAATATATTTACAACACTTTTAATATATTTTGATGTTTTAAGTTTATTAAGTCAGCTGTCCTCGTTAGTAACCTACAACTAGTTGTCCACAGTTAGATGTACAGAAATAAATCGATAAATATTATCTTGAATCAATCCACGACCCAGTGTATACGTATCTCAGTATTGATCACAACTCAAACTATATATATTTTGGAATCGACCTCAACCCTGTATAGCTAACTCCAACATTCACATATAGAGTGTCTATGGTTGTTCCGAAATATATATAGATGTGTCGACATGATAGGTCGAAACATTGTATACGTGTCTATGGTATCTCAAGATTACATAATATACAATATAAGTTGATTAAGTTATAGTTGGAATAGATTTGTTACCAATTTTCACGTAGCTAACATGAGAAAAATTATCCAATCTTGTTTTACCCATAACTTCTTCATTTTAAATCCGTTTTGAGTGAATCAAATTGCTACGGTTTAATATTGAACTCTATTTTATGAATCTAAACAGAAAAAGTATAGGTTTATAGTCGGAAAAATAAGTTACAAGTCATTTTTGTAAAGGTAGTCATTTCAGTCGAAAGAACGACGTCTAGATGACCATTTTAGAAAACATACTTCCACTTTGAGTTTAACCATAATTTTTGGATATAGTTTCATGTTCATAATAAAAATAATTTTCTCAGAATAACAACTTTTAAATTAAAGTTTATCATAGTTTTTAATTAACTAACCCAAAACAGCCCGCGGTGTTACTACGACGGCGTAAATCCGGTTTTACGGTGTTTTTCGTGTTTCCAGGTTTTAAATCATTAAGTTAGCATATCATATAGATATAGAACATGTGTTTAGTTGATTTTAAAAGTCAAGTTAGAAGGATTAACTTTTGTTTGAGAACAAGTTTAGAATTAACTAAACTATGTTCTAGTGATTACAAGTTTAAACCTTCGAATAAGATAGCTTTATATGTATGAATCGAATGATGTTATGAACATTATTACTACCTTAAGTTCCTTGGATAAACCTACTGGAAAAGAGAAAAATAGATCTAGCTTCAACGGATCCTTGGATGGCTCGAAGTTCTTGAAGCAGAATCATGAAACGAAAACAAGTTCAAGTAAGATCATCACTTGAAATAAGATTGTTATAGTTATAGAAATTGAACTAAAGTTTGAATATGATTATTACCTTGTATTAGAATGATAACCTACTGTAAGAAACAAAGATTTCTTGAGGTTGGATGATCACCTTACAAGATTGGAAGTGAGCTAGCAAACTTGAAAGTATTCTTGATTTTATGTAACTAGAACTTGTAGAATATATGAAGAACACTTAGAACTTGAAGATAGAAATTGAGAGAGATCAATTAGATGAAGAAAATTGAAGAATGAAAGTGTTTGTAGGTGTTTTTGGTCGTTGGTGTATGGATTAGATATAAAAGATATGTAATTTTGTTTTCATGTAAATAAGTCATGAATGATTACTCATATTTTTGTAATTTTATGAGATATTTCATGCTAGTTGCCAAATGATGGTTCTCACATGTGTTAGGTGACTCACATGGGCTGCTAAGAGCTGATCATTGGAGTGTATATACCAATAGTACATACATCTAAAAGCTGTGTATTGTACGAGTACGAATACGGGTGCATACGAGTAGAATTGTTGATGAAACTGAACGAGGATGTAATTGTAAGAATTTTTGTTAAGTAGAAGTATTTTGATAAGTGTATTGAAGTCTTTCAAAAGTGTATAAATACATATTAAAACACTACATGTATATACATTTTAACTGAGTCGTTAAGTCATCGTTAGTCGTTACATGTAAGTGTTGTTTTGAAACCTTTAGGTTAACGATCTTGTTAAATGTTGTTAACCCAATGTTTATAATATCAAATGAGATTTTAAATTATTATATTATCATGATATTATCATGTATGAATATCTCTTAATATGATATATATACATTAAATGTCTTTACAACGATAATCGTTACATATATGTCTCGTTTAAAAATCATTAAGTTAGTAGTCTTGTTTTTACATATGTAGTTCATTATTAATATACTTAATGATATGTTTACTTATCATAGTATCATGTTAACTATATATATATCCATATATATGTCATCATATAGTTTTTACAAGTTTTAACGTTCGTGAATCACCGGTCAACTTGGGTGGTCAATTGTCTATATGAAACATATTTCAATTAATCAAGTCTTAACAAGTTTGATTGCTTAACATGTTGGAAACATTTAATCATGTAAATATCAATCTAAATTAATATATATAAACATGGAAAAATTCGGGTCACTACAGTACCTACCCGTTAAATAAATTTCGTCCCGAAATTTTAAGCTGTTGAAGGTGTTGACGAATCTTCTGGAAATAGATGCGGGTATTTCTTCTTCATCTGATCTTCACGCTCCCAGGTGAACTCGGGTCCTCTACGAGCATTCCATCGAACCTTAACAATTGGTATCTTGTTTTGCTTAAGTCTTTTAACCTCACGATCCATTATTTCGATGGGTTCTTCGATGAATTGAAATTTTTCGTTGATTTGTATTTCATCTAACGGAATAGTGAGATCTTCTTTAGCAAAACATTTCTTCAAATTCGAGACGTGGAAAGTGTTATATACAGCCGCGAGTTGTTGAGGTAACTCAAGTCGGTAAGCTACTGGTCCGACACGATCAATAATCTTGAATGGTCCAATATACCTTGGATTTAATTTCCCTCGTTTACCAAATCGAACAACGCCTTTCCAAGGTGCAACTTTAAGCATGACCATCTCTCCAATTTCAAATTCTATATCTTTTCTTTTAATGTCATCGTAGCTCTTTTGTCGACTTTGGGCGGTTTTCAACCGTTGTTGAATTTGGATGATCTTCTCGGTAGTTTCTTGTATAATCTCCGGACCCGTAATCTGTCTATCCCCCACTTCACTCCAACAAATCGGAGACCTGCACTTTCTACCATAAAGTGCTTCAAACGGCGCCATCTCAATGCTTGAATGGTAGCTGTTGTTGTAGGAAAATTCTGCTAACGGTAGATGTCGATCCCAACTGTTTCCGAAATCAATAACACATGCTCGTAGCTTGTCTTCAAGCGTTTGTATCGTCCTTTCGCTCTGCCCATCAGTTTGTGGATGATAGGCAGTACTCATGTCTAGACGAGTTCCTAATGCTTGCTGTAATGTCTGCCAGAATCTTGAAATAAATCTGCCATCCCTATCAGAGATAATAGAGATTGGTATTCCATGTCTGGAGACAACTTCCTTCAAATACAGTCGTGCTAACTTCTCCATCTTGTCATCTTCTCTTATTGGCAGGAAGTGTGCTGATTTGGTGAGACGGTCAACTATTACCCAAATAGTATCAAAACCACTTGCAGTCCTTGGCAATTTAGTGATGAAATCCATGGTAATGTTTTCCCATTTCCATTCCGGGATTTCGGGTTGTTGAAGTAGACCTGATGGTTTCTGATGCTCAGCTTTGACCTTAGAACACGTTAAACATTCTCCTACGTATTTAGCAACATCGGCTTTCATACCCGTGTAACGACCCAACCCGTTAACCAACCAAAAACGCGGAAAAATAAAAATTTAAAACTGATATGGAGGGTGCGCGGCGCGCACCACTGCCTATGCGCGGCGCGCACAAGGCCTGAGACAGTTATGATCAAAATGTCCATTTTTTGCGAAAAGATCTTCGACTTCCCGACACTTTTAGACCATACGCTTTTCACAAAAAACTTATATATGTAAAACTAACACGAATCAAACATAAAAATGACGTTTTACAAGCGGGGCCCACACGACCCAAAATACAAGTTTAATACAAGTTTAGAGTTTCGACCACCAAAAAGTTTAAGTTCCAAACTACACAATGAGCATGGCGTTTGGGATTAAACTACCCAACTACCGGTCAAACTCTAAGAGCTACTAAAGCCAAAAGCGTCCCCTAGTATCAAGCGGGATCTCTAGTCCAATACGATGCCCTTACCCTTGTCCAAAACCGAACTTGCATACACTTACACCAACCGCAAACATGCTAGGAACACAATTAGCTTATCGTCACATTAACAAGCTATAATCTCCAATACCACAAGCTAGCAAGAACCGCATAATAATATAACTCGAAATGATATAATATGCTTACAACACAAGTAACCATGGTCGACCAATAGTACAAGGGAACGACGCTCGCGAAAACGCCATCGGTGTTCATAACATCCATTAGGGCACTTAACACCTCGCACCACTAACCCCTAGGGTGGCACCTTAACACCTCGGCACATCACCCCGAGTGGCATCTTAACACCTCGATGCAACACTCATTATTTTACGGAGTGGTGTCTTAACACCTCGACACTACACTCCTAGGTGGCATCTTAACACCTCGATGCTACACCCGAGTGGCATCTTAACACCTCGATGCTACACCCTTCACGTGAAACGTGGTGTCTTAACACCTCGACACTACACATTTCACGCTACAACAAATAGATACATTATATACCTACGCATATAATTATTCCACTCACCTTAACAATTAGATGACGATTTCAACCTCCACAAGCTTCAAAGCAAAGTACCTAATATAATAAGTACTTGATCAACACACAAGCTAAGTGGACTCAATACTAACACTTACACATGAGCATTTAATGACTTAATGTATTAAATCGCTCATTTATACCAAAACCGCCCAATTAAAGTCAAGACCACCACTAATCACTTTAAAGCTAGTGATTAAGGTCCAACAACACTAACTAATACATAATTAGGGTAATTCATACCCATCTTTCCAAACTAGGTCAATTTATTACCCAAATAACCATTTTAAGACGACACACCCATTCCGGGTCATCCACTAACTAACCAACACCCATTTACTAAATAACTAGGTGTGTTAGCAATTAACTCACCAATTAGGGTTCATAAACATCATTTAATACTTTGAAACCCTAGACTAGTCACCAATTAGTATTCAAGACTCAATTTTACCCAAGAACACCCAAAATCACCAATAATGGGTTTTGTGTTCATCATTTACTCAAACCCTAACCCTTACACTAAATCAAAGTAAGGAAAATAAAATTAGAACATACCACAACTACCACAACGAAGCTAGAGATAAGATGAACGACTTTAATGCTTGAACTTTAACCCAAAACAAGCTCCTTCCTCTTGGATTTAAGCTTTCTCACACTTGAATCATACTCTCTCACTAGGATTTAAGTGGATGAAGTTTGGTGGTTAGAAATGGAGTAATGAGGCTCAACCAAACTGATCTAGGGCCTTTAATTCGTCCATAAGTGAATTTACCAAAATGCCCATCAAAATATCTGATTTAAAAAGCTGGAACCCGGCTACAGTAAGGGGTGCGCGGCGCGCTCCCTTTAGTGTGCGCGGCGCGCACTAGGCTCAGCTCACTCAGTGACTTCTGTTTAACAGCACAACATCACCCACACTCTATGTAACATATTTACACTGCTGTACAAACTGATTAGGGTCTTACAACTCTCCACCACTTATTCGGATTGCGTCCTCGCAATCCAAGCCGCATGACAAGAGGGAAGATAAACCAACACGAATTCTTCGGGCTCCCAAGTAAACTCGGAACCCTTACTACGACGCCATTGAACTTTAAAAGTCCTAACCTCTTTATGCCTCAACCTTTTGACCTTCTCATCGAGTATGGCAATCGGCTCCTCAATATACTCTAACTTATTGTTTAGCTCAATTTCGTCTAACGGCACCCATGATGAATCATCCGCAAGACACTTACGGAGATGGGAAACATGAAATGTATTATGAATCCCCGTAAGCTCTTCGGGTAATTCTAAATGATACGCGACTTCACCAACACGAGCTAAAACTTTAAAGGGACCAATAAATCGAGGAGCTAACTTTCCCCGTTTTCGAAATCGAATAATACCCTTCCATGGCGAAACCTTAAGCATCACCATATCGCCTTCTTGAAATTCGATCGTTCGTCTACGTTTGTCGGCATACGACTTTTGTCTATCTTGAGCCTTTCTCAAATGTTCCCGAATAATATCAATCTTGTTATTCGTCTCTAAAACCAAATCGGTACTCCCGATTTCTCTTTGACCCACTTCTCCCCAACAAATGGGAGTTCGACACCTCCGCCCATATAGCATCTCATAAGGTGGCATCCCGATACTAGTGTGATAACTATTATTGTACGAGAATTCCACCAAAGGCAAATGCTCGTCCCAACTACCACCGAAATCAATAATGCACGCCCGTAACATATCTTCCAAAGTTTGATTCGTACGTTCGGTTTGATCGTCCGTTTGAGGATGATACGCCGTGCTCAACTTCAATTGTGTACCCATATCCTCATGAAACTTTTCCCAAAATCGAGATGTAAAACGGGTATCTCGATCCGAAATAATAGATATAGGAACCCCATGTCGAGCGACCACTTCCTTGATAAACAACTTAGCCAAGTTCTCCGACGATATCGCTTCTTTAATGGGAAGAAACAAAGCACTTTTCGTCAACCGGTCAACTATCACCCAAATCGTATCAAATTGGGTTCTCGCCGTCTTAGGTAACTTTGTTATGAAATCCATGGTAATGTGCTCCCATTTCCATTTCGGAATTTCTAACGGTTGCAATTTACCATACGGCTTTTGGTGTTCGGATTTTACTTGCAAACACGTGACGCATTGCTCAACATACTTCACAACATCACGCTTCATGCCCGGCCACCAATAATCTTTCTTCAAGTCAAGATACATTTTCGTCGCGCCCGGATGAATGGAATATTTTGACTTATGTGCCTCATCAAGTAGCACTCGTCGGTAATCACCCATCTTAGGCACCCACACCCTTCCTTGGAAAGACAACAAACCACGCGGACCCATAGTAATAAACTCCGATTGGCCCACGATTCGCTCCGTATGCTTGTTGTGAACATAAGCCTCTATTTGAATCTCACCAAGCTTTTCAAGAAAATCGTTGGTAATAATCAAACGTAACGATCCAACTCGTATCGCCGGATGTTGACTCTTTCGACTCAACGCATCCGCGACCACATTCGCCTTACCCGGATGATAAAGTATTTCACAATCGTAGTCTTTCACCACATCCATCCACCTACGTTGGCGATAATTCAAATCTCGTTGATTAAAGAGATGTTTCAAACTCTATGATCCGGATAAATCGTACACTTGACACCATACAAGTAATGGCGCCAAATTTTCAACGCATGCACAACCGCCGCCAACTCAAGATCATGAGTCGGATACCTCGTTTCATGTTCCTTTAATTGTCGAGAGGCATAAGCGATGACTTTACCTCTTTGCATTAGAACACACCCGAGACCATTTAAGGAAGCATCACAATAAACCACCATGTCTTCAACACCTTCCGGTAACACTAACACCGGAGCTTGACACAACTTCTCTTTTAACAATTGAAAAGCAATTTTGATAATGCTAAAAACGAACATATATTTCATAGCATTATTCCTCAAGAAAGACAAGCTTTTAGTTGCAATTGTTCTATTTACAAGTGATATTCGTTTAAATAATAAAAGGTGAAGACAAAAGACAGATTCGACGAATTGAAGACGCAAACGACCAAAAAGCTCAAAAGTACAAAAGACAATCAAAGAGGTTCCAATTATTGATAAGAAACGTCTCGAAATTACAAGAGTACAAGATTCAAAACGCAAAATACAAAATATAAAATTGTACGCAAGGACGTTCGAAAATCCGGAACCGGGACCAGAGTCAACTCTCAACGCTCGACGCAACGGACTAAAAATTACAAGTCTACTATGCACAAGAATATAATATAATATATAAATAATTATATTAATTATTTATATTTTATATTTATATATAAAATCCGTCGGCAAGAAAGACTCCAAAAGATGTGAGCTGTAATTTCAATCTCCGCGACTCGCGGAGTTTGAAGGCCAAAAGGGCCGCGAGTCGCGGAGCCCCAAATTTCGAAAATCCCTATAAAGCCAACCGAATTCTGATCAAAATTCATCATCTTTTTCTTCTCTTATCATACGTAAAATTTATATATATATATATAATTTATATTTTAATTTTAATTTTAATTCTAATAATAAGGGTATCTTAGCGAATGTTGTAAGGGTGTAAGTCGAAATTCTGTCCGTGTAATGCTACGTTATTTTTAATCATTGTAAGTTTTGTTCAACCTTTTTACATTAATGTCTCGTAGCTAAGTTATTATTATGCTTATTTAAAACGAAGTAATCATGATGTTGGGCTAATTACTAAAATTGGGTAATTGGGCTTTGTACCATAATTGGGGTTTGGACAAAAGAACGACACTTGTGGAAATTAGACTATGGGCTATTAATGGGCTTTATATTTGTTTAACTAAATGAAAGTTTGTTAATGTTAATATAAAGATTTACAATTGGGCGTCCCTATAAATTACCATATACACTCAATCGGACACGATGGGCGGGGTATTTATATGTACGAATAATCGTTCATTTAACCGGACACGGGAATGGATTAATAGCCACTAGAATAATTAAAACAGGGGTGAAATTACATTCAAGGGTAATTGGTGTAATTGTTAACAAAGTAGTAAAACCTTGGTTTACACGCAGTCGATAACCTGGTGTATTCATTAAACAAAGTATTAAAACCTTGTTACAATTCGAATCCCCAATTAGTTGGAATATTTAACTTCGGGTATAATAATAATTTGACGAGGACACTCGCACTTTATATTTATGACTGATGGACTGTTATGGACAAAAACCAGACGGACATATTAAATAATCCAGGACAAAGGACAATTAACCCATGGGCATAAAACTAAAATCAACACGTCAAACATCATGATTACGGAAGTTTAAATAAGCATAATTCTTTTATTTCATATTTAATTTCCTTTATTTTATATTTAATTGCACTTCTAATTATCGCACTTTTATTTATTGTTATTTAATCGCACTTTTATTATTCGCAATTTCATTATCGTTATTTACTTTACGCTTTAATTTAAGTCTTGTATTTATTTTATATTTTACATTAGGTTTTAACTGCGACTAAAGTTTTAAAATCGATAAACCGGTCATTAAACGGTAAAAACCCCCCTTTATAATAATAATATTACTTATATATATGTTTGTATTTTTATAAAAGTAAACTAATATAGTGTTGAGCTTTGTTTAAAGATTTCCCTGTGGAACGAACCGGACTTACTAAAAACTACACTACTGTACGATTAGGTACACTGCCTATAAGTGTTGTAGCAAGGTTTAAGTATATCCATTCTATAAATAAATAAATATCTTGTGTAAAATTGTATCGTATTTAATAGTTTTTCCTAGTAAAATATAAAGCTATTTTATATACACCTCGCATAACATCAAGTATTTTTGGCGCCGCTGCCGGGGAACACTCTTAAACGCCGGAAGCGCAACGCTAATAATATAAATAAAAAAAAAAAGATTTTTTAGCTTACTTCTATTAAAAATTCGTTTTTGTAAAAATACGTTTTAATTATTCGAAAATATAAAAAGAAAAACAAAAATATAATTATTTTTAAGATTTTGTTAAATATTTAAGTTTTATAAGTTTCTTTATTTTTATTTTAGTTTATAAAAATATAAGGTTTATTTTAATATCTTTTATTTATTTAAAAACAGAAAACAGAAAATAAAAAAATAAAAATAAAGAAAAAACGCGTCGAATTTAAAGCTGTCAGCTGAAATTTGAAACCCCGCGACTCGCGGGGTTTGATGTTTTAAATACCGCAACTCGCGGAGCTTCTCTGACACGCGAACAGAAGCCCTAATTCAGCATTAATTACGGGTTTTAATTAATTATTATTATTATTTTACCCTAATTATTATTATTATTATTAGTTTTATTTTAAGATTTACTTTTTATTTAATTTGTTTTATTTTGTTTAAATTAGTTTTATTAAATTGTAAAATTAGTAGTTTTATTAAATAAATAATATAAAAATAATATTTTTATAAAAATTGTACTTTTTACAACTTTTTATATATTTTTATATTTTGTCCCTTTTTAATCGTTGTAGCGTAATATTTGTATTTTTAGCTCATAATTAATTTTAAACTTAGTTTTTGCCATAGTCATTTTTACTCCTATATTTTTAGGCTTTGCCGTAGAATTCCTTAAGTACTTTTTCTTTAGACTAAGATTTAGGTGCTTTAGAATTTTGCGACGCCTTTTTAAGTTTTAGTTTCTTTTTAAGTTATTTCCATTTGGGGATTTAGTTTTTCCTGTAAGCTTTAATATTTTTAGACGACTTTTACTATGTATCAATTATCATTCCAATTAGTAATTTCAATTTGCGATTATAATTTTAAGTTAGTTGTAGTAATAAGATTAGGTTAGTTAAGTATTTTTAAGTTTTTATAAGTTTCTTTTATTTTTACGTCACCTTTTATTTTTCAACCATTTTTCTTTTTCTACCTTTTGTGACGAACTCTTTTTCTTTCTTATTTCTCGCTATTCTAGTTTTAAGACATAGATTTTTATTCTACTTCTTATCTAAATTTCTTTAAATTACGAAAATTTATTTTAAGTGGTTAAATTGATAGACATCAAAATTTTCTGGTTCGTAGTAATAGTTGGATTTGTACGTGGACCGGGTTATTGGAGCCAAACAGTCCTCAATTATATTGAGACCAAACGAATCCTGCCCCTCTGCTGCATCTTTTGGCTATTCGAAACGTGGGCAAAATCAGAAAAGTCTATTGATTGGATAACTTATTATAATTTTTCTTTCTTTTTAAAAAACTAATAGGATATTCAGTGAATGCACCGAGCAAGACGTTCATCACCTTTTGTACGTTCACCACCTGTAACTAGATCAAGACATTTAGCAAATATAACCGCCGTTGATTTTTCTTTAGAATCATCATCCAGTCGACCAAGTACTTCAGTTCAAATTTCCGATAATCCATTTTTTGAACCCGACATCACAATTGAGAATCCGGAGAATATTCAGGAACGGTTCGTAGATCCTGAACCATTAAACTTTCCTCCGGAGCCACCAATCATTCAAACAGAGATTGTTGAGGAATGAACCATTAAATCAGAATCATCTAGTGATACCGATTCAACAAATTCAATTATGGAGAATCTGGAACCTTTAAGTATGGAAGACCGAATGAGAGCTAAACGCACTGGCCAAGGTCACGCAATTACTCATCCAGACATTAATGCGCCAGATTATGAAATCAAAGGACAAATTCTACACATGGTGACTAATCAATGCCAATTTAGTGGTGCGCCGAAGGAAGATCCAAATGAACATCTACGTACCTTTAATAGGATCTGCACACTATTTAAAATCCGAGAAGTGGAGGATGAACAGATATATCTCATGTTATTTCCCTGGACTATAAAGGGAGAAGCCAAAGATTGGTTGGAATCGTTACCTGAAGGGGCGATCGATACATGGGACGTTTTAATTGACAAATTTCTTAAACAATTCTTTCCTGCATCTAAAGCCGTAAGACTTCAAGCAGAAATTGTTACGTTCACACAGAAGCCAAATGAAACTCTATATGAGGCGTGGACAAGATATGGAAAGTTGTTAAGAGGATGTCCGCAACATGGTTTAGACACCTGTCAAATAGTACAAATATTCTACCAAGGATGCGACATCACTACAAGAAAAGACATAGATATAGCAGCTGGTGGTTCTATTATGAAGAAAACCGAAACTGATGCTTACAAAATTATTGATAACACTGCTTCCCACTCACATGAGTGGCACCAAGAAAAAGACATCATTAGATCATCTAAAGCAGCTAGAGCCGATTCTAGCCATGACTTAGATTCCATTTCCGCAAAGATAGATGCTGTGGAGAGACGAATGGAAAAGATGACTAAGGATATTCACTCAATACGAATTAGTTGTGAGCAGTGTGGAGGACCACATTTGACAAAAGATTGTCTCAGTATTGAATTAACAATGGAACAAAGAGAGAATATTTCATACATAAACCAAAGGCCTGGAAATAATTATCAGAATAATTATCAACCGCCAAGACCGATTTACAATCAAAACCAGAATTATAACCGAAATATTCCATACAACAACCAACAAGGTCCTAGCAATCAACAAGTATCCAATAATACTTATAATCAGCAAAGACCGAATTTTCAAAACAAACCACCACAACAAACCGATGATAAAAAGCCGAATTTAGAAGACATGATGACGAAGCTGGTTGAAACTCAAACGCAGTTTTTCACATCTCAAAAACAAACTAATGAACAAAATGCTCAAGCATTTAGAAATCAACAAGCTTCTATTCAAAATCTGGAACAAGAAGTAAGTAACCTAGCAAGGTTAATAGGTGAAAGAAAACCGGGAAGTTTACCAAGCGATACAAATGCTAACCCCCGGAATGAAACAGCTAAAGCTATTACCACAAGAAGTGGTACAACACTTAAACCACCTGAAATACCTGTAACTTCTGATGAAGCCATTCCTACTCCACAAGAACCACAACCTGATCAAGATAAGGAAAAAGAACCGGTAGTTGAAAAGGTTAATGAAAATAACACAGTTAAGGATAAACCTTATGTTAAACCATATCAACCACCACTTCCTTACCCGAGTAAAATGAAGAAAGAAAAACTTGAAGCCGAGCAATCCAAATTCTTGGATATGTTTAAATAGATAAATGTAAATCTTCCTTTCATTGATGTGATTTCAGGAATGCCAAGATATGCTAAATTCTTGAAAGATCTAATCTCAAATAGAAAGAAAATGGAAGAACTCTCGGCTGTTACTATGAATGCTAATTGTTCAGCAGTGCTGTTGAATAAGATACCAGAAAAACTATCTGATCCAGGAAGTTTCACAATTCCATGTTTTCTGGGTAGTCTTAGTTCAATAGAAGCATTGGCAGACTTAGGTGCTAGTATAAATCTAATGCCGTATTCACTATACGCTAAACTAGACCTTGGAGAATTGAAACCAACCAGAATAAGCATACAACTAGCCGATAGATCAATAAAATATCCTAGAGGGATAATGGAGAACATGCTAGTTAAAGTTGGTACTTTAGTATTTCCAGTAGATTTTGTTATTTTGGACATGGAAGAAGATTCTCAAGTTCCTCTCATATTAGGAAGACCATTCTTAAACACGGCTAAAGCAATGATAGACGTGTTCGGTAAGAAATTGACCCTAAGTATAGAGGATGAGAGTGTTACCTTTTCAGTTGATAGAGCAATGCAACAACCACAATCTGCAGATGATACATGTTATTATATTCAAACTATAGATGCACATGCAGAATTATTAGAAGAATTTCCAGAATTACAAGGAACAGGAGAATGTTCTTTAGGAGAAGGTAATGAACCAATTGATGAAGCTGAAATGTTAGCTACACTTATAGCTAATGGATATGAACCAACAACAGAAGAAATTCAAATGCTAAAAGAAGAAGACAGATATCGATATAAATCATCGATAGAAGAACCGCCGAAATTAGAGTTAAAGCCACTTCCAAACCATTTGGAATACGCTTATTTACATGGTGAATCTGAATTACCTGTAATAATATCGTCTTCTCTTACTGAAAATGAGAAATCACAACTCATTTCTGTGTTGAAAGCTCATAAACCAGCCATTGCATGGAAGATTCATGATATTAAAGGAATAAGTCCTTCGTATTGCACACATAAAATCCTTATGGAAGAAGGTCATAAAACGTATGTGCAACGCCAACGAAGACTAAATCCTAATATGCAAGATGTAGTTAAGAAAGAGATTATTAAACTGCTAGATGCAGGTTTGATATATCCAATTTCTGATAGTCCATGGGTAAGCCCAGTTCAATGCGTACCTAAGAAGGGTGGCATGACTGTCATTACAAATGAGAAAAATGAGCTTATTCCTACTAGGACTGTAACAGGATGGCGTGTATGTATTGATTATAGAAAATTAAATGACGCCACCAGAAAAGATCACTTTCCCTTACCTTTCATAGATCAAATGTTGGAAAGATTAGCCGGAAATAGTTACTATTGTTTTCTAGATGGATTTTCCGGATATTTTCAAATTCCAATAGCACCCGAGGATCAAGAAAAAATAACATTCACGTGCCCTTATGGTACTTTTGCTTACAAACGCATGCCATTTGGACTCTGTAACGCCCCTGCAACCTTTCAAAGGTGTATGATGGCGATTTTTCACGACATGACAGAAGAATGCATGGAAGTATTCATGGATGACTTTTCAGTCTTCGGTGATACATTTAAATCATGTCTAGTTAATCTGGAACGAATGCTAATTTGATGCGAAAAATCAAATCTAGTACTTAATTGGGAGAAATGCCATTTCATGGTTAAAGAAGGCATCGTTCTTGGACATAAAATTTCAAAAGAAGGAATTGAAGTGGATAGAGCTAAAGTAGATGTAATTGCTAAACTTCCACATCCCACCAATGTTAGAGGAGTTAGGAGTTTTCTAGGGCATGCCGGTTTTTACCGACGTTTCATAAAAGATTTTTCTAAAATTGCCACTCCTATGAATAAACTCCTAGAAAAGGATGCGCCATTCATCTTTTCAGATGAATGTATCAAATCTTTTAATATTCTTAAAGAAAAACTCACTAATGCACCGATCATGATAACACCAAATTGGAATTTACCATTTGAACTAATGTGCGATGCAAGTGATTTTGCAATGGGAGCCGTTTTAGGACAAAGGATTGAAAAACGATTTCAACCTATATATTATGCTAGTAAGACGTTACAAGGAGCACAAACAAACTATACAACTACTGAAAAAGAACTCCTTGCTATTGTCTTTGCTTTTGACAAATTTCGATCATATCTCGTTCTAGCAAAAACGGTGGTCTATACCGACCATTCTGCTCTTAGATACCTATTTTCAAAACAAGATGCTAAACCAAGATTAATCCGTTGGATCTTACTCTTACAAGAGTTTGATATTGAAATCCGAGATAAAAGAGGAGCAGAAAATCTCGCCGCTGATCATCTTTCTCGTCTTGAAAATCCCGAATTAGAAGTTCTGAATGAATCAGCCATACAAGACAACTTTCCTGATGAATATCTATTAAAGATAGATTATAAAGAAATTCCATGGTTTGCAGACTATGCAAACTACTTAGTTTGTAGATTCCTTGAAAAAGGATTATCGTACCAAAGACGAAAGAAATTCTTCAGTGATATAAAACACTATTTCTGGGAAGATCCACATCTGTTTAAAAGTTGTCCCGATGGAATAATACGCCGATGTGTATTTGGAGATGAAGCTAGTAAAATTTTAAACCATTGTCACACAGGACCAACAGGAGTGCATTATGGGCCTCAACTAACAGCAAGAAAAGTTTATGAAGCTGGATTCTATTGGCCTACAATTTACAAAGACGCACACCTTCTTTGCAAATCCTGTGATGCATGTCAAAGGGCCGGAAAAATAAGTCAACGTGATGAAATGCCACAAAATGTCATCCAAGTATGTGAAGTATTTGACATTTGGGGTATTGACTTTATGGGTCCATTTCCAAAATCTCATAATAATCTATATATACTCGTAGCCATTGATTATGTATCTAAATGGGCGGAAGCACAAGCTCTCCCAACTAACGATGCACGAGTTGTAGTCAACTTTTTAAAACGTCTTTTTGCAAGGTTTGGAACACCGAAAGCTTTAATAAGTGATCGGGGTACTCATTTCTGTAATAATCAACTTGAGAAAGTTCTTAAAAGATATGGAGTAACTCATAAAATCTCCACCGCATATCATCCACAAACAAGTGGACAAGTTGAAAATACCAACCGAGCTTTAAAACGTATTCTAGAGAAAACTGTAGGATCAAATCCGAAGGAATGGTCCATTAAATTGGAGGATGCACTCTGGGCTTTTAGAACAGCCTACAAAACTCCAATTGGAACCACACCTTTTAGACTTGTTTATGGAAAAGCATGTCATCTTCCAGTAGAAATTGAACACAAAGCATTTTGGGCTTTGAAAACATGTAATCTTGATTTACATGAAGCCGGACGTCTACGATTAAGTCAACTAAATGAATTAGAAGAATTAAGACATGAAGCATACGAAAATTCATTAATCTATAAAGAAAGAACGAAGAAATGGCATGATAAAAGAATCAGAAGTTCAAAAGAATTTAAAGAAGGAGACAGAGTTCTTCTTTTCAATTCACGATTCAAGCTATTTCCTGGAAAATTGAAATCAAGATGGTCTGGACCATTCATAGTCAAAAGAGTTTTCCCATACGGAACGATAGAATTAATAAATTCAAATGGGATTGAATTTAAAGTTAATGGTCACAGAGTTAAACATTACATACATGGTCCGATGGAAGTCGACAACGAAGTTAATCACAATTTCAACACCACAGCTAAATAAGTGTGGGGAGAATCAAGTCTTTAAAGGATAATATGTATTTCTGTTAGAGTTAGATTGTCTGTTTTCGTGTAGTTCTCGAAAATGGAACCCGAATGGTCTTTCCCTAGCAGACCCTAAAGAACTAGTCTTCTCCCCCCATTCTGAATTTTTATTTTTTTTAGGTTTTTACAAAATGAAGACTGCCTGTGAACTAAACCATGGTCTAATGCTACACGCTTTGATCACTAAACGTAATAATGACATACTCCCGAGTGAAATAGTATCAGTAATCAGAGAAAGAATGGACGGAGTTAGAAAAGAATCCAGATGCGAAGATAATAAGTTACAATTTGGTAAAGGAAAATCAAAATCCGCAGCGAAAAGAAGAGCACGACACTTAGAACGATGTCACAAATGCGGAAAATGGTCACATGGAGGTAAATGTTCAAATAATCAAACCTATTCAAATACCGAATTTGTTACTTTATGCAGAGACGGACCGTTCATATGTTTAGAAGAAAAGACACTGAATGCTCGAGGTTACGCCTATGTAGCCATGGAAAACCAATTAAACCGACTATCTTATGAATGGGATAGATCATATAACTAAGAAATCTATTTCACAGGTATGTCTGTACAGTTTTTATTTTTATTTTTATTTTTAACCTTTTGATAATAAACGCTAAATTGTTCGCTAAAAAGTATTAAATTGGTATTAAATAAAATTAGGTTTGGCGACCGAAATTATTGATATCATTCAAAAATTTATTACATCACTGCGAAATTTAACGTTTATTCTTAAGGTATAAATATCTTTAATCAATCAACCCAAAATATTTCAAAAATTTGTCATGAGTTAAATTAGGTCTTGGAACCGAAATTACTTTACCGAAAAGAGGGGCGCATATTTTTGATAATATTTGATTGATTAAAGTGGGATAAAAAGACAAAAAGATTTTTAATTTTATTTTTACCATGTTTTTAAAATTAATATTTAAATCTTAAATTAATATTGTAAACTTTGTAAAAACAATATATTTAAAATTGTAAATATTTGAAAAATTAATATAAGTTTGGTATGAATTTATAATATGAATTTTTAAATTAAAGTTGGTGTGAATTTTTAATTTTTAAAATATGAATTTTTAATTTTATGCATTTCAAATTTTAAGTTTGGTGTGAATTGTTAATTTTTAATATTAATTTTGAATTTTATATTTAAGTTGTGTGAATTTAAAAACAAAAATTTACTTTATCTCATTAAGTTAAGAATATGATTTTTAAAATTCGTCGTAAGTTGAAGACTAGGTCTTTGAACCGAAATTGCTTTACCCGAGGGAGGGACGAGAACTTTTATTATCATTATTTTTAATCTTATTGAATTAGAGTATGCCAAAAACATTGAAAAAACCCAAAAATCTTAGCTTTTAAAACAATCGCTACAAAAAGAAAAATTTTAAAATTTTGTCGAAGGACGGACTAGGACATCGATCCGAAACGACCTCGTCCTAAATAACAAGGGAAACAAAATTTTAAAATTAATTTCTTAACTGTTTTCAAAAGTTAATGAAAAAAAAAAAAAAAAAAAAAAAAACTCCGCGAGTCGCGGAGTTTGAAGTGTATTTTGCCGCGACTCGCGGAGGGACCGAAAATCAGAAAAAAAAATAAAAAGAGCTGAACGATCAGTGCACCACACAACCCCAAAACAGAAAAATAGCTGCGAAAAACCCACGAAAAACCACCCAAAAACACCCCAAAAATCCCAATTTTTAACCGTTAATCACCAAATTTTTTGCTAAAATCATGTTGAGAAGGATGCTATCTAAGAATTACTCAAGAAAAACGGTAAATTTCTACACCTAAACACCATTTAATCCGAAATTTGATGTTCTTGAGCTATTTTTTCCCAATTTGATTTTGATGCTTTTTAGTGTAATTAAGCTTAAATTGTTTATGTATTATGCTTGTATAACCTAGATTGATGCTGTTTAACATGATTAGAAGCCTTAAACTTCAAATTTTGAATAATCTAGGGTTTGTGTTCTTGAGCAAATTTGGGGCTTTTTGATATAAACAGGTTATGGCCGATTTTTGTCATGAATTGTTGCTAAAATAAGTAGTGTAACATGTCTAGGTAGTTGAATGATCCAAACTTTGAGCCTAAACATGATTTTGAGAATTAAAGTGGACTTTTTCAAGTCTAAAATTCATGAACTTGATTTTTGAAAGATAATGCCATTTGAGACTTGTTTAATTGCTAGTAATGATTATTTTGACATGTTATTTGAGTTGAATGTTTATGAACTTGGCGAACATTTTCGTATATGCTTATTTGAAAAAGTGTAGATTTGATAAAAATGTGAAAATAAGCTTAAGTTTGATATAAATTGATAATGTCATTGTAATTATTTTGATTGATGATTTTGCTGACACTAATGCATATTTGGATGCACAAAATTTGTGTTTGATGTGTTTTGCAGAATGAAAGGGGTGAATCTTCATCCCAAGCCCGCAATGCTCCTGCTGAGAATTTGGAACAACAGGAGGTGGATAACTACTACAAGCAGGATATACCTCATCCAATCATGACCTTTTCTGATATGCACTTGGAAGAGTTGCACCCGAACCTGAGATTTGACAGACTTTGGATAGATTATCCAAAATATCAACGGGGTTTGCATACTCTTCATTCTAAGGTTGTTGAGGTACCAAGGGTCATAGAATGGGGACCCTTAGAAGCTGTAGAATTGGCCGGGCCAATTAGGGAATTACTTGTACAGAGGTATGGTAATTCTTCTTTTAATGACTGGATATGTTTATTCACCATACGTAGACCTGTATATAAAGTATGGTGTGAAGAATTGTTATGTAGTATAGAGTTGAATGATCGGGTAGCTAGTTTAACCGATCGTTCTTTTATTAGATTTTTGTTAGGCGGTTCGATGCGCCACATGTCTTTACTGGACATGGCTCAGGCTTTACGTATATATACGCCTGAGGAGTTAGCGTCTGCCGATTGTAGAGGATTGATACTAAACGGTAGAAAGATAGATGAAAATTTTGATACACACGGTGTGTGGAGTCAAATGACAAGCCATCACCGTTTCAAAGGGGGAAATTACTCTTATTTAGATATAGATAGAGCCGAATTAAGAGAGATACATAGGTTTTTAGCTAATTCGATTACACAAAGGGGTAAAAACAAAGAAAAGGTAAATGAACAAGATTTGTTTTACCATATGTGTATTCGAGACCCACAAAGCGCTGTAAGTATACCATATTGTGTGGGTTATTATTTATCAGCTATGGTTCGGGGGATGCGACCACATAGCATAATAGGAGGTGGTATTTTTATTACTTTGATTGGTGAATATCTCGGTGTGGATATAAGTCGGGGGGGATTATTACTAGAAGAGCCGGAACCCCGCGATACTATAGGTTTAAATGTATACCATGGTGCGAAAGTTTTGAAGAGGCGGAATAACGCCGCAGTACGATACCATGGTAGACATCCACAGGTGGAGAGAAACCAGCAGCAAGGTAATGTAGGAGGGGGGAATGAGATGCAAGAAATGCATAGGTTTATAGCTTCTCAGGAATACGAAAATGCTAGACAGAGAGCATTTGAAGATTGGCAAGTTCATCAGAACCAAATCATAGCTCATTGCCAACATATAGGGAGAAACTATATTCCTACACCGAAACCCATCTTCCCTCCTTGGTCTATAGAGATGCAGCCACCGTATCCTACTTATGACCCTGCCGAAGCATTCTATAGCACTTATGGTTATGCCTGGAACCCCTATTGGTACCAATATCATCCTTAGTTTACTTATTATTTTTTTTATTTTGTAATTTGTAATTATTGAAACATGTAATATTTTTGTTAATATTGTAATCATTTTTATAATTATCTAACTTTTATTCTTAGATTTTAATAATTTTTGAATGTGGGGTAATATACCAAACTTCAAAAATATGTATATATGTTTGCAGTTTATCTTATGTACACAACAGGGTAAAACAACGCATTTTCAAAGACTGGCATTAAGTTCAGCAAAAGCAACTAATTTTGACGACAAGATGCAAAATATATGTGAAATAACAACAAGACAGAATGAACAAATGATGTGCACCATTTATCATTCAGCAAACAAACGCCAATATATTTGGAAACTTTGGTAAAAATTTAATCATTTTCACACAAATCACCCTCAATAATTTAAATTGTTACTGATTTCTTGCAAATGAGGGCATTGCAAGATCTTAAGTGTGGGAAGGGGGTAAATTCTTTCGGATTTTAAAAATTTTTACTTTATACACTTGGTTACCATTAAAAATACTAGTAAAGCAGTAGTTATATTAGAATCTAGTGCTCTCTGATAAAAAAGAACAGCCCTAGTCTTATATACTGACTACCCAATTCTAGTAAAAATTTTAAAAATTTTCAATTAAATGAATTCAAAATCATGTTTATACATATTTATGAACGATAAAACTAGGTTTTAACACCGAAATTATTGTTACCTCGGAAAGGACATAAATTGAGAAACAAACTAAAATGTTAAAATTCATTTAAAATGGAATAGAGGACGATAAAAAGGAAAATAAAAGCCAAGTGTGGGAAAATTTACCAAGTTATCTTAAACATATGTCACATATATCTATAACAAATAACTGAAAATACTTTTGCTTTGGACTAAACTAAACTGTTTTACCCGATGAAAGAAAAGAAGAGATGGATCTACATGATGAATCAAATCCATCATTAAAAGGAAGTAAAGTCTTCCGAAAAAGACACGCGCTTCTTGATTTAGGTCATGAAGTTTTCGTTCAGACCAGCTGTAGGTTGACGAAAAATCTAGAAAAGTCATCACTAAAATCAGCAGGAAATCCATGGACCTCAGCATTAAACAGGGTCGCCAAGTGGTCAGATTTATCCTAACCATGAGAAGGATTTATCTCGTACAATGGGGGGCACCATGCAAATTAGCTGGATAAGACTAATGAATCAGATCCCCGGAAAGGATAATCTCCTTAAAGATTAAAAATCAGCTTTTAAGACTGATATTACTCAATCCTAGAGATTGACCTTAAAGATTGAGAATTACAAACTCATGGAATTCAATGATATCTAAACTCGAGCTTGAACGAGAAAATATTTTGATCAAAATTACAAACCGATTTGTTTTCTGAAAACCCTATTTTCAATGCGTTCATTACCATTGAACGTAAAATCCTAGGAATTCACCTGGAATTCATTAGGTCACCTGAACTAAATCGGGTGTCAACCGTAAGAACGGTGGTTGCATAGCATGGTCAAAGACAGGACCTTGTGCCATACCGAAAAATTATAAGGGTGAGCTTTACTATTGCTCCTACCAAGGATAGTAATTGCGTCCGACACGTTATAGACCATAATCAAAAGCATGTCACGGGACATTGCCTTAACAGTTGCTTGTTCAACGCTTTCCTTTACAACCGGACGGTAGTTTGCCGAAAGGTAATATACGGAACAAGTAAACTGGACGTGTTGCTTTCCAAATACAAGGTTAGCAAGTGGGTGACACAAAACAGCAAGTTTTGAGCTAAAATTTTCAAATCTAAAACCCACCAAACCCACAAAAATATTTTGCAAACACCGGTAAAGGGTTATTCCGGAAAACTTATCTAGGGTAAAAACTAGATTTAATTTTCAAAAGATCAAATGTTTTCATAAAGATCCAATTTCCTTAATGGATCTAAATTTTTATAGTCATGTGGGACTGTAAACCATATCGTTACTACCATTGTTTATACCGCCGTATAGAAATCACTGATGTACAAAGTGTGAAGAATAAAGAAGTGATTCTAGTATTTCAAGACGATATTGCTTGAGGACAAGCAACGCTCAAGTGTGGGAATATTTGATAATGCTAAAAACGAACATATATTTCATAGCATTATTCCTCAAGAAAGACAAGCTTTTAGTTGCAATTGTTCTATTTACAAGTGATATTCGTTTAAATAATAAAAGGTGAAGACAAAAGACAGATTCGACGAATTGAAGACGCAAACGACCAAAAAGCTCAAAAGTACAAAAGACAATCAAAGAGGTTCCAATTATTGATAAGAAACGTCTCGAAATTACAAGAGTACAAGATTCAAAACGCAAAATACAAAATATAAAATTGTACGCAAGGACGTTCGAAAATCCGGAACCGGGACCAGAGTCAACTCTCAACGCTCGACGCAACGGACTAAAAATTACAAGTCTACTATGCACAAGAATATAATATAATATATAAATAATTATATTAATTATTTATATTTTATATTTATATATAAAATCCGTCGGCAAGAAAGACTCCAAAAGATGTGAGCTGTAATTTCAATCTCCGCGACTCGCGGAGTTTGAAGGCTAAAAGGGCCGCGAGTCGCGGAGCCCCAAATTTCGAAAATCCCTATAAAGCCAACCGAATTCTGATCAAAATTCATCATCTTTTTCTTCTCTTATCATACGTAAAATTTATATATATATATATAATTTATATTTTAATTTTAATTCTAATTCTAATAATAAGGGTATGTTAGCGAATGTTGTAAGGGTGTAAGTCGAAATTCTGTCCGTGTAACGCTACGCTATTTTTAATCATTGTAAGTTATGTTCAACCTTTTTACATTAATGTCTCGTAGCTAAGTTATTATTATGCTTATTTAAAACGAAGTAATCATGATGTTGGGCTAATTACTAAAATTGGGTAATTGGGCTTTGTACCATAATTGGGGTTTGGACAAAAGAACGACACTTGTGGAAATTAGACTATGGGCTATTAATGGGCTTTATATTTGTTTAACTAAATGAAAGTTTGTTAATGTTAATATAAAGATTTACAATTGGGCGTCCCTATAAATTACCATATACACTCAATCGGACACGATGGGCGGGGTATTTATATGTACGAATAATCGTTCATTTAACCGGACACGGGAATGGATTAATAGCCACTAGAATAATTAAATCAGGGGTGAAATTACATTCAAGGGTAATTGGTGTAATTGTTAACAAAGTAGTAAAACCTTGGTTTACACGCAGTCGATAACCTGGTGTATTCATTAAACAAAGTATTAAAACCTTGTTACAATTCGAATCCCCAATTAGTTGGAATATTTAACTTCGGGTATAATAATAATTTGACGAGGACACTCGCACTTTATATTTATGACTGATGGACTGTTATGGACAAAAACCAGACGGACATATTAAATAATCCAGGACAAAGGACAATTAACCCATGGGCATAAAACTAAAATCAACACGTCAAACATCATGATTACGGAAGTTTAAATAAGCATAATTCTTTTATTTCATATTTAATTTCCTTTATTTTATATTTAATTGCACTTCTAATTATCGCACTTTTATTTATTGTTATTTAATCGCACTTTTATTATTCGCAATTTCATTATCGTTATTTACTTTACGCTTTAATTTAAGTCTTGTATTTATTTTATATTTTACATTAGGTTTTAACTGCGACTAAAGTTTTAAAATCGATAAACCGGTCATTAAACGGTAAAAACCCTCCTTTATAATAATAATATTACTTATATATATGTTTGTATTTTTATAAAAGTAAACTAATATAGCGTTGAGCTTTGTTTAAAGATTTCCCTGTGGAACGAACCGGACTTACTAAAAACTACACTACTGTACGATTAGGTACACTGCCTATAAGTGTTGTAGCAAGGTTTAAGTATATCCATTCTATAAATAAATAAATATCTTGTGTAAAATTGTATCGTATTTAATAGTTTTTCCTAGTAAAATATAAAGCTATTTTATATACACCTCGCATAACATCAAATTTCTTGCTCGTTCTCCCAAACAAACCTCGCATTCTTCCTTGTCAATTTCGTCAACGAAGAAGCGATCTTAGAAAAATCTTGGATAAACCGACGATAATAACCGGCCAATCCGAGAAAACTTCGGATTTCCGTAGGCGTAGTCGGTCGTCCCCAACTCTTCACCGTTTCGATCTTCCCCGGATCTACTTGAATACCGTTTTCGTTCACAATATGACCAAGGAATTGAACTTCCCTTAGCCAAAATTCACATTTGGAGAACTTTGCATACAACTTCTCCTTTCGTAGCGTCTTCAATACTTCACGCAAATGATGTTCATGTTCGTTCATACTTTTCGAGTAGACTAGTATGTCGTCAATGAACACTATTACCAACTTGTCCAACATAGGTTGGCACACTCGGTTCATAAGATCCATGAATGCCACCGGTGCATTCGTAAGACCAAAGGGCATAACTACAAACTCATAATGCCCGTAACGCGTTCGAAAAGCCGTTTTCTCTATGTCTTCCTCACGGACCCGCATTTGGTGATAGCCGGACTGTAGGTTGATCTTAGAGAAATACGTTGTACCTTGAAGTTGATCAAATAAATCGTCAATCCTAGGTAATGGATAACGATTCTTAATCGTCACTTTATTCAACTCACGGTAATCAATGCACATACGCATACTACCATCTTTCTTCTTCACAAATAACACCGGAGCGCCCCATGGCGAAGCACTCGGTCAAATAAAACCCTTCTCGAGCAACTCTTGGGTTTGATTTAACAACTCTTGCATTTCCATTGGTGCTAAATGATAAGGAGTTTTAGCAATGGGAGTAGCTCCCGGAACCAACTCAATACGAAACTCAACTTGTCTTTCCGCCGGAACACCCGGTAATTCGTCCGGAAAAACGTCTTCGAATTCACTAACAACCGGAATTTCACTAATAGGTGGTGGCTCATTGCGAGTATCAACAACATGAGCAAGGAAAGCCATGCCACCGGTAACAACAAAACGACGTGCCCGTGCAAAAGTGCATATCGGCACCGGTCTCCTTCGCTTATCACCATGAATAATTAACTCTCCCCCACTTAGGGTCTTCACACGAATAAACTTATCATGGCATGCAATATCGGCTCTATAACGATCGAGCCAATCCATACCAACGACAATATCAAAGTCGCCCAAGGTCATTGGAATAAGATCAATTTTAAAGGTTTCGACACCAAAAACAACATCACAATTTTCACACACATCAACCACTAGCACCGTCTTGCCGTCTGCTATTTCGACTTCTATCGGACGACTTAACTTAGCTAACGGTCTATTAAGTTTAGGCACAAATTTAGGAGACACAAACGACAAATTTGCACCGCTATCGAAAAGAATCCGTGCCGAATTAGAATTAACCATGTAAGTACCTGAGACAACTTCGTGCGATTGTTTGGCTTCATCATTGGTCATCAAATAGTTGCGACCCCTAGCCGTACCCGCCGCCTTCTCTAACCGCTTCACATTGTCGTTTCGCAAGTCGGGACACTCCGGCTTCTTATGCCCTTCTTTGCCGCAATTAAAACAAGTGACTTTGTTTCTGGAAGATGGTTTCGGACACTCACGAGCCATATGACCCGGTTGCCCACAATTGTAGCACGTATAAGAAAACCCACCGGTAGTGCCCTTCTTTGCACTATTGACACTTTCGGCCCCCCTCTTGCTCTTGCTCTTCTTGCTTGAGGCGTTAGAGTAACTAAAACCTTCAAACCTTCTTTTGGAAAACATGAAATCACTCTTTCTTGGAACCTCCGGCTCAAAACCCCGAGCCAACTCAAACAATTCATCAAAAGTCTTAGCCATACCCCGACTAATCTTCCCCTTGTACTCATCATTCAAAGTACGGTAGAAATCCTTCATGAGCTTATGATCATCACCAACATATTCCGGGCAAAAACGAGTCTTTGTCAAGAATGTAGACTTGAGGGTAACCAAATCCATGGAACCTTGTTGCAAATGGTGCAACTCGTCCCGGATTCTATCGAGGTCGGAAGAAGTTCGGTATTCTTTGAAAAACTCTTTCTTGAAGTCTTCCCAAGTCAAACCCATACATTGTTCTTCACCATACAAGTTGATTTTATCGTCCCACCACAACTTAGCTTCTTCGCGTAACATGCTAGAACCATACCTCGTCTTCTTTTCGGGAGGACATTCCGCGGTACGGAAAGCTCCCTCAATATCAGAGATCCAACATGTACTTTTCAAGGGATCTCGCACCCCATTAAACATCGGGGGTTGAGCATCCTTGAAGTTCTTGTAGTGGAAGTCCCGCCTTCCTTCGCCTCCTTCACCGCGAAGATAGATATTCCTAGCGTCAAGGGCCTCTTCGATAGTGGCCTTCATTCGTTCATTTATCAAATCGGTCACCTGCCCATCGACCGAATCTTGAAAGACCTTTCGGACGTCCGTAAGAAAATCCGCTTTTAACTTTTTAAAGACAGCCTCAACCTTGGCCGAAAACTCGGCGTCCTCGCTTGTACTTCCGTTATCATGATCGGGACCGTTTCTCGTCTTCATTCTATAAAACGAAATAGGTTAAACCACAAAAACGAAAGGACAATTACATGTGTATATACATATATGCCACACTACTCCATCTCGCTCAACAATCGTCGTACATTGCTTGTTTAACACGATTTGCGCCCGTAACAATGGTAGCTAATCATTGTTACGCGAGCACGTCGCATTAACTTGCTAGTACAACGTCCATCTCGCTCGATGCCCGCTAAACATACATAACAAATAGCGCATGATTAGTTTACATAAACCTATGCACAAACCAATCCCGATCCGACCCAAAGTCCTACAAGTCCCGCATAACGCACACACAAAAAGTCTAAGTCTAGGCGCCTATCTCAAGTCACCTAAATCCCTTAGACCATGCTCTGATACCACTTGTAACGACCCAACCCGTTAACCAATCAAAAACGCGGAAAAAAAAATTTAAAACTGATCCGGAGGGTGCGCGGCGCGCACCACTGCCTATGCGCGGCGCGCACAAGGCCTGAGACAGTTCTGATCAAAATGTCCATTTTTCGCGAAAAGATCTTCGACTTCCCGACACTTTTAGACCATACGCTTTTCACAACAAACTTATATATGTAAAACTAACACGAATCAAACATAAAAATGACGTTTTACAAGCGGGGCCCACACGATCCAAAATACAAGTTTAATACAAGTTTAGAGTTTCGACCACCAAAAAGTTTAAGTTCCAAACTATACAATGAGCATGGCGTTTGGGATTAAACTACCCAACTACCGGTCAAACTCCAAGAGCTACTAAAGCCAAAAGCGTCCCCTAGTATCAAGCGGGATCTCTAGTCCAATACGATGCCCTTACCCTTATCCAAAACCGAACTTGCATACACTTACACCAACCGCAAACATGCTAGGAACACAATTAGCTTATCGTCACATTAACAAGCTATAATCTCCAATACCACAAGCTAGCAAGAACCGCATAATAATATAACTCGAAATGATATAATATGCTTACAACACAAGTAACCATGGTCGACCAATAGTACAAGGGAACGACGCTCGCGAAAACGCCATCGGTGTTCATAACATCCATTAGGGCACTTAACACCTCGCACCACTAACCCCTAGGGTGGCACCTTAACACCTCGGCACATCACCCCGAGTGGCATCTTAACACCTCGATGCAACACTCATTATTTTACGGAGTGGTGTCTTAACACCTCGACACTACACTCCTAGGTGGCATCTTAACACCTCGATGCTACACCCGAGTGGCATCTTAACACCTCGATGCTACACCCTTCACGTGAAACGTGGTGTCTTAACACCTCGACACTACACATTTCACGCTACAACAAATAGATACATTATATACCTACGCATATAATTATTCCACTCACCTTAACAATTAGATGACGATTTCAACCTCCACAAGCTTCAAAGCAAAGTACCTAATATAATAAGTACTTGATCAACACACAAGCTAAGTGGACTCAATACTAACACTTACACATGAGCATTTAATGACTTAATGTATTAAATCGCTCATTTATACCAAAACCGCCCAATTAAAGTCAAGACCACCACTAATCACTTTAAAGCTAGTGATTAAGGTCCAACAACACTAACTAATACATAATTAGGGTAATTCATACCCATCTTTCCAAACTAGGTCAATTTATTACCCAAATAACCATTTTAAGACGACACACCCATTCCGGGTCATCCACTAACTAACCAACACCCATTTACTAAATAACTAGGTGTGTTAGCAATTAACTCACCAATTAGGGTTCATAAACATCATTTAATACTTTGAAACCCTAGACTAGTCACCAATTAGTATTCAAGACTCAATTTTACCCAAGAACACCCAAAATCACCAATAATGGGTTTTGTGTTCATCATTTACTCAAACCCTAACCCTTACACTAAATCAAAGTAAGGAAAATAAAATTAGAACATACCACAACTACCACAACGAAGCTAGAGATAAGATGAATGACTTTAATGCTTGAACTTTAACCCAAAACAAGCTCCTTCCTCTTGGATTTAAGCTTTCTCACACTTGAATCACACTCTCTCACTAGGATTTAAGTGGATGAAGTTTGGTGGTTAGAAATGGAGTAATGAGGCTCAACCAAACTGATCTAGGGCCTTTAACTCGTCCATAAGTGAATTTACCAAAATGTCCATCAAAATATCTGATTTAAAAAGCTGGAACCCGGTTACAGTAAGGGGTGCGCGGCGCGCTCCCTTTAGTGTGCGCGGCGCGCACTAGGCTCAGCTCACTCAGTGACTTCTGTTTAACAGCACAACATCACCCACACTCTATGTAACATATTTACACTGCTGTACAAACTGATTAGGGTCTTACAACTCGGCCACCAAAAATGTTTCTTGAGATCCTTGTACATCTTCCCCGTTCCAGGATGTATTGAGTATCTGGTTTTATGAGCTTCTCTAAGTACCATTTCTCTCATATCTCCAAATTTTGGTACCCAAATCCTTTCAGCCCTATACCGGGTTCCGTCTTCCTGAATATTAAGATGCTTCTCCGATCCTTTGGGTATTTCATCCTTTAAATTTCCCTCTTTTAAAACTCCTTGTTGTGCCTCCTTTATTTGAGTAGTAAGGTTATTATGAATCATTATATTCATAGATTTTACTCGAAAGGTTCTCTGTCCTTCCTGCTCAAGGCATCGGCTACCACATTTGCCTTCCCCGGGTGGTAACGAATCTCAAAGTCGTAATCATTCAATAATTCAATCCACCTACGCTGCCTCATATTCAGTTGTTTCTGATTAAATATGTGTTGAAGACTCTTGTGGTCGGTATATATAATACTTTTGACCCCATATAAGTAGTGCCTCCAAGTCTTTAATGCAAAAACAACCGCGCCTAATTCCAAATCATGCGTCGTATAATTTTGTTCGTGAATCTTCAATTGTCTAGACGCATAAGCAATCACCTTCGTTCGTTGCATTAATACACAACCGAGACCTTGCTTTGATGCGTCACAATAAATCACAAAATCATCATTCCCTTCAGGCAATGACAATATAGGTGCCGTAGTTAGCTTTTTCTTCAATAACTGAAATGCTTTCTCTTGTTCATCATTCCATTCAAATTTCTTCCCTTTATGCGTTAATGCAGTCAAGGGTTTTGCTATTCTGGAAAAGTCTTGGATGAACCTTCTGTAGTAACCAGCTAGTCCTAAAAACTGGCGTATCTGTTTCGGAGTTTTCGGGGTTTTCCACTTTTCAACAGTTTCTATCTTTGCCGGATCCACCTTAATACCTTCTTTGTTCACTATGTGACTGATGTCGAACGAGGTGTATATAAAATAGCTTATATTTTACTAGGAAAAACTATTAAATACGATACAATTTTACACAAGATATTTATTTATTTATAGAATGGATATACTTAAACCTTGCTACAACACTTATAGGCAGTGTACCTAATCGTACAGTAGTGTAGTTTTTAGTAAGTCCGGTTCGTTCCACAGGGAAATCTTTAAACAAAGCTCAACGCTATATTAGTTTACTTTTATAAAAATACAAATATATATATAAGTAATATTATTATTATAAAGGGGGGTTTTTACCGTTTAATGACCGGTTTGTCGATTTTAAAACTTTAGTCGCAGTTAAAACCTAATGTAAAATATAAAATAAATACAAGACTTTAAATTAAAGCGTAAAGTAATTAACGATAATGAAATTGCGAATAATAAAAGTGCGATAAAATTAAATTGCGATAATTAAAAGTACGATAATTAAAAGTGCGATTAAATAACAATAAAAGTGCGATAATTAGAAGTGCAATTAAATATAAAATAAAGGAAATAAAATATGAAATAAAAGAATTATGCTTATTTAAACTTCCGTAATCATGATGTTTGACGTGTTGATTTTAGTTTTATGCCCATGGGTTAATTGTCCTTTGTCCTGGATTATTCAATATGTCCGTCTGGTTTTTGTCCATAACAGTCCATCAGTCATAAATATAAATTGCAAGTGTCCTTGTCAAATTATTATTATACCCGAAGATAAATATTCCAACTAATTGGGGATTCGAATTGTAACAAGGTTTTAATACTTTGTTTAATGAATACACCAGGTTATCGACTGCGTGTAAACCAAGGTTTTACTACTTTGTTAACAATTACACCAATTACCCTTGAATGTAATTTCACCCCTGTTTTAATTATTCTAGTGGCTATTAATCCATTCCCGTGTCCGGTTAAATGAACGATTATTCGTACATATAAATACCCCGCCCATCGTGTCCGATCGAGTGTATATGGTAGTTTATAGGGACGCCCAATTGTAAATCTTTATATTAACATTAACAAACTTTCATTTAGTTAAACAAATATAAAGCCCATTAATAGCCCATAGTCTAGTTTCCACAAGTGTCGTTCTTTTGTCCAAACCCCAATTATGGTACAAAGCCCAATTACCCAATTTTAGTAATTAGCCCAACATCATGATTACTTCGTTTTAAATAAGCATAATAATAACTTAGCTACGAGACATTAATATAAAAAGGTTGAACATAACTTACAATGATTAAAAATAGCGTAGCGTTACACGGACAGAATTTCGACTTACGCCCTTACAACATTTGCTAACATACCCTTATTATTAGAATTATAATTAAAATTAAAATATAAATTATAAATATAAATATATTTACGTATGAAGAGGAAGAGAAAAAAGATGATGAAATTTGATCAGAATTCGGTTGGCTTTATAGCCAGACTTGATTTTTGGGGCTCCGCGACTCGCGGCAAAATGCCCTTAAAACTCCGCGAGTCGCGGAGAGGTATTTACAGTTCACACCCTTGGAGTTTCTTGCTGCCGACGGTTTTTAATATATATATATAATATATATATAATTAATATAATTAATTATATATTATATTATATTTATATACATAGTTAACTTGTAATTTTTAGTCCGTTGCGTCGAGCGTTAAGAGTTGACTCTGGTCCCGGTTCCGGATTTTCGAACGTCCTCGCGTACAATTTAATATCTTGTACTTTGCGTTTTGAATCTTGTACTCTTGTGATTTCGAGACGTTTCTTATCAATAATTGGAACCTTTTTGATTGTCTTTTGTTCTTTTGAGCTTTTTGGTCGTTTGCGTCTTCAATTCGTCGAATCTGTCTTTTGTCTTCACCTTTTATTATTTAAACGAATATCTCTTGTAAATAGAACAATTGCAACTAAAAGCTTGTCTTTCTTGAGGAATAATGCTATGAAATATATGTTCGTTTTTAGCATTATCAAATATTCCCACACTTGAGCGTTGCTTGTCCTCAAGCAATATCGTCTTGAAATACTAGAATCACTTCTTTATTCTTCACACTTTGTACATCAGTGATTTCTATACGGCGGTATAAACAATGGTAGTAACGATATGGTTTACAGTCCCACATGACTATAAAAATTTAGATCCATTAAGGAAATTGGATCTTTATGAAAACATTTGATCTTTTGAAAATTAAATCTAGTTTTTACCCTAGATAAGTTTTCCGGAATAACCCTTTACCGGTGTTTGCAAAATATTTGTGGGTTTGGTGGGTTTCAGATTTGAAAATTTTAGCTCAAAACTTGCGGTTTTGTGTCACCCACTTGCTAACCTTGTATTTGGAAAGCAATACGTCCAATTTACTTGTTCCGTATATTACCTTTCGGTAAACTACCGTCCGGTTGTAAAGGAAAGCGTTGAACAAGCAACTGTTAAGGCAATGTCCCGTGACATGCTTTTGATTATGGTCTATAACGTGTCGGACGCAATTACTATCCTTGGTAGGAGCAATAGTAAAGCTCACCCTTATAATTTTTCGGTCTGGCACAAGGTCCTGTCTTTGACCATGCTATGCAACCACCGTTCTTACGGTTGACACCCGATTTGGTTCAGGTGACCTAATGAATTCCAGGTGAATTCCTAGGATTTTACGTTCAATGGTAATGAACGCATTGAAAATAGGGTTTTCAGAAAACAAATCGGTTTGTAATTTTGATCAAAATATTTTCTCGTTCAAGCTCGAGTTTAGATATCATTGAATTCCATGAGTTTGAATTCTCAATCTTTAAGGTCAATCTCTAGGATTGAGTAATATCAGTCTTAAAAGCTGATTTTTAATCTTTAAGGAGATTATCCTTTCTGGGGATCTGATTCATTAGTCTTATCCAGCTAATTTGCATGGTGCCCCCCCATTGTACGAGATAAATCCTTCTCATGGTTAGGATAAATCTGACCACTTGGCGACCCTGTTTAATGCTGAGGTCCGTGGATTTCCTGCTGATTTTAGTGATGACTTTTCTAGATTTTTCGTCAACCTACAGCTGGTCTGGACGACAACTTCATGACCTAAATCAAGAAGCGCGTGTCTTTTTCGGAAGACTTTACTTCCTTTTAATGATGGAATTGATTCATCGTGTAGATCCATCTCTTCTTTTCTTTCATCGGGTAAAACAGTTTAGTTTAGTCCAAAGCAAAAGTATTTTCAGTTATTTGTTACAAATATATGTGACATATGTTTAAAATAATTTGGTAAATTTTCCCACACTTGGCTTTTATTTTCCTTTTTATCGTCCTCTATTCCATTTTAAATGAATTTTAACATTTTAGTTTGTTTCTCAATTTATGTCCTTTCCGAGGTAACAATAATTTCGGTGTTAAAACCTAGTTTTATCGTTCATAAATATGTATAAACATGATTTTGAATTCATTTAATTGAAAAATTTTGAAAAATTTACTAGAATTGGGTAGTTAGTATATAAGACTAGGGCTGTTCTTGTTTTATCAGAGAGCACTAGATTCTAATACAACTACTGCTTTACTAGTATTTTTAATGGTAACCAAGTGTTTAATATAAACATTTTAAAATCCGAAAGAATTTAATCCCTTCCCACACTTAAGATCTTGCAATGCCCTCATTTGCAAGAAATCAGTAACAATTTAAATTATTGAGGGTGATTTGTGTGAAAATGATTAAATTTTTACCAAAGTTTCCAAATATATTGGCGTTTGTTTGCTGAATGATAAATGGTGCACATCATTTGTTCATTCCGTCTTGTTGTTATTTCACATATATTTTGCATCTTGTCGTCAAAATTAGTTGCTTTTGCTGAACTTAATGCCAGTCTTTGAAAATGCGTTGTTTTACCCTGTTGTGTACATAAGATAAACTGCAAACATATATACATATTTTTGAAGTTTGGTTTATTACCCCACATTCAAAAATTATTAAAATCTAAGAATAAAAGTTAGATAATTATAAAAATGATTACAATATTAACAAAAATATTAAATGCATCAATAATTACAATTTACAAAATAAAAAAAAAATATAAAGTAAACTAAGGATGATATTGGTACCAATAGGGGTTCCACGCATAACCATAAGTGCTATAGAATGCTTCGGCAGGGTCATACGTAGGATATGGTGGCTGCATCTCTATCGACCAAGGAGGGAAGACGGGTTTCGGTGTAGGAATATAGTTTCTACCTATATGTTGGCAATGCGCTATGATCTGGTTCTGATGTACTTGCCAATCTTCAAATGCTCTCTGTCTAGCATTTTCGTATTCCTGAGAAGCTATAAACCTATGCATTTCTTGCATCTCATTCCCCCCTCCTACATTACCTTGTTCCTGGTTTCTCTCTACCTGTGGATGTCTACCATTGTATCGTACTGCGGCGTTATTTCGCCGCTTCAAAACTTTCGCACCATGGTATACATTTAAACCTATAGTGTCGCGGGGTTCCGGCTCTTCTACTAATAATCCCCCCCGACTTATATCCACACCGAGATATTCACCAATCAAAGTAATAAAAATACCACCTCCTATTATGCTATGTGGACGCATCCCTCGAACCATAGCTGATAAATAATAACCCACACAATATGGTATACTTACAGCGCTGTGTGGGTCTCGAATACACATATGGTAAAACAAATCTTGTTCATTTACCTTTTCTTTGTTTTTACCCCTTTGTGTAATCGAATTAGCTAAAAACCTATGTATTACTCTTAATTCGGCTCTATCTATATCCAAATAAGAGTAGTTTCCTCCTTTAAAACGGTGATGGCTTGTCATTTGACTCCACACACCGTGTGTATCAAAATTCTCATCTATCTTTCTACCGTTTAGTATCAATCCTCTACAATCGGCAGACGCTAACTCCTCAGGCGTATATATACGTAAAGCCTGAGCCATGTCCAGTAAAGACATGTGGCGCATCGAACCGCCTAACAAAAATCTAATAAAAGAACGATCGGTTAAACTAGCTACCCGATCATTCAACTCTATACTACATAGCAACTCTTCACACCATACTTTATATACAGGTCTGCGTATGGTGAATAAACATATCCAGTCATTAAAAGAAGAATTACCATACCTCTGTACCAGTAATTCCCTAATTGGCCCGGCCAATTCTACAGCTTCCAAGGATCCCCATTCTATGACCCTCGGTACCTCAACAACCTTGGAATGAAGAGTATGCAAACCCCATTGATATTTTGGATAATCTATCCAAAGTCTGTCAAATCGCAGGTTCGGGTGCAACTGTTCCAAGTGCATATCTGAAAAGGTCATGACTGGATGAGGTACATCCTGCTTGTAGTAGTTATCTACCTCCTGTTGTTCCAAGTTCTCAGCAGGAGCATGGCGGGCTTGGGATGAAGATTCACCCCTTTCATTCTGCAAAACACATCAAACACAAATTTTGTGCATCCAAATATGCATTAGTGTCAGCAAAATCATCAATCAAAATAATTACAATGACATTATCAATTTATATCAAACTTAAGCTTATTTTCACATTTTTATCAAATCTACACTTTTTCAAATAAGCATATACGAAAATTTTCGCCAAGTTCATAAGCATTCAACTCAAATAACATGTCAAAATAATCATTACTAGCAAATAAACAAGTCTCAAATGGCATTATCTTTCAAAAATCAAGTTCATGAATTTTGGACTTGAAAAAGTCCACTTTAATTCTCAAAATCATGTTTAGGCTCAAAGTTTGGATCATTTAACTACCTAGACATGTTACACTACTCAATTTAGCAACAATTCATGACAAAAATCGGCCATAACCTGTTTATATCAAAAAGCCCCAAATTGCTCAAGAACACAAACCCTAGATTATTCAAAATTTGAAGTTTAAGGCTTCTAATCATGTTAAACAGCATCAATCTAGGTTATACAAGCATAATACATAAACAATTTAAGTCTAATTACACTAAAAAGCATCAAAATCAAATTGGGGAAAAAATAGCTCAAGAACACTAAAATTCGAATTAAATGGTGTTTAGGTGTAGAAATTTACCGTTTTTCTTGAGTAGTTCTTAGATATCATCCTTCTCAACATGATTTTAGCAAAAAATTTGGTGATTAACGGTTAAAAATTGAGATTTTTGGGGGTGATTTTCGGGTTTTTTCGCAGTTATTTTCGGGTTGTTTTTGTGTTGTGGGAGTGAACTGATCGTTTCAGCTGTTTTATTTTTTTTCTGTAATTTGGTCCCTCCGCGACTCGCGGAGGTTTTGCCTGCAAACTCCGCGAGTCGCGGAGTTTACCCTTTTTTTTTTTTTTTTTTTTTTTTTTTTTTTTTTATAATCTTTAACTTATAAAACAATTAAGAAATTAATTTTAAAATTTTGTTTCCCTTGTTATTTAGGACGAGGTCGTTTCGGATCGATGTCCTAGTCCGTCCCTCGACAAAATTTTAAAATTTGTCTTTTTATAGCGATTGTTTTAAAAGCTAAGATTTTTGGGGTTTTTAATGTTTTTGGCATACTTTAAATCAATAAGATTAAAAATAATGATAATAAAAGTTCTCGTCCCTCCCTCGGGTAAAGCAATTTCGGTTCAAAGACCTAGTCTTCAACTTACGACGAATTTTAAAAATCATATTCTTAACTTAATGAGATAAAGTAAATTTTTGTTTTTAAATTCACACAACTTAAATATAAAATTCAAAATTAAAAATTAAAAATTAAAAATTCACACCAAACTTAAAATTTGAAATGCATAAAATTTAAATTTCATATTTTAAAAATTAAAAATTCACACCAAACTTAATTTAAAAATTCATAAATTCATACCACACTTATATTAATTTTTCAAATATTTACAATTTTAAATATATTGTTTTTACAAAGTTTACAATATTAATTTAAGATTTAAATATTAATTTTAAAAACATGGTAAAAATAAAATTAAAAATCTTTTTGTCTTTTTATCCCACTTTAATCAATCAAATATTATCAAAAATATGCGCCCCTCTTTTCGGTAAAGTAATTTCGGTTCCAAGACCTAATTTAACTCATGACGAATTTTTGAAATATTTTGGGTTGATTGATTAAAAATATTTATACCTTAAGAATAAACGTTAAATTTCGCAGTGATGTAATAAATTTTTGAACGATATCAATAATTTCGGTCGCCAAACCTAATTTTATTCAATACCAATTTAATACTTTTTAGCGAACAAATTAGCGTTTATTATCAAAAGGTTAAAAATAAAAATAAAAATAAAAACTATACAGACATACCTGTGAAATAGATTTCTTAGTTATATGATCTATTATATTCATAAGATAGTCGGTTTAATTGGTTTTCCATGGCTGCATAGGCGTAACCTCGAGCATTCATTGTCTTTTCTTCTAAACATATGAACGGTCCGTCTCTGCATAAAGTAACAAATTCGGTATTTGAATAGGTTTGATTATTTGAACATTTACCTCCATGTGACCATTTTCCGCATTTGTGACATCGTTCTAGGTGTCGTGCTCTTCTTTTCGCTGCGGATTTTGATTTTCCTTTACCAAATTGTAACTTATTATCTTCGCATCTGGATCCTTTTCTAACTCCGTCCATTCTTTCTCTGATTACTGATACTATTTCACTCGGTAGTATGTCATTATTACGTTTAGTGATCAAAGCATGTAGCATTAGACCATGGTTTAGTTCACAGGCAGTCTTCATTTCGTAAAAACCTAAAAAAATAAAAATTCAGAATGGGGGGAGAAGACTAGTTCTTTAGGGTCTGCTAGGGAAAGACCATACGTGTTCCATTTTCGAGAACTACACGAAAACAGACAATCTAACTCTAACAGAAATACATATTATCCTTTAAAGACTTGATTCTCCCCACACTTAGTTAGCTGTGGTGTCGAAATTGTGATTAACTTCGTTGTCGACTTCCATCGGACCATGTATGTAATGTTTAACTCTGTGACCATTAACTTTAAATTCAATCCCATTTGAATTTATTAATTCTATCGTTCCGTATGGGAAAACTCTTTTGACTATGAATGGTCCAGACCATCTTGATTTCAATTTTCCAGGAAATAGCTTGAATCGTGAATTGAAAAGAAGAACTCTGTCTCCTTCTTTAAATTCTTTTGAACTTCTGATTCTTTTATCATGCCATTTCTTCGTTCTTTCTTTATAGATTAACGAATTTTCGTATGCTTCATGTCTTAATTCTTCTAATTCGTTTAGTTGACTTAATCGTAGACGTCCAGCTTCATGTAAATCAAGATTACATGTCTTCAAAGCCCAAAATGCTTTGTGTTCAATTTCTACTGGAAGATGACATGCTTTTCCATAAACAAGTCTAAAAGGTGTGGTTCCAATTGGAGTTTTGTAGGCTGTTCTAAAAGCCCAGAGTGCATCCTCCAATTTAATGGACCATTCCTTCGAATTTGATCCTACGGTTTTCTCTAGAATACGTTTTAAAGCTCGGTTGGTATTTTCAACTTGTCCACTTGTTTGTGGATGATATACGGTGGAGATTTTATGAGTTACTCCATATCTTTTAAGAACTTTCTCAAGTTGATTATTACAGAAATGAGTACCCCGATCACTTATTAAAGCTTTCGGTGTTCCAAACCTTGCAAAAAGACGTTTTAAAAAGTTTACTACAACTCGTGCATCGTTAGTTGGGAGAGCTTGTGCTTCCGCCCATTTAGATACATAATCAATGGCTACGAGTATATATAGATTATTATGAGATTTTGGAAATGGACCCATAAAGTCAATACCCCAAATGTCAAATACTTCACATACTTGGATGACATTTTGTGGCATTTCATCACGTTGACTTATTTTTCCGGCCCTTTGACATGCATCACAGGATTTGCAAAGAAGGTGTGCGTCTTTGTAAATTGTAGGCCAATAGAATCCAGCTTCATAAACTTTTCTTGCTGTTAGTTGAGGCCCATAATGCCCTCCTGTTGGTCCTGTGTGACAATGGTTTAAAATTTTACTAGCTTCATCTCCAAATACACATCGGCGTATTATTCCATCGGGACAACTTTTAAACAGATGTGGATCTTCCCAGAAATAGTATTTTATATCACTGAAGAATTTCTTTCGTCTTTGGTACGATAATCCTTTTTCAAGGAATCCACAAACTAAGTAGTTTGCATAGTCTGCAAACCATGGGATTTCTTTATAATCTATCTTCAATAGATATTCATCAGGAAAGTTGTCTTGTATGGCCGATTCATTCAGAACTTCTAATTCGGGATTTTCAAGACGAGAAAGATGATCAGCGGCGAGATTTTCTGCTCCCTTTTTATCTCGGATTTCAATATCAAACTCTTGTAAGAGTAAGATCCAACGGATTAATCTTGGTTTAGCATCTTGTTTTGAAAATAGGTATCTAAGAGCAGAATGGTCGGTATAGACCACCGTTTTTGCTAGAACTAGATATGATCGAAATTTGTCAAAAGCAAAGACAATAGCAAGGAGTTCTTTTTCAGTAGTTGTATAGTTCGTTTGTGCTCCTTGTAATGTCTTACTAGCATAATATATAGGTTGAAATCATTTTTCAATCCTTTGTCCTAAAACGGCTCCCATTGCAAAATCACTTGCATCGCACATTAGTTCAAATGGTAGATTCCAATTTGGTGTTATCATGATTGGTGCATTAGTGAGTTTTTCTTTAAGAATATTAAAAGATTTGATACATTCATCTGAAAAGATGAATGGCGCATCCTTTTCTAGGAGTTTATTCATAGGAGTGGCAATTTTAGAAAAATCTTTTATAAAACGTCGGTAAAAACCGGCATGCCCTAGAAAACTCCTAACTCCTCTAACATTGGTGGGATGTGGAAGTTTAGCAATTACATCTACTTTAGCTCTATCCACTTCAATTCCTTCTTTTGAAATTTTATGTCCAAGAACGATGCCTTCTTTAACCATGAAATGGCATTTCTCCCAATTAAGTACTAGATTTGATTTTTCGCATCTAATTAGCATTCGTTCCAGATTAACTAGACATGATTTAAATGTATCACCGAAGACTGAAAAGTCATCCATGAATACTTCCATGCATTCTTCTATCATGTCATGAAAAATCGCCATCATACACCTTTGAAAGGTTGCAGGGGCGTTACAAAGTCCAAATGGCATGCGTTTGTAAGCAAAAGTACCATAAGGGCACGTGAATGTGGTTTTCTCTTGATCTTCGAGTGCTATTGGAATTTGAAAATATCCGGAAAATCCATCTAGAAAACAATAGTAACTATTTCCGGCTAATCTTTCCAACATTTGATCTATGAAAGGTAAGGGAAAGTGATCTTTTCTGGTGGCGTCATTTAATTTTCTATAATCAATACATACACGCCATCCTGTTACAGTCCTAGTAGGAATAAGCTCATTTTTCTCATTTGTAATGACAGTCATGCCACCCTTCTTAGGTACGCATTGAACTGGGCTTACCCATGGACTATCAGAAATTGGATATATCAAACCTGCATCTAGCAGTTTAATAATCTCTTTCTTAACTACATCTTGCATATTAGGATTTAGTCTTCGTTGGCGTTGCACATACGTTTTATGACCTTCTTCCATAAGGATTTTATGTGTGCAATACGAAGGACTTATTCCTTTAATATCATGAATCTTCCATGCAATGGCTGGTTTATGAGCTTTCAACACAGAAATGAGTTGTGATTTCTCATTTTCAGTAAGAGAAGACGATATTATTACAGGTAATTCAGATTCACCATGTAAATAAGCGTATTCCAAATGGTTTGGAAGTGGCTTTAACTCTAATTTCGGAGGTTCTTCTATCGATGATTTATATCGGTATCTGTCTTCTTCTTTTAGCATTTGAATTTCTTCTGTTGTTGGTTCATATCCATTAGCTATAAGTGTAGCTAACATTTCAGCTTCATCAATTGGTTCATTTCCTTCTCCTAAAGAACATTCTCCTGTTCCTTGTAATTCTGGAAATTCTTCTAATAATTCTGCATGTGCATCTATAGTTTGAATATAATAACATGTATCATCTGCAGATTGTGGTTGTTGCATTGCTCTATCAACTGAAAAGGTAACACTCTCATCCTCTATACTTAGGGTCAGTTTCTTACCGAACACGTCTATCATTGCTTTAGCCGTGTTTAAGAATGGTCTTCCTAATATGAGAGGAACTTGAGAATCTTCTTCCATGTCCAAAACAACAAAATCTACTGGAAATACTAAAGTACCAACTTTAACTAGCATGTTCTCCATTATCCCTCTAGGATATTTTATTGATCTATCGGCTAGTTGTATGCTTATTCTGGTTGGTTTCAATTCTCCAAGGTCTAGTTTAGCGTATAGTGAATACGGCATTAGATTTATACTAGCACCTAAATCTGCTAATGCTTCTATTGAACTAAGACTACCCAGAAAACATGGGATTGTGAAACTTCCTGGATCAGATAGTTTTTCTGGTATCTTATTCAACAGCACTGCTGAACAATTAGCATTCATAGTAACAGCCGAGAGTTCTTCCATTTTCTTTCTATTCGTGATTAGATCTTTCAAGAATTTAGCATACCTTGGCATTCCTGAAATCACGTCAATGAAAGGAAGATTTACATTTATCTGTTTAAACATATCCAAGAATTTGGATTGCTCGGCTTCAAGTTTTTCCTTCTTCATTTTACTCGGGTAAGGAAGTGGTGGTTGGTATGGTTTAACATAAGGTTTATCCTTAACTGTGTTATCTTCATTAACCTTTTCAACTACCGGTTCTTTTTCCTTTTCTTTATCAGGTTGTGGTTCTTGTGGAGTAGGAATAGTTTCATCAGAAGTTACAGGTATTTCAGGTGATTTAAGTGTTGTACCACTTCTTGTGGTAATAGCTTTAGCTGTTTCATTCCGGGGGTTAGCATTTGTATCACTAGGTAAACTTCCCGGTTTTCTTTCACCTATTAACCTTGCTAGGTTACTTACTTCTTGTTCCAGATTTTGAATAGAAGCTTGTTGATTTCTAAATGCTTGAGCATTTTGTTCATTTGTTTGTTTTTGAGATGTGAAAAACTGCGTTTGAGTTTCAACTAGCTTCGTCATCATATCTTCTAAATTCGGCTTTTTATCATCGGTTTGTTGTGGTGGTTTGTTTTGAAAATTCGGTCTTTGCTGATTGTAAGTATTATTGGATACTTGTTGATTGCTAGGACCTTGTTGGTTATTGTATGGAATATTTCGGTTATAATTCTGGTTTTGATTGTAAATTGGTCTTGGCGGTTGATAATTATTCTGATAATTATTTCCAGGCCTTTGGTTTATGTATGAAATATTCTCTCTTTGTTCCATTGTTAATTCAATACTGAGACAATCTTTTGTCAAATGTGGTCCTCCACACTGCTCACAACTAATTCGTATTGAGTGAATATCTTTAGTCATCTTTTCCATTCGTCTCTCGAAAGCATCTATCTTTGCGGAAATGGAATCTAAGTCATGGCTAGAATCGGCTCTAGCTGCTTTAGATGATCTAATGATATCTTTTTCTTGGTGCCACTCATGTGAGTGGGAAGCAGTATTATCAATAATTTTGTAAGCATCAGTTTCGGTTTTCTTCATAATAGAACCACCAGCTGCTATATCTATGTCTTTCCTTGTAGTGATGTCGCATCCTCGGTAGAATATTTGTACTATTTGACAGGTGTCTAAACCATGTTGCGGACATCCTCTTAACAACTTTCCATATCTTGTCCACGCCTCATATAGAGTTTCATTTGGCTTCTGTGTGAACGTAACAATTTCTGCTTGAAGTCTTACGGCTTTAGATGCAGGAAAGAATTGTTTAAGAAATTTGTCAATTAAAACATCCCATGTATCAATCGCCCCTTCAGGTAACGATTCCAACCAATCTTTGGCTTCTCCCTTTAAAGTCCAGGGAAATAACATGAGATATATCTGTTCATCCTCCACTTCTCGGATTTTAAATAGTGTGCAGATCCTATTAAAGGTACGTAGATGTTCATTTGGATCTTCCTTCGGCGCACCACTAAATTGGCATTGATTAGTCACCATGTGTAGAATTTGTCCTTTGATTTCATAATCTGGCGCATTAATGTCTGGATGAGTAATTGCGTGACCTTGGCCAGTGCGTTTAGCTCTCATTCGGTCTTCCATACTTAAAGGTTCCAGATTCTCCATAATTGAATTTGTTGAATCGGTATCACTAGATGATTCTGATTTAATAGTTCGTTCCTCAACAATCTCTGTTTGAATGATTGGTGGTTCCGGAGGAAAGTTTAGTGGTTCAGGATCTATGAACCGTTCCTGAATATTCTCTGGATTCTCAATTGTGAGGTTGGGTTCAAAAAATGGATTATCGGAAATTTGAACTGAAGTACTTGGTCGACTGGATGACGATTCTAAAGAAAAATCAACGGCGGTTATATTTGTTAAACGATGTCTTGATCGAGTTACAGGTGGTGAACGTACAAAAGGTGATGAACGTCTTGCTCGGTGCATTCACAGAATATCCTATTAGTTTTTAAAAGGAAAGAAAAATTATAATAAGTTATCCAATCAATAGACTTTTCTGATTTTGCCCACGTTTCGAATAGCCAAAAGATGCAGCAGAGGGGCAGGATTCGTTTGGTCTCAATATAATTGAGGACTGTTTGGCTCCAATAACCCGGTCCACGTACAAATCCAACTATTACTACGAACCAGAAAATTTTGATGTCTATTAATTTAACCACTCAAAATAAATTTTCGTAATTTTAAGAAATTTAGATAAGAAGTAGAATAAAAATCTATGTCCTAAAAACTAGAATGGCGAGAAATAAGAAAGACAAAGAGTTCGTCGCAAAAGGTCGAAAAAGAAAAATGGTTGAAAAATAAAAGGTGACGGAAAAATAAAAGAAACTTATAAAAACTTAAAAATACTTAACTAATTTAACCTTATTACTACAACTAACTTAAAATTATAATCACAAATTGAAATTACTAATTGGAATGATAATTGATACATAGTAAAAGGTCTAAAAATATTAAAGCTTACAGTAAAAACTAAATCCCAAATGGAAATAACTTAAAAAGAAACTAAAACTTAAAAAGGCGTCGCAAAATTTTAAAGCACCTAAATCTTAGTCTAAAGAAAAAGCACTTAAGGAATTCTACGGCAAAGCCTAAAAATCTAGGAGTAAAAATAACTATAGCTAAAACTAAGTTTAAAATTAAATATGAGCTAAAAAAATACAAATATTACGCTACAACGATTAAAAAGGTACAAAATATAAAAATATACAAAAAGTTGTAAAAAGTACAATTTTTATAAAAATATTATTTTTATATTATTTATTTTATGAAACTATTAATTTTACAATTTTATAAAACTAATTTAACTAAAATATATAAATAAAAAGTAAAAGTAAAATTAAAACTAATAATAATAATAATAATAAATATAATTAGGTTAAATAATAATAATAATTAAAAATAACCCGTAATCAATGCTTGATTAGGGTTTTGTCCGTGTGTCAGAAGGTCTCCGCGAGTCGCGGCAAATAAAGAAGAAAACCCCGCGAGTCGCGGGGTTCCAGAATTCAGTTGACAGCTTTGTGTTTTTACGCGTTTTTCTTTATTTTTTTTATTTTTTTTTATGTTTTCTGTTTTTAATTTAAATAAACGATTTTAAAATAAAACTTATATTTTTATAAACTAAAATAGAAATAAAGAAACTTATAAAACTTAAATATTTACAAAATCTTAAAAATACATATATTTTTGTTTTTCTTTTTATATTTTTCGAATATTTAAAACGTATTTCTACAAAAGCGAATTTTTAATAAAAGTAACTAAAAAATCTTTTTTTTATTTATATATTAGCGTTGCGCTTCCGGCGTTTAAGAGTTTTTCCCCGGCAGCGGCGCCAAAAATATACTTGATGTCGAACGAGGTGTATATAAAATAGCTTATATTTTACTAGGAAAAACTATTAAATACGATACAATTTTACACAAGATATTTATTTATTTATAGAATGGATATACTTAAACCTTGCTACAACACTTATAGGCAGTGTACCTAATCGTACAGTAGTGTAGTTTTTAGTAAGTCCGGTTCGTTCCACAGGGAAATCTTTAAACAAAGCTCAACGCTATATTAGTTTACTTTTATAAAAATACAAATATATATATAAGTAATATTATTATTATAAAGGGGGGTTTTTACCGTTTAATGACCGGTTTGTCGATTTTAAAACTTTAGTCGCAGTTAAAACCTAATGTAAAATATAAAATAAATACAAGACTTTAAATTAAAGCGTAAAGTAATTAACGATAATGAAATTGCGAATAATAAAAGTGCGATAAAATTAAATTGCGATAATTAAAAGTACGATAATTAAAAGTGCGATTAAATAACAATAAAAGTGCGATAATTAGAAGTGCAATTAAATATAAAATAAAGGAAATAAAATATGAAATAAAAGAATTATGCTTATTTAAACTTCCGTAATCATGATGTTTGACGTGTTGATTTTAGTTTTATGCCCATGGGTTAATTGTCCTTTGTCCTGGATTATTCAATATGTCCGTCTGGTTTTTGTCCATAACAGTCCATCAGTCATAAATATAAATTGCAAGTGTCCTTGTCAAATTATTATTATACCCGAAGATAAATATTCCAACTAATTGGGGATTCGAATTGTAACAAGGTTTTAATACTTTGTTTAATGAATACACCAGGTTATCGACTGCGTGTAAACCAAGGTTTTACTACTTTGTTAACAATTACACCAATTACCCTTGAATGTAATTTCACCCCTGTTTTAATTATTCTAGTGGCTATTAATCCATTCCCGTGTCCGGTTAAATGAACGATTATTCGTACATATAAATACCCCGCCCATCGTGTCCGATCGAGTGTATATGGTAGTTTATAGGGACGCCCAATTGTAAATCTTTATATTAACATTAACAAACTTTCATTTAGTTAAACAAATATAAAGCCCATTAATAGCCCATAGTCTAGTTTCCACAAGTGTCGTTCTTTTGTCCAAACCCCAATTATGGTACAAAGCCCAATTACCCAATTTTAGTAATTAGCCCAACATCATGATTACTTCGTTTTAAATAAGCATAATAATAACTTAGCTACGAGACATTAATATAAAAAGGTTGAACATAACTTACAATGATTAAAAATAGCGTAGCGTTACACGGACAGAATTTCGACTTACGCCCTTACAACATTTGCTAACATACCCTTATTATTAGAATTATAATTAAAATTAAAATATAAATTATAAATATAAATATATTTACGTATGAAGAGGAAGAGAAAAAAGATGATGAAATTTGATCAGAATTCGGTTGGCTTTATAGCCAGACTTGATTTTTGGGGCTCCGCGACTCGCGGCAAAATGCCCTTAAAACTCCGCGAGTCGCGGAGAGGTATTTACAGCTCACACCCTTGGAGTTTCTTGCTGCCGACGGTTTTTAATATATATATATAATATATATATAATTAATATAATTAATTATATATTATATTATATTTATATACATAGTTAACTTGTAATTTTTAGTCCGTTGCGTCGAGCGTTAAGAGTTGACTCTGGTCCCGGTTCCGGATTTTCGAACGTCCTCGCGTACAATTTAATATCTTGTACTTTGCGTTTTGAATCTTGTACTCTTGTGATTTCGAGACGTTTCTTATCAATAATTGGAACCTTTTTGATTGTCTTTTGTTCTTTTGAGCTTTTTGGTCGTTTGCGTCTTCAATTCGTCGAATCTGTCTTTTGTCTTCACCTTTTATTATTTAAACGAATATCTCTTGTAAATAGAACAATTGCAACTAAAAGCTTGTCTTTCTTGAGGAATAATGCTATGAAATATATGTTCGTTTTTAGCATTATCAGTGACCGAGGAATTGAACTTCTTCCAACCAAAATGCACACTTTGAAAACTTAGCGTACAATTCTTCCTTCCTCAATACTTCTAACACCTTTCTCAAATGTTCACCGTGTTCTTGGTCATTCTTTGAGTAAATAAGTATGTCATCAATGAAAACAATGACAAACTTGTCAAGGTATGGTCCACACACTCGGTTCATAAGGTCCATGAACACAGCTGGTGCATTAGTTAAACCAAACGGCATGACCATAAACTCGTAATGACCGTAACGTGTTCTGAAAGCAGTCTTTGGAATATCATCTTCTTTCACCCGCATTTGATGATACTCGGAACGTAAGTCAATCTTTGAATAAACAGACGAGCCTTGTAGTTGATCAAATAAGTCGTCGATTCTCGGTAGTGGGTAGCGGTTCTTGATGGTAAGTTTGTTTAACTCTCGTTAGTCGATACACAACCTGAATGTACCATCTTTCTTCTTGACAAACAAAACAGGAGCTCCCCACGGTGATGTGCTTGGTCGAATGAAACCACGCTCTAAAAGTTCTTGTAATTGGCTTTGCAGTTCTTTCATCTCGCTGGGTGCGAGTCTGTAAGGAGCACGAGCTATTGGTGCAGCTCCTGGTACAAGATCTATTTGAAATTCAACGGATCGATGTGGGGGTAATCCCGGTAATTCTTTCGGAAATACATCGGAAAATTCTTTTGCAATAGGAACATCATTGATGCTCTTTTCTTCAGTTTGTACTTTCTCGACGTGTGCTAGAATAGCATAGCAACCTTTTCTTATTAGTTTTTGTGCCTTCAAATTACTAATAAGATGTAGCTTCGTGTTGCCCTTTTCTCCGTACACCATTAAGGGTTTTCCTTTTTCTCGTATAATGCGAATTGCATTTTTGTAACAAACGATCTCTGCTTTCACTTCTTTCAACCAGTCCATACCGATTATCACATCAAAACTCCATAACTCTACTGGTATCAAATCAATCTTAAATGTTTCGCTAACCAGTTTAATTTCTCGATTCCGACATATATTATCTGCTGAAATTAATTTACCATTTGCTAATTTGAGTAAAAATTTACTATCCAAAGGCGTCAATGGACAACTTAATTTAGCACAAAAATCTCTACTCATATAGCTTCTATCCGCACCCGAATCAAATAAAACGTAAGCAGATTTATTGTCAATAAGAAACGTACCCGTAACAAGCTCCGGGTCTTCCTGTACCTCTGCCGCATTAATATTGAAAACTCTTCCGCGGCCTTGTCCATTCGTGTTCTCCTGGTTCGGGCAATTTCTAATAACGTGGCTCCGGTTTTCCACATTTACAACAAACTACATTGGCATAACTTACTCCGACACTACTTGCTCCGCCATTACTCGTTCCGATACCATTTGTTCCTTTCGTTCTATTAACCCCTGGTCCGTAGACCTCACACTTCGCCGCGCTATGACCATTTCTTTTACACTTGTTGCAAAATTTGGTGTAGAACCCTGAGTGATACTTTTCACACCTTTGGCATATCTGCTTTTGATTGTTGATGTTGTTGTTGCGGTTATTATTGTTGTTGGGATGATTGTTGTAGTTGATGTTGTTGTTGTTGTTGTTGTTGTTGTTGTTGTTGTTGTTGTTGTTGTTGTTGTTGTTGTTGTTGGGCCGTTTGTTGTAGTTGCGATTGATGTTGCGATTGTTGGGATAATTGTTGCGATTATTGTTGTAATTGCTGTTGTTGTTGTATTGGTGATTCTTATCACCGTTTTCCTCCCACTTTCTTTTGACTTGCTTCACATTGGCCTCTTCAGCAGTCTGTTCTTTAATTCTTTCTTCAATCTGGTTCACTAGTTTGTGAGCCATTCTACATGCCTGTTGTATGGAGGAGGGCTCGTGTGAACTTATATCTTCTTGGATTCTTTCCGGTAATCCTTTCACAAATACGTCGATCTTCTCTTCCTCATCTTCGAATGCTCCCGGACACAATAGGCACAATTCTGTGAATCGTCTTTCATACGTGGTAATATCAAATCCTTGGGTTCGTAACCCTCTAAGTTCTGTCTTGAGCTTATTGACCTCGGTTCTGGGACGGTACTTCTCGTTCATCAAGTGCTTGAATGCTGACCATGGTAATGCGTATGCATCGTCTTGTCCCACTTGCTCTAGATAGGTATTCCACCATGTTAACGCAGAACCTGTGAAGGTATGCGTAGCGTACTTCACTTTGTCCTCTTCAATACACTTACTTATGGCAAACACCGATTCGACCTTCTCGGTCCACCGTTTCAATCCGATCGGTCCTTCGGTTCCATCAAATTCCAAAGGTTTGCAGGCAGTGAATTCTTTGTAGGTGCATCCTACACGATTTCCTGTACTGCTAGATCCAAGGTTATTGTTGGTATGTAGCGCAGCCTGTACTGCGGCTATGTTTGAAGCTAGAAAAGTACGGAATTCCTCTTCATTCATATTCACGGTGTGTCGAGTAGTCGGTGCCATTTCCTTCAAAATAGTCAAATGGAACAAGTTAATCATACAGAACATTAAGAGTAGTTAATAGTATTTCGTAGCATAATATGAACTCAATTATAAAAGCTTTTTCTTCATATTAGCGTTTTATAAGTTTAAATTCGGGTAGTACCTACCCGTTAAGTTCATACTTAGTAGCTAATATACAATTCAACTACTACAATTCTATATGAAAAACTGATTATAATAATATTTCGCGTTCAAACTTTTACACAATATTTTACAAACTTACAATACCGCTTATTTTACATATAGCATGAAATGTAGCACACAATAAATTTGATACAAGATGGTTGTGAAGATAATTCTAGCTAGTACACAAGTCGTTCAGCAAAGGCAATAAAGACACGTAATTCATACGTCCAGAAACAAGTCATGCATTCTGGTTTTACTAGGATTACTTCCCATCCTTGGTCTTGTGGAACATAACCGTTATGGTCATTGATAAGACAGCATGTTGTAACGTCGTCAAAGGGACGAGGGTTACGTAATGTCCAACAGTCCCGTAACAATCTAAAAACCTCATTTCTTACCCCAATTACCGACTCCGTCACTTGTGGGAACGTTTTGTTTAATAGTTGTAGCCCGATGTTCTTGTTCTCACTTTGGTGAGAAGCGAACATTACTAATCCGTAAGCATAACATGCTTCTTTATGTTGCATGTTAGCCGCTTTTTCTAAATCACGAAGTCCAATATTCGGATATATTGAGTCAAAATAATTTCTTAACCCATTGCGTAAAATAGCATTTGGGTTCCCCGCAATATATGCGTCAAAGTAGACACATCGTAACTTATGGATTTCCCAATGTGATATCCCCCATCTTTCGAACGAAAGCCTTTTATAAACCAAGGCATTCTTGGAACGTTCTTCGAATGTCTTACAAACTGATCTCGCCTTAAATAGTTGTGCCGAAGAATTCTGACCGACTCTAGACAAGATTTCATCAATCATGTCTCCGGGTAGGTCTCTTAAAATATTGGGTTGTCTATCCATTTTGTGTTTTTATACTGTAAAATAGACAAGAGTTAGATTCATAAAAAAAATACTTATTAATACAAGCAATTTTTACATATATCATAAAGCATAAGCACACTATATTACATATATTACACCACACGAATACAACTATCTTATTCGGACTCGCTTGTTTCTTCTTCTTCGGTTTTGGTTCGTTTTGCCAAGTTTCTAGGGATATATGATGTTCCCCTAATACGAGCCGTCATTTTCCACATTGGTTTAGAAAAACCTGGTGGTTTAGAGGTTCCCGGGTCATTGTTACAACTTAAGGACTTCGGGGGTTGACGATACATATAAAGTTCATCGGGGTTGGAATTAGATTTCTCTATTTCTATGCCCTTTCCCTTATTATTTTCTTTTGCCTTTTTAAATTCAGTTGGGGTAATTTCTATAACATCATCGGAATTCTCGTCGGAATCCGATTCATCGGAGAATTGGTAATCCTCCCAATATTTTGCTTCCTTGGCGGAAACACCATTGACCATAATTAACCTTGGTCGGTTGGTTGAGGATTTTCTTTTACTTAACCGTTTTATTATTTCCCCCACCGGTTCTATTTCTTCATCCGGTTCCGATTCTTCTTCCGGTTCCGATTCTTCTTCCGGTTCCGACTCTTCTTCCGGTTCCTCTTCGGGAACTTGTGAATCAGTCCACGAATCATTCCAATTTACATTTGACTCTTCATTATTATTAGGTGAGTCAATGGGACTTGTTCTAGAGGTAGACATCTATCACATAATATCAAACGCGTTAAGAGATTAATATATCACATAATATTCACATGTTAAAAATATATAGTTTCCAACAAAATTTGTTAAGCAATCATTTTTCAAGTAAACACGGTCGAAGTCCAGACTCACTAATGCATCCTAACAAACTCGATAAGACACACTAACGCAAAATTCTGGTTCTCTAAGACCAACGCTCGGATACCGACTGAAATGTCCCGTTCTTATTTATTAAAAACGTTCCATATTAATTGATTTCGTTGCGAGGTTTTGACCTCTATATGAGACGTTTTTCAAAGACTGCATTCATTTTAAAACAAACCATAACCTTTATTTCATCAATAAAGGTTTAAAAAGCTTTACGTAGATTATCAAATAATGATAATCTAAAATATCCTGTTTACACACGACCATTACATAATGGTTTACAATACAAATATGTTACAATAAAATAAGTTTCTTGAATGCAGTTTTTACACAATATCATACAAGCATGGACTCCAAATCTCGTCCTTATTTAAGTATGCGACAGCGGAAGCTCTTAATAATCACCTGAGAATAAACATGCTTAAAAGGTCAACAAAAATGTTGGTGAGTTATATGTTTAACCTATATATATCAAATCATAATAATAGACCACAAGATTTCATATTTCAATACACATCCCATACATAGAGATAAAAATCATTCATATGGTCAACACCTGGTAACCGACATTAACAAGATGCATATATAAGAATATCCCCATCATTCCGGGACACCCTTCGGATATGATATAAATTTCGAAGTACTAAAGCATCCGGTACTTTGGATGGGGTTTGTTAGGCCCAATAGATCTATCTTTAGGATTCGCGTCAATTAGGGTGTCTGTTCCCTAATTCTTAGATTACCAGACTTAATAAAAAGGGGCATATTCGATTTCGATAATTCAACCATAGAATGTAGTTTCACGTACTTGTGTCTATTTTGTAAATCATTTATAAAACCTTCATGTATTCTCATCCCAAAAATATTAGATTTTAAAAGTGGAACTATAACTCACTTTCACAGATTTTTACTTCGTCGGGAAGTAAGACTTGGCCACTGGTTGATTCACGAACCTATAACAATATATACATATATATCAAAGTATGTTCAAAATATATTTACAACACTTTTAATATATTTTGATGTTTTAAGTTTATTAAGTCAGCTGTCCTCGTTAGTAACCTACAACTAGTTGTCCACAGTTAGATGTACAGAAATAAATCGATAAATATTATCTTGAATCAATCCACGACCCAGTGTATACGTATCTCAGTATTGATCACAACTCAAACTATATATATTTTGGAATCAACCTCAACCCTGTATAGCTAACTCCAACATTTACATATAGAGTGTCTATGGTTGTTCCGAAATATATATAGATGTGTCGACATGATAGGTCAAAATATTGTATACGTGTCTATGGTATCTCAAGATTACATAATATACAATATAAGTTGATTAAGTTATGGTTGGAATAGATTTGTTACCAATTTTCACGTAGCTAAAATGAGAAAAATTATCCAATCTTGTTTTACCCATAACTTCTTCATTTTAAATCCGTTTTGAGTGAATAAAATTGCTATGGTTTAATATTGAACTCTATTTTATGAATCTAAATAGAAAAAGTATAGGTTTACAGTCGGAAAAATAAGTTACAAGTCATTTTTGTAAAGGTAGTCATTTCAGTCGAAAGAACGACGTCTAGATTACCATTTTAGAAAACATACTTCCACTTTGAGTTTAACCATAATTTTTGGATATAGTTTCATGTTCATAATAAAAATCATTTTCTCAGAATAACAACTTTTAAATCAAAGTTTATCATAGTTTTTAATTAACTAACCCAAAACAGCCCGCGGTGTTACTACGACGGCGTAAATCCGGTTTTACGGTGTTTTTCGTGTTTCCAGGTTTTAAATCATTAAGTTAGCATATCATATAGATATAGAACATGTGTTTAGTTGATTTTAAAAGTCAAGTTAGAAGGATTAACTTTTGTTTGCGAACAAGTTTAGAATTAACTAAACTATGTTCTAGTGATTACAAGTTTAAACCTTCGAATAAGATAGCTTTATATGTATGAATCGAATGATGTTATGAATATCATTACTACCTTAAGTTCCTTGGATAAACCTACTGGAAAAGAAAAAAATGGATCTAGCTTCAACGGATCCTTGGATGGCTCGAAGTTCTTGAAGCAGAATCATGACACGAAAACAAGTTCAAGTAAGATCATCACTTGAAATAAGATTGTTATAGTTATAGAAATTGAACCAAAGTTTGTATATGATTATTAACTTGTATTAGAATGATAACCTACTGTAAGAAAAAAAGATTTCTTGAGATTGGATGATCACCTTACAAGATTGGAAGTGGGCTAGCAAACTTGAAAGTATTCTTGATTTTATGTAACTAGAACTTGTAGAATATATGAAGAACACTTAGAACTTGAAGATAGAACTTGAGAGAGATCAATTAGATGAAGAAAATTGAAGAATAAAAGTGTTTGTAGGTGTTTTTGGTCGTTGGTGTATGGATTAGATATAAAGGATATGTAATTTTGTTTTCATGTAAATAAGCCATGAATGATTACTCATATTTTTGTAATTTTATGAGATATTTCATGCTAGTTGCCAAATGATGGTTCCCACATGTGTTAGGTGACTCACATGGGCTGCTAAGAGCTGATCATTGGAGTGTATATACCAATAGTACATACATCTAAAAGCTGTGTATTGTACGAGTACGAATACGGGTGCATACGAGTAGAATTGTTGATGAAACTGAACGAGGATGTAATTATAAGTATTTTTGTTAAGTAGAAGTATTTTGATAAGTGTATTGAAGTCTTTCAAAAGTGTATAAATACATATTAAAACACTACATGTATATACATTTTAACTGAGTCGTTAAGTCATCGTTAGTCGTTACATGTAAGTGTTGTTTTGAAACCTTTAGGTTAACGATCTTGTTAAATGTTGTTAACCCAATGTTTATAATATCAAATGAGATTTTAAATTATTATATTATCATGATATTATCATGTATGAATATCTCTTAATATGATATATATACATTAAATGTCTTTACAACGATAATCGTTACATATATGTCTCGTTTAAAAATCATTAAGTTAGTAGTCTTGTTTTTACATATGTAGTTCATTGTTAATATACTTAATGATATGTTTACTTATCATAGTATCATGTTAACTATATATATATCCATATATATGTCATCATATAGTTTTTACAAGTTTTAACGTTAGTGAATCACCGGTCAACTTAGGTGGTCAATTGTCTATATGAAACATATTTCAATTAATCAAGTCTTAACAAGTTTGATTGCTTAACATGTTGGAAACATTTAATCATGTAAATATCAATCTCAATTAATATATATAAACATGGAAAAATTCGGGTCACTACAGTACCTACCCGTTAAATAAATTTCGTCCCGAAATTTTAAGCTGTTGAAGGTGTTGACGAATCTTCTGAAAATAGATGCGGGTATTTCTTTTTCATCTGATCTTCACGCTCCCAGGTGAACTCGGGTCCTCTACTAGCATTCCATCGAACCTTAACAATTGGTATCTTGTTTTGCTTAAGTCTTTTAACCTCACGATCCATTATTTCGACGGGTTCTTCGATGAATTGAAGTTTTTCGTTGATTTGGATTTCATCTAACGGAATAGTGAGATCTTCTTTAGCAAAACATTTCTTCAAATTCGAGACGTGGAAAGTGTTATGTACAGCCGCGAGTTGTTGAGGTAACTCAAGTCGGTAAGCTACTGGTCCGACACGATCAATAATCTTGAATGGTCCAATATACCTTGGATTTAATTTCCCTCATTTACCAAATCGAACAACGCCTTTCCAAGATGCAACTTTAAGCATGACCATCTCTCCAATTTCAAATTCTATATATTTTCTTTTAATTTCGGCGTAGCTCTTTTGTCGACTTTGGGCGGTTTTCAACCGTTGTTGAATTTGGATGATCTTCTCGGTAGTTTCTTGTATAATCTCCGGACCCGTAATCTGTCTATCCCCCACTTCACTCCAAAAAATCGGAGACCTGCACTTTCTACCATAAAGTGCTTCAAACGGCGCCATCTCAATGCTTGAATGGTAGCTGTTGTTGTAGGAAAATTCTGCTAACGGTAGATGTCGATCCCAACTGTTTCCGAAATCAATAACACATGCTCGTAGCATGTCTTCAAGCGTTTGTATCGTCCTTTTGCTCTGCCCATAAGTTTGTGGATGATAGGCAGTACTCATGTCTAGACGAGTTCCTAATGCTTGCTGTAATGTCTGCCATAATCTTGAAATAAATCTCCCATCCCTATCAGAGATAATAGAGATTGGTATTCCATGTCTGGAGACGACTTCCTTCAAATACAGTCGTGCTAACTTCTCCATCTTGTCATCTTCTCTTATTGGCAGGAAGTGTGCTGATTTGGTGAGACGATCAACTATTACCCAAATAGTATCAAAACCACTTGCAGTCCTTGGCAATTTAGTGATGAAATCCATGGTAATGTTTTCCCATTTCTATTCCGGGATTTCGGGTTGTTGAAGTAGACCTGATGGTTTCTGATGCTCAGCTTTAACCTTAGAACACGTTAAACATTCTCCTACGTATTTAGCAACATCGGCTTTCATACCCGGCCACCAAAAATGTTTCTTGAGATCCTTGTACATCTTCCCCGTTCCAGGATGTATTGAGTATCTGGTTTTATGAGCTTCTCTAAGTACCATTTCTCCAAATTTTGGTACCCAAATCCTTTCAGCCCTATACCGGGTTCCGTCTTCCTGAATATTAAGATGCTTCTCCGATCCTTTGGGTATTTCATCCTTTAAATTTCCCTCTTTTAAAAATCCTTGTTGCGCCTCCTTTATTTGAGTAGTAAGGTTATTATGAATCATTATATTCATAGATTTTACTCGAATGGGTTCTCTGTCCTTCCTACTCAAGGCATCGGCTACCACATTTGCCTTCCCCGGGTGGTAACGAATCTCAAAGTCGTAATCATTCAATAATTCAATCCACCTACGCTGCCTCATATTCAATTGTTTCTGATTAAATATGTGTTGAAGACTCTTGTGGTCGGTATATATAATACTTTTGACCCCATATAAGTAGTGCCTCCAAGTCTTTAATGCAAAAACAACCGCGCCTAATTCCAAATCATGCGTCGTATAATTTTGTTCGTGAATCTTCAATTGTCTAGACGCATAAGCAATCACCTTCGTTCGTTGCATTAATACACAACCGAGACCTTGCTTTGATGCGTCACAATAAATCATAAAATCATCATTCCCTTCAGGCAATGACAATATAGGTGCCGTAGTTAGATTTTTCTTCAATAACTGAAACGCTTTCTCTTGTTCATCATTCCATTCAAATTTCTTCCCTTTATGCGTTAATGCAGTCAAGGGTTTTGCTATTCTGGAAAAGTCTTGGATGAACCTTCTGTAGTAACCAGCTAGTCCTAAAAACTGACGTATGTGTTTCGGAGTTTTCGGGGTTTCCCACTTTTCAACAGTTTCTATCTTTGCCGGATCCACCTTAATACCTTCTTTGTTCACTATGTGACCGAGGAATTGAACTTCTTCCAACCAAAATGCACACTTTGAAAACTTAGCGTACAATTCTTCCTTCCTCAATACTTCTAACACCTTTCTCAAATGTTCACCGTGTTCTTGGTCATTCTTTGAGTAAATAAGTATGTCATCAATGAAAACAATGACAAACTTATCAAGGTATGGTCCACACACTCGGTTCATAAGGTCCATGAACACAGCTGGTGCATTAGTTAAACCAAACGGCATGACCATAAACTCGTAATGACCGTAACGTGTTCTGAAAGCAGTCTTTGGAATATCATCTTCTTTCACCCGCATTTGATGATACTCGGAACGTAAGTCAATCTTTGAATAAACAGACGAGCCTTGTAGTTGATCAAATAAGTCGTCGATTCTCGGTAGTGGGTAGCGGTTCTTGATGGTAAGTTTGTTTAACTCTCGTTAGTCGATACACAACCTGAATGTACCATCTTTCTTCTTGACAAACAAAACAGGAGCTCCCCACGGTGATGTGCTTGGTCGAATGAAACCACGCTCTAAAAGTTCTTGTAATTGGCTTTGCAGTTCTTTCATCTCGCTGGGTGCGAGTCTGTAAGGAGCACGAGCTATTGGTGCAGCTCCTGGTACAAGATCTATTTGAAATTCAACGGATCGATGTGGGGGTAATCCCGGTAATTCTTTCGGAAATACATCGGGAAATTCTTTTGCAATGGGAACATCATTGATGCTCTTTTCTTCAGTTTGTACTTTCTCGACGTGTGCTAGAACAGCATAGCAACCTTTTCTTATTAGTTTTTGTGCCTTCAAATTACTAATAAGATGTAGCTTCGTGTTGCCCTTTTCTTCGTACACCATTAAGGGTTTTCCTTTTTCTCGTATAATGCGAATTGCATTTTTGTAACAAACGATCTCTGCTTTCACTTCTTTCAATATATATGTATTTAATTCGTGATTCATTATAAACTGTTTAACGACGAAATTTAGCATACAAGCATGTATAAATATATACTCGAGCACTAGACATGTATACACTATTAATATATAAAAGATAAGATATGAATGCTCACGTATCAATATTGAGATTCAATATTGCAGGAAAGTACGTCGACGCAACAGAGATGATAAATACTAGGTTTGACTTACGAACAATACCCATGAACATTACCCATAACTTCCATAGCTATAACCCATAATTTCCTTAGTTCTATCCCGTTTGAAGCTTGTTTTGAAAGTGACACGTTCATGACCTCGTCGTAATATTTTATGTATAATATTACTAAAAATATTAAGATTAATAATAATAATAATCTTAATAATATAATAATAATAATAATAATAATAATAATAATAATAATAATAATAATAATAATAATAATAATAAATAAATACTTACAGAGTAATATGTGTAAAAAAACATGCGCAAGAAACCAGGTATTTATAGCCATAATTCCTGATTCTGATGCCCATGCGAGTGCATGGGATTTTAGTGCAAATCTCATGCACTTGCATGAGCTCATGCACTCGCATGGGTTTTATGCCTATTTCCCATGCGATCGCATGGCCGTCAGATCCAGCTCACATATTTTTTGTTTTCTTGTTTCTCGAAAGCATTTTCGTTCGCTTAGAAAACTCGCAATTTACGTTTTGTGACTCGTACCTTTGTCAAAATATAGTCTTAAATTATCAATAAACTATATCATTCAAAGTGTATCTTAAACTTTCGAGTGTTTTGGTCATTTACTTCTATAAATCATTGTCTCGCAATTTGTTGATATATATATAATAACAAATCGTTTTATGACCAAGTTAATATATATTTTCAACATTCATAAACACGTTTTAAATATACGTCGCAAGTTATTCATACAATTAATATTCCAACTTATCATATATATTCAAATAAATATTTAAACCAATAAGTTTAATGTACGGTATTAAATAATTAATACATTGTTATGTTTTCAAGTTATAGTATATATATATGTATCTATATACATATAATTGTTCGCGAATCGTCGAGAACAACCGAAAGGTATTTGAATAGTTCAAAAATTTTGAGATTCAGTTTTACAGACTTTGCTTATCGTGTCGGAAATGTTAATCATACAAAGATTAAGTTTAAATTTGGTCAGAAATTTCGGGGTCATCACAATATACACCAAAACCCCAACACGAGTAATATTGACCCATATTGCATTTGACCACGTTTGACTTATTGTTAAAATACCATTTTAACCCAAAATCACTTCTCGCGAGTAATTACGTCCAAAAACATCATTTAATAGTTAACAAAAGCGTTTAACATCCTTTTAATCCAAATTAGTGTCATTACTAATTTTGACCCATCAAAGTCAACCCATCTTGACATAAGTCCCAAAACATCTTTAATCACTAACGGCTAGTGATTTACTTTCCAAAATGCCATTTAATACTTGAATCAAACATTTATATACTTGATTCATCAAGTCTTGACCCGAAACATAATTTGACGCAATTCAAAGTCAATACCAAATTTTGACTAGTACACAAGTTCTTATAAGCATCCAAAATCACCAATACACTTCCAATCTAGTGACTAACACCCATAACCATAACAAATACCTCCAAATTCGTCATCAAACCCTAAACCTACAATAATCGGTTTCACTTTCACTAACAATACAACAAAACCCCCAATTTCATGAGAAATGGGGTTTATAACCCTAACTAGCTCAAACCCCAAACATGAACAAGAATCATAAACAACGAAAGTCAGAGTTAGGACTTACCAACACTACCACAACGTAGCCGTAAACGAGGAGGACAACATTTGTTCTTGCACTAAAGACCGAATCAAGCTTCTTCCTCTTCAAATCACCAATTCTCACTTTAAACTCTTTACTCTCTCACTAGGGTTTGAGGGTGAAGAGAGAAAGAAATGAGGATAAGATAAGCTTGGAACCAATTTTGTAGCCAAAAACTCGGCCTTGAAGTGAAAAGACCAAACTACCCTTCTTTTAAATTACAAAAATCATAAGTATGCTGAATCAGGGGGTGTGCCGCCGTACATACTTTAATACGCGCCCCGCGCACCAAGTGTAATTTGTGCGAGCCGCGCACATAAAAGCGCACCCCTCACAAATGTTTTTGTGAGCCGCGCACATAAAAGCGCGCTCCTCACACCAAGTGCAAATTTTGACTGGTTGCATTTTCTTCATACGTGCGCGCCTCACACCAAACTAGCGCGCCTCACAACTTCCAAACTTCAATTTATGGACATTTTCTTGCACTTTTAACCAATCGAACTTATACCCACAACCTTTATAACCCACGATAACATACGAGCTTCAAAATATAGGAAAATAATACAATTTGAGCGATAAAGACTTTAAAACCCGAATCCTCCAACTTTAATCATTATACACTTTTGAATTAGGGTCTTACAACTCTCCCCCACTTGAACTGGATCACGTCCCCGTGATCTCCGTCGCTTAACAAACCGGACCCACACTCAATGGTCCTCCGACATACATCCAAACTCGATGTCCATAACAATTTCCATTAACCCGAATATCTCACCACACGCTAATAGTTACTAGCGTGCATTACCGCAACCAGCGGTATCTCATACGCTCAACGTCCAAAATGCCCACTTAGGAAATACGGAAAACATCATATATTCCTTCAAATTTCTCAGCTACAACTCGCAGCAAGCTACATCCACAACTATAACACCCAACGCGATCTACTAAATTCACTACGCCGTGAACTAAATCTTGCGTTAATCCAGATCGAGAAGGATTTATGCCTCATTAAGACTCCGTACTTCATTGGTTTATAAACACATCACTCAATCGGTCAATCACGAATGTTCTCCGAATCAAGAACCAACTTCCCCCGTTACCACCATCGGGTTATTCCTTCAACGAAGGGATTTCAGTATCACCAAACAATCATGCTAGGGACACAACTTTCCCATCAATCGATCTGCACACGACCATCAGTCTCTGGATTAATCCAAAACGACAACAATACACCACGAGCTAGACAAAACATCAATACTCGACACAGGGTTTCTTCCCTAAACCCTCCAACGCATCCTTACATTACGGCTTCCTAGTACTAGCATGGAAAATTTTCGTGCACTAGAATCCCGTCAACAACGAATTATCATCCCGAAAATTCGCAATTCGTCACGCGACCCACAAAAATATCCACCAATGCCTGGTGAGTCCTCTTGCCTCGACCGTCCATTAAGAATGGCCTCGACATTTCATTGCAACCAACGGGTCGCATCACTAGGGAACACACTCTAGCAACAGACAACAACCGCGTGTCTCTATGTGAGACAATCGAAACCGGCACTCCCTGCCTCACAATCATCCATAAAGTGGAATAATCCACTGACAATTTCCACAAACACGTTTTTTGATAGGAAAAATACAACAACTGTCACAATATCTAACTTGTACCCACTCAATAATACTGTCCGATTTTTACGACAACCCAGATTTTCTCTGCGAGAACACCCGCAACAACATCTTCATTCTCTCACCTCAGTGATCTCTAACCTCGCACTTAGTCTCATACCGCACTTTGGTGCTACACGACCACCTTGTATAAGAAGTCTTACACTTCATTAGATCTAACACCACTGGAGATTCCTCGTACGACATTAAAAACTCCCCCACTTAGGGTTCAGCTCCATATTCTCACTGCCAAGATGATGACATCCCGCGAAATTGTCATTCCATGACACACATGACCATTCTCATCGTTGGTCATACACATCAAATCACCGCAAATTAACTTTAGCCTCTCAGAGCCGTCATACACAATCACTTGAGATATCGTACACACGACAACATCGCGCCTTCACACCACAAATCATAATTAATTGCCTTAATCGTTCGCAAAGCGAACTCCATCAAAGTCTCACATACATCTCTATGCCTAAGCATATGTCATTCCGATTAATCAGTCATGTATCTCAGTAGAGATCACCCGACCTTAACGAACCTTTATCAACAATTTCTCACTCTCATGGAGAAGAGTGATCAATTCGACACAATAATTGCGTCGACCGCAATATCAACACCTCATCATAACCTTTGGTCTAACCGAGCATTAAGTCTGTCACCGGCTCACCGGTAATCTTTCGTTCTTTACCCCCCGTCACTTAAGAGCAACAAGATTCGCTCATCCGTCACTTCATAAGAAGTATTGAACGCAATGCTCTTAAACTTCGACTTTCGCAACCATCGAATTACTATCGTCTGTCGACCACTATTATAATCTCCGCTGCTTCCAAGGGTATCTCACGGTCACCCTACGCACAAAGTGATCACACCATCACCGGAGTTGAACATCACACCTTGCGGGTATAAAGAGGCACCTGATGAAGTGTCATGCAGCCTCCCACCACAATCTACCAAGATTTAGAAACTCGATCTTTGGATCCCATACACCGATGTCACCCGTCTCTCCACAATAATGACCCGAAGTCATACCTACCCGACAAACCCTACGGTTTATTGTCTCATCAAAAGCTCCTAGCGATCACACGCTACCCACCATTTCCACAAGGCTAAATGATATAGCCTAACCAAACCTTTCATCCAACACTAAGGAGATGCTTGGAAACACCAAGTCTTACACCCTTCCGCAAGTCGACACAACCACTACTACAAGGAATATTCCATTAGGAATGATACCCTATAATCCACAACACGCTAACATACTAACGCAATCATCATCATACGAGTCCCACTATCATGAGTTTAATGACCCCGGGACTCCTTGATTCGCAAATTCCAAGGCGACTCACCGCTAGAATCCTTACACGATTCTCTAACCACACACTCTACCGAGTGTAACCTAAATTCCACAATCATTAGACTTGTTGCATCCCATTACGGAATTCAAGTCCTCGACGCACACACACGCACACATTAATTGATCATCCAAGTTACGATGGGTAACTACAACCAATGACAATCTCAACAGTGCACCCACTGCTTAGGCTGACTAAGCACGCGCCAAACTCGTGAGTTTGATCACTCACCTTAGCTAACCGAAACCACCGTAACACTTCCTGACTCACAAAGAACCCGATGTGACAACAAGCACATCACCCGAGACCACTATATCCTAGGAACCAATAAAAGGTTCCTAATTCATCCTGAATCTACCCCTCCCATGCTATGTTTCATCCGTTCGGTACTTGTCATGTCATGTTTGGTGTCAAGATACACTTTCGTAATAATGGTGATCAGTCACTATTACAATTGCGTACCTTACCATTTCCACATGGTCACGCAAAGTACTTTACCCGGACTGACGCAACATTCACACAAAATAAGACGCGATAACTCCTAGTACCTAAATGACCAAAGTCCTTACCGTGAACTTGATCACTCAAAACCGCCAAACATCCGAATCTCTCCAATAGATTCGTCTCTAGGACACCGCACCAAATAGATATATGTATATATGTGACGCCCCGTACAAAACCATCATGTACGGATCATCAACAACAGGTCCATTACACGGTATAATACTATATGCTGTTTAAAAAATAAGTTTTGCCTTCATGAAAAGGTAACGTCTTTACCAACGTCAAATGTTTTACAAAAGATGACGTCTTTACCAACGTCAAATGTTTTACAAAAGTTAACGTGCTTCTACGAGTAGAAAGCATCAACATAAGTATGTGACACAAAGGTCATTACAGAACCATAGCTCGTAAATATCATAAGTTGTGAATGTAAAATAAAGTTCCATGATTGAGACATCTCTAAGTAATGCAGCGGAATTCTAACACAGCGAATCTGTAACAGCAAGTCTATAGCACCAAGACTAATACAGCAAGTCTAACAGCGAAAGCAACAACGTCTAAGCACCTGAGAAATACATGCTTAAAAATGTCAACACGAATGTTGGTGAGCTATAGTTTGTTTGTAATCAGCAATGTAATGTAGACCACGAGATTTCAGCGCTTCAAATCAGCATTTCAAATCAGCATTTCAAATCAGCATTTCAAATCAGTATGATAAAGTATATGATTATCCGTGGGCACCCGGTAACTAACTTAACAAGTAATATCACCCCCTAAAAGTACACCTGGCAAGTGCGTAAGTTTACGAAGTATTAAACACCCGTTGAATGCTAGCACGACTAGCCCGAGTGGGGATGTCAAACCCTATAGATCCATATCTAAGATTCGAGTTCACCGGTTCATAAACCAATGACTAAACGTTACCAAGCTAAGGGGAATCTTTGTACCGTTATGTCACCCACACATATGTAAAGTTTAAGTACTCGTGTCTAGTATGTAAAACATAAAAAACGCATGTATTCTCAGTCACAAAAATAGTTAAAGTAAAAAGGGAAGCTATAACTCACAGTGAATGTGCGGTAAAAGTCGCTATGAAAAGTATGCAAGTAGTAAGTTGGTCCAAACAAGTAAGTTGGTCGATCCAAAAGGTCCTCAACCTAATTCAAAGGTTACTAGGTCAGTAAATTGTCCCCAAAAGTTTAAAAGTGAATAAATTAAGTCTTAAGTATCATCATCATTGTAGTGACCCGAACTTTTACGTGATTATATATTAATTGAAAACTATATTTGCATGATTAAATGTTTTCAACATGTTAAGCAATCAAACTTGTTAAGACTTGATTATTTGAAATGAGTTTCATGTAGACAATTGACCACCCAAGTTGAACGACGATTTACGAACATTAAAACTTGTAAAAATGACATGACGATATATATATATATGGATATACATATAGTTAACATGAGATTATGATAAGTAAGTATCTCCATAAGTATATTAACAATGAGTTATATACATAAAAATGAGACTACTAAGTTAAGAAACTCGAAACGACATATATAACGATTATCGTTATTACAACGTCTTACTAAATACATATGTATCATATTAAGATATTGTTACACTATATTTAACATGATAAAATGATAATTATATATATCATTAAGTATGTTAACAATGAACTACATATGTAAAACAAGACTACTAACTTAAGAATTTTGAAACGAGGCATATATGTAACGATTATCGTTGTAACGACATTTTAATGTATATATATCATATTAAGATATATTCATACATCATAATATCTTGATAATGTAATAATTTAACATCTCATTAGATATAATAAACAATAGGTTAATAACATTAAATGAGATCGTTAACTTAAAGGTTTCAAAACAACACTTACATGTAACGACTAACGATGACTTAACGACTCAGTTAAAATGTATATACATGTAGTGTATTTAGATGTATTAGTACACTTTTAAAAGACTTCAAGACACATATTAAAGTACTTCTACTTAACAAAAATTCTTACAATTGCATTTTCATTCATTTTCATCAACAATTCTAGTCGTATGCAGCCTTATTCGTACTCGTACAATACCCAGCTCTTAGACGTATATACTATTGGTATATACACATAATAATTCAGCTCTTAGCAGCCCTAGATAGTCAACAAACATATGGAACCAACAATTAGACAACTAGCATGACATATGAGCAAGGAAACAAAAACAAGAACTCCTTTTAACCCCACTCACCTTCACCACTCACCACCTACTCCATTTCACTTCCAATTTTCTTCCCAATTCTCTCTCAAAACACACTCACTCTTCCATGAACGTCTAAGTTACTATTTTTCCAACAAAAATCATCAAATACAAGCTTTGGTTATTACCTATAATCATCATAAAGACAATTACTCGAGAACACATCAAGAACACTTCCAAGTTTACAAGTTTACTTCCAAGTTTCCTAATCCATTCCAAGCAATCATCTAAGATCAAGAAACCTTTGTTATTTACAGTAGGTTATCTTTCTAAATCAAGGCAATATTCATATTCAAGCTTTGATTCAATTTCTATAACTATAACTATCTTAATTCGAGTAATAATCTTACTTGAACTTGTTTTTGGGTCATAATTCTATTTCAAGAACTTCCAAGCCATCAAAGATCCTTTGAAGCTCAAGTTATTTTTTCATCATTTCCAGTAGGTTTACCTACTAAACTTGAGGTAGTAATGATGTTCATAACATCATTCGATTCATATATATAAAACTACCTTATTCGAAGGTTTAAACTTGTAATCACTAGAACATAGTTTAGTTAATTCTAAACTTGTTCACAAACAAAAGTTAATCCTTATAACTTGACATTTAAAATCAACTAAACACATGTTCTATATCTATATGATATGCTAACTTAATGATTTAAAACCTGAAAACACGAAAAACACCGTAAAACTGGATATACTCCGTCGTAGTAACACCGCGTACTGTTTTGGGTTAGTTAATTAAAAACTATGATAAACTTTGATTTAAAAGTTGTTCTTCTGGAAAAATGATTTTTCTTATGAACATGAAACTATATCCAAAAATCATGGTTAAACTCAAAGTGGAAGTATGTTTTTCAAAATGGTCATCTAGACGTCGTTCTTTCGACTGAAATGACTACCTTTACAAAAATGACTTGTAACCTATATTTCTGACTATAAAGTTATACTTTTTATGTTTAGATTCATAAACTTAAGTTAAATATGAAACCATAGCAACTTGAATCACTCAAACGGATTTAAAACAAAGAAGTTATGGGTAAAACAAGATTGGATATTTTTGATTGTTGTAACTACGTGAAAATTGGTAACAAATCTATATTAATCACATCCTAGCTAACTCATATTGTATTATACATGTATTCTAATATATTATGTAATCTTGGGATACCATAAACACGTATGCAAATGTTTTGACATATCATATCGACCCATGTATATATATTATTTGGAACAACCATAGACACTCTATATGCAGTAATGTTGGAGTTAGCTATACAGGGTTGAGGTTGATTCCAAAAATATATATACTTTGAGTTGTGATCTAGCCTGAGACGTGTATACACTGGGTCGTGGATTGATTCAATATAATATATATCGATTTATTTCTGTACATCTAACTGTGGACAACTAGTTGTAGGTTACTAACGAGGACAGCTGACTTAATAAACTTAAAACAGTAAAACGTATTAAAAATGTTGTAAATATATTTTGAACATACTTTGATATATATGTACATATTTGTTATAGGTTCCTGAATCGACCAGTGGCCAAGTCTTACTTCCCGACGAAGTAAAAATCTGTGAAAGTGAGTTATAGTCCCACTTTTAAAATCTAATATTTTGGAATGAGAATACATGCAGTTTTATAAATGTTTTACAAAATAGACACAAGTAAATGAAACTACATTCTATGGCTGGATTATTAAACCGAATACGCCCTTTTTTAGTCTGGTAATCTAAGAATTAGGGAACAGACACCCTAATTGACGCGAATCCTAAAGATAGATCTATTGGGCCCAACGAACCCCATTCAAAGTACCAGATGCTTTAGTACTTCGAATTCATCATGCCCAAAGGGAGTCCCGGAATGATAGGGGATATTCTATATGCATCTTGTTAAGGTCGGTTACCAGGTGTTCACCATATGAATGATTTTTATCTCTATGTATGGGATGTATATTGAAATATGAAATCTTGTGGTCTATTATTACAATTTGATAAATATATAGGTTAAACCTATAACTCTCCAACATTTTGGTTGACGTTTAAAGCATGTTTATTCTCAGGTGATTATTAAGAGCTTCCGCTGTTGCATGCTAATATATGGACAAGATTTGGTGTCAGCATGCTTGTATAATATTGTTTAAAACTACATTCGAGATTTATTTTGTTGTAACATATTAATATTGTAAACCAATATGTATTGGTAGTGTGTAAGTGTGATATTTTTAGATTATCATTTCTGGATAATCTAGGTGGTGTCTTTTTAACCTTGTCGATAAAATAAAGGTTATGGTTTGTTTTAAAAACGAATGCAGTCTTTGAAAAACGTCTCATATGAAGGTTTTTCGTATGCCCGAGAGACATATTAAATTAATGTAGCGAATATGTTGTGATCCAAGTCGGGTCATACCCAATAACAAGCTTACCGACACCTTATTAGTATTTGATTGTAACGATTGGTTCATTGATCAAATACGCGACACTTGAACTTTAAGAAAAATGGTTTTCTTAAATATTACTTGATGTGTATATGTATAAATTATGGAATAATTTATATGGATTTAATTATTTATAGGTTAAATAATTAATTTAGTTATGTTACATTTTATAAAATTGGTTTTATAAATTTAAATGTACATAACTAATAATAATGTGATGGAAGTTTATAAAAGAGAGGAGTTTTATAAAATTAAGTTTTATAAAAAAAAAAAACTATTTTATAAAACAAATGAATGTGGCATGGGAGATAGAGTTAGTGGGTTCATGTACTCATGCTTTGACTACTTGGTTTTCCCATATATCTAAATATACATGCCTAGCTCTCTTGGGACTTCAACACACATGCAAACACACATCTTTTACTTGCAAAAAAAAAATTCTGCACACCCATTATTATTGCTTGCTGCTGCCGTGACCTTTCAAGGAGGAAGAAGGGTTCATTTTCTTTTTTTTGCAAGCTAATTCTAGTGTCATTAAATCCTAACCTAAAGCTAGGGTGTTGGTGCACAAGTTTGGGGTATATCTACTTGAGGTTTCATACTTTTGGAGCTCCATTCACCATCATCATCTTCATCATTCATTACCTAGCTTGGAATAGGTAAAACCCTCTAACTTGCTCTTTTACTTTGTAAGCATATTATCTAGACTTGATATTCATATGGGATTCATGTTTAATTGGTTAAACTTTGTAAAGATTGGTTTTAAAATGCTTCCGCTCTATGTTATTAAAATCGACCTAAATGACATTAACATATATGGATATGAAACTTAGTAATCTTATGAATCCCAACAATGGTATCTAGAGCCAAGTTATAGATATATGCTTCTTGTATTTGGCTTGTAAACCCATTTTCTTTACAATCTAGTAACATGCATGAAACTAGAAAGTAAAAATTTTGGGTTTTGGGTGGGGGTTATATTTTGGCCGAAAATATGGGGTTCCAAATGGGTTTTGGAGCTTCAAGTTTGGCCATGATTTGTTGTTGTTTTGGTTCACAATCATGCCTTGACCTTGTGGTTGGATTTGTGTATGATTTGGTTGTATTTTGATGCTTGTAAATTCATTCATTTGGTTTGTAATAATCTTGTAATTTTATGATGTAATTTATTTTATTTGGTATGTAAAATAGATTAGGTTGTAATTTCCTTTTCTAGAAAAATGTATTAGGTCATATATTTTGTAATAGAAAAGTGAAGATTCAAGAAGATTACAAGATGGAGCATTAGGATGCAAGAGTTAGTGGGAGATTTGTTAATCTCCTACTTTGTGATTTTAACCCTTTAGGTAACACTTGTTTTGGCTAAACAAGTGTTTACCACTTTGGCATGATTGTGGACTTTTATTTTGCATGCTTGGTTGTTTATTGTATGATTGTGGATTGTATGTTTGTATGCTACAAGTTAATCACACAAGTTAACAACAAATAAAACTAAAATTTAATTGGTTAAATTAGACGTTATTAACAACATGTAAAAACGACAATTTAATTGGTTAAATTGAAATGACAAAAAGACGTTAATAAATGGTTATTAAGAACAAGAAACGGATTGCACATATAAAATGGTTTATATCAAGGTAATAAAATTGGCATTATTACATAACATGAAAATGGATTTTCACATAAACCATACACTAAATGCATGTTAGTGTATGGTGCAAAAGTTTTCTCAAACTAGAATTAATGAAAACTTAAAATCCCTTATTAACAAGGCAAACAAGTTAAACGCCATCCTATTGTGTGACACTTAAAAGTATTAGGGAACTCATGATGGGATAAAGGTCACCTAACCATTATGAGCAAACTAATATGATTAAGGTAAATTTCGCATGCTTGTGGGATAAAGGTCACCTAACCACATGTATGTTAAATTTACAAGTCTATACAAGTAGGACGACTTGATTTGGGAATCATGAACTTAGGGTCACCGAAGCATGAGGAACAAATAGGCGTTGATGGGATAAATATGCCATGCAAAAGGATTGCATGATCCCATACTCTAGAAGTTGCAAATGGATTGCAATTGTCATTCATTGACTACCTAGCTAAATCAAATTGCGGGATAAAGGTCACCTAACCGAAATTTAGTTTACCGTTGGATTCTAGAATTTAATAATTCAATTTGATTTAAAGGGTATTGAATGTTAAATTAAAATCGATACTTAAACGAACTTTGTTAATTTTGTAGATGGCCGCCAATAACAACAACAACATTCCAAACGCACCACTTAACTTAAACCACCTATCATTAAGGTCTCTCTTAGAGAAAGACAAACTCAACCATACCAACTTTATGGATTGGTTCCGCAATCTTCGGATCGTCCTCAAACAAGAGGATAAAGCGTATGTACTTGAGGACCCCATTCCCGATCAACCGGATGAGAATGATGTGGAGGCAATGGCCTCTTACGATAAGTATTGCCACGACTCCCTTCAAGTCTCATGCTTAATGCTTGGGACTATGATTCCCGAACTCCAAAAGGATTTTGAGCATCATAGTGCATACGACATGATAACGCAATTGAAGGAGATGTTCCTTCAACAAGCACGTGTCGAGCACTTCGAAACGGTTCGGGCGCTACATGCTTGTCGTATGGACGATACCCAATCGGTTTCATCTTATGTACTTAAGATGAAAAGATTTATCGATCGTGCTAACCGTCTTAACCTAAACATTTCCAATGAGTTAGCCACCGATCTTATCCTTAACTCCCTATCAAAAAGGTTTGATCAATTTGTAATTAATTACAATATGAATGGGATGGATAAGAGCATAGGTGAGCTTCACGGTATGCTTAGAACGGCGGAAACTAGCATGGGTAAAAGGGCTTTACCCGTGTTAGCAATCGATCAAGGTGGATCCAAAGGTAACACCTCTAAGCCAAAGGTGGCTAAGAGAAAAGGACCCGCCCATCAAGGCAAAGGGAAGGGGAAGATGGTTACCCCAATCATCAACAAGGCTAAGAAGCAAAAGGTAGCCGTGAAGGCAAACCCCAAGGAAGACCCATGTTTCGGTTGCGGTGAGATGGGTCATTGGAAACGAAACTGTCCGGTCTATCTTAAGGAGTTGAAGGACAAGAGGGATGCAGGGCAAACCTCAGGTAATATATATATGGTATATATAGAGCTTAGTATTACTTCTTCTAATACATGGGTATTAGACACGGGATGTGGAACTCATATTTGCAATTCTTTGCAGGGGTTCAAAAGAAGTGATCGTATGGCGGGAACATCAAATCTCTATATGGGCAATGGTGCAAAGGTGCATGTTAAAGCTCAAGGAGAATTTGTTTTGAAGCTTCCAAGTGGATTGGAGCTTATTTTAGAAAATGTTTTGTATGCACCGGATTTATGTCGAAACATTATTTCTATTTCTCGCTTAAAACAATGTGGTTACGTTGTTAATTTTATTGATGATGATATTCATGTTTCTAAAGATAATGTATTCTATTTCGAGGCTTCGCCTTCAAATGGAATTTATGAATTGGTTCATGATGACACATCATCGAGCTCTATATACCACACTAGCACCAAGAAACTCAAAAGGGATTTGAGTGATTCCTATTTATGGCATTGTCGCCTTGGTCATATAAACAAGAACCGAATGCATACACTTCAAAGGAATGGACTTTTGAAATCAAATGAAATGGATTCGTTTGATGTATGTGAATCTTGTTTACAAGGCAAGATGACTAAAGCACCTTTCAAAGGAACTTATGAAAGGGCTAAAGATTTATTGGGATTAATACATTCGGATGTATGTGGACCCTTTAAACCCATGACTAGGAATGGTGAAAGATACTTTGTTACTTTCATTGATGACTTTAGTCGTTTCGGATATGTCTACTTATTAAGACACAAGGACGAAACGTTTGAAGCATTCAAAGAATATCAAAACGAAGTACAAAATCAACTCAATAGGACAATTAAGGTACTTCGTACCGATAGAGGAGGTGAATACCTAAGCGATGCCTTCCAAGATCATATTAGGAGTTGTGGGATTATTTCACAACTTACTCCACCCGGAACACCCCAACTTAATGGAGTTTCCGAAAGGAGGAACCGAACCCTAATGGATATGGTTCGATCTATGATGGCAAGAAGCTCGTTGTCTCTATCATTTTGGGGTTATTGTCTAAGCTCCGCGGCTCGTATTTTAAATATGGCCCCAACCAAGAAAGTGGAACGAACTCCTCACGAGATGTGGTTTGGAAAACCTCCTTCTCTATCATACTTAAAAGTATGGGGATGTGAAGCTTATCCTAAGCGTTATGTAGCTAATAAGCTACATGCTCGATCCACAAAGTGTATCTTCATAGGATATCCCAAAGATGACATGGGATATTACTTCTATGATCCATCCGAGCAAACGGTATTTGTTGCTCAGAAAGCGGAATTCCTAGAAACCAAGTTCCTTATGGAAGGTGATGGTGAAAGGAAGATAGATCTTGTAGAGGTACAAGATCAAGCCGATGATACACAATTGGTTGGCACTAGTACTCAACATGAGGATGTTGAAAATGATCAAGTGGATGATCAAGGTACACAAGACGTTCGAAGATCTAGTAGGATTAGTAATCCTCCCGAGAGATATGGGTTTCTCGTGGATGGTTGCTATACGGTTGATTTGGATGAACCGACAAACTACGTAGATGCTTTATCAAGGATTGATAAAGATAAATGGCAGGATGCCATGAACGCCGAGATGCAATCCATGTATGAAAACCAAGTGTGGGAACTTATTGAGCAACCTCCTAGCTCTAAGCTAGTTGATTGCAAATGGCTTTTCAAGAAGAAAACCGACATACATGGAAACTTGGATACATATAAAGCTAGACTTGTAGCAAAAGGTTTCACTCAGACTCAAGGGGTTGATTATGATGAAACTTTCTCGCCAGTGGCAATGCTAAAGTCTATTAGGATATTATTTGCCATTGCTGCTCACTACGACTATGAAATATGGCAAATGGATGTCAAAACCGCTTTCCTAAATGGATATCTTATGGAAGATGTCTATATGGTTCAGCCTGAAGGTTTTGTTGATCCAAAATATCCTAAAAGGGTATGCAAGTTAAAGAAGTCAATCTACGGATTGAAACAAGCATCTAGAATGTGGAATCATCGTTTTAATGAGGAAGCCGAGAAATTTGGCTTCATTAAAAATGGTGATGAAGCTTGTGTATATAAGAAAGCTAGTGGGAGCACTATCATGTTCCTTGTACTATATGTGGATGATATATTATTATTTGGGAATGATATTACCACAATGCAAGGAGTCAAAACTTGGCTAAAGAGTTGCTTCTCCATTAAGGATCTTGGAGATGCACAATACATATTGGGGATAGGGATCTATAGGAATAGATCCAAGAGATTGATAGGTTTAAGTCAAAGTACATACATTGATAAAATCTTGAAAAGGTTCAAGATGGAAAACTCTAAGAGAGGTTTGGTACCTATTCTAAAAGGAACCGTTCTCAGTTCATCTCAGTGTCCTGCCACGAAAGATGAACAGGAGAGAATGAAGAAAGTCCCATACGCATCTGCTATTGGGTCTATCATGTATGCAATGATATGTACTAGACCGGATGTGTCATGCGCTCTAAGCCTGACAAGTAGATACCAGAATAACCCAGGAAATAGTCATTGGATTGCTGTTAAAAGCATATTGAAATACCTTAGGAGGACTAAGGATATGTTTCTAATATATGGGTCTGGTGAGGAGGAACTCGCTGTAAAAGGTTACGTGGACGCGAGTTTCCAAACTGATCGAGATGACTCTCGATCACAATCCGGTTATGTCTTCATGTTAAATGGTGGTGCGGTCTCTTGGAAGAGTTCAAAACAGGAGGTTGTTGCGTTATCCACTACAGAGTCGGAGTACATTGCCGCCTCACTGGCAGCTCAGGAAGCTGCATGGATGAAGAAATTCATCGACGACTTAGGAGTGGTCCCTTCCATTCAGGACCCCCTTGAGATCTTTTGTGACAACGAGGGTGCGATTGCTCAAATCAAGGAACCTCGTGCTCATCAAAAGACTCGTCACATTGAGCGGAGATTCAACTACATCAGGGATGAGGTTGAAAAGGGAAAGATATGTATTCACAAAGTTCACACAGATCAAAATGTTGCGGATCCACTCACGAAGCTTTTACATGGGCCAAAGCATGAGGGACATGTTTGTGCATTAGGGCTTCGATATTCTAGTGATTGGAATTGATCTATTTTATGTATTGTACCGGAACGAAATTATTCAAACTCATTAATATAACTATGGTGTTAATTTATTTGAGTTATGTTCCTATTTTGCATATTTCATCCATGAATAAGCAATTATTCTAAATTTCCGTAGTCGATCACATTTGTGGGAACAAGTGTGAGGTTTAGACTATTATGAACTTGGATTGGTATACATTCATAGGTTGAATGTGGGGCAAGGTTGCAACCAAGGTTCATAGATATTTGTGGGAAACAAATATTGGAAGACCCGCTCTCAAGAATTACTGTATAGAGCCTTTGTGGTTGATCACATGTAATCTTGAGTAAAGGCGAATATCATTGTATCCTCTGACCTGAGATACATATTGGGTTCGGATATTCACCAAGCATTGTGCCTTGATTCTTTCCTTCGCTATTCTGAAAATTGGTAGTACATAAGGAAGAACTCAGGTATATTACAAAGTGTATATCTAGGGCGTATGTAGTCAAGATGGAATTTGTCCCTCTTATTCGTTGAGAGTCAGATGTCTAAGGCCTGATAAAGTTAAATCTATAAGAGAGTGGTCACTCTGTATCTCTTGGATTTGACATGACATCTAGGATGAAAGGATATAATGAAAGATTCACCTACGTATATCAGTTCGAGTAGGGAGCTCGAAAGGGATGATGTTATTGAATGGCACAAAGTCATAACATATTAGGGGTGATGGACGGTGTGTTAGGCTGTATCCATCACTTGCATTAATTTCTTATGTTTCTCGTGCAAGTGGGAGATTGAAGGTTTTTCGTATGCCCGAGAGACATATTAAATTAATGTGGCGAATATGTTGTGATCCAAGTCGGGTCATACCCAATAACAAGCTTACCGACACCTTATTAGTATTTGATTGTAACGATTGGTTCATTGATCAAATACGCGACACTTGAACTTTAAGAAAAATGGTTTTCTTAAATATTACTTGATGTGTATATGTATAAATTATGGAATAATTTATATGGATTTAATTATTTATAGGTTAAATAATTAATTTAGTTATGTTACATTTTATAAAATTGGTTTTATAAATTTAAATGTACATAACTAATAATAATGTGATGGAAGTTTATAAAAGAGAGGAGTTTTATAAAATTAAGTTTTATAAAAAAAAAAAAAACTATTTTATAAAACAAATGAATGTGGCATGGGAGATAGAGTTAGTGGGTTCATGTACTCATGCTTTGACTACTTGGTTTTCCCATATATCTAAATATACATGCCTAGCTCTCTTGGGACTTCAACACACATGCAAACACACATCTTTTACTTGCAAAAAAAAAAATTCTGCACACCCATTATTATTGCTTGCTGCTGCCGTGACCTTTCAAGGAGGAAGAAGGGTTCATTTTCTTTTTTTTGCAAGCTAATTCTAGTGTCATTAAATCCTAACCTAAAGCTAGGGTGTTGGTGCACAAGTTTGGGGTATATCTACTTGAGGTTTCATACTTTTGGAGCTCCATTCACCATCATCATCTTCATCATTCATTACCTAGCTTGGAATAGGTAAAACCCTCTAACTTGCTCTTTTACTTTGTAAGCATATTATCTAGACTTGATATTCATATGGGATTCATGTTTAATTGGTTAAACTTTGTAAAGATTGGTTTTAAAATGCTTCCGCTCTATGTTATTAAAATCGACCTAAATGACATTAACATATATGGATATGAAACTTAGTAATCTTATGAATCCCAACATCATATAGAGGTCAAAATCTCGCAACGAAATCAATTAATATGGAACGTTTATAATCGATATGAACGGGACATTTCAATCATCATCATCATCATTCATAAAAGATAAAGTAAGTTTTCAACAAGAATAGAGATCAAAGAAATAGGCTAACTTCGGACAGCTGCTACGACCTCTATACAAACTGAAATGACGGGCGGCTAGTGGACAAGGCTCCGTTTGTGAGTCCTCTTACCACTGTCCAATTTTCATATCCTATCTCAATGTCGTTTGACCATGGTGACGGTTTAAGCGAGAGTAGGTCAGAAATTTTAGCAAGTCATTACGAAGGCGTAGTGACTTTCGGAAGGCTATAAATCATAAACCGTATATCGGATTTAGGCGAGTCTTAAATGAAAAGTTATCTACTCGAACCAAACTATCTAAAAATAAACTTTCCAGAAGTTCCAGGAGTCTGATCAGACCCCGAAAAACAGAAAACTAGTGCTCCGGTGGGTTTCTTGGTGCTTGATGCTCATCACGGTTCTCATCCTTGATGCGTGTAAGCTTCAAGTGTACAACTCTTTGATGTTTTAGCATCACTTTGACCAAGTTTCAACCATCAACACACAACTAAGAGTAAAAGCTAACATTCTACAAGTTTTGAACATCAAGTTTGTCTCTTTATTGCATAAACACAATAAAGCTTCAACATTTGTCCTTTTGACACAAGTTTATGCATCTTCATCATATGAGATGATGAAGACTTGATTTTTATTACCATAAAAATCATAAAAAGGTTCCAAGTGAGTGAGATCTACAATAATAGCTTAGATCTTCAAGTATTAAGAAACTCTAAGCTAGAAAGCTTGGATCATTACAAGATTGATGAGACCATAAGCTAGAAAGCTAAGATCTAGTAAAAGTAATGAGACCATAAGCTAAAAAGCTAAGATCTTTAACAAAATAATGAAATCCTAAGCTAGAAAGCTTGGATCTTTAATGTTCTTGAAGATCCTTAAAGCAAAAAGCTAGATCTTCAAGTTTCATGAAGATCATAAACACAAGTTTTGATCTTTTTAACAAAATAAAGGGATCATAAGCTAGAAAACTTAGATCCAACAAAGTAATGAAGATTCAAAGCTAGAAAGCTTGAATCTTTCATGTTCTTGAAGGATTCAAATCAAAGTTTGAATCTTCAAGATATAACACGATCAAGAAGCTAAAAAGCTTGATCCTTTAATGATGATGATGATGTCGTGTAGAAGAAGAGAAGAAGAAGAAGAAGAAAATTTAAACTTACAATTTTTAGTGTGAGAAAGACTAGAGAGAGAATTAGAGAGCAAGTGTGTGTAAAATGCGAATGAGATCAAGTGTGAAATGAGAGAAATGAGCTTGGTATTTATAGTGTGGTGGTGGTGGTGGTGGTCTCCAAAACCGGCGGCCAAATGGGGGGGACAAGGGGACACCTTTTTGCTTATTGTATGGTGGTGGTCTAAAGGTGGTGCTTATTGTTGGGATCCCATGCAACATGTATGGTAATGGTTAACAAAAATGCTAGCATGTTGACTCATATTAATGGGTTTTTGTCTTACTTCTTAATGGGTCATAATCCATTTAAAATTGGGCTAACTTAAGAGTCCAATAACTAAAGTAGGGTGAGCTTAAGTCCAATAAGGTAGAAAGTCCAACAAGACTAACTAGTGTGCATTAGTAAATTACTAAGCGTAATTAAGCAACCAATAAGTCAAGTAATTGTCATTAGAAAATAACAATTTGTATTACGTAGTCATAATATTCCAATTATGACTAAAATTAATCGTGTACAGAGTACATAGCTCGTCCTAAACGTCCAGTGACACTAACGGTCATAAAAGCATTCGAGGATCAAGTTAAGTGATTAAGCACTTAATAGCACGTTGTAAGATATTAACGAAAGCAATTACTCGTGAATAAAGATCCTAGAGCATAAACTAGCTCAGTACGCACGTATACGCAGATTCGTGAAAGTATAGAGCACCAAAAATATAAGTCGAAAAAGTCGGGTCGTTACAATATATACACCTATATACAATATAATAATAGATATACACAAGTACACCGCAACAACAAGTCAACCTACAACCTAGGTGACTATCACTAAAATAGCATTCAAGTTCGCCTACTTACATTAGGAACTAGCTTTCTAAGGCACTAGTTTACTCACGAAATGAGGCCCCACATAATCCCACATTGGACAAGCACAAGTCCTAGTTAGTCACCTACTCTAAATCGGAAAAAAAATTTCAAAATTACACTAAGTAACTATTCACCCCTTCTGGTTACTTACAGATTGTTCTTCGCGGACGATGAACCGGAAGATAATCTTTCTCGAGTGGACACATTGCACACTTGTTATCTTCTGTTATCATATTGTGTATGTAACGACCCAAATTCTGTTTACCAAAAATGAAGCACCTTTTTTTTTATATATAAGTTAGGTCCCAATGTAGCGTTCATAATACATAACATTTCCAACTCTGTTTTAACAAAAACATAATTTCATAACGTTACGTTTTACAACTTATAATGACCCTTGGTACACAAAGGACACATTACAAAATCATTTGTAACAATGACCCAATTACACAAAACACGGGTTAATACTCAATAACCCAACCCAATACCAAGAGCATAATCCCGGGGACTACCAAATCCCCAATCCGCGTCCAAATCTCCGAAAGCCACCCCATCGAGCCCAAGTACTCCTACAAATATAGTCTAATGACTAGCTAGCCTTACAATCACAATACCTGTAAAAAGGTAAACAACGAGAGGGGTAAGCTAACGCTTAGTGAGTGCAATAAGTATACACATGCATATATAATATACCTACTTGCAACCACTTACTCACATACCACAAACATGCTAGCATTATAATATTAGCATAAAAACTCCAAGTATAAAGCTAATAACCTCCAATACCGCAACTAGCATTAACAATAGCATATACTCCAAAATATAATATGCTACACTACAAAACATACACAAACTATATGGTTAACCATAAACGCGTCATGGTGCTACCGGCTCCGTGGTTCACATCCATACGTAATGATAAGACACTACCGGCTCCGTGGTTCACGTCACTACGCATTTTAGTCATACTCCTTTATAGTGCTACCGGCTCCGTGGTTCACACTTTGGTGCTACCGGCTCCGTGGCTCACACCTCATTTTACAGTGCTACCGGCTCCGTGGTTCACACTTTGATGCTACCGGCTCCGTGGTTCACATCACAACTCGAGTCATACTCACATTAAGGCGCTACCGGCTCTGTGGTTCACAACTTAACAACTCGTGCTATAGTGCTACCAGCTCCGTGGTTCACACTACAACACACATACCATAGTGCTACTGGCTCCATGGTTCACACTACAATACACGTACCATGATGCTACCGGCTCCGTGGTTCACATCATAGTACACTCGCACATACTATGGCACTACCGGCTCCGTGGTTCATGCCATAGCATTCAAATAAATATACTATATACATACATACATAAATATCCCACTCACCTTGGAAAGCCCGCACAAGTCACGTATGTAAATCGCCTCCAAACGCAACCGAGCAAACCTTTACCTATAATACACATATAGGTACAATACATATAAATAACAACTCTCTGAAAGAGAACTCAACACTCACATCCCTTAGTTGAGGGACCTCACCTTGCTCGTTTGACTAGCCTATTTATCTCCCAATGAGCTCAATCCGATTACCACTTCGGGTGGTAATTCAAACCCACACTAATAAGTACAAGTTAACCTAATTTTCACTTTACACTAATTTGACCAACCTAGGTCCCAACACTAGATTACTACTTAGGTAGTGATCATTTCAAACACCATATACACCAAAACCCCAACACGAGTAATATTGACCCATATTGCATTTGACCACGTTTGACTTATTGTTAAAATACCATTTTAACCCAAAATCACTTCTCGCGAGTAATTACATCCAAAAACATCATTTAACACTTAACAAGAGCGTTTAACAACCTTTTAATCCAAATTAGTATCATTACCAATTTTGACCCATCAAAGTCAACCCATCTTGACATAAGTCCCAAAACATCTTTAATCACTAACGGCTAGTGATTTACTTTCCAAAACACCATTTAATACTTGAATCAAACATTTATATACTTGATTTATCAAGTCTTGACCCAAAACATAATTTGACGCAATTCAAAGTCAATACCAAATTTTGATGTGACAACTCGAAAATTTTCGACCAAATTTAAACTTTAATCTTTATATGATTCCGACACGATAAGCAAAGTTTGTAATGTTGAGTCTCGAAAATTTTGGAACTATGTTCATACATTCAATTACCCTTTTGACTATGCTCGACGATTCACGAACGAATATGTAAATGGATATGAATATATATATATATATATATATATATATATATATATATATATATATATATATATATATATATATATATATATGTATATATATATATTATAACTTGAAAACGTTAACAAAGTATTAAATGTATAATATTTTAGATTAAATGTATTTGTCTCAATATATGCTTAATATATTCATCTACGGAATTAGAAGATAATACCAACGATTGGATTAGCAGATATTTCAACAATTATAAATCCCGTAAGTATTGTGATAAGTCTTTGTTGAGAGGTCCACCTTGATTTAAGAAATCTTTCCTTTTTAACTGTATTTGATATATAAATAACTTGCAACGTGTATAGAAAAAGTATTTATATATATTGTATATATATATATATATATATATATATATTAAGGTTCGAAATTATTTTTGTAAACAATAGTAACACCCATTTATTGTTCCGTTTGATAAATAAATATTATATACAAATTTATATTTTTCTAAACGAAAATATATATTTTACAATGTGATAATGCATAGAATTGAATTAGATATAAAACGTTTCGATATTATTAAATATATTTTAATAAACAACGAGGAGTTGATTTATAGAAGCAAATGACCAAATTACTAAAATGTATAAGTTATACTTTGAGTAATATAGTTTATTGATAATTTAAGATTATATTTTGAAAAAGGTACGAATCACGAAACGTAAAGTACAAGTTTTCTAAGCATACAAAAATGCATTCGAGAAACCGGAACTGAGACATTAGTCGAGCGTAAACGTACGAGTCATCGGACCAAAAATTAAAAGTCAACTATGCACGTGAATATAATATAATATATAATTAATTAATATAAATTATATATATTATATATATATATATATATATATATTATAAAAATATGTCGACAAACAAAATAACAAAAAATTGGGAGATGGATTTTGGGGTCATGCGATCGCATGAGAAATAGGCATAAAACCCATGCGATCGCACGGCAGTCAGGATTCGGAAACATTCTATAAATTGGCCAGTTTGCTCAACGTACACACACACCCATATTCTATTTCTTACTCCCTCTGTTATATTATTATTATTATTATTATTATTATTATTATTATTATTATTATTATTATTATTATTATTATTATTATTATTATTATTAATATTAATATTATTATTAATCTTATAGTCCGGAGTATTATTAATTAGTATTATACATAAAATACTACGACGAGGTCATGAGCATGTCACTTTCAAAACAAGTTTTCAAACGGGTTTAAGCTAAGGAAACTATGGGTTATAGCTATGGAGATTATGAGTAATGTTCATGGGTATTACTCGCAAGTCTAACCTAGTGTTTATCATCTCCGTTGCGTCTACGTACTTTTCTGCAATATTGAATCACAATATTGATACGTGAGCATTCATATCTTATCTTTTATATATTAATAGTGTATACATGTCTAGTTCTCGAGTATATATGTTTATGCATGCTAGTATGCTAAATTTCGTCGTTAAACAGTTTATGATGAATCACGAATTAAATACATATATTACTAATAAAAGGTATATGATATGCATGTTTTTGGAAAGCTGGCAAAAAATCAATAACTTTTCTTTTAGATATCGTATGATTTCGTTGAACGAATTAAAAGATATGATCAACTGAATTATGATTAACGTTAATTAAAATTGCTTTTGAATCTGCGATTAATATTTAAACAACTTGTTTATAAGATTCATAAATTGAATTTTTAAATATTACCAGCGGAGTAAATGAATTCTTATATAAGGCACGTCTCGTTTTGTTGAACAATTGTCAAAATTGATTATTTTATCATATTTTAAAGCCTTATAAAAACTATAGTTTAATTTTACAAAAATTAGGAAACTATGTGAAATGTTAAAATGTTTCGATTGCCATGATCATTCAACTATTGTATTGAGTCAGATTGACTTTTTGAAATGACTTTTGATAACTTTTGTATGTCGATCTCGAGCATTAGGATTGTGATACACTATGACCTGACCTAGCTTGATAGACAATTATTGACCAACATATGTTCTCTAGGTTGAGATCTACGGTTATTTGGTATTCCAAGTTTCGATCACATTTTGGTGAACGACTTTATGTGCTGCTAAGGTGAGTTTATAGATCCCTTTTTAAATGCTTTAAATATTTTAGGCTGAGAATACATGCAATTTATTTTAAACGCAATAGATACAAGTACATACTTAATTCTACACTGAGTTTGAACCGAAAATCCCTTAGCTTTGGTAACTCGTAACTGCCAGTTATAAGAACTGGTGGGCGCGAGTAGTAGTATATGGATCCATAGGGCTTGATATCCCCGTCCGAGCTAGAGCACTAGCCTTTTAACGGACGTATGCTATTTGAGAAGCGTACACGTTGGTTTGCATGCATTATTAAGCTGATTATACAAAGGGTATAAATTATATATACGTTAAGTTTAGTTACCAGGGTACTCAATTTCGTAGAATATTTTGATAAACGTTTCTGGATGACACAACTGAAATCTTGTGATCCACCTTTATGTACAGATTATGCAAAACATTAAAACTATGAACTCACCAACCTTTATGTTGACACTTGTTAGCATGTTTATTCTCAGGTTCCCTAGAAGTCTTCCGCTGTTTGCTTATATGTTAGACAAGCTATGTGCATGGAGTCTTACATGGCATATTTTTCAAAGAAACGTTGCATTCACCAAATCATCACCATGTATCTTATTTTGACTGCATTGTCAACGAAAGTACTATTGTAAACTATTATATTATGGTGATTGTCTATATGTAGAAATCATCAGATATCGAAAACCTTTGATTGAAATATTCATTTATGGTGTGCGTTTTCAAAAGAATGCAATATTTACAAAACGTATCATATAGAGGTCAAATACCTCGCAATGAAATCGATGAATGACGTGTTCGTCCATCTGGATTTGGAGCATTCGTTACAGTTAGTTTCAGAGCGTTGGTCCTAGCGAACCAGGTCTTGCATGAATGTGTCTAACTGATAGTTGTTAAGATGTATTAGTAAGTCTGGACTTCGACCGTGTCTGCATGTTAAAAGTTTTGCTTATCATTTCTTATCGGAAATTACCTGCTTATCATTCTTAGTCTAGACACGTTTTACTGCATTGATTGCATGAATAGTGTATAGACAAAATTCATATCTTAGCGTATCTGTTACTGTAAACTTTTCCTGACGTCTTCCGAAAATTTCTCCGTGATATATGGAATTTGGTATTATATATACATATGTAAATTATGTATTGAAGAATACCAAACTAAATTCTATATTCTAATTCATATCAAAAATCATCTCCCTAATTATACAAGATGGATCTCGTATCTAGTTCAAATTCCTTAAACTCTGACAGCTATTCCGATATCGATATTCACCTAAATTCTGAAGATAGTGTAACCGGAATGGATCAACCAATCAGCCATCACCTATTCTGGATGAATTGGGGATGGGTTCGTAGCCTGCTTAGTCATTGGAGACAAGAAGAAGGTGATCCCTTCCATCCACCACATTGCCCTCTTGGCGAAGAACCTGAAGCACTTACCGGCGAACCTATTCGAGACACCATTTTCTCTCTCATTTCCAGAGTGTCTCGTCATGATTATTGTGACGATCGCTCCAAATCCATATGGACAATACGTCATTCATTGATTTCATTGCGAGGTATTTGACCTCTATATGATACGTTTTGTAAACATTGCATTCTTTTGAAAAGGCACACCATAAATGAATATTTAAATCAAAGGTTTTCAACATCTGATGATTTCTACATATAGACAATCACTGTAAATAATAGTTTACAATAGTACTTCCGTTGACAGTACAGTCAAAATAAGATACATGGTGATGATTTGGTGAATGCAACGTTTCCTTGATAAATATGCCATGTATGACTCCATGCACATAGCTTGTCTAACATATAAGCAAACAGCGGAAGACTTCTAGAAACCTGAGAATAAACATGCTTCAAGTGTCAACACAAAGGTTGGTGAGTTCATAGTTTTAATATTACACATAATCCGTATATCAATGTGGATTACAAAAGTTCAGTTGTTTTATTCAAAACGTTTATCAATAGGTTTTACATAAAAGGTGGATCACAAGATTTCAGTTGTTTCATCCGAAACGTTTATCAATCGGTTCTACAAAATTGAGCACCCTGGTAACTAAACTTTAATGCTTATATAATTTGTACCCTTTGTATAATCATCTTAATAATACACGCAAACCAACGTGTACGCTTCTCAAATAGCATACGTCCGTTAAAAGGCTAGTGCTCTAGCTCGGAAGGGGATATCAAGCCCTATGGATCCATATACTACTACTCGCGCCCACCAGTTCTTATAACTGGCAGTTACTAGTTACCAAAGCTAAGGGATTTTCGGTTCAAACTCAGTGTAGAATTTAGTATGTACTTGTATCCATTGTGTTTAAAATAAAGTGCATGTATTCTCAGCCCAAAAATATATATTGCAAAAGCAATTAAAAAGGGAGCAAATGAAACTCACACATATAAATATTGTATTTTCAGTATTTATAAACAGTCGCATGTATTCTCAGCCCAAAAATATATTGAGTAAAAGGGATCATATGAAACTCACTGTTTAATATTGATATACAATATTGTAGGAAAGCACGTAGACGCATCGGAGATGATAAACACGAGGTTTGCTTCACAAAAATACCCCCGAACATTACCCATAACCTCCTTGGTAATAACCCATATTTTCCTTAGCTCTAGCTCGCTCGGAAACTCGTTTTGAAAGTGACACGCTCAAGACCTCGTCGTAGTATTTTATGTATAATATTAATACTACTAATAATAATAATAAGATTAATAATAATATTAATCTTAATAATAACAATAATAATAATAATAATAATAATAATAATAATAATAATAATAAATACGGTGTAATATATGTGTGTGTGTTTTTTTTTTCTTTTCTTTACTCGGCAGAAAATGTTGCAATTTATAGAACCTGGCCTGAAATCTGGAGTCATGCGACTCGCATGGAAATGGCCTTCTGGCCATGCGACTCGCATGAGGACCAGGGACAGCTCACATTGTTTTGGCTCCTAGCTTGTCGACATAATTAAATAATATATATATAATATATAATTTAAATTAATTAATTATATATTATATTTTATTCCCGTGCATAGTTGATTTGTAATTTTTGTTCCGATAAGTCGTACGTTGTTACTTGACTTATGTCCCGGTTCCGGTTTCTCGAATGTCCTTTCGTACGCTGAGAAAACTTGCATTTTACATTTCGTGACTCGTACCTTTGTTAAAATATAGCCTTAAATTATTCCTAAACTATACCACTCAAAGTATATCTTAAACTTTCGAGTATTTTGGTCATTTACTTCTATAAATCATCGTCTCACTATTTGTTAAAATACATTTTTAAAATAGTGTTTTACTGTAGCAAAGTTACTGTAGCAAAGTCAATTTTTACTGTAGCAATTCACTGTAGCAAAGTCAATTTTACTGTAGCAAATAGTGATTTTCGAAAACACTGTAGCATTTTGGGTACTGTAGCAATTTGAAAATACTTTATCAAATTAGTGTTTTACTGGTTCATCTTAAACGTTTTAGTTAACTTATCTAAATATCAATCAAATCAATAATCGAATGTTACTATCGTTTACTAAATAACTTGAAATCATATATATTTAATTAGATATATAAACCAATAAGTTTAATGTACGGTATTATGCAATTAAAACTTTGTTACGTTTTCAAGTTATAGTATATATATGTATCTATTTACATATAATTGTTCGCGAATCGTTGAGAAAATCGAAGGGTACTTGAATAGTTCAAAAATTTTGAGATTCAGTTTTACAGACTTTGTTTATCGTGTCGAAATCATTAATCCTTTAAAGATTAAGTTTAAATTTAGTCGCAAATTTTCGGGTCATTACAGTACCTACCCGTTAAAGAAATTTCGTCCCGAAATTTGGTGAAGGAAAGTTTAATAACGTAGATCAGGATATTCTTGTATCAAAGAATATGATATAGTTTGAATTCTCATCATGAATTCGTTTGTTCATAAAATCCTCATCAAAAGGATATAATAGAATGAAATGTTTTGTATACCTTAAATTAGTCGAGTTTCGTTTATGAATAGCGTGAGTTAAATAAATAACAAGTTTTTCACCTATGTGTAAATATGGATAAAACAATTCGATTACACGGATAGTATGAGTGAAGTTATCACAAAATAGTGAAATGAGGTAATTAAAGCTTCGTCTTATCGTTTGACGTAGTCAGAGTTGATTTCCGGAATTTAGGGAATAGAAAATCTTCATAATCTAAATAAGATTTTTATTCTTCGGAATTTGCGGAAATTAGGATTTTCTTTGATTAAATGTGTAATCTGCCTCGATTGCTATGTCTGATATTTCGCTATAAATTGACCTCTTCCGTCTCATTATTTTTACCATCCCTACTTTCTTCCCCAATTAATACATTCAAAAGATTGTGAAAATGCTCAATCCAGTTCTGGTTCTTGACCTAATATTGACGTTTGCCACAATCATCCTTCTTTTCCAGCTCCCACCAGAAGAATCTGTTTATTTCTATTATGCTCTAGGGATTGTTGTATTTATCATTCTCCCGTGTCTTTATCTTGCTATTCGCATAGACATACATGGTTTATGATCTTTCTTTTTTTTTTTGCTGTGATGTATACTCCTGTTCATATTCTGAAGTTCCAGGTTTTTGTTTTCTCTTCCCGACCTCAAGTCAAGCGAATAATGGTCCAGAATTCGTAGGTATGGAGTTTTGGATGAACATAGTTAATGTTCTGAGAAGGTAATCGTAATGGCACGATCTTGATTTGTCAAATTACCAGAATATTCGGAAAAGACCGAATCATCAAGAAAAATATTTTCTTGATATGTTTAGAGTTTAAATAGAATAAAAGAGTTATGTAACATGGTTCATGATGAGGGTATGATCTGTGAACCTTTATCACGTTCCATTAGAAACTCAGCATGACTTACTGTAATATAATCACGTTGATCAAGTGTCATTATATTATACTAACTCATGCTTCAGTTCCCAACACTACTTCAAAAACATCTATTTTTTTGAAATTTTCAGAAATTAGAAACTAAAATAGTTTCTTTTATGGTGTAACACAGATATCGTAAAGAGAAAATTGATTTTCGATAAGAATGATTATGAAATTATCTCCAGAAATATGGAGGATATTTATAATGAAAGATACGATGATATCTTAGAATTTCTAATATCAGAGGATGATGAAAAATATTGTCTGCAAGGGTTTAGATTCGGAAGCAAGGTATTCGTTAATGGCTTCAGCAGATACTGAATCATTTGAATTCTTTGAAGGCAGATTTCGTCCTTGTGATTTATCCACAGCCTCTTTCATACTTTGCTCAATCCGTTTTCCAGTTCCAAACTTTCTCTTTTTTTCTCAGCTTTACCACCATACTATTCTTTATCATCAAACTTTTGACTGTTAAGGTCGTTTACAGTTTTTGCTGCTTCATCAACATTTTTCCAAAATTCGGAGAACTAGTTTCGTAGTTTGGGGTGTTTTTCGGAAACTTCACATTCGAAGTATGTAAGTCCAGGAGGTAGACGTTATATGTACACATATAACTGTTGGCGTAGACGTGCTACAAGATTTCAAGATACTGATTGCTAATTCCCGATAGTTGGTATGGCAATTGCCGTTACAAGATGTGGATGAGTACATGATACAGTTTCAATGAGTATAAGGATTTTTCGGAAGGTCAAAGATCAATGAAGTTGTTGGTAAATTTACTGCTAATGTGGTGGAACATGAAAGATTCCCCGATAACAAAAATGTATATGCCAAAGTTACAAGTCTGAAAGGTCGTCGTTGACTGGTTGAACGGTTGATAATACTGGATACTTTGAAAAGAAATTGCATGGTTATTTTCAGTAATAACAATGCTAAAGGATCTTTCGCATTTTTGAAGTCAAAGTATAGCTTTGAAAGATGTAGAGATCTAAAAATGATGTCACCCGTTAAATCTTGACTTGGATTCTGATCCGTCAATATCAGAATATGTAATTGAATTTGTATGGAAACGATTCTATATCGCTGTGAGCATAGTTAATAATTTTTGAATCAAAGTTGAAGAATGTACAGTGTAACATATTAATTGTGAACTTAAATATTTCCCGAGAATTACCTACCTGTTAAAGATTTCACAAGTAATATTTTGTACAAAAGAATTTTCATTACAGTCTTTATGAAAATATATGTATGTATATTTCTTCAGATGTAATACGGATTTAATGAGTTAATATCATATTAAGCTCATTTGATTTTCAGCTTGACTTAGAAATGATTAATCTCTAAAACATTAAAGATTACATAATCTTTGCGGAGTTTTTCACTAATGAAATCAACACTTCATTATTTATTCTTATTGATATTCCTCGGTGAAGGATGTTGGTGCTCGTGGAATTTTCGTTAACCTTACAAGACACAAATGATGTTTTCTGGAAAGTTTCAAGTATATCGAAATTGAAAATGTAAAATCAATCATGTAATTGATTAATACACTTGGTTTATTATGAAATGGAATTCGTTGGGTTGAAACAGAGATTGTAGTTAACGAAGGTTAAGTTGTTAACGAAGGATGTACATCATAGCATATTAGTAATATGAATTTAACCGAGTAGTATTTACCTTTTTTTTCAATTCATACTCAATAGCTTAGTACGAAAAGATTTATGATGGTTTTAAAATATATATAAGATATACATATAAATTCTTCAGAGGGAATGAGTTAATATTTCATAACTCGTTGATACTAATATACGCGTTGTTGACTTGTAATAATATCCACGGTGTTTTCTTGAACTGGCGGAGCTTGTGATGTTAGAGGTGCTGATGATTCTAATGATGCTGACAGCACTGACTGTGCTGGTGAGGCTAAGGGTACTATTGATGTTGTTGGTAAAACAAGTCTAGCTTGTACCTTACGCATCATTCTTGTCAGGGTTTCTATTCTTCCTTCTATTCATCTGATTTACGGTTAGAATTGGGATAAATAATCTCTAAGATTTTAGAGATTACATAATTGCCTTAGAATATTTTTTCGATGAAGTTATGAATCAATACTTCATCATTTATTGTTGTTGGTACTCCTTGGTATCTACGTTGCGTATGATGGTGATATCCGAAGTACAGTTTTTAGATGTGATATTGAGGTGTGGGATGCGGATGTGGTTGTTGATGGTGGTAATGGTACTGTTGTTGTTGATGATGGTGGTACTGGTTATGCTGCTGGTGCTGCTGCTGGTATTTGTAACCTTCGCACCATATTCTCCAAAGCCACTACCCGAGCGCGGAGCTCGTTGACTTCTTCTATTATACCGGGATGATCGGTGGTTCGGACGAGCGGACGAATAAGATTTAGAATGTGAGATAGTATATAATCATGACTAGATACTCTGGAAATGAGAGAGAAAATGGTATTACGAACAGGTTCGCCGGTAAGTGCTTCAGGTTCTTCGCCAAGAGGGCAATGTGGTGGATGGAAGGGATCGCCTTCTTCTTGTCTCCAATGACTAAGTAAGCTACGAACCCATCCCCAATTCATCCAGAATAGATGATGGCTAATTGGTTGATCCATTCCGGTTACACTGTCTTCGGAGTTCAGGTGAATATCCATATCGGAATAGCTGTCGGAATTTAAGGAATTTGAACTAGATACGAGATCCATCTAGTATAATTAGAGAGATGATTTTTGATATGAAATAGATTATAGAATTTAGATTGGTACTCTTCAATACATAATTTACATATGTATATATAATACCAAATTCCATAAATCACGGAGAAATTTTCGGAAGATGTCAGGAAACGTTTACAGTAACAGATACGCTAAGATATGAATTTTTGTCTATACACTATTTATGCAATCAATGCAGTAAAACGTGTCTAGACTTAAGAATGATAAGCATGTAATTTTTGACAAGAAGTAATAAGCAAAACTTTTAACATGCAGACACGGTCGAAGTCCAGACTTACTAATGCATCTTAACAACTATCAGTTAGACACATTCATGCAAGACCTGGTTCGCTAGGACCAACGCTCTGATACCAACTGTGACGATCGCTCCAAATCCATATGGACAATACGTCATTCATTGATTTCATTGCGAGGTATTTGACCTCTATATGATACGTTTTGTAAACATTGCATTCTTTTGAAAAGGCACACCATAAATGAATATTTAAATCAAAGGTTTTCAACATCTGATGATTTCTACATATAGACAATCACTGTAAATAATAGTTTACAATAGTACTTCCGTTGACAGTACAGTCAAAATAAGATACATGGTGATGATTTGGTGAATGCAACGTTTCCTTGATAAATATGCCATGTATGACTCCATGCACATAGCTTGTCTAACATATAAGCAAACAGCGGAAGACTTCTAGAAACCTGAGAATAAACATGCTTCAAGTGTCAACACAAAGGTTGGTGAGTTCATAGTTTTAATATTACACATAATCCGTATATCAATGTGGATTACAAAAGTTCAGTTGTTTTATTCAAAATGTTTATCAATAGGTTTTACATAAAAGGTGGATCACAAGATTTCAGTTGTTTCATCCGAAACGTTTATCAATCGGTTCTACAAAATTGAGCACCCTGGTAACTAAACTTTAATGCTTATATAATTTGTACCCTTTGTATAATCATCTTAATAATACACGCAAACCAACGTGTACGCTTCTCAAATAGCATACGTCCGTTAAAAGGCTAGTGCTCTAGCTCGGACGGGGATATCAAGCCCTATGGATCCATATACTACTACTCGCGCCCACCAGTTCTTATAACTGGCAGTTACTAGTTACCAAAGCTAAGGGATTTTCGGTTCAAACTCAGTGTAGAATTTAGTATGTACTTGTATCCATTGTGTTTAAAATAAAGTGCATGTATTCTCAGCCCAAAAATATATATTGCAAAAGCAATTAAAAAGGGAGCAAATGAAACTCACACATATAAATATTGTATTTTCAGTATTTATAAACAGTCGCATGTATTCTCAGCCCAAAAATATATTGAGTAAAAGGGATCATATGAAACTCACTGTTTAATATTGATATACAATATTGTAGGAAAGCACGTAGACGCATCGGAGATGATAAACACGAGGTTTGCTTCACAAAAATACCCCCGAACATTACCCATAACCTCCTTGGTAATAACCCATATTTTCCTTAGCTCTAGCTCGCTCGGAAACTCATTTTGAAAGTGACACGCTCAAGACCTCGTCGTAGTATTTTATGTATAATATTAATACTACTAATAATAATAATAAGATTAATAATAATATTAATCTTAATAATAACAATAATAATAATAATAATAATAATAATAATAATAATAATAATAATAATAATAATAATAATAATAAATACGGTGTAATATATGTGTGTGTGTTTTTTTTTTCTTTTCTTTACTCGGCAGAAAATGTTGCAATTTATAGAACCTGGCCTGAAATCTGGAGTCATGCGACTCGCATGGAAATGGCCTTCTGGCCATGCGACTCGCATGAGGACCAGGGACAGCTCACATTGTTTTGGCTCCTAGCTTGTCGACATAATTAAATAATATATATATAATATATAATTTAAATTAATTAATTATATATTATATTTTATTCCCGTGCATAGTTGATTTGTAATTTTTGTTCCGATAAGTCGTACGTTGTTACTTGACTTATGTCCCGGTTCCGGTTTCTCGAATGTCCTTTCGTACGCTGAGAAAACTTGCATTTTACATTTCGTGACTCGTACCTTTGTTAAAATATAGCCTTAAATTATTCCTAAACTATACCACTCAAAGTATATCTTAAACTTTCGAGTATTTTGGTCATTTACTTCTATAAATCATCGTCTCACTATTTGTTAAAATACATTTTTAAAATAGTGTTTTACTGTAGCAAAGTTACTGTAGCAAAGTCAATTTTTACTGTAGCAATTCACTGTAGCAAAGTCAATTTTACTGTAGCAAATAGTGATTTTCGAAAACACTGTAGCATTTTGGGTACTGTAGCAATTTGAAAATACTTTATCAAATTAGTGTTTTACTGGTTCATCTTAAACGTTTTAGTTAACTTATCTAAATATCAATCAAATCAATAATCGAATGTTACTATCGTTTACTAAATAACTTGAAATCATATATATTTAATTAGATATATAAACCAATAAGTTTAATGTACGGTATTATGCAATTAAAACTTTGTTACGTTTTCAAGTTATAGTATATATATGTATCTATTTACATATAATTGTTCGCGAATCGTTGAGAAAATCGAAGGGTACTTGAATAGTTCAAAAATTTTGAGATTCAGTTTTACAGACTTTGTTTATCGTGTCGAAATCATTAATCCTTTAAAGATTAAGTTTAAATTTAGTCGCAAATTTTCGGGTCATTACAATTATATATTATCTCAAATTCTAGATCTTATTCGTCCACTCATCCGAATCGGAAATCACCCCGGTGTAATAGAAGAAGTCAACGAGTTTCGCGCTCGGGTAGTGGCTTTGGAGAATGTGGTGCAAAGGTTACAAGCACCAACAGCAGCATCGGCAGCAACAGTACCACCATCAACAACACCAACAGTACCATCACCACCACCAACAACAACATCCGCATCCCACACCTCAACATCACAAACTGTTCCACAAGCATCAACGTCATACGCACCGTAGTTACCAAGAAATACCAGCAACAATAACCGATGAAGTATTAACTCATTTTCCCTGAAGAAATTTTATGTATATTTAATATATATGAATTTTGAAATAAAAATAAATCTTTTCGTACTAAGCTGTTACGCGTGAATCTTAACTGGTAGGTACTACTCGGTTAGTTCATATTACTAATATGCAATGATGTACATCCTTCCTTAACAACTTAACCATTGTTAACTACAATCTATGTTTCAACTTAATGAATTCCATTTCATAATAAACCAAGTGTATTATTCAATTACATAATTGATTTTACATTTTCATTTTCGATGTACTCGAAACTTTACAGAAAACATCATCTGTGCCTTGTAAGGTTCACAAAAATTCCACGAACATCAACATCCTTCATCGAGGAATAAGAATAAATAATGAAGTATCGATTACATTAGCAAAATACTCCGCAAAGATTATGTAATCTTTAATATTTTAAAGATTAATCATTTCTAAGTCAAGCCGAAAATCAAATGAGCTTAATATGATATTAACTCATTAAATCTGTATTACAACTGAAGAAAATATACATACATATATTTTCATAAAGACGGTAATAAAAATTCTTTTGTACAAAATATTAATTGTGAAATCTTTAACGGGTAGGTAATACCCGGGAAATATTTAAGTTCGCAATTAATATGTTACACTGTACATTCTTCAACTTTGATTCAAAAATTATTAACAATACTCACAATGATATACAATCGTTTTCATACAAATTCAATTACATATTCTGATATTGACGGATCAGAATCCAAGTCATAACTCTGAACCGGCGACATCATTCTTAGATCTTTATATCTTTCAAACCTATACTTTGACTTCAACACTATGCAAGATCCTTTAGCGTTATTTTTATCGAAAATAACCTTGCAATCCCTTTTCAAAGTATCCAGTTTTACCACACTTTCAACCAGTCAACTTTGACTTTTCAGATTAGCCTTATTATAACTTTGACATATACGTTCTTTTTACTGGGGAACCTTTCATGTTCCACCACATTAGCAGTAAATTTACCAACAACTTCATTGATCTTTGACTTTCCGAAAAATCATTATATTTATTGAAACCCCATCATTTACTCATCTGCATCTTGTAATAAGAATTGTCTTGCCAATTACTGGGAATCAGCAATTCGTATTTTGCAATCTCATAGCATGTATATACCAACAGTTATATGTGTATATATAACATCTATCTCCTATACTTACGTACTTTGAATGTGAAGTTTCTGAAAAACACCCTAAACTGCGAACTAATTCTCGAAATTTCAAAAGATGCTGATGAAGCAGCAAAAACTGTAAACGACCTTAACAATAAAAAGTTTGATGATAAAGAATAGTGTGTTGGCAAAGCTCAGAAAAAGAGAAGGTTTGAAACTGAAAAACGAATTGAGCAAAGTATGAAGGAGGCTGTGGACAAATCACAAATACTAAACCTGCCTTCAAAGAATCCAAATGATTCAGTGTCTGCAGAAATCCTTAGCAAATACCTTGTTCCTTACTCTAAAACTCTTGCAGACAATATTCTTCATCATCCTCCGATCTTAAATGTTCTAAGATATTATCATATCTTTCATTATAAATATCTTCGATGTTTCTGAAGATATCTTCACAACTATTGTTATCCGAAATCATTTACTTCTTCACGCAATCTGTGTAAAATCATAAAAGAAACTATTTGATAATGCTAAAAACGAACATATATTTCATAGCATTATTCCTCAAGAAAGACAAGCTTTTAGTTGCAATTGTTCTATTTACAAGAGATATTCGTTTAAATAATAAAAGGTGAAGACAAAAGACAGATTCGACGAATTGAAGACGCAAACGACCAAAAAGCTCAAAAGAACAAAAGACAATCAAAAAGGTTCCAATTATTGATAAGAAACGTCTCGAAATCACAAGAGTACAAGATTCAAAACGCAAAGTACAAGATATTAAATTGTACGCGAGGACGTTCGAAAATCCGGAACCGGGACCAGAGTCAACTCTTAACGCTCGACGCAACGGACTAAAAATTACAAGTTAACTATGTATATAAATATAATATAATATATAATTAATTATATTAATTATATATATATTATATATATATATTAAAAACCGTCGGCAGCAAGAAACTCCAAGGGTGTGAGCTGTAAATACCTCTCCGCGACTCGCGGAGTTTTAAGGGCATTTTGCCGCGAGTCGCGGAGCCCCAAAAATAAAGTCTGGCTATAAAGCCAACCGAATTCTGATCAAATTTCATCATCTTTTTTCTCTTCCTCTTCATACGTAAATATATTTATATTTATAATTTATATTTTAATTTTAATTATAATTCTAATAATAAGGGTATGTTAGCGAATGTTGTAAGGGTGTAAGTCGAAATTCTGTCCGTGTAACGCTACGCTATTTTTAATCATTGTAAGTTATGTTCAACCTTTTTATATTAATGTCTCGTAGCTAAGTTATTATTATGCTTATTTAAAACGAAGTAATCATGATGTTGGGCTAATTACTAAAATTGGGTAATTGGGCTTTGTACCATAATTGGGGTTTGGACAAAAGAACGACACTTGTGGAAACTAGACTATGGGCTATTAATGGGCTTTATATTTGTTTAACTAAATGAAAGTTTGTTAATGTTAATATAAAGATTTACAATTGGGCGTCCCTATAAATTACCATATACACTCGATCGGACACGATGGGCGGGGTATTTATATGTACGAATAATCGTTCATTTAACCGGACACGGGAATGGATTAATAGCCACTAGAATAATTAAAACAGGGGTGAAATTACATTCAAGGGTAATTGGTGTAATTGTTAACAAAGTAGTAAAACCTTGGTTTACACGCAGTCGATAACCTGGTGTATTCATTAAACAAAGTATTAAAACCTTGTTACAATTCGAATTCCCAATTAGTTGGAATATTTAACTTCGGGTATAATAATAATTTGACAAGGACACTTGCAATTTATATTTATGACTGATGGACTGTTATGGACAAAAACCAGACGGACATATTGAATAATCCAGGACAAAGGACAATTAACCCATGGGCATAAAACTAAAATCAACACGTCAAACATCATGATTACGGAAGTTTAAATAAGCATAATTCTTTTATTTCATATTTTATTTCCTTTATTTTATATTTAATTGCACTTCTAATTATCGCACTTTTATTGTTATTTAATCGCACTTTTAATTATCGTACTTTTAATTATCGCAATTTAATTTTATCGCACTTTTATTATTCGCAATTTCATTATCGTTAATTACTTTACGCTTTAATTTAAAGTCTTGTATTTATTTTATATTTTACATTAGGTTTTAACTGCGACTAAAGTTTTAAAATCGACAAACCGGTCATTAAACGGTAAAAACCCCCCTTTATAATAATAATATTACTTATATATATATTTGTATTTTTATAAAAGTAAACTAATATAGCGTTGAGCTTTGTTTAAAGATTTCCCTGTGGAACGAACCGGACTTACTAAAAACTACACTACTGTACGATTAGGTACACTGCCTATAAGTGTTGTAGCAAGGTTTAAGTATATCCATTCTATAAATAAATAAATATCTTGTGTAAAATTGTATCGTATTTAATAGTTTTTCCTAGTAAAATATAAGCTATTTTATATACACCTCGTTCGACATCAAGTATATTTTTGGCGCCGCTGCCGGGGAAAAACTCTTAAACGCCGGAAGCGCAACGCTAATATAAAAAAAAAAAAAGATTTTTTAGTTACTTTTATTAAAAATTCGCTTTTGTAGAAATACGTTTTAAATATTCGAAAAATATAAAAAGAAAAACAAAAATATATGTATTTTTAAGATTTTGTAAATATTTAAGTTTTATAAGTTTCTTTATTTCTATTTTAGTTTATAAAAATATAAGTTTTATTTTAAAATCGTTTATTTAAATTAAAAACATAAAACATAAAAAAAAATAAAAAAAATAAAGAAAAACGCGTAAAAACACAAAGCTGTCAACTGAATTCTGGAACCCCGCGACTCGCGGGGATTTCTTCTTTATTTGCCGCGACTCGCGGAGACCTTCTGACACACGGACAAAACCCTAATCAAGCATTGATTACGGGTTATTTTTAATTATTATTATTATTTAACCTAATTATATTTATTATTATTATTATTATTAGTTTTAATTTTACTTTTACTTTTTATTTATATATTTTAGTTAAATTAGTTTTATAAAATTGTAAAATTAATAGTTTCATAAAATAAATAATATAAAAATAATATTTTTATAAAAATTGTACTTTTTACAACTTTTTGTATATTTTTATATTTTGTACCTTTTTAATCGTTGTAGCGTAATATTTGTATTTTTTTAGCTCATATTTAATTTTAAACTTAGTTTTAGCTATAGTTATTTTTACTCCTAGATTTTTAGGCTTTGCCGTAGAATTCCTTAAGTGCTTTTTCTTTAGACTAAGATTTAGGTGCTTTAAAATTTTGCGACGCCTTTTTAAGTTTTAGTTTCTTTTTAAGTTATTTCCATTTGGGATTTAGTTTTTACTGTAAGCTTTAATATTTTTAGACCTTTTACTATGTATCAATTATCATTCCAATTAGTAATTTCAATTTGTGATTATAATTTTAACTTAGTTGTAGTAATAAGGTTAGGTTAGTTAAGTATTTTTAAGTTTTTATAAGTTTCTTTTATTTTTCCGTCACCTTTTATTTTTCAACCATTTTTCTTTTTCGACCTTTTGCGACGAACTCTTTGTCTTTCTTATTTCTCGCCATTCTAGTTTTTAGGACATAGATTTTTATTCTACTTCTTATCTAAATTTCTTAAAATTACGAAAATTTATTTTGAGTGGTTAAATTAATAGACATCAAAATTTTCTGGTTCGTAGTAATAGTTGGATTTGTACGTGGACCGGGTTATTGGAGCCAAACAGTCCTCAATTATATTGAGACCAAACGAATCCTGCCCCTCTGCTGCATCTTTTGGCTATTCGAAACGTGGGCAAAATCAGAAAAGTCTATTGATTGGATAACTTATTATAATTTTTCTTTCCTTTTAAAAACTAATAGGATATTCTGTGAATGCACCGAGCAAGACGTTCATCACCTTTTGTACGTTCACCACCTGTAACTCGATCAAGACATCGTTTAACAAATATAACCGCCGTTGATTTTTCTTTAGAATCGTCATCCAGTCGACCAAGTACTTCAGTTCAAATTTCCGATAATCCATTTTTTGAACCCAACCTCACAATTGAGAATCCAGAGAATATTCAGGAACGGTTCATAGATCCTGAACCACTAAACTTTCCTCCGGAACCACCAATCATTCAAACAGAGATTGTTGAGGAACGAACTATTAAATCAGAATCATCTAGTGATACCGATTCAACAAATTCAATTATGGAGAATCTGGAACCTTTAAGTATGGAAGACCGAATGAGAGCTAAACGCACTGGCCAAGGTCACGCAATTACTCATCCAGACATTAATGCGCCAGATTATGAAATCAAAGGACAAATTCTACACATGGTGACTAATCAATGCCAATTTAGTGGTGCGCCGAAGGAAGATCCAAATGAACATCTACGTACCTTTAATAGGATCTGCACACTATTTAAAATCCGAGAAGTGGAGGATGAACACATATATCTCATGTTATTTCCCTGGACTTTAAAGGGAGAAGCCAAAGATTGGTTGGAATCGTTACCTGAAGGGGCGATTGATACATGGGATGTTTTAATTGACAAATTTCTTAAACAATTCTTTCCTGCATCTAAAGCCGTAAGACTTCAAGCAGAAATTGTTACGTTCACACAGAAGCCAAATGAAACTCTATATGAGGCGTGGACAAGATATGGAAAGTTGTTAAGAGGATGTCCGCAACATGGTTTAGACACCTGTCAAATAGTACAAATATTCTACCGAGGATGCGACATCACTACAAGGAAAGACATAGATATAGCAGCTGGTGGTTCTATTATGAAGAAAACCGAAACTGATGCTTACAAAATTATTGATAATACTGCTTCCCACTCACATGAGTGGCACCAAGAAAAAGATATCATTAGATCATCTAAAGCAGCTAGAGCCGATTCTAGCCATGACTTAGATTCCATTTCCGCAAAGATAGATGCTTTCGAGAGACGAATGGAAAAGATGACTAAAGATATTCACTCAATACGAATTAGTTGTGAGCAGTGTGGAGGACCACATTTGACAAAAGATTGTCTCAGTATTGAATTAACAATGGAACAAAGAGAGAATATTTCATACATAAACCAAAGGCCTGGAAATAATTATCAGAATAATTATCAACCGCCAAGACCAATTTACAATCAAAACCAGAATTATAACCGAAATATTCCATACAATAACCAACAAGGTCCTAGCAATCAACAAGTATCCAATAATACTTACAATCAGCAAAGACCGAATTTTCAAAACAAACCACCACAACAAACCGATGATAAAAAGCCGAATTTAGAAGATATGATGACGAAGCTAGTTGAAACTCAAACGCAGTTTTTCACATCTCAAAAACAAACAAATGAACAAAATGCTCAAGCATTTAGAAATCAACAAGCTTCTATTCAAAATCTGGAACAAGAAGTAAGTAACCTAGCAAGGTTAATAGGTGAAAGAAAACCGGAAAGTTTACCTAGTGATACAAATGCTAACCCCCGGAATGAAACAGCTAAAGCTATTACCACAAGAAGTGGTACAACACTTAAACCACCTGAAATACCTGTAACTTCTGATGAAACTATTCCTACTCCACAAGAACCACAACCTGATAAAGAAAAGGAAAAAGAACCGGTAGTTGAAAAGGTTAATGAAGATAACACAGTTAAGGATAAACCTTATGTTAAACCATACCAACCACCACTTCCTTACCCGAGTAAAATGAAGAAGGAAAAACTTGAAGCCGAGCAATCCAAATTCTTGGATATGTTTAAACAGATAAATGTAAATCTTCCTTTCATTGATGTGATTTCAGGAATGCCAAGGTATGCTAAATTCTTGAAAGATCTAATCACGAATAGAAAGAAAATGGAAGAACTCTCGGCTGTTACTATGAATGCTAATTGTTCAGCAGTGCTGTTGAATAAGATACCAGAAAAACTATCTGATCCAGGAAGTTTCACAATCCCATGTTTTCTGGGTAGTCTTAGTTCAATAGAAGCATTAGCAGATTTAGGTGCTAGTATAAATCTAATGCCGTATTCACTATACGCTAAACTAGACCTTGGAGAATTGAAACCAACCAGAATAAGCATACAACTAGCCGATAGATCAATAAAATATCCTAGAGGGATAATGGAGAACATGCTAGTTAAAGTTGGTACTTTAGTATTTCCAGTAGATTTTGTTGTTTTGGACATGGAAGAAGATTCTCAAGTTCCTCTCATATTAGGAAGACCATTCTTAAACACGGCTAAAGCAATGATAGACGTGTTCGGTAAGAAACTGACCCTAAGTATAGAGGATGAGAGTGTTACCTTTTCAGTTGATAGAGCAATGCAACAACCACAATCTGCAGATGATACATGTTATTATATTCAAACTATAGATGCACATGCAGAATTATTAGAAGAATTTCCAGAATTACAAGGAACAGGAGAATGTTCTTTAGGAGAAGGAAATGAACCAATTGATGAAGCTGAAATGTTAGCTACACTTATAGCTAATGGATATGAACCAACAACAGAAGAAATTCAAATGCTAAAAGAAGAAGACAGATACCGATATAAATCATCGATAGAAGAACCTCCGAAATTAGAGTTAAAGCCACTTCCAAACCATTTGGAATACGCTTATTTACATGGTGAATCTGAATTACCTGTAATAATATCGTCTTCTCTTACTGAAAATGAGAAATCACAACTCATTTCTGTGTTGAAAGCTCATAAACCAGCCATTGCATGGAAGATTCATGATATTAAAGGAATAAGTCCTTCGTATTGCACACATAAAATCCTTATGGAAGAAGGTCATAAAACGTATGTGCAACGCCAACGAAGACTAAATCCTAATATGCAAGATGTAGTTAAGAAAGAGATTATTAAACTGCTAGATGCAGGTTTGATATATCCAATTTCTGATAGTCCATGGGTAAGCCCAGTTCAATGCGTACCTAAGAAGGGTGGCATGACTGTCATTACAAATGAGAAAAATGAGCTTATTCCTACTAGGACTGTAACAGGATGGCGTGTATGTATTGATTATAGAAAATTAAATGACGCCACCAGAAAAGATCACTTTCCCTTACCTTTCATAGATCAAATGTTGGAAAGATTAGCCGGAAATAGTTACTATTGTTTTCTAGATGGATTTTCCGGATATTTTCAAATTCCAATAGCACCCGAAGATCAAGAGAAAACCACATTCACGTGCCCTTATGGTACTTTTGCTTACAAACGCATGCCATTTGGACTTTGTAACGCCCCTGCAACCTTTCAAAGGTGTATGATGGCGATTTTTCATGACATGATAGAAGAATGCATGGAAGTATTCATGGATGACTTTTCAGTCTTCGGTGATACATTTAAATCATGTCTAGTTAATCTGGAACGAATGCTAATTAGATGCGAAAAATCAAATCTAGTACTTAATTGGGAGAAATGCCATTTCATGGTTAAAGAAGGCATCGTTCTTGGACATAAAATTTCAAAAGAAGGAATTGAAGTGGATAGAGCTAAAGTAGATGTAATTGCTAAACTTCCACATCCCACCAATGTTAGAGGAGTTAGGAGTTTTCTAGGGCATGCCGGTTTTTACCGACGTTTTATAAAAGATTTTTCTAAAATTGCCACTCCTATGAATAAACTCCTAGAAAAGGATGCGCCATTCATCTTTTCAGATGAATGTATCAAATCTTTTAATATTCTTAAAGAAAAACTCACTAATGCACCAATCATGATAACACCAAATTGGAATCTACCATTTGAACTAATGTGCGATGCAAGTGATTTTGCAATGGGAGCCGTTTTAGGACAAAGGATTGAAAAACGATTTCAACCTATATATTATGCTAGTAAGACATTACAAGGAGCACAAACGAACTATACAACTACTGAAAAAGAACTCCTTGCTATTGTCTTTGCTTTTGACAAATTTCGATCATATCTAGTTCTAGCAAAAACGGTGGTCTATACCGACCATTCTGCTCTTAGATACCTATTTTCAAAACAAGATGCTAAACCAAGATTAATCCGTTGGATCTTACTCTTACAAGAGTTTGATATTGAAATCCGAGATAAAAAGGGAGCAGAAAATCTCGCCGCTGATCATCTTTCTCGTCTTGAAAATCCCGAATTAGAAGTTCTGAATGAATCGGCCATACAAGACAACTTTCCTGATGAATATCTATTGAAGATAGATTATAAAGAAATCCCATGGTTTGCAGACTATGCAAACTACTTAGTTTGTGGATTCCTTGAAAAAGGATTATCGTACCAAAGACGAAAGAAATTCTTCAGTGATATAAAATACTATTTCTGGGAAGATCCACATCTGTTTAAAAGTTGTCCCGATGGAATAATACGCCGATGTGTATTTGGAGATGAAGCTAGTAAAATTTTAAACCATTGTCACACAGGACCAACAGGAGGGCATTATGGGCCTCAACTAACAGCAAGAAAAGTTTATGAAGCTGGATTCTATTGGCCTACAATTTACAAAGACGCACACCTTCTTTGCAAATCCTGTGATGCATGTCAAAGGGCCGGAAAAATAAGTCAACGTGATGAAATGCCACAAAATGTCATCCAAGTATGTGAAGTATTTGACATTTGGGGTATTGACTTTATGGGTCCATTTCCAAAATCTCATAATAATCTATATATACTCGTAGCCATTGATTATGTATCTAAATGGGCGGAAGCACAAGCTCTCCCAACTAACGATGCACGAGTTGTAGTAAACTTTTTAAAACGTCTTTTTGCAAGGTTTGGAACACCGAAAGCTTTAATAAGTGATCGGGGTACTCATTTCTGTAATAATCAACTTGAGAAAGTTCTTAAAAGATATGGAGTAACTCATAAAATCTCCACCGCATATCATCCACAAACAAGTGGACAAGTTGAAAATACCAACCGAGCTTTAAAACGTATTCTAGAGAAAACCGTAGGATCAAATTCGAAGGAATGGTCCATTAAATTGGAGGATGCACTCTGGGCTTTTAGAACAGCCTACAAAACTCCAATTGGAACCACACCTTTTAGACTTGTTTATGGAAAAGCATGTCATCTTCCAGTAGAAATTGAACACAAAGCATTTTGGGCTTTGAAGACATGTAATCTTGATTTACATGAAGCTGGACGTCTACGATTAAGTCAACTAAACGAATTAGAAGAATTAAGACATGAAGCATACGAAAATTCGTTAATCTATAAAGAAAGAACGAAGAAATGGCATGATAAAAGAATCAGAAGTTCAAAAGAATTTAAAGAAGGAGACAGAGTTCTTCTTTTCAATTCACGATTCAAGCTATTTCCTGGAAAATTGAAATCAAGATGGTCTGGACCATTCATAGTCAAAAGAGTTTTCCCATACGGAACGATAGAATTAATAAATTCAAATGGGATTGAATTTAAAGTTAATGGTCACAGAGTTAAACATTACATACATGGTCCGATGGAAGTCGACAACGAAGTTAATCACAATTTCGACACCACAGCTAACTAAGTGTGGGGAGAATCAAGTCTTTAAAGGATAATATGTATTTCTGTTAGAGTTAGATTGTCTGTTTTCGTGTAGTTCTCGAAAATGGAACACGTATGGTCTTTTCCTAGCAGACCCTAAAGAACTAGTCTTCTCCCCCCATTCTGAATTTTTATTTTTTTAGGTTTTTACGAAATGAAGACTGCCTGTGAACTAAACCATGGTCTAATGCTACACGCTTTGATCACTAAACGTAATAATGACATACTACCGAGTGAAATAGTATCAGTAATCAGAGAAAGAATGGACGGAGTTAGAAAAGGATCCAGATGCGAAGATAATAAGTTACAATTTGGTAAAGGAAAATCAAAATCCGCAGCGAAAAGAAGAGCACGACACCTAGAACGATGTCACAAATGCGGAAAATGGTCACATGGAGGTAAATGTTCAAATAATCAAACCTATTCAAATACCGAATTTGTTACTTTATGCAGAGACGGACCGTTCATATGTTTAGAAGAAAAGACAATGAATGCTCGAGGTTACGCCTATGCAGCCATGGAAAACCAATTAAACCGACTATCTTATGAATATAATAGATCATATAACTAAGAAATCTATTTCACAGGTATGTCTGTATAGTTTTTATTTTTATTTTTATTTTTAACCTTTTGATAATAAACGCTAATTTGTTCGCTAAAAAGTATTAAATTGGTATTGAATAAAATTAGGTTTGGCGACCGAAATTATTGATATCGTTCAAAAATTTATTACATCACTGCGAAATTTAACGTTTATTCTTAAGGTATAAATATTTTTAATCAATCAACCCAAAATATTTCAAAAATTCGTCATGAGTTAAATTAGGTCTTGGAACCGAAATTACTTTACCGAAAAGAGGGGCGCATATTTTTGATAATATTTGATTGATTAAAGTGGGATAAAAAGACAAAAAGATTTTTAATTTTATTTTTACCATGTTTTTAAAATTAATATTTAAATCTTAAATTAATATTGTAAACTTTGTAAAAACAATATATTTAAAATTGTAAATATTTGAAAAATTAATATAAGTGTGGTATGAATTTATGAATTTTTAAATTAAGTTTGGTGTGAATTTTTAATTTTTAAAATATGAAATTTAAATTTTATGCATTTCAAATTTTAAGTTTGGTGTGAATTTTTAATTTTTAATTTTTAATTTTGAATTTTATATTTAAGTTGTGTGAATTTAAAAACAAAAATTTACTTTATCTCATTAAGTTAAGAATATGATTTTTAAAATTCGTCGTAAGTTGAAGACTAGGTCTTTGAACCGAAATTGCTTTACCCGAGGGAGGGACGAGAACTTTTATTATCATTATTTTTAATCTTATTGATTTAAAGTATGCCAAAAACATTAAAAAACCCAAAAATCTTAGCTTTTAAAACAATCGCTATAAAAAGACAAATTTTAAAATTTTGTCGAGGGACGGACTAGGACATCGATCCGAAACGACCTCGTCCTAAATAACAAGGGAAACAAAATTTTAAAATTAATTTCTTAATTGTTTTATAAGTTAAAGGTTATAAAAAAAAAAAAAAAAAAAAAAAAAAAAAAAAAGGGTAAACTCCGCGACTCGCGGAGTTTGCAGGCAAAACCTCCGCGAGTCGCGGAGGGACCAAATTACAGAAAAAAAATAAAACAGCTGAAACGATCAGTTCACTCCCACAACACAAAAACAACCCGAAAATAACTGCGAAAAAACCCGAAAATCACCCCCAAAAATCTCAATTTTTAACCGTTAATCACCAAATTTTTTGCTAAAATCATGTTGAGAAGGATGATATCTAAGAACTACTCAAGAAAAACGGTAAATTTCTACACCTAAACACCATTTAATTCGAATTTTAGTGTTCTTGAGCTATTTTTTCCCCAATTTGATTTTGATGCTTTTTAGTGTAATTAGACTTAAATTATTTATGTATTATGCTTGTATAACCTAGATTGATGCTGTTTAACATGATTAGAAGCCTTAAACTTCAAATTTTGAATAATCTAGGGTTTGTGTTCTTGAGCAATTTGGGGCTTTTTGATATAAACAGGTTATGGCCGATTTTTGTCATGAATTGTTGCTAAATTGAGTAGTGTAACATGTCTAGGTAGTTAAATGATCCAAACTTTGAGCCTAAACATGATTTTGAGAATTAAAGTGGACTTTTTCAAGTCCAAAATTCATGAACTTGATTTTTGAAAGATAATGCCATTTGAGACTTGTTTATTTGCTAGTGATGATTATTTTGACATGTTATTTGAGTTGAATGCTTATGAACTTGGCGAAAATTTTCGTATATGCTTATTTGAAAAAGTGTAGATTTGATAAAAATGTGAAAATAAGCTTAAGTTTGATATAAATTGATAATGTCATTGTAATTATTTTGATTGATGATTTTGCTGACACTAATGCATATTTGGATGCACAAAATTTGTGTTTGATGTGTTTTGCAGAATGAAAGGGGTGAATCTTCATCCCAAGCCCGCCATGCTCCTGCTGAGAACTTGGAACAACAGGAGGTAGATAACTACTACAAGCAGGATGTACCTCATCCAGTCATGACCTTTTCAGATATGCACTTGGAACAGTTGCACCCGAACCTGCGATTTGACAGACTTTGGATAGATTATCCAAAATATCAACGGGGTTTGCATACTCTTCATTCCAAGGTTGTTGAGGTACCGAGGGTCATAGAATGGGGATCCTTGGAAGCTGTAGAATTGGCCGGGCCAATTAGGGAATTACTGGTACAGAGGTATGGTAATTCTTCTTTTAATGACTGGATATGTTTATTCACCATACGCAGACCTGTATATAAAGTATGGTGTGAAGAGTTGCTATGTAGTATAGAGTTGAATGATCGGGTAGCTAGTTTAACCGATCGTTCTTTTATTAGATTTTTGTTAGGCGGTTCGATGCGCCACATGTCTTTACTGGACATGGCTCAGGCTTTACGTATATATACGCCTGAGGAGTTAGCGTCTGCCGATTGTAGAGGATTGATACTAAACGGTAGAAAGATAGATGAGAATTTTGATACACACGGTGTGTGGAGTCAAATGACAAGCCATCACCGTTTCAAAGGAGGAAACTACTCTTATTTGGATATAGATAGAGCCGAATTAAGAGTAATACATAGGTTTTTAGCTAATTCGATTACACAAAGGGGTAAAAACAAAGAAAAGGTAAATGAACAAGATTTGTTTTACCATATGTGTATTCGAGACCCACACAGCGCTGTAAGTATACCATATTGTGTGGGTTATTATTTATCAGCTATGGTTCGAGGGATGCGTCCACATAGCATAATAGGAGGTGGTATTTTTATTACTTTGATTGGTGAATATCTCGGTGTGGATATAAGTCGGGGGGGATTATTAGTAGAAGAGCCGGAACCCCGCGACACTATAGGTTTAAATGTATACCATGGTGCGAAAGTTTTGAAGCGGCGAAATAACGCCGCAGTACGATACAATGGTAGACATCCACAGGTAGAGAGAAACCAGGAACAAGGTAATGTAGGAGGGGGGAATGAGATGCAAGAAATGCATAGGTTTATAGCTTCTCAGGAATACGAAAATGCTAGACAGAGAGCATTTGAAGATTGGCAAGTACATCAGAACCAGATCATAGCGCATTGCCAACATATAGGTAGAAACTATATTCCTACACCGAAACCCGTCTTCCCTCCTTGGTCGATAGAGATGCAGCCACCATATCCTACGTATGACCCTGCCGAAGCATTCTATAGCACTTATGGTTATGCGTGGAACCCCTATTGGTACCAATATCATCCTTAGTTTACTTTATATTTTTTTTTTTATTTTGTAAATTGTAATTATTGATGCATTTAATATTTTTGTTAATATTGTAATCATTTTTATAATTATCTAACTTTTATTCTTAGATTTTAATAATTTTTGAATGTGGGGTAATAAACCAAACTTCAAAAATATGTATATATGTTTGCAGTTTATCTTATGTACACAACAGGGTAAAACAACGCATTTTCAAAGACTGGCATTAAGTTCAGCAAAAGCAACTAATTTTGACGACAAGATGCAAAATATATGTGAAATAACAACAAGACGGAATGAACAAATGATGTGCACCATTTATCATTCAGCAAACAAACGCCAATATATTTGGAAACTTTGGTAAAAATTTAATCATTTTCACACAAATCACCCTCAATAATTTAAATTGTTACTGATTTCTTGCAAATGAGGGCATTGCAAGATCTTAAGTGTGGGAAGGGATTAAATTCTTTCGGATTTTAAAATGTTTATATTAAACACTTGGTTACCATTAAAAATACTAGTAAAACAGTAGTTGTATTAGAATCTAGTGCTCTCTGATAAAACAAGAACAGCCCTAGTCTTATATACTAACTACCCAATTCTAGTAAATTTTTCAAAATTTTTCAATTAAATGAATTCAAAATCATGTTTATACATATTTATGAACGATAAAACTAGGTTTTAACACCGAAATTATTGTTACCTCGGAAAGGACATAAATTGAGAAACAAACTAAAATGTTAAAATTCATTTAAAATGGAATAGAGGACGATAAAAAGGAAAATAAAAGCCAAGTGTGGGAAAATTTACCAAATTATTTTAAACATATGTCACATATATTTGTAACAAATAACTGAAAATACTTTTGCTTTGGACTAAACTAAACTGTTTTACCCGATGAAAGAAAAGAAGAGATGGATCTACACGATGAATCAATTCCATCATTAAAAGGAAGTAAAGTCTTCCGAAAAAGACACGCGCTTCTTGATTTAGGTCATGAAGTTGTCGTCCAGACCAGCTGTAGGTTGACGAAAAATCTAGAAAAGTCATCACTAAAATCAGCAGGAAATCCACGGACCTCAGCATTAAACAGGGTCGCCAAGTGGTCAGATTTATCCTAACCATGAGAAGGATTTATCTCGTACAATGGGGGGGCACCATGCAAATTAGCTGGATAAGACTAATGAATCAGATCCCCAGAAAGGATAATCTCCTTAAAGATTAAAAATCAGCTTTTAAGACTGATATTACTCAATCCTAGAGATTGACCTTAAAGATTGAGAATTCAAACTCATGGAATTCAATGATATCTAAACTCGAGCTTGAACGAGAAAATATTTTGATCAAAATTACAAACCGATTTGTTTTCTGAAAACCCTATTTTCAATGCGTTCATTACCATTGAACGTAAAATCCTAGGAATTCACCTGGAATTCATTAGGTCACCTGAACCAAATCGGGTGTCAACCGTAAGAACGGTGGTTGCATAGCATGGTCAAAGACAGGACCTTGTGCCAGACCGAAAAATTATAAGGGTGAGCTTTACTATTGCTCCTACCAAGGATAGTAATTGCGTCCGACACGTTATAGACCATAATCAAAAGCATGTCACGGGACATTGCCTTAACAGTTGCTTGTTCAACGCTTTCCTTTACAACCGGACGGTAGTTTACCGAAAGGTAATATACGGAACAAGTAAACTGGACGTATTGCTTTCCAAATACAAGGTTAGCAAGTGGGTGACACAAAACCGCAAGTTTTGAGCTAAAATTTTCAAATCTGAAACCCACCAAACCCACAAATATTTTGCAAACACCGGTAAAGGGTTATTCCGGAAAACTTATCTAGGGTAAAAACTAGATTTAATTTTCAAAAGATCAAATGTTTTCATAAAGATCCAATTTCCTTAATGGATCTAAATTTTTATAGTCATGTGGGACTGTAAACCATATCGTTACTACCATTGTTTATACCGCCGTATAGAAATCACTGATGTACAAAGTGTGAAGAATAAAGAAGTGATTCTAGTATTTCAAGACGATATTGCTTGAGGACAAGCAACGCTCAAGTGTGGGAATATTTGATAATGCTAAAAACGAACATATATTTCATAGCATTATTCCTCAAGAAAGACAAGCTTTTAGTTGCAATTGTTCTATTTACAAGAGATATTCGTTTAAATAATAAAAGGTGAAGACAAAAGACAGATTCGACGAATTGAAGACGCAAACGACCAAAAAGCTCAAAAGAACAAAAGACAATCAAAAAGGTTCCAATTATTGATAAGAAACGTCTCGAAATCACAAGAGTACAAGATTCAAAACGCAAAGTACAAGATATTAAATTGTACGCGAGGACGTTCGAAAATCCGGAACCGGGACCAGAGTCAACTCTTAACGCTCGACGCAACGGACTAAAAATTACAAGTTAACTATGTATATAAATATAATATAATATATAATTAATTATATTAATTATATATATATTATATATATATATTAAAAACCGTCGGCAGCAAGAAACTCCAAGGGTGTGAGCTGTAAATACCTCTCCGCGACTCGCGGAGTTTTAAGGGCATTTTGCCGCGAGTCGCGGAGCCCCAAAAATAAAGTCTGGCTATAAAGCCAACCGAATTCTGATCAAATTTCATCATCTTTTTTCTCTTCCTCTTCATACGTAAATATATTTATATTTATAATTTATATTTTAATTTTAATTATAATTCTAATAATAAGGGTATGTTAGCGAATGTTGTAAGGGTGTAAGTCGAAATTCTGTCCGTGTAACGCTACGCTATTTTTAATCATTGTAAGTTATGTTCAACCTTTTTATATTAATGTCTCGTAGCTAAGTTATTATTATGCTTATTTAAAACGAAGTAATCATGATGTTGGGCTAATTACTAAAATTGGGTAATTGGGCTTTGTACCATAATTGGGGTTTGGACAAAAGAACGACACTTGTGGAAACTAGACTATGGGCTATTAATGGGCTTTATATTTGTTTAACTAAATGAAAGTTTGTTAATGTTAATATAAAGATTTACAATTGGGCGTCCCTATAAATTACCATATACACTCGATCGGACACGATGGGCGGGGTATTTATATGTACGAATAATCGTTCATTTAACCGGACACGGGAATGGATTAATAGCCACTAGAATAATTAAAACAGGGGTGAAATTACATTCAAGGGTAATTGGTGTAATTGTTAACAAAGTAGTAAAACCTTGGTTTACACGCAGTCGATAACCTGGTGTATTCATTAAACAAAGTATTAAAACCTTGTTACAATTCGAATCCCCAATTAGTTGGAATATTTAACTTCGGGTATAATAATAATTTGACAAGGACACTTGCAATTTATATTTATGACTGATGGACTGTTATGGACAAAAACCAGACGGACATATTGAATAATCCAGGACAAAGGACAATTAACCCATGGGCATAAAACTAAAATCAACACGTCAAACATCATGATTACGGAAGTTTAAATAAGCATAATTCTTTTATTTCATATTTTATTTCCTTTATTTTATATTTAATTGCACTTCTAATTATCGCACTTTTATTGTTATTTAATCGCACTTTTAATTATCGTACTTTTAATTATCGCAATTTAATTTTATCGCACTTTTATTATTCGCAATTTCATTATCGTTAATTAATTTACGCTTTAATTTAAAGTCTTGTATTTATTTTATATTTTACATTAGGTTTTAACTGCGACTAAAGTTTTAAAATCGACAAACCGGTCATTAAACGGTAAAAACCCCCCTTTATAATAATAATATTACTTATATATATATTTGTATTTTTATAAAAGTAAACTAATATAGCGTTGAGCTTTGTTTAAAGATTTCCCTGTGGAACGAACCGGACTTACTAAAAACTACACTACTGTACGATTAGGTACACTGCCTATAAGTGTTGTAGCAAGGTTTAAGTATATCCATTCTATAAATAAATAAATATCTTGTGTAAAATTGTATCGTATTTAATAGTTTTTCCTAGTAAAATATAAGCTATTTTATATACACCTCGTTCGACATCACTATTTTAGTTTCTAAATTCTGAAACCTTCGAGTTTAAAATATGAATGTGTTTGAAGTAGTGTTGGGAACTGAAGCATGAGTTAGTATAATATAATGACACTTGATCAACGTGATTATATTACAGTAAGTCATGCTGAGTTTCTAATGGAACATGATAAAGTTTCATAGATCATACCCTCATCATGAACCATGTTACATAACTCTTTCATTATATTTAACCTCTAAACATATCAAGAAAATATTTTCTTGATGATTCAGTCCTTTTCAGATATTCTGGTAATTTGACAAATCAAGACCGTGCCATTACAATTTCCTTCTTAGAACATTAACTATGTTCATTCCGAAATTCATATCTACTAATTCTGGACCATTATCCGCTTGACTTAAGGTCGGGAAGAGAAAATGAAAGCATGAAGCTTCGAAATATAATGGAGAATATAAAGCTCGATAGCAATACTGAAATTACAAACCATGTATATCAATGCGTATAGCAATATAAAGACACGGGATAATGAAAAACACTATAACACCAAGGTAATAGTAGAAGAAAATAAATTCCTCCGGTGGCAGATGAAACAGAAGAATGAAGGATACGATAGCCAAGAAAATATCAAGAATTAGAACTGGATTTAGCATTTTCACAACCTTTTGGAAATAAGAATTAAGGAAGAGATTATAGGAATGGTGAAAATAATGGAATGGAAGAGGACAATTTATAACGAAATATCACACATAGCAATCGAGGCAGATTACGCATTTAATCAAAGAAAATCTTAATCTCCTTAATTTCCAGAGAATCAAATCTTATATAGATTATGAAAGTTTCCTTGAATTCCGGAAATCAACCGTGACTACGTCAAGAGTTAAGACGAACCTTAATTTCATCATTTCACTCTTTTACGATAACTTCTTTCATACGCCTCGAGTAATCGAATTGTTTATCCATATTACCTAATGGTAATAAAATTATACTTATCAACTCGTATTCGGCATGAAAAATGTTCTAACTGTCAACCATGACAACCCCACTCAAATTTCGGGACGAAATTTCTTTAACGGGTAGGTACTGTGACAACCCGAAAATTTTCGACCAAATTTAAACTTTAATCTTTATATGATTCTGACACGATAAGCAAAGTTTGTAATGTTGAGTCTCGAAAATTTTGGAACTATGTTCATACATTCAATTACCCTTTTGACTATGCTCGACGATTCACGAACGAATATGTAAATGGATATGAATATATATATGTATATATATATTATAACTTGAAAATGTTAACAAAGTATTAAATGTATAATATTTTAGATTAAACGTATTTGTCTCAATATATGCTTAATATATTCATCTACGGAATTAGAAGATAATACCAATGATTGGATTAGCAGATATTTCAACAATTATAAATCCCGTAATTATTGTGATAAGTCTTTGTTGAGAGGTCCACCTTGATTTAAGAAATCTTTCCTTTTTAACTGTATTTGATATATAAATAACTTGCAACATGTATAGAAAAAGTATATATATATATATATATATATATATATATATATATATATATATATATATATATATATATATATATATATATATATATATTAAGGTTCGAAATTATTTTTGTAAACAATAGTAACACCCATTTATTGTTCCGTTTGATAAATAAATATTATGTATAAATTTAAATTTTTCTAAACGAAAATATATATTTTACAATGTGATAATACATAGAATTGAATTAGATATAAAACGTTTCGATATTATTAAATATATTTTAATAAACAACGAGGAGTTGATTTATAGAAGCAAATGACCAAATTACTAAAATGTATAAGTTATACTTTGAGTAATATAGATTATTGATAATTTAAGATTATATTTTGAAAAAGGTACGAATCACGAAATGTAAAGTACAAGTTTTCTAAGCATGCGAAAATGCATTCGAGAAACCGGAACTGAGACATTAGTCGAGCGTAAACGTACGAGTCATCGGACCAAAAATTAAAAGTCAACTATGCACGTGAATATAATAAAATATATAATTAATTAATATAAATTATATATATTATAAAAATATGTCGACAAACAAAACAACAAAAAATTGTGAGCTGGATTTTGGGGTCATGCGATCACATGAGAAATAGGCATAAAACCCATACGATCGCATGGCAGTCAGGATTCAGAAACATTCTATAAATTGGCCAGTTTGCTCAACGTACACACACACCCATATTCTATTTCTTACTCCCTATGTTATATAATTATTATTATTATTATTATTATTATTATTATTATTATTATTATTATTATTATTATTATTATTATTATTATTATTATTATTATTATTATTATTATTATTATTATTATTAAGATTAATATTATTATTAATCTTATAGTCCGAAGTATTATTAATTAGTATTATACATAAAATACTACGACGAGGTCATGAGCATGTCACTTTCAAAACAAGTTTTCAAACGGGTTTAAGCTAAGGAAACTATGGGTTATAGCTATGGAGATTATGAGTAATGTTCATGGGTATTATTCGCAAGTCTAACCTAGTGTTTATCATCTCCGTTGCGTCTACGTACTTTCCTGCAATATTGAATCACAATATTGATACGTGAGCATTCATATCTTATCTTTTATATATTAATAGTGTATACATGTCTAGTGCTCGAGTATATATGTTTATGCATGCTAGTATGCTAAATTTCGTCGTTAAACAGTTTATGATAAATCATGAATTAAATACATATATTACTAATAAATGGTATATGATATGCATATTTTTGGAAAGCTGGCGAAAAATCAATAACTTTTCTTTTAGATATCGTATGATTTCAATGAACTAATTAAAAGATATGATCAACTGAATTATGATTAACGTTAATTAAAATTGCTTTTGAATCTGCAATTAATATTTAAACAACTTGTTTATAAGATTCATAAATTGAATTTTTAAATATTACCAGCGGAGTTAATGAATTCTTATATAAGGCACGTCTCGTTTTGTTGAACAATTGTCAAAATTGATTGTTTTATCATATTTTAAAGCCTTATAAAAACTATAGTTTAATTTTACAAAAATTAGGAAACTATGTGAGATGTTAAAATGTTTCAATTGCCATGATCATTCAACTATTGTATTGAGTCAGATTGACTTTTTGAAATGACTTTTGATAACTTTTGTATGTTGATCTCAAGCATTAGGATTGTGATACACTATGACCTGACCTAGCTTGATAGACAATTATTGACCAACATATGTTCTCTAGGTTGAGATCTACGGTTATTTGGTATTCCAAGTTTCGGTCACATTTCGGTGAACGACTTTATGTGCTGCTAAGGTGAGTTTATAGATCCCTTTTTAAATGCTTTAAATATTTTGGGCTGAGAATACATGCAATTTATTTTAAACGCAAGGGATACAAGTACATACTTAATTCTACACTGAGTTTGAACTGAAAATCCCTTAGCTTTGGTAACTAGTAACTGACAGTTATAAGAACGGGTGGGCGCGAGTAGTAGTATATGGATCCATAGGGCTTGATATCCCCGTTCGAGCTAGAGCACTAGCCTTTTAACGGACGTATGATATTTGAGAAGCGTACACGTTGGTTTGCGTGTATTATTAAGATGATTATACAAAGGGTATAAATTATATATACGTTAAGTTTAGTTACCAGGATGCTCAATTTCGTAGAATATTTTGATAAACGTTTCTGGATGAAACAACTGAAATCTTGTGATCCACCTTTATGTACAGATTATGCAAAACATTAAAACTATGAACTCACCAACCTTTGTGTTGACACTTGTTAGCATGTTTATTCTCAGGTTCCCTAGAAGTCTTCCACTGTTTGCTTATATGTTAGACAAGCTATGTGCATGGAGTCTTACATGGCATATTTTTCAAGGAAACGTTGCATTCACCAAATCATCACCATGTATCTTATTTTGACTGCATTGTCAACGGAAGTACTATTGTAAACTATTATATTACGGTGATTGTCTATATGTAGAAATCATCAGATATCGAAAACCTTTGATTGAAATATTCATTTATGGTGTGCCTTTTCAAAAGAATGCAATATTTACAAAACGTATCATATAGAGGTCAAATACCTCGCAATGAAATCGATGAATGACGTGTTCGTCCATATGGATTTGGAGCGATCGTCACATTTGACTAGTACACAAGTTCTTATGAGCATCCAAAATCACCAATACACTTCCAATCTAGTGACTAACACCCATAACCATGACAAATATCCCCAAATTCGTCATCAAACCCTAAACCCACAATAATTGGGTTCACTTACACTAACAATACAACAAAACCCCCCAATTTCATGAGAAATGGGGTTTATAACCCTAACTAGCTCAAATCCCAAACATGAACAAGAATCATAAACAACGAAATTGGGAGTTAGGACTTACCAACACTACCACAACGTAGCCGTTAACGAGGAGGACAACGTTTGTTCTTGCACTAAAGACCGAATCAAGCTTCTTCCTCTTCAAATCACCAATTCTCACTCTAAACTCTTTACTCTCTCTCACTAGGGTTTGAGGGTGAAGAGAGAAAGAAATGAGGATAAGATAAGCTTAGAACCAGTTTTGTAGCCAAAAACTCGGCCTTGAAGTGAAAAGACCAAACTACCCTTCTTTTAAATTACAAAAATCATAAGTATTCTGAATCAGGGGGTGTGCGCGCCGCACACACTTAATACGCGCCCCGCGCACCAAGTGTAATTTGTGTGAGCCGCGCACATAAAAGAGCGCCCCTCACAAATGCGTTTGTGAGCCGCGCACATAAAAGCGCGCCCCTCACACAAAGTGCAAATTTTGACTGGTTGCATTTTCTTCATACGTGCAAGCCTCACACCAAACTAGCGCGCCTCACAACTTTCAAACTTCAATTTATGGACATTTTCTTGCACTTTTAACCGATCGAACTTATACCCACAACCTTTATAACCCACGATAACATACGAGCTTCAAAATATAGGAAAATAACACAATTTGCGCTATAAAGACTTTAAAACCCGAATCCTCCAACTTTAATCATTATACACTTTTGAGATTAAGGTCTTACAGTGTAGAACGACAAAAGTGTATATAATATGGCAAATTTTGTTGATGTAAGACGGTCTCATCGGGTTTTTAGTGATTGCAAAACGACATTGTAGAACACCAAATATAACAAAATACCACATAAGTGGTGTATAGGGGAGGTGAGATGTAGAAAATCTTTCCCTTATCCGAGAATAAAGAAAAGTCATGTCTCCACCCAAAGTAAAACACTCTCAAAAGTAGAGAAAGTCATCCCTCTCTCTATTTGACGGATAGAGAAATTGCTTCTAAGTGGACCTTCGGCCAATAAGTAGGAATTTAAAAAAAAATTAAATTAAATTAAAAATAAAATTGAGACGCCGTGAAAATGGTAAATCAAATTTTCATGGGTTTTAAATCCTGCCTGAAATTTACTTTAGGCTCTAAGACACTAAATGCTCGTTCTATATCATTTCTTTTCGATTATTGATATTGTTGGTTGAATGTTGGTTAATAAACTAAACGACAAACTTAAAAATAATAATTAACCAAAGAATATGTTTTGATGATGACACATACATATGCATAAGTGATGACTGACATCTTAACATATAACACGCAAGGTCACTAATCCATACTTTATCTTGCAAATGACCAAGTCAAACATAGGTTAAAGAATGAAATTAAAAAGTTCAGATAAACACACGGTTGAGGTACGGTCGACCGCATAGTCAACCGTGAAACCCCAAACTGAATTGCAACGCAGTTTTATGAAAACAAGTTGCACGGTCGCCACCACGGTCAATCGCAATGCTACCGCAGTTTTATCTGTTACCGTTTTTGACCAAATAAAGTTTAACTAGTTCCCGACATCTATAATTCATGAAACCTTTCTCAACATGCTTAGAATAGATGCCTTCTCCATACTCAATTGAGTTTTGGTCATAAAAACACTAATTGTGATTAATTACGCCTAATGACATCTTAATGACAAATTAACCAAGATTAGGCATAACACATAAATGTTAATCCACAACTTGTGATCTTAATTCTTATCTAGATATCCTTAGTATGATCATCAAGTATCAACATACTTAATCCAATGTCACTAGAATAATAATTGTTATTAGAAATGACTTAGTGATTAATTAAGGCTAAATGAGGAACAATGCTCTCAAGGTTAATCTAGAAATGACTTGTAATCTTAAAACACACTTAGATATATTTAGGATGGTCACCAAGTCCCAACTAGAGATTGCTCTTCCCTTGTGCATGTGTTAGACATTAATGTGTGCTTACACATTAATCAAGCAATATGTTATATTGCAATTAAACTTGTTAAGAGCTTGAATTATAAGTTGTGCAAGTATTTATATGATTGATCCTAGAATAATAATCTCTTGCTATGTGAGTATTACTTGCTACTTGTCAATATGCTTAATACTCATAAACTTGTCAACTTGATTAATACGTTTGCTATGTGCTCACTAGTTAGGATTCAAGTAACTAACCTACTCCAATAGATTAAGTACAAACTGGTTCATAATGAAATCATAGTCAAATGTCTATTTGATCTAGTCTAAGTAACTAAGTGTGATTGCTTATTCAAGAATGAATTAACTTTAATGTCTCCACATACTTCATGATTATCTTATAGAGACATTGTTCAATTAATCTCTAACTAAACTTAAAAAGAACATGACTTGTGATTAATTGAAACTAGGAAGTTAATGACATAGTGACTAGTCTTTAGAATTGAACCAAGGGCATTAAAGTGACTAACTAAGTCTTGACCAAACTGAGATTTCCCAAAATATCAATCAAGACACTTCTTCAAGAATGTTTGGTTTGCCACTTTTGGAATGATTAGTCACTTTCATGCAATAAGACCAAATCTCACACACTTAATGCATATAGTACTTGTATAGGATGTTTAGTTTCTTTTGCAGGTGCTAGAAGGAGTAAAGGTGCCAAAATGTGGTGTTCAAATTTGAGTCAAACGGCTATATAATGGATACCAAATTTGGACTGGAGCACGCATGGTCGCACCACGATTGACCGCGCAGGCAACCGTGTGTCAACGGCTATTTTTTGAATCCCACTATAAAAGGCAAACATTTAAGAGCATTTGAAGCTGACCCTCTTGCATATTTCAAAGGCTTATTTCCAGAGATCACAAGGGCTCTAATTACTACTCAAATGTGATCAAGCAAGAGAAGATTCTATAATCTTAGAGATATATAATTTGGTTGTTGTAAACTTACTAATCAAAATCATTAATCTTGTGAGTTTACTTATTGTGATGTATGTCCTAGTATTGTGTTAGGATCATCATTGAAAAGTGTATAAGTCTTGTAACTTCAATTAGTAGAAGCATAGGCTAGCTTAGTGATCTACTTCCTTAAAGGGACTTAGGAAGTTGATTAATCTTATTTGGAGATTAATACTTGTCCAAGGTAAAGACAAGTTGATCTAGGTTAGAGTTGATCTTTCAAAGGGATAGAAAAATTAGGTTTGTTGTCTGCCAAAGAAGTTGAAGACTTGTAAATCGGATCTCCACCGGGTTTGGAGAAAAGTGCTTAGTGAAGCAACAAATCTCGATTAGTGTAATCGGGGAGTGGATTAAGGTGGATTAGTTAACATCCACCCGAACCACTATAAATCCTTGTGTCTATGTTATTTACATTATTTCACTTATCATTTTGAACATATACACTACACACATCAAGTTTGAGTTGAATTGGTTGATCAAAGTTAATCAAATTAGTGATCAATTGAAAAGGTGTTAAAAACGTATCAAGTAACTATTCACCCCCTAGTTACTTACAGATATTATTTGAATTTCACGCTCTTTGGGTCGATCACACTTTTAAACGATTTAATAGTTGTTCACTCTGGTAAATTCTCTCGCCCAAATAGTAACCTTTGCTGAAGAATTAACCACTAACTACAAGGTGAAGCTCTATCTTGTTTCTAACCGTCAAATAAATCGAATATATTAAGTACATTGACGTCGTTGTTTGAACATATGGGGCCAAAAAAAGTATGCAAAATCCACAAATCGTATGAGGCCACCGCTTCTAGCATAATACTAGGGTAACATTTATCACCTCGTGTATAATGTACTTGCCAAGCACTAGGACAATTTTTTCAACCACAATGCATACAATAAAGGTTTCCTAGCATTCTGGGAAAATCATGTAGTTCTTGAGTTTAGATAGCAAGCATTGTACATCTTGTGCATTTGGTTTTCGCGAATAAACCGGCACATAAAATACAAACACACATTTGCAAAAATTTACAAACCATCATATGAAGTTTGTTCACCCATATGTAAATACTCGTCAAATGAATCGGGTGCAGTACCTTACGTTAATTGTCGTAGAGTCGACGTACATTTTTAAAAAACATTGAATCCAAGTAAAACGATAGCATTATGTTTTCGATGAAAATAAGTAAAATAATAAGGAACGGGTACGTGAGACTGTGAGAGTAATTAATTAGACCTTTACAAATGCGGATAACTAGTGACTTGCTCATTTTAAATCTTCTACGAAAGACATCCCTGAAAAAAAAACTGGTGTGTTAGAAAATGATCCTACAACCTTTTCGCTATACCTTGTCAATCTATCGGAATGTACATTTTTGGTGCTCTTGGTATTTGTATGGAATTTTTGACTTCATCATCACTTCATTGATCCAAATCATCAATCATGTAATGTGCACCCATATAATTATAACTATTCGTTAATGCGTTAATTTATTCCGCTTCGACGTTAAGATTGCGATTGCAACTCACATTGTTCCAAAAAAAATGAAATTAGAGAGAAAGATATGGAGAAATGTAGATTGTGTGTGTAAAGATGATTGAAATGCGAATAAATTTATAGATTAATAAATATTAGGATTTTAAAGAGAGAGAAAATCATAACTAACCATTTTAGTGTTAGAAGGATTTATATTTATACTCATGTACTTCATATTTTTATTGTAAGCCCGATACTATAAGGGCCCATTAGTTGCTTCCAGCCCATTAGGTTTATCATCCTATTGTTTATATACCCGTTGGGATCTTGGATGTAAGGGACAACTCACATAATATATCAATCAATAATTTCATTATACGATATTCAACATGGAATCGAGCCAGAAAACCCAATACAGAAAATCAAATCTTCATTTTTGTTTTTCCTCCACTTCTCTCTCCACTCACCCCATGATCACCCGCTGTAACGACCCGGCTTTTTTGACTTGCTTTTGTGCTTTGTGCTTTTGCGAAACTGCGTATTTGTGCGTACTGTGCTATATTATACTCTGAAATCTTAATACACGTGGTTTACTTTCATTTATATGTTAGAACGTGCCTTTAAGTACGTAGGATACTTAACTTGATCACCGGAAGCCTTTATGACCGTTAGTGTCACTTGACGTTTCGAACAAACTGCGTACTGCGTACACGTTTAACTTTTGTCGTAATCGGAATATTATGACTACGAAATCTTAATTATTATTTTATAATAATAATTACTTGGGTTTTTGGATGCTTAATTACGCGTAGTAATTTACTTATGCTTACTAGTTAGTCTTGTTGGACTTTCTACCTTGTCGGGCCTTAGCCCACCCTACACTAGTTAGTGGACTATTTAATTAGCCCAATTATTAATAGCTAGTGACCCATTAATAAGTAAGACAAATGCCCATTTATTAGAGGGAACATGCTAGTATTTTTGTCAAATATTATCCTTAATATTGCATGAGATCCTAATATAAGCACCAACTTTAGACAACCATTAACCATAAAGCAAAAAGCTGTCCCCTTTGTTCCCCCCATGTTCCCACATTTTTAACACCACCACCACCTCCTCACCATCTATAAATACAAGCCTTATTCCATCCATTTTACATTTGCTCTCATTTGTATTTCACACACGCTTACTCTCTAATTCTTTCTCTAGTCTTTCTCTCTCTAAAAAATGTAAGTAATTGATTTTTTTTATTCTTCTTCCCTTACCTTACACGAATTCATCATCAACATTTAAAGATCTATCTTTTTAGCTTTGATCTTGATTACATCTTATAGATTCAAACTTGGATTTGAATCCTTCAAGAACATGGAAGATTCAAGCTTTCTAGCTTTGAATCTTCACCTACTTTGTAGATCTAAATCTTTTTACTTTAATCTTGTTATTTTGTTATAAAGATTCAAACTTGTGTTTGCAATCTTCATGTATCTTAAAGATCCAAGCTTTATGCTTCAAGATCTTCAAGAACAACCAATATGCAAACTTTCTAGCTTGAATCTTCATATCTTTTGTTGGATCTAAGTTTTCTAACTTATGATCTCATTATTTTGTTATAAAGATCAAAACTTGTGTTTATGGTCTTCATGTAACTTAAAGATCTAAGCTTTATGCTTCAAGGTCTTCAAGAACACTAAAGGTTCAAGCTTTCTAGCTTTGTGACCTTATAACTTGTGTGAAAAGGATCCAAGCTCTCTAGCTTAGGGTTCCATCACTTCATTTGATTTAGATTGTGTTAATACTTGTTTGATTGAAGTAAAGTTTCTAACTTTGTTTGTAAATGGAACTTGTAATTGTGTTAAGACTAAGGATATGATGTAACCTTGGTTCATCATCCATCTAAGACTCTTGAATGAGTTGTGTTCTTACTTGGTGTAAACATATTGTGTATTGATGGTGGAATCTTGTTCAAGGTGATGCTAACCCATCAACGAGTAGTACACTTGAAGCTACAAGCATCAAGGATGAGAACCGTGATGAGCATCAAGCACCAAGAACCCCACCGGAGCACTTGTTTACTGAATTTCAGGATATGATCAGTAACCTGGGCTGCTGTAAAGTTGATTTTCAGTTATTTCGGTTCGAGTAGATGATTTTCCATTTAGGCCTCGTCTTAATCCGAGTTACGGTTTAGGATTTATGGCCCTTCGAAAGTCACTACGCCCTTGTAACGTTGTGCTGAAATTTCTGACCTACTCGCACTTAAACCGTCGCCACGGTCAAACGAAGACGAGTTAGGTTCTGAAAATTGGTCAGCGGTTAGAGTACTCACATACGGGGCCATAGCCACTGACTACGTATCTTTTCGATTTACGTAGAGATCGTAGCATCTGATACAAGTCAGACTATTGTTTCGATCTCTATACTTGTTAAACTTACTTAGCTTTTACAATGATTGATGATGATGATGATGATGATGACACTTAAAATTATTTTATGCACTATTAGAACTTATAAGGACAACACACTGACCTAGTAACCTTTGATTTAGGTTGACGACCTTTCGGACCAACTTACTACTTGCATACTTTCATTACCGACTTTACCGCTTTCATCACTGTGAGTTATAGCATCCCTTTTTACTTATACTATTTTTGGGACTGAGAATATATGCGCTTTTTATGTTTTACCTACTTGACACGAGTACTTAAAATTTACATATGTGTGGGTTATACAACGGCATAAAGATTCCCCTTAGCACGGTAACGTTTAACTATTGGTTTTTGAACCGGTAGACGCGAATATTAGATATGGATCCATAGGGTTTGACATCCCCACTCGGGCTAGTCGTGCTAGCATTTAACGGGTGTTTAATACTTCGAGGACATACGCACTCGCCAGGTGTACTTTTAGGGGGTGATATTTATATTTACGTTAAGTCTAGTTACCATGTGCCCACGGTTATACATATACTTTTCATACTATTTTGAAACATTGAAATCTCGTGATCAATCTTATATTACTGTTACAATTTAAACTATAGCTCACCAACATTATTGTTGACGTTTTTAAGCATGTTTTCTCAGGTGCTTAGAGGTTTGTTGCTTCCGCTGTTAGACTTGCTGTCATGTTGTTTAGACTTGCTGTTAAGGACCTGCTGTGTTAGATAACCGCTGCATAACTTAGAGATGTCTCAATCATGAAACTTTTAATTTGCATTCGCAACTTATGTTATTTTGGCTTTGTAATGACCTCTGTGTCACGTTATCTTTTGTAAAACGCTATGTTTTTATGAATGCAAACTGGTTTTCAAACAGCATGTAGTATTCAACCGTGTAAAGATCCTGTTATTGACGAATCGTACACGATGGTTTTGTACGGGGCATCACATTTGGTATCAGAGCATTGGTTGTAGGGAATTAGGTTGCATTAGTGAGTCTAGACTAGGCCGAGTAGGATTCACTGATAGGACTAATCTACAACTTGCTCATTTACCTGTTACTGTTTACTACTGCATGCTACTATGTTGTATTACTACATGTCACTGTTACTACTGCTGCATGCTACTGCTTACTTATACTGCCATATAATCTTGCTGCATGCTTACTCTTACTGCTATGTGAACTTACTGCATTCTGATACTTATTCTCGTTACCGCATACTACTACCTACTTTTGCATGTTACTTCTATTTAGAACTGCTTTCGTTGCCATGCTATGCACTGCTATAGACGACCTAGGTTGCTGTAGTGCCAGATTACGTGCTTGCTACCCGTCTGCTTTTCGCTGTACCGAATTGGAGAATTTATCCTTCATAGTTCAGATGTTTTTCTGAACCCTTTTCCCACTCGTCTAACCCTAAGGATTAGTATTATAATCCACCTGTTACTACCGTTCCACCAATCCAGAGATCGAAACATTACTTCACGCAATCTACGAAGAGCACCCATCGGATTACACGCCCACTAAGGTTGATCCTCGGAGGAGGAGATATGCGAGGACTTGTCGGAGTAACCGCACCCCGAGCTCACCCTAATTAGCCACGTACGACGTATGAACATTAGAAGGTTGTTCAGTTTCTGCAAGATGACTCGTATCCCCTACACTTTCATGACCGTCACTTATCTCTTTCATTCATCACCACTACTCGACGAATCAACGACACTTCTGAACTTAGGTCCCTAACACTCTTAGACATTGGAGAAGTCGGGAGGACATCTCCTTTCACAAGGTCATAGTGTTTTCCACTGATGCTCAGCCATACCCAGAGACTTGGGAATTGCCGCTAGACGTGTCGTATTACTACTTGCTACACGTATAACGCGACGCGAGACCCAGATTAAATTTCTAGAAAGGAATCTAACGACATTACCTGAACCCGAACATTTTGAAGAAATTTCGGGACATTTAGGCATTGATGCATGACCTGCGAAACCTACGCACCCGCTCCGAGAAACCGTGAGATTAATTATGTAGATTTTGTTTTGAGATAGCATAGATAAAGCACCGTTAGGTGAAATTGAGTATGACTTGAAGTGAACACGTTACATTGACCATATAGAGTGATATTGGAATGAACGTACGATTTAGTACAATATAATGACGTCAGGCCAGCGTGGTTATATTGAAGTAAATCATGTAGAAGTCCCAATGTTACTATATAAGGAATATGAAGCGATTCAAAGGAAACTTTTGATAGGAACCACTTGAGTATACGCATTATGGTCTGTTAGAGGTAGGGAAAGAATAACCACTTAGCCCAGATACGGTACTAGAAGGGCCTTGATTGCAGAATTGATAAACCGAAAATTTGTTATGGATATAGACACCCTGGATACTTAAGGAAAAAGTTCTCAAACAGGAAAAACTTTGGACTTACTTGCGGTAGAGCAATCATTATCTCCGTTATAGAGACTCGCATGGATCCTGATTTTAGTCAGGGTACATTTCTTCACAATGTTTATTGTCTCGAAGTTGTTTAATACTAGAGTGATAGAAACCTTACATCTAAGAACCTTAGTGTTATGACTAGTAAGCCATTAACAACCATGAGAGTTAAGTATTCTATAGGACAAACTAATGGTAAGCTGGCAGAGATAGAGGAATAATTTAAGGTAGTACCTTAAAATTAACAGGTGGGTTATTGAAGATGATCTCATGCCAACAAAACTTGGAAGTTTTAAAGTAGTAGTTGGAAAGGATTAGTTATCTACGCACAAGCAGATGTTATTTGAGAAGGTTGATAGAATTTTTTGCGATAGTATAATAAGATTTAGTTGGAATGGACTTTAAGATTAACCTAATACTCATCAAGTTAGGAAGCTTTGATGAAATAGTTGGAACGGACTGGCTTTCAAGGATGAAAGCGTAAGTTATTTATAGTAAGAAGATTATTCGCATATCTCGCGAGAATGGTGAACCAAAAGCCATCTGGGTTACTTCAACAACCCGAGATCCCACAATGGAAATGGGAAGGGATGACGATGGATTTCATCCCGAAGCTACTGAAAACAATAGGCAGTTATGACACTATCTGGATTATCGTTGACCGCCTCACCAAATCTGCTCACTTTCTAACCATGAAAGAAACCGATACAATGGACAACGATACATAAAGGAAATTGTATCCCGGCACTTCAGCAATTCAAATTCTATACTACACAAGAATCTTATTCGATGCTCATTCTTACGCAACTCTGAATCCTAACTTATTCCGAGAGAATTCGTAATCGATGATAATCACACCATCACTCTTCTTACATCAATATTAGTCATACCAGTTCGAAATTTCCAAAATCAACGGGTAGTTAATTCTCATCCTCATACTCTCTCATTCGTATCTCACTTATAAGCAACGACTTTACACTTAAGCATTTTTGGTCAAAGGACTTATGCCCTACTAATAACCATCAACCACATTTAAATCCAATAGTTTTAGTTACCTCAAATATCACTTGAAATTTTTAAAAATCTTTTACTCAATCCTCATCAATCTTTTTCCAACTTGTAACCTTCGGAATGTGAAAATTTTTGTCTGCCAAAAATTTTCACACACTATTTCACTGTGCGATCCTCTCAAAGTTTTATAAAAATAAATTTATTTTATTTACCATTCGTGCAAATTTTTGAAATCGTATATGTTATATAAAATAAAGTAAATAATTACTTATTTTTGACTAAGACATATGAAATTTTACTTTCACTTTCACAAATCAAATCTTTTATTCAAAAGATATCTTACTTTGAATGCTACGCGTTGTACATAACCTCAGTTTACTAAGAAATTCGTTTCTTTTCTTACATTGTCACATTAAACGATTTCTATAAAATTTTCGCTGCTTATTATATAATTTTTTTTTTCGTTGCTTATTCGTATCCAAGTCATCATGAAGACTGACAACAGTCGAAATTGAGAAATTCATGTGTGTGTGTATGTGATGAAGGCACTTACTACCAATCCATGCAGAGCCTCCGGGCATACACTAACACTTAAACCATTCAAAATTACTGCGTTAACCTAAGGATCTTATTTGCCACGTCTGTTGGAACGATGCTCTTTCTTACATAACTCGAAGTCCTGACTTATTCCAAGAGATTCTCATCTAGCGATATTAACACCATCAGTATTCCGACTTTAATGTTAGTCATAACCTGTTTGGCATCTTGCAAAGTCAATAAGAGATTAACTTCTCATCCTCATGCTCTATCCTTCATACCTCACTTTTTAGCAACGGCTTCGCACGTGAACATTTTTGGGCCAAAGACTTAAGTCCCTGATAATCATCAAAACTACATTTAATTCATTAGTTTTCATTACCTAGTAACATGTCAACCGATGATTCAAAGATTTTTCACTCGACCTTTTTCAACTCCTAACCTCTGAAATACGAAAAACTACGTTATCAAAATTTTTACACATTGATTTTACACGTTGCTTATTTGTGCGGTCCTCACAAGATTTATGGACAAATGAAAGTACTAAAAACTTTTCGGTCACTTATGCGATTTATAAAATCATATATGTATGTATATAATTAAGTTAACAATTTACCCTTACTTATTTCGGTTAGTACATACTAAGTTATACCTTCAAATTTATTTAAAAATCGCTCCTTTATTGAGCTGTTTAACTTAAGTCAAATAGTTTTGTGCAAAATGGCACACGTTGTACATACTTCTAAATTTACTAAGAACTTCGTTCCGTTTATGTTGTCACATCAAACGTTTAAAGGTTTTTCAAAACTTTCTTGGTTGATTTTATTAAAGGTTTTCGTATTAGACTACACCAAGTGTGGACCACACTTCTTCTCGCCCTCTGTTAGGGATAAAGCTTACGATTAAGATCTTTGTTAAAAACTCTTGAGCCACTTTGGATGGCAGTTTTATAAAATTTGTTAAGAAGTCTTTGCGCTCATGAAATGTTCCCTTTAAGGTTAAACATGGCAAAAATGCGGGCCGATAAATCAGTTTTCCGAGGTACACTCAGTGGTCACCCTATCGTAGGAAAGGCATTAGGCGGGTTTCTACTCTCAATATTTCACGGCTAATCGCAACACTCTCGTAAACATCATCTCTATGAATCAGTATGTTGAGGTACAAGAATCATTTTTGAAATTCTTTTCACTCGGAGAAAACCATTCTTTATGACCTAGGGTTCACATATCTTCTCATCCGCGCCTCCCCTTAAGTATAAGGACAAATTCAGAACAAATCGCTCAAAGAGTTCACCCTGGTTCAAAGATCACACCTTTCGTGCAATTCTCTTTCGGAAATGTAAAGTAATATACTTTAGGAATCTATGAATCTTGTTATCCTCTTGGAAGGGACTGCTTAAAACTTCTGTAACACGGATATGGTTACTCTACACATTCCTTCCTTCGCTGGTTGCAACTATATGTTGTTCTAGTTAATGTTAACCCTAAATTCAGCATGTAACTGAAAGGATAAAGTTACATTATGGAACTGTGCTTTCATTCCATCTAAGGATAAGTTCACCTGTAGTATGGTAAACTGGGTGATATCCTTCGTTGTTCGTTCAGACCGTCCTGAAGGCACTATAAATAATTATGGCTTGCATTGCATATAAGTCTGATTAGTCACTTTCAGCAAAAAGTTTCAATTCATATAGTCAAATGAAACGTTCTTAAATATCGAGTTCTTTATGCCTATGGTCTCCTTCCGAAATCAAGGGGTTAGTAAAATCCGTGGCTAACATTATCCAGACATCAAATCGCATGGTTATGATCACCATGTTTTCCATCCTACCTATCAGCTTTGTATTGCGACATAAGAGCTTAATGTTTTAGATGAGTTTGGTAACATTCAAGATGCATTTCATGCATCCAGCTTACTGAAGATGCCTGTAAGGCTAAAAACAGCATATTTCCTTTTGTGGGTATATATTCAGATGACATATTCATGTTAACCAAAAACGAAATCAACTTGTTGATCTCTTAGGACAAGAGACTTAATTAATGGCATATACCTATTCTTACTGTTATACACCGAAGTACCTTTCAAGGCAATTAACTCACTTCTGAGTCCTCGAGTCTCTCGGAACTTCGATACGCTTCTTCTTATTCAAAAACGGTACCGTTGTTGGTCACTCCTCAAAATTTCGGGACGAAATTTTCTTTAACCGGTGGGTAATGTAACGATCCGGCTTTTTCGACTTGCTTTTGTGCTTTGTGCTTTCGCGAAACTGCGTATTTGTGCGTACTGTGCTATATTATACTCTGAAATCTTAATACACGTGGTTTACTTTCATTTATATGTTAGAACATGCCTTTAAGTACGTAGGATACTTAACTTGATCACCGGAAGCCTTTATGACCGTTAGTGTCACTTGACGTTTCGAACAAACTGCGTACTGCGTACACGTTTAACTTTTGTCATAATCGGAATATTATGACTACGAAATCTTAATCATTATTTTATAATAATAATTACTTGGGTTTTTGAATGCTTAATTACGCGTAGTAATTTACTTATGCTTACTAGTTAGTCTTGTTGGACTTTCTACCTTGTTGGGCCTTAGCCCACCCTACACTAGTTAGTGGACTATTTAATTAGCCCAATTATTAATAGCTAGTGACCCATTAATAAGTATGACAAATGCCCATTTATTAGAGGGAACATGCTAGCATTTTTGTCAAGTATTATCCTTAATGTTGCATGGGATCCTAACATAAGCACCAACTTTAGACAACCATTAACCATAAAGCAAAAAGTTGTCCCCCTTGTTCCCACCATGTTCCCACGTTTTTAACACCACCACCACCTCCTCACCATCTATAAATACAAGCTTTATTCCATCCATTTTACACTTGCTCTCATTTGTATTTCACACACACTTACTCTCTAATTCTTTCTCTAGTCTTTCTCTCTCTAAAAAATGTAAGTAATTGATTTTTCTTCTTCTTCTTCCCTTACCTTACACGAATTCATCATCATCATTTAAAGATCTAGCTTTTTAGCTTTGATCTTGATTACATCTTGTAGATTCAAACTTTGATTTGAATCCTTCAAGAACATGGAAGATTCAAGCTTTCTAGCTTTGAATCTTCACCTACTTTGTAGATCTAAATCTTTTTACTTTAATCTTGTTATTTTTTTATAAAGATTCAAACTTGTGTTTGCAATCTTCATGTATCTTAAAGATCCAAGCTTTACGCTTCAAGATCTTCAAGAACAACCAAGATGCAAGCTTTCTAGCTTGAATCTTCATATCTTTTGTTGGATCTAAGTTTTCTAACTTATGATCTCATTATTTTGTTATAAAGATCAAAACTTATGTTTATGGTCTTCATGTAACTTAAAGATCTAAACTTTATGCTTCAAGGTCTTCAAGAACACTAAAGGTTCAAGCTTTCTAGCTTTGTGACCTTATAACTTGTGTAAAAAGGATCCAAGCTCTCTAGTTTAGGGTTCCATCACTTCATTTGATTTAGATTGTGTTAATACTTGTTTGATTGAAGTAAAGTTTGTAACTTTGTTTGTAAATGGAACTTGTAATTGTGTTAAGACTAAGGATATGATGTAACCTTGGTTCATCATCCATCTAAGACTCTTGAATGAGTTGTGTTCTTACTTGGTCTAAACATATTGTGTATTGATGGTGGAATCTTGTTCAAGGTGATGCTAACCCATCAACGAGTTGTACACTTGAAGCTACAAGCATCAACGATGAGAACCGTGATGAGCATCAAGCACCAAGAACCCCACCGGAGCACTTGTTTACTGTTTTTCGGGATCTAATCAGTAACCTGGGCTACTTTAAAGCTGATTTTCAGTTAGTTCGGTTCGAGTAGATGATTTTCCGTTTAGGCCTCGTCTTAATCCGAGTTACGGTTTAGGATTTATGGCCCTCCGAAAGTCACTACGCCCTTGTAACGTTGTGCTAAAATTTCTGACCTACTCGCACTTAAACCGTCGCCACGGTCAAACGAAGACGAGTTAGGTTCTGAAAATTGGTCAGCGGTTAGAGTACTCACATACGGAGCCATATCCACTGACTACACATCTTTTCGATTTACGTAGAGGTCGTAGCAGCTGATCCAAGTCAGCCTATTGTTTCGATCTCTATACTTGTTAAACTTACTTAGCTTTTACAATGATTGATGATGATGATGATGACACTTAAACTTATTTTATGTTCTATTAGAACTTATAAGGACAACACACTGACCTAGTAACCTTTGATTTAGGTTGACGACCTTTCGGACCAACTTACTACTTGCATACTTTCATTACCGTCTTTACCGCTTTCATCACTGTGAGTTATAGCATCCCTTTTTACTTATACTATTTTTGGGACTGAGAATATATGCGCTTTTTATGTTTTACCTACTTGACACGAGTACTTAAACTTTACATATGTGCGGGTTATACAACGGCATAAAGATTCCTCTTAGCACGGTAACGTTTAACTATTGGTTTTTGAACCGGTAGACTCGAATATTAGATATGGATCCATAGGGTTTGACATCCCCACTCGGGCTAGTCGCGCTAGCATTTAACGGGTGTTTAATACTTCGAGGATATACGCACTCGCCAGGTGTACTTTTAGGGGGTGATATTTATATTTACGTTAAGTCTAGTTACCATGTGCCCACGGTTATACATATACTTTTCATACTGTTTTGAAATATTGAAATCTCGTGGTCATTCTTATATTACTGTTACAATTTATACTATAGCTCACCAACATTATTGTTGACGTTTTTAAGCATGTTTTCTCAGGTGCTTAGAGGTTTGTTGCTTCCGCTGTTAGACTTGCTGTCATACTGTTTAGACTTGTTGTTAAGGACCTCATATGTTAGATAACCGCTGCATAACTTAGAGATGTCTCAATCATGAAACTTTTAATTTGCATTCGCAACTTATGTTATTTTGGCTTTGTAATGACCTCTGTGTCACGTTATCTTTTGTAAAATGCTATGTTTTTATAAATGCAAACTGGTTTTCAAACAGCATGTAGTATTCAACCGTGTAAAGATCCTGTTATTGACGAATCGTACACGATGGTTTTGTACGGGGCGTCACACCCGCGCCCGCCTTGGTACCACCAAGCCGGTTCAACATCTCAACCTTCACACAACCAGCATATCTCCTATTCCCTACTCTTATCCTGAAGCTCTTCACGGCCCTAACTAGAAACAAGTTATGACTGATGAATATAATGCTTTAATTAACAACAGTACTTGGAAACTTGTGCCTCACCCATCGGACACGGACATTGTTCGCTCCATGTGGCTATTCAAGCACAAGTATAATGCAGATGGTAATTTGAGCAGGTATAAGGCTCGACTTGTTGCTAACGGTCGAAGCCAGCAGGTTGGCATTGATTGTGATGAGACCTTTAGCCTGGTTGTCAAACCGGCATCGATACGTACTGTCCTCAATTTTGCTGTTTCTCGACACTGGCCGGTTCATCAGCTGGATGTCAAGAACGCCTTTCTTCATAGACAGCTTTCAGAGACAGTTTATATGCACCGGCCACCAGGGTTTCGGAATCCCAGATACCCGGATCATGTCTGCTCATTGCATAAATCTCTATATCGTCTTAAACAGTCCCCCCGTGCCTGGTTTCAGCGCTTTTCGGGATATGCACAACAGATTGGTTTTCACCAAAGCCGATGTGATACATCACTTTTTATTTTGCGCCAGGGATCCGACACAGCCTACCTGCTTTTGTATGTTGATGATATTGTGTTGACTGCTTCTTATACAGGTTTACTTCAGCAGATTATTTATTCCTTACATAAGGAATTTGCTATGACTGATTTGGGTCCCTTGAACTACTTTCTTGGGATTCACGCCACCCGTACCACATCTGGCATGTTCCTCTCTCAGAGGCAATATGCTACCGAAATCAATGAGCGGGCCAGCATGCCCACTTGTCATCCTTGCAGGACCCCGGTTGAACCCGGTGCCAAGCTTACTAGTCACGGACCTCCTATTAAGGACCCGACTCTCTATTGGATCCTTGCGGGTGCATTACAATACCTTACATTCACTTGCCCAGACATCTCATACATTGTTCAGCAGATCTGCCTTTTCATGCACGATCCTCGGGAACAACATATGCATGCTCTCAAACGGGTCATTCGCTATATACAGGGTACTACTGATCTCGGTTTACATCTATATGCATCATCTCCCACTACTTTGGTTGCATACTCTGACGCTGATTAGGCAGGTTGCCCAACTACTAGACGCTCTACCTCTGGCAACTGTGTTTTTCTCGGTAACAACCTTCTCTCATGGTCGTCAAAGCGGCAACTCAGGCCCTCTCGCTCCATTGCTGAAGCGGAGTACCTTGGGGTTGCCAATGCCGTTGCAGAGACTTGCAGGATCCGTAACCTTCTTCGCGAGCTGCATTGTCCCCTCACCTCCGCTACTTTGGTATACTGTGATAACGTCAGCTCGGTCTACTTGTCTAATAACCCGGTTTATCATCAGCGGACCAAACACATTGAGATCGACATTCACTTTGTTCGCGATCTCGTTGCTCAGGGTCAGGTACGGGTTCTTCACGTGCCATCCAGATATCAGTTTGCAGACATCTTCACTAAAGGTCTTCCGTATGCATTGTTTGATGAGTTTAGATCCAGTTTGAGCGTCCGCACTACTCCCGCTTCAACTGCGGGGGAATGTTAGATAGATTTATACTAATGTACTTCATATATGCATTGTAAGCCCGATACTATAAGGGCCCATTAGTTGCTTCTAGCCCATTAGGTTTATTATCCTATTGTTTATATACCCAATGGGGTCTTGGCTGTAAGGGACAACTCACATAATATATCAATCAATAATATCATTATACGATGTTTAACATTCAGTTCTAACTCCTAGTTTTTATACACAAACGTCCCGTGCTCAATAATGTCTAAAAAGAAATGAAGCCGGCGGTGGTGGCGATGGTGAGCTTAACGTCGAAGGATCTATTGACGCCCACTTGGGCGATGCCGGCCGCGAGCACGTACAAACCGTTGAGAACGTTCATATTGTTTTGAAAAACAATGTTTCTTTAAGGAAAACAATCTATTCATTTTGGATGTAAGCAGCTGATGTAAGCATTAGTATAATAGGATGTTGTTTCTTACTAAAACAAAATAGAAAAACTAGTTGAAGATATTGTTAATTTGTTAGAATAGTTTTTTTAATAATTTAATATGCATAGTGACTAATTTAAGCATTCCAATTGGACACCTCAAGAGTCAAGACAAACACCTCTTACTTCTTAATTCCTTATTACTTTATCCACCAATTAAACCCCATTAATACACTCTTTCTTCTAATCTCTCTAAACTCCATTGATAAACCCCAAACTATAATATTCCCAAATTTCAATCAATCACATACCAAGTGATCGATCTTAATCTATTTTCTATCGGTGATATAGTCACTGCTGCCCAATAGTTAGCGCGTTCAATCTTAACCTTCTTTATTGACTTTAAGGTACGATTTCTCTCTCTTTTTGTAGAGTCTGTCTTTTTCATGTTGGCATATGTTGACTTGCGTTTTCAATTTTATTTAAGGTTTTTTATCCAACATTTTTATTTTTCAATCATGGAAAATTAAGGTTTCTCTTTCTTTTACTCAACAAGTTTCAACGATAGGTATTTGGGTCAAATTTTTTCTTATTCTTAATTTGTCTTGATTTACGTAAATTTCTATACATATTAATCATTCATTGTTTCTATTGGTTTATATATTTTTTTCTATAAATTTGTCTTCCTGTAGTTTAGTATTTTGCATCCAGCTTCATGATAATATTTTTTTTTGGCCCCAAATATATTTTTTAGCATACAGTTGTGTGTAAATTCACAAACTTTGATAACTGGGAACGCTGATTCTATGAAAATCAACAGGTTGTACTTATTCTGTTTTTATATATAATCAATTTTTTGCATCTGATTATACAGCTTTTGATAAAAAAAAAAAAAAAAAAAAAAAAAAAAATTATTATTTTTTTTTTTTAAAGGCTACAGCTTTTGATATTTGTTTATCATCTGTTACAAAATCCGGTTGATTTTTAGCTATGTGTTTTATTTATCATACAAAACTGAGTTCTATGTACCTTGATCAACATAATTAATCATCCCTTTTCTGGAATAAATAATTTGTTGCTATATATAAAAATAAAAATAAGATAAGAACTATATTGTTTCTATTATCAATCGATTCATCTATTATATTGCCATTTAATCATGGAACATTTGTTTTTCAGGAAATAAATAAATCGAATCATGTCGAAAGGTAAGGAGAGGCTGACCGAAGAATCAGACAAACAGGATGATGATGGTAAAAATGTGACTGCAAATGGATATTTGGTCGATTTAGATAGGCCAAAGTCAACAAAAGTCAAACTTGAAGATGCAGAGCGCTCTACTAGTACTTACATTCCTTCACTCGATTATGAGTTGGAGAATTTAATCTTAGCTAGATTTCCTAGATCAGAATATTGGAAAATATCATTTGTTAATAGACGGTTCGCGGGCTTAGTGAAATCTAGTGAGATTTTTAAAATAAGACGTGATATCGGGTTCAATGAGCCTTCGGTTTTAATGCTCGCGAGCGGTGAAAATTGTTGGTGGGCTTTCGATAAAGGGTTCGGGTCACTTAGACGACTTCCGGTTCTTCCTTCTGATATTTGTTTCGCCTCAGGAGATAAAGAATCATTTTGTGCTGGGACCCATTTACTCGTATCGGGTCGAGAAATCTTTGGTCATACTATTTGGAGATTTGAATTAGCAATGAATAAATGGTACAAAGGCCCTGAAATGCTTTACCCTAGATGCTTGTTTGCTTCCGCAACTTGTGGGAGCTTCGCTTATGTGGCGGGTGGGGTTCACGTGGTTGGTGGCCCTGTAAGTGGGACGCAACCCGTGCTTAGTAGTGTTGAGAAATATGACCCAGATTCGCGGACGTGGACCCCACTTCCGAGAATGATTAAGCCACGTAAGCTGTGTTCCGGGTGTTACATTGACAATAGGTTTTATGTAATTGGTGGAAGAAATAATGACGGCGAGTTGACGTGTGGAGAGTTTTTCGATGAAGAAAAAAGGCAATGGAGTTTGATTCCGGAGATGTTGAAAGATAATCCTGTACTTAATTGTTACTCGCCACCATTAATCGCTGTGGTTAATAACGAGCTTTATTCAATTGAAGCGACTTCGAATACGTTAAAAGTTTACTTAAAAAACAGCAATAGTTGGAAGCAGATGGGTTCGGTTCCTGTGAGGGCGGATTACAATAGAGGTTGGGGGGTTGCATTTAAGTCGTTTGGTGATAAGTTGCTAGTTATAGGGGCGTCGACAAGCTTGTCTTCTAGAAGCTCGATGGCTATTTATACGTGTAGCCCGAATCCGGGATCTGATAACTTGCCGGAATGGGAGTTAGTTGACAATGGCAAGATTTGTTTGAGTCATTTTATAATGAATTGCTCTGTTATGGTAGCTTGACAAAGAAGTGTGTTATTTATTTGTTGACAGTTAACCTTTTACAGTAAAGAAATAAGAAGTAATAGTTGACTTTTTATAGTCAAACGTGATTGTACTTTGGTATACTTTGTTGTTTCCCTTTTATAGGGATTAACGTTTTAGTGTACATACGTGTTCTTTTTACCCTATGTGTTAAGGCTCTGGTAGTCCTTATTTTTGTTCTTAATACTTTTTGTCATACTCTCAACAATTGTGTTCTTACTTCCTATTTAACACATATAGATATGTAAGTTACGAGTTTTATGAGCAATACGATTAATACGGTTTCCAAGATCCAAATCTGTTTTTACGGGTCATTTTCCGTTGTAGTAGGCCCATTGGTCGGAGTTTGTAGCCTCGTATCAAAATGCGGTCAACGGTTAGGCTTCTTATGTTAGTAAATTGTCAATTGTCAATTTTTTTTTATGTATTTCGAGAATTTTTTTTTTTAGAAAAAATGAACATTTAAGTGATAATTCCTTTTTTTATTATTTAAGTCTCAGAATAATTTAATCATTCCAACTCGACGCCACCTTTACTTCTTTATTCCTTATTATTTATTACTCGTGTGTTCCAAAAAAATTATCATCCAATAAAAAATGTTACAAATGTTAGACTATTTGTAAGGGGTCGAAGAGACCCCGTTACTTGCCTATGTGGCTAGCAAGAGACGCCAAAACAAGCGGTAACAGTGCGGCACTTGGTGGCGGGTCTTAGGTGTCCCGGAGAAAGCAACACAGCAAGTAACACCGTTTCTTGTTTTTATATTATTTTAAAAATATTATTTTTACCTCCTTTTAATAATTAACCCAATTATATTTTAACATATCATAACAATACTAAAAAAAAAACACCAAAAAAAACACCACCACTACTCCACCAAAAAAATAAATATGTACTGATCATCAAAAAGTGCAAAAAGAAAAAAAATTGCAAAAAGGCCACGCCACCACGTTACAAATGGTTTTATTAATATAATAATAGGATCCACCTAGAAAATGGACCGGCCCTGTATTACTGTATATTGACCCGGATGCTGTATATCAGTTTCTAACTTGAAATCAAAGTACGGACTACTACAGGAGCTTTCAAAGGGATCTGCACTCACATTACGTAAGCGAATTACGGATCTTTTATTTCTTATTCGCGCTTTCGATTTCACAAATTTACTTCCATTTTTACGTGATACCATACACATTTGCTCAATTTTATTAGTTTTGTAATCTACAATCCGTACACAGCGCATAATTTGATTTCCATAATTTCTGTTATATTAGGGCATTTGTATGATCTAGTGACTTAATTGCATTCTGAAAGTTTGTTGTTGTCATTTGATTTAGGGTTTTATATGGAATTTGAACCAGCATTAGGGTTACAATTTGCATAGAATAATGTGATTAATGTCTGTAAACAACAATAAAATGTCAAACCCTAGTGACCATCCCCAGTCACAGTCCCACCCTCAACAATCGATATCAGGCCAGTTTCAGCTCTCACAGTTTGCAGCATCTCACGCGCATGCTCAAGCGATCGCGCAAGCCCAATCGAAAGTGCAAGCGAAAGCTGCAGCTCATGCTCAAGCTAACCATGCACAATTTCAAGCACAGCTTCAGGCTCAAGGACTTGTTATTAACCAATCACATGGACCGTTAGTTACTGCTAATTCATCCTCTTTTTCGGGCAATGCGAGTGCCAAACGTGCAGCTCCAAAACCGGTTGGACGGCCACCTGGAGTGCTGAATTCTAATACCATGTCCCATAAAAAGAAGCAGAAGCTTCCGGAAAAGTTGTTACAAGAACGAGTGGCTGCAATTCTGCCATCGTCTGCTTTATACACACAACTTCTAGAGTTTGAGTCGCGTGTTGATACTGCAATAATGAGAAAAAAGATAGATATCCAAGAAGCTATTAAAAAACCGCCTTTCGTGCAGAAAACTCTAAGAATATATGTTTTTAATACGTTTGTGAATCAAGTTCAAACAATTCCAAAAAAGCCTAATGCTGAGGTGCCTACTTGGACAATGAAAATAATAGGGAGAATATTGGAAGATGGAATGGACGTTGACCAGGCTGCATTGATGTCGAAACCAAACCCTATGTACCCGAAGTTTTCGTCCTTTTTCAATAGAGTTACTATATCGTTGGATCAAAGATTGTATCCCGATAACCATATGATTGTGTGGGATAGTTCTAGAACACCAACAGCTCATGAAGGGTTTGAGGTGAAAAGGAAAGGTGATAAGGAATTTAATGTGAATATACGGTTGGAAATGAATTATTCGCCTGAAAAATTTAAGCTTTCGACTCCATTAATGGAAGTTCTTGGAGTTGAAGTTGATACTCGTGCTAGAATTATTTCAAGCATCTGGCAATACATAAAAGCTAGGAAATTGCAGAATGCAGATGATCCTTCTTATTTCAATTGTGATCCACCTTTAAAAAAACTATTTGGTGAAGAAAAAGTGAAATTTTCAATGGTGTCTCAGAAGATTTCGAACCATTTATCTCCACCACAACCTATACATTTGGAGCATAAGATCAAGCTTTCGGGAAATAATCCAGCTGGCAGTGCTTGTTATGATGTGCTTGTGGATGTGCCACTTTTAGTACAAAAGGAATTGAATGTTTTATTGGCAAAAACTGAGAAAAATAAAGAGATTGAAGCATGTGATGAAGCAATATGTGCAACAATAAGAAAAATAAACGAGCATCGTAAAAGACGGGCGTTTTTTCTTGGATTTAGTGAGTCACCTGTTGAGTTTATCGATGCTTTGATTGAATCTCAAGGCAGAGATCTGAAGCTGCTGACAGGAGATGCAGTTCGTAACGCTGAAAAAGAGAGCCAGGCTGAATTCTATAACCAACCCTGGTAATCTCGCCTTTTTTGGTCATAATGTTTCACAGTTATATGTGTATTTAATACATTACCCATGCTTTATTTGACGCCTTATATGAATGTTAGATAGATGCTAATCTTGAGTTCCCTTTTATTTGCCTCTGCATGATTCGTCCGTTAATATTAGGTTTAATTGTAAATCAATCAATGAAAGGGGAACTAAGTTTACTCATCGTAGAATCTTATATTTCATTCAGGGTCCTTGTAGTGGTACATTAACACCCAACTGATATTGGAGTTAAAAATGAGAAATACTAACTAAATAGAAAAATAGTCTGTTATCGAATGGTAGCTATGTCTGCCAGTGCCTATTTGTCAATTTTGAATATCAGTAGTTCAAAACTAATGAAATAGTGCAATTGATGGAAACATGTGTGGGCTAAACAATATTTCTATGTTTATACAATTATATTAATGTGTTATACAGTTGATGCTAATTTTTTGTTTGAACAAGAACCCACATTTTTTTCCTCTCATTTATCATGCATGTTACCATATTCGTTTTTAACTGCTTCAATTCTTATGTAATTATGTTTTGGTAATATGTAGGGTTGAAGATGCAGTTATCCGTTATATAAACCACAGACCAGCTAGAAACGCGAATGCAAGCACATAATTAGTTTGGAGATATGTTGATGGAACAAGGGTATTAAACATGTTTTCGATTTTTTTTTTTTTTTTTCTTTTTGGTATCTGCAAGAAGAAAAAGCAGAAGTGCAGTTCCTAGTTCAGACATCTGTAATTCACTTTTATCTGGCTTTCTAGCTTAGAAATGAATTGTATCTTTTGTTTCACCATATGTAAGTTTCTGAAGCTAAGTATCCTTGGTGCTAAGAGCACAGGGTGCCCGGGGTCGATTTCGCCGTCACCCACAAATCGACGCCGACCAGCCACCGTCGCGGACACCGCGTCACCGTCGTCGCCGTCGAATCTCGGCGTCGAATTACAGTTTCGGGCCATAGACGGTGTAAAATTGGACCGTTTGGCATTGATTTTCGATATATATAACCGTTTGAAATTTGAACGTTTATTTATTTATTTATTTATTTTTTCCCTATATAAACCACACATTTCTCATTCATTTTCTCACACAATATTCTACAAACAAATCTTAAATATTCTAAAACTATACATTCTCAAACCACAAAAAAAATGTCTTCCACCAAAGTTTCTCTCGACGTACACTACGGGGGCGAAGCGGCGTACATACGGAGGCGAAGCGGCGTACGACTGGAAGACGTACGTTAACGGTAAAAAAAAATCGTTTGAAGATATCGAACTTTCGTAGGTTGAAGATTGGACAAAGTTGAGCAAGTTTCTTCAAAAAGAAACCCCGTACGTGTTTACGCAAATTGTGTTTTACTCCGAAGAATCGCAAGAGTTGAAGTTTCTGTTTACGGATGAGCAATGGGATGCGCTAAAGGACACAGCCCGAACACGACCTACTCGAATTGTGTTGTATCTTGTAAACATGGGGCGTTTCTCGGATTAATCCGGAGTACTCTGATTCGAGTAGCGCTGAATCTAGTAGCGCTGAATCTGGTTACGTGAGTCAGGATTCGATTTATTAGGACGTTTTTATATAAATGTAATCGGTTCGTATCCGTCTAATCTTAATGTAATCGTGTGTTTCCGTTTTATCTATGTGTAATCGTAATGTTTTAATAAAAATCTTGTGTTTTATTTTGTTTAATTTTATTTAATTTAATTTTGTTTAATTTTAATTAAAAAAAATGGACACTGAAAATGGACACTGTGGACACCCTCACCCAACATTCAGCCGGTCAATTTCAGTGTCTAAAATCGACACTGAAAATGGACACTGAACACGACTACGGGCACCTCGTGCTCTAAGGATATTCATTTATGCTTTGATCATATTATAATCCTTAGGATTAGGTACAACTTCCCCATTATATTCTTACATATAAAGTGTTTGGAAGGTTAAATTAACATGGGAGTCCAAGTGGCTAAATGAGTAAGTTGGAAATTTGGGTAATAAGTTTTGGTAGAGAAAGAACCGACTACATCTTACCTATCCCATACATCACTTTCGTTAGATCGAGTGTTGTTGTTGTTGTAGTAGTATTTTGGATTAGGTTGATGCGAAGGCATTTGCTGTTTCGTATCCAACAGTTACAATAACTACTACCAAAGTTCTGATCTAACCTTTGTAGTAAAGCAATATGAAGGGTTATAAAAACCCAAAGTACATTTTTGTGACTTTTGTACTTCCTTTTTCATGCTATAATTTATTTATATATTTTACACAATGCACTCTTGAACGTTCAACCATCCCAAGATAATTTAGTGGTGCGGTCTTGGTATTCTCACAAGAACTCTCGGATGTTAAGGTCACTAGCGCATATCACGATTAGGTCGGAGAAAATGGTCAGAACCGGTCATGAAATATTCTAGTCATGTCGGATACATATGAGTAAAAATATCCTTTTCTCAACATTAAAATTTTTATCCGTTTACTCCTAATGTTCACTTCCAAGTCGTGGTATTCATTTAGAACTCGAAAAACTAAAATAATGTGACCCGTTGAAATATAAATGGGTTAAAATGTTGTTTTCTATATAAAAATAAAATAAAATATGATAATGATTGATAGGAATCTGCAGATGATTAAATATTTCCCAGAGTATTCTTCATGAATTTTGTACTCTATACACACTAAACATACAACAACAATACTCAACCTCTAGATTGGTGTAACGGCATTTACTACTTTATATTCAACTTCCTTTCCCAGGTGCAACTTTGATCTATGTAGTTCTACAGATCTTTGCACTAAGTACGGAGTGCAATTTCAAATCATCCAATATGTTCCGGCGATCGTTCATCGGAAAATGCCTACCACCGTCGGCACAATCCACCGTTAGACGTAACCACACACAACCAGGACGACCACACTTATCTCTACTCGCTGACAAATGCACCTCCATGCGTGAACTCCAACAAATTCACGCTCAAATGCTCGTATCTGCCACCATCCACGACAACTTTGCTGCTAGCCGTTTACTATCTTTCTCAGCTCTTTCCGTACACGGCGACCTCATTTATGCTTCCAAATTGCTACACAGTATACATCAACCAAACATGTTTATGTGGAACACACTCATTAGAGGCCTAGCGATTAGCCTGAAACCACATAAAGCAGTTTTGTTGTATATAAAGATGCGTAATTTAGGCGTTACACCGGGGAAACATACGTTTCCGTTTATTTTGAAGGCGTGCACGAACTTACATTCAGTTAGGTTATGCAAACAAGTACATACACAAGTTGTTAAAGTAGGGTTGGATATTGATTTGCATGTTGTGAATAATCTGATGAGAGCGTACTCTGTTTGTTCGGGTTTGGAGCATGCACGCCAAGTGTTTGATGAATTTCCTGAACGAAATGTTAATGTTTGGACCACGATGGTCTGTGGTTACGAGCAAAATGATCGTGCAGAAGATGCGTTGGTGCTGTTTAACCGAATGGTTGATGAAGGGTTTGAACCAAGTGGACCGTGTCTTTCGTCTGTGTTGTCAGCTTGTGCACAAACAGGGCGTTTGGATATGGGAGAGAAGATACATAGATACATAAAAGATAAAGGATTTGATATTGGTGTTATTCTTGGAACTGCTTTGGTGAATATGTACGCGAAAAATGGAGCACTTTTATTGGCTAGAAGTTGCTTCGATAACATGGCGCAGAAGAATATTATAACATGGAATGCAATGATATCAGGATTAGCAGTTCATGGTCATGCGAAAGAAGCAATTGAATTATTTCGAGAGCTAAATAAACATGATGTGATTCCAAACGATAGTACGTTTGTTGGAGTTTTATCGGCTTGCTGCCACGCTGGAATGCTTGATTTTGGTCGTAAGATATTCAACTCAATGAAGACTGTTTATAAAATTGAGCCGAAAATACAGCATTACGGATGTATGGTTGACCTTTTGGGTCGAGGTGGGAGAGTATTGGAAGCTGAAGAATTGTTAAATGGGATGCCATGGAAAGCTGATTTTAAAATTTTGGGAGCATTGTTGAGTGCTTGTGGTAGTCATTGTAATATTGAGGTTGCAGAAAGAGTTGTGAAGGAGATGGTTTTATTGGAGCCGGATAATCATGGAGTTTATGTTGTTTTGTCAAATATGTATGCAGATGCTGGGCGATGGGAGGATGTTTCGAGGTTAAGAAAGATAATGAAAGATGGGAGTTTGAAGAAAACTCCTGGGTGGAGTCTTGCTGATAGTGATAATAATAAGATTCATTGGATTTCAAATGATGATGAATATGTAACCTTAAAGAGTTAAATTATAAAGAGCTACTGCTCTAAGTATATGCGTATAACTTACAATTTAAAGATTTGGTAGATAGATGTAGGATAAAACAAAATGCCTTGATTCATTTTTTATACATGTTTTATATCTATTTTGGATGAAGCATTGTGGTGCATGGTTAATGCTTGTACTTATACATTTTTTAATCCAAGTTAAGATGAAGGTAAAGCTAGTTTGATTATGCTTATACTTACTTTTAGCAAGCAGTTGATAAGGCAAGTTTTTACTTCTATTGTTAATTTAAGAGTTATGTTTATGTTTCCCTTTCTAATCATTTTTAGCATTTTGAGGGGTCATTTGTATGTTTTGCAGGATCCAATGGATGAACTTCATCACAAATCATTTAAAGTGGCTGCAAAGGTATATTGCTTTCTAATGTTTGTAAAGTTTCAACTAAATGATATGTTAGATACTAAATCAGAAAGCTTGATATTTGATGTTACTATTAACAGATGTTTTTAGTTTAGCGTATGGGTGAGCTTGCATATGATCATTCCGCGCTATCATGTATGTTATGGCTGTTTATAAATCAAATGTTTAGGAGCACATAAATAATAAATTGACTAAATCACTTTTTGAATGTATGTGGCTAAAGAGCTATCTTGTGACAACGTTTGAATGTGTGTTTTGACTATGACAACTAAGAGTGGGTGATACTTTATGGGAGAAACAAAAGGTGAATGTGGCAACTAAGAGTCTGTAAGCAGTATTGGAAAAGATGGTGGCTGAATGCACAAGTATGTATCACGTTCTTGATTTTTAATGTTTGCGTATACTCAGTTCATGTTGTCGTATCAAAGCCCCTCTGTCTGAATTCCGGTAGTAAATAGATAAAATATGAGAATTATAAGTTGTGTTTCTTGTATGTTTTAAACAGATTATATGTCCTATGCCATCTGTGGAGGGACAAAAGGAATGTTAAGAGAACAAGGCAGAGAAATCGCTTTGCATCAGAACGAATATCACTTCATATCTCAGATTCTCAGCCCAAGTCTATGTCACCATAAAACAACAAATGACATCATGGTTCTTAATAATTTTAACATAAATTTAATTTACAATCACAGCCAGATCAGTGATATATTAGCAAAGAAACCTTAAATGGTGGAATGTCTAAGCTTATACACGCATACTAATAAAATTATGTTACGAAAACCACCAAGAAGCAGAAAAATGTAAAATGGGGACCACTCGTATAGTTTGTAACACATGATTGCATAAATGGTGCAGGGTTTATCGGGTATTTTACCCCCCTGAACATATTATTGTATGCTTCTGCGTCATCATGTGATATTTTGTTACATGTTGGAATGCCTAGCTTGCACATGAACACGATGCCATGATGTGTTTAGAATTCCTCTCAAGTTCCAGATGTCTTCAACCTTTTCAGGTTGGACATTCGCAGCTGTGTCTATCTGCTCGTCAATATCAAAACAAAAAGTTATTTGAAACAAGTTACAAAATAAATGTCCAGAACATGCATTTCTACATGGTGAACTATTAGAAAATATAGTACAGTGCTCTTCAGAAAAGTGAGAAATTGATGTTGGACTGGAGTGAATAACTAACTATATTCCTGCTTCTATTTGTACTCATCGAAGGTGGAAAAATAGGCGGGTCAAACAGGTTGGGCAAGGGGAATTCTTGACATGGGTGAAAAGGTGCGGTCAGCTTGTGACCAACAGGCTTTTGACCATCTTTTTATCTAACAAATCTTATTAAATATTTATTGATACAAAATTATGAAACTTGGTTAAGTAAATCGATATAAGAGGTTCACAGAAATTAAATACTCGTAAAACTTTGGATGACTTGCAACTTGTTACTTCCGGCGTTTTTATTTTTTGTTAAGTTTCTAATTTGACCCATGTGACATGTTGATCTTCTAACATGCTCATATCAACTCGCTATATAGAAAATAAAAGACCAGTATACCATATAATGGTCCTAGAAAGACCAGTTTGATGCTTGCTCTTCTACAATTTGAAAAGGAAATAAATTAGAGTATATAACTCACCAAATCAATCTGACTCGAAAAGAGTTGATCAAACAAATAGACAAAGATGGCTTACTGCTTTGGCAACTATCTCTGCATTTGAATGTATATCAGCCTCAGCTTTAAAAAGTACCCAAGCCCATTTATCGCTTGTTTCTTCATCGGCTATGTATGGACTGCCTGGCTTTTGGTATCTAGATGCCTCTTTCCAGGTTTTACCCCCGTTAGTTGATATATCAACTCGCTCAATTCCACGCCCACCTCCTGAAACTGCATATCCTTTTATAGTTATCTGCAGAAAATGTTTTAAAATTTAAGCTCGATATAAAGGTGGAACAATGGTGGGTTGGTTAACATGTCAAATTATGTATGCGTCGAAGTAGGTAAGTTTGCAGTATGGGATTAAACGGGTCGAGTTGGGTTGGCCCTAAACCCATCCATTTATTAAATTTGGTACACATAATTAATGCCTCAAATATCATTTCAAAACCAATGATAAGGTATTTTATTTCTATGATTTTGACATTAAAGTGATTTAGCCGTTAATGTGATTTAGCCTTAAGGAGGTAGTATGCATGAAAAAGACACTACAACTTTAGACCTCTTTGACCCATTTCCATCTAATTTAAGGAAGTGACCCATTAGATATGAAACATTGCCTGAATGACCCATATGGGTCAGCGCTGCCACATTGACCCATATATATTATCTTTTGCATGCAGTTACTACAGCCTATTTGTTCAGATATCAAGTTCTACCAAACAACCCAATTGATAATGTTAGGGAGGATGACAAATAGATTTAAGAAATCAAACTGTTTTATCACATCAGATTAAAAGGTTACAAAAAGTGTTATATTATTTGTTTATACGAGTTAAAAAGGATAGTTAACAGATAAAAATATATTATGAAATATACTGAAATTCGCAGAAGCAGGTGACAATGTTTCTTTCCATGCTAAGTACAGGATGCCAGATAAACTAGTGCCTCGCGTAACTCTTCTCTTCACTCTGTATCATAAAAGAGTAAAATGTAAAAACTGAAATCGTAGAAGATTTACCGACCTTTCCATTCATTCCAACATTCACGTCCTCCAAGGAGCATATTGCACTCTGCCAATAAGCACACCATAATAGTTTGATAATATTAATTCGACTTTGAACTCCTGATTGCTATCACTTATATAATTAGTAGTAATAGTAATAATATTCAAGATTTTTGATATCCTCTAAATCAGAAAGAAAAGTTCAAACACTGGAACCAAGACGACATACTATCAAAATTGCTGTAATCAGGGAAGTTAGTACTACCTGGACGGGGAAATCCATTTGTTGTCTTCTGGTAGACCAATCGGTGTTGTCCCAATTTACTGAAGGTGGAAACATTTTGTAGTCTTTTTGCATGAAAAAACCCTAACAAGTACCAATACACTACAGTTTTATAAATAAAGAATTTGAACCTATAACTTCTACAGTTAACAAGAATTCTTAAAATAACCTGGCAAACTTGGGAGTTGATATTTATGCTATCCAACCATTTCACAGAACGAGCTCCAATAACCCCTGGGACAACTACTCTCAATGGATACCCGTGATCCCTGTTGAGAGTCTTTAACAGTTTCACAAACCAATAAGTAAAAAAACACATCTATTAGGTTAGAAATAAACATAGATTTGCATTAAAAATTCCATAAATTTCTCATGTAAAAAGTTGAATACATACCTCTCCATTCATTTCATAAGCAAGCAAAACATCAGCATCGGGATTTGTTGCCTGACTTAATGGAATCGATGCCTTGTAGGGACCACCATTCTCCTCCTACAGTCAACCAGGAAATAGTGATTAATGTAAGATGTAATCAACCAATAATAACATTAGATTGGACAAACGAATACAAACCTTACACCTGTCAACGCTCACAAATTCAACATGTTTTCCACCCATTGGCGTGGCACTTGTTAATTTGGGTATACCAACTAGTTCAAGAACATCTGCAAGTTTCGCTCCACCCCAAATTGCTGGCATGATCACAGCAGATGGCACAATCAGTATGTCCTAACTCCTAAGCATGAATATGCAATTACAAACAACAATTGCAAGATCGAATTTCTGTTACTCACTGATTCTGGTAGATATTTGATATTACTTTACATATGTATAAAACATTGTATATGTTGGCAGCTGAATAAGAAGTTTGCAGAGTATTTTAAGTCGTAATAATCCAAGGCACGAGACCTAAGTTTTAACCACTGAAAAGGTGTACGATGGCATCGACTTGTCCTTACAAGTTGTTTTACTATGTACTTCTTCCCAAATAAACTCATCCTACAAACAAACAATGCTAAAAATTAAGTTGGTTCTAACAACAGAATGTTCGGGAAATATTATAGACTAGTGGATGTTGATAGTGTGAACAACTCTGAACAAACAAAAAATTAACCTTAAATTTGTGGGACTAAAGACAGAACATTTCCTAAGGCGGCACAATCCCACCCAACTCCTCTTACAGTCCTGGTTTTGCTCATTGCAGTTCTTCTATTACCAGCACACTGCATAAGGCAATGTAGTCTGTTAAATATAATTAAAGATGGTTCGTGATACAAAAACTCAGTTACTTAAGGATTTTCAGGTCAATCATACAAGACCTTTTTAAGCAGAAATGAAGGTCACACCTGTAAACTAGCAGTTACAGTATACTTTGGAAGACTCCTGCAGTTCAAAGAACAAAATGAGTTTTCGAAAGTACAATCTGTGACAAACATTAAACCATATCATAAATATAAACCAAACATAAAAAGAGATCGTTACTCACATAATATCTTTCAAGATAGCTCTTTCGATTCTCAATGAGCCCATTAAAAGACACACTATATCTGTTTATGGAAAATAGATGACAGCAGTCAGTCAGTCAGTTAAGTATATTAACTTATCTTGTAATGAACAATTAAACGTCTCAAGATTAATCGTAACATGCTTCAGGACCTCTCTATGTCATCAACAACAGGTATTGGCCCGTGGCTTCTCTTGTAGAAAAAATCAGTAGGAGTCACATAAGATGAAACCAAGGCTTGACGTGGCGGCTCAGCATTGAAGGGTTGCTATATCAAATACGACCAATCCAACAAGTACTTATCAGATTAAAAGTGCAGATGAATAACATTAAAATCCAACGCAGTATCGGTTAATGCAGCTCAAGATAAATTCAAAAGTAGACTATCAGATTGATATAACTATGCATTTCAAAAACCATATCCCACTGTCCTAATACTACTATGATTTTGAAATTAATAAAGTTAGGTCACAATTGCAAATAAACTCACATGTGCAACCATATACCTATACGAAACAACAAAGTCGGACACTCTTTCTGTTCCAGGATAAATTAGGTATCGTCTGAAGTTAATTTTCAAACTCAAACTTATTCGGATCGTAAGGAGTTACTACGGCATAATTTTGAATTCTACTAGCATGTATGGCAAATTCTAGTGTAGCTATCAAAGTTCTCTCAGTACTACTATAACTTACCTAAATTTGAAAGTCTGTTATTTTCCTTATAACTACAATCAAATAAATGAATTATATCAGACGCGAGTGTATAAGAGGACATACATTATGATCTGTTATTCGTTTTCTGTCCAATTATGATAATGATCATATATCATATATACTGATATACAGCAAAAGCATAACGAATTATACAGAACGAGTATGGTATTACATAATTGATACCTTAGAACTATAGAAGTACAGTAATAATAGACTATAATCATAGAGTTTTGAATTGTAATTTTGTGCTTATGATTATGAATAAGAATTAAAGCAATTGACAAATCATATAGATAGCAGAGCTTGCCTTAGCGTTGATTTTGAGAGCAGGATGACGTGGCGGTTCTTCAGTGTAGTTAGATGGTGCTCTGATTCCGGGCATTTTTTAAGTTTTCGTTCAATTGTGTGAGGACTGAACATGTGAGGATATGAAATATGGTTATGACTAATTAACAAGACAAAACAACTTAGGAATAGTATCATGGTTATTTTCGTCTTTTTACTTTTTTTCCCCTTTTTTCTTTCAAGTAACACCACAAAAGCCCCACACACTTTGTTTAAAAATTAAAATCGGCCCCCAACACAGGGGGTTAAAGCGTCAAATCAAAATTTTTATAAAATATCTTAAATAAACTCCACTCAAATATTCAACAGGTCATATCTTCTCGCTCGCAACGAGTTAAATTTTTCCGACACCATCCTTAAACTCGAAATAATTTTATGAACACAATGTCACTAATTATACGCAAAACGGACACTTTTAAAAAAACGCTAAATATTTAAGGTACTTTTCATATATGTTGATTTTTCACTCGCAGGCTCCGTAACTAAACATAATAAAATACATTAAAAATCGAACCCCCGCCGCGAAGCGAGGGTTCGAAAACTAGTTAAAAGACAATGGGCAGACAACCATTAAGGCTTGCGTCGGTGGCCACTGAGTTGCCCAATGAAGCACACCATCCGTGTTCAATTCATGGCTATGTCAAATTGTTCAGAAGGGAGTGTGACTAGAGGGTGCGCTGCGCAATTCACCCGGTACCAGGTCTCGCGCTCGAAAGCTTGATTACCCGAGATTTTACCTTCTATGGAGAGCCAATGTGTTCGTTGTTTCTCGCTTACCAAAAAAAAAAAAAGACAATGGGCAGACGAAGTGTGTTAGACCATTCGTAACGGTAGGGGGAGTGGGTTACTTTTTGATGGCTAGGACGTGTGGGTGGTTTGAGTGAAGTAGTGGTGATGTGGGTTTGTGGTGTGGGTTAGTGGAATGGTGATGTGGCATTTTATATTTATTTTTTGTGATATTTTTTCATATAATATACATAAATATTGTAAGTTATAAATATAAAATATAAATATATACGGAGTAATATATTATAAATATAAAATATAAATATATACGGAGTAAACTATAAATTTATAAATATAAAATATAAATATAATACCTACTTCCTAATTTCTGTCTCTCTCTACTTCCATCTTTTCTTCTATATATGTGTATCTTCTTCTTCCATATTTATTATATATATTATTTATATAAATAATATAAATATATACACTACTTCCATATATCTATATCTTCTTCTTCTATCTTCTTCTTCTTCCTTCACGTGGCCCAACCAGAATCACTCACACCCGTGAGCTTCCCCGTCGCCAGCCCACGGTTCAGCCTCACGCCCCTGGTCCCGCCCCTCACCCACGCACTGTTACGGCTCCGACGATGGCGTGGCCGGTTGCCACGTATGCCCCCACGGCGTGAGCAACCCCCCGTTACAATCGATCTTACAGTCACCAATTGAATATGGAATCTCGCGAGATTCGAATAGGTGATTTGACGGTCCAGATATGTTTAAAATATTGGACAGTCAGATAAGTTACTTTCAGATAGCTGTGGTGACAGTCATGTTAGTTTAGATCTGGGATGAGGTTCTTGCACTTTGGTAGCCACGGAGAAAAAAGTATGGCAGCTTGTGCATTCTGTATGCTCGTGTATGGGACGCGTTTGGACGCAAGTGGTCAACTGTTTCCGTTTTTTTTTATTAAAGTAAAATAAAAACACTTAAAAATGATTTTGGCAAAAACCGAATATATTAACAAACATTCTTTCATCATAGATTAAAAAGACCAAACAATTACAAACATACATAAGAAAGCCAAAAAAAAGAGAAAAAAAACCCGGCTAAAACAAACCTAAAACAACAACAAAATCAAATGTACAACAAAACTGAAAAGGAAATTAGCAACCATAAAGGGCCGGATATACTAATTTGCCTTCAATGCTAACGAACATAGCTAATTTGCCTGAGACGCCAATGTCACAGAGGGATACACTATAGTGAAAACAAGGTTGTTCAATAACTAAGTGTTTGCTAGTTGTGTATATAATGAACTATCGATAATCCATATGTTGCTAAGGATTCATAAACTCCGACTCTGTTGGACGGTGATGTCCAAAAAGTAACAAATATTAAATTGAAATGTTTTTTGCATGGCCTATTTTAATACACTAGTGCATAAATAGTGGTTGCCTAACTTTGTTGAACAAATGGTTGTGTATACACGTAAATTCAAGTCAAAGATAGGAAAGGCATTTCACATGATGGGTGAGAATTTATTAATGCAAGTGTGAAGTCATAAAAGGTGCTCTTGTGGTTTTCTGTTTTCACATGTACTTGGAAGGCTTTTGCATGTGAGGTTTTATGTATAAATATGAAGGCCATGCAAAGAAGGAAAATCATCCAGAGAAAGGGATCAAGTGATCCAATGGAGGATCAAAGTATCACAAAAGAAAAAACACATTTGATCGATAATATCAACGGAGAGTGTGTATTTGTGAGGTTGAGAGTTTTATTATTGTAAAGAGTGTAAAAGAGTGTACGAGAAACTTATATTTTATACTAAAATCTAAGGGGTTTGGGTTTAACTCATAGTGTACTTTTTCTTGTACCGGGTTCTTTTATATTATAAGAATAAAGGAGACTCTTGGGGTGGACGTATGCAGGGTTTTGCCGAACCACGTTAAATCGTCGTGTTATCAGTTAATTTATTTGCTTTCTATTATTTCTCGCAAGTTTGTCTCAAACAAGTTATATCCTAGCTTCCGCTGGTATGGGTGTGCTAGGCAAATTGTCATAACAAGTGGTATCAGAGCGTATCCAGGTTTATCAGATAGTTTTTGTTTGGAGATGGCTGGAAACGGCGGTATGCAATTTAAGGTGGAGCCTTTTCAGATGGCGGATGACGATTGGAATATTTTTTGAACACTTAAATGTGTTTAATGGTCTGGTTAATCAACTTGCAAAAGTTGAGGTTTATGTTGAGGAAGAAGATAAGACCCTTATTCTTCTTGCCTCTCTTCCCAGTTCGTATGATATTGTGGTTACTACTGTTCTTTATAGTAAGGCTACTGTAAAGATGGAGGATGTAGTATTGGCAATCTTATTAGAAGATAAGAGATGAAGATCCAGTGACCGTTTTGAGCATGGGTTTGCTATGGTTGGTCATGAAAGGGGAAGGTTTGCCGAGAAGAGATCTAGTGATAACAGTAGGTCTAGATCAGGAGACGACGTGAAGGGTATCCAGTGCTTCAAATGTCATGAGTGGGGTCACTAAGGAAAGGTTGTCCACTCTGGAAGAATGATGGAGATAAATCTGGGGGTTCATCGGCTGCGGTAGCAGTTAATGTACCGGTGGGAGATGTTCTAACAATCTCCAAAAGTTCTATTTCTGCTCAAGATGAATGGATTTTAGATTCTGATTGTACGATGCATGTGTGTTCCAAGGAAGCTTATTTTGATAAGCTAATGTTAAAGAAAGCGGGGTGCTGACTTTAGGTGATGGTTCAACATGTGATGTTGAGGGTGTTTGCATGGTGAAAATAAAATTGTTTCACGGAGCTGTTTACGCTCTTGGTGGTGTGGCGTACACACCAAGGATGTGCAAGAATCTAATTTCCTTATGCGTGTTGGATTATCAAGGATACGGTTATTAAGGCCGTAGGTGGAGTTATGAAAATCACACGTGGCGTGAAGGTTCTGATGAAGCGAGAGAAGTATGAGGGTTTATATCGTCTGGTGGCGAGTACAAAATGTACTCGTGTCTCGAAGGTTTTGAAAGCGTGCACGCGGGAAATAGGTCGGGAACATGTGGGGACATGTTTGACCAAGGTAGACGATGGTGAGAAGGAAAATCCTACTGTGGTGGAAGAGGTGATTCGAGACTCCTCTCCGGCATCGACTAGGTAAGTTGACAGGGTTAGCTGCACATGCTTATTGGCCAGTTAATTTGAATCGGGTTCAGGACCGAGGTGATTCAAGGTGTGTGTAGCGGGGATAAGGAGGCCAATGGTGAAAGTACTAGGTGTTAGTATTTTCGGTAACGGAGAAGTTTAATGTTTGTCAAGGTGGAGATTGTTGGACGGTGATGTCCAAAAAAGTGACAAATATTAAATTGAAATGTTTTTTGCATGGCCTATTTTAATACACTAGTGCATAAATAGTGGTTGCCTAACTTTGTTGAACAAATGGTTGTGTATACACGTAAATTCAAGTCAAAGATAGGAAAGGCATTTCACATGATGGGTGAGAATTTATTAATGCAAGTGTGAAGTCATAAAAGGTGCTCTTGTGGCTTTCTGTTTTCACATGTAGTTGGAAGGCTTTTGCATGTGAGGTTTTATGTATAAATATGAAGGCCATGCAAAGAAGGAAAATCATCCAGAGAAAGGGATCAAGTGATCCAAGGGAGGATCAAAGTATCACAAAAGAAAAACACAGTTGATCGATAATATCAATGGAGAGTGTGTATTTGTGAGGTTGAGAGTTTTATTCTTGTAAGGAGTGTAAAAGAGTGTACGATAAACTTAGATTTTATACTAAAATCTAAGGGGCTTGGGTTTGGGTTTAACTCATAGTGTACTTTTTCTTGTACCGAGTTCTTTTATATTATAAGAATAAAGGAGACTCTTGGGGTGGACGTAGGCAGAGTTTTGCCGAACCACGCTAAATCGTCGTGTTATCAGTTACTTTATTTGCTTTCTATTATTTCTCGCAAGCTTGTCTCAAACAAATTATATCCTAGCTTCCGCTGGTATGGGTGTGCTAGGCAAGTTGTCATAACAGACTCTAACAATAATAACGAATAAATATGTTACTTTAGTTGTACACCTATGTAGAACACACGTATTACATGGGTGACACTAATCCAAAATATGTAAGAAATGAAAGACATATCTCACTAGCAATGGAGAAATTGATTAACTTAGGACAAAATTACTCCGATTGTCCTTGAACTTGTATCCAAATCACTGACGTCGTCCTTGAACTTTTTTTTTGTTTGCATCGTCACTAAACTTTCAAAAAATAACACTTGTCATCCTTCCGTCTGTAGTGACCCGAACTTTTCCATGTTTATATATATATTAAATGAAATTGTTATTTACATGATTAAGTATTTCCAACATGTTAAGCAATCAAACTTGTTAAGACTTGATTAATTGAAATAGGTTTCATTTAGACAATTGACCACCCAAGTTGACCGGTGATTCACGAACGTTAAAACTTGTAAAAACTATACGATGACATATATATGGTTATATATATAGTTAACATGATTTGATTATAAGTATGTATCTCATTAGGTATTTTAACAATGAGTTATATACATAAAAATGAGACTATTAATTTAAGAAACTCGAAAACGATATATATAACGATTATCGTTATAACAACGTCTTACTAGGTACATATGAATCATATTAAGATATTGATACACTTGGTTAATTATGTTAAATGATAAGTAAATATATTATTAAGTGTATTAACAATGAAATACATATGTAAAAATAAGACTACTAACTTAATGATTTTCAAACGAGACATATATGTAACGATTATCGTTGTAACGACATTTAACTGTATATATATCATACTAAGATATATTATATATCATAATATCATGATAATATAACAATTTAACATCTCATTTGTTATAATAAATAATGGGTTAACAACATTCAACAAGATCGTTAACCTAAAGGTTTTAAAACAACATTTACATGTAACGACTAACGATGACTTAACGACTCAGTTAAAATGTATATACATGTAGTGTTTTAATATGTATTCATACACTTTTGAAAGACTTCAAGACACTTATCAAAATACTTCTACTTAACAAAAAGGCTTACAATTACATCCTCGTTCAGTTTCATCAACAATTCTACTCGTATGCACCCGTATTCGTACTCGTACAATACACAGCTTTTAGATGTATGTACTATTGGTATATACACTCCAATGATCAGCTCTTAGCAGCCCATGTGAGTCACCTAACACATGTGGGAGCTATCATTTGGCAACTAGCATGAAATATCTCATAAAATTACAAAAATATGAGTAATCATTCATGACTTATTTACATGAAAACAAAATTACATATCCTTTATATCTAATCCATACACCAACGACCAAAAACACCTACAAACACTTTCATTCTTCAATTTTCTTCATCTAATTGATCTCTCTCAAATTCTATCTTCAAGTTCTAAGTGTTCTTCATAAATTCCAAAAGTTATAGTTTAATAAAATCAAGAATACTTCCAAGATTGCAAGTTTACTTTCAAGTTTTCTAAATCCATTCCAAGTAATCATCCAAGATCAAGAAACCTTTGTTACTTACAGTAGGTTATCTTTCTAATACAAGGTAATAATCATATTCAAGCTTTAATTCAATTTCTATAACTATAACAATCTTATTTCGAGTGGAAATCTTACTTGAAATTGTTTTCGTGTCATGATTCTGCTTCAAGAACTTTCAAGCCATCCAAGGATCCTTTGAAGCTAGATCTATTTTTCTCATTTCCAGTAGGTTTATCCAAGGAACTTGAGGTAGTAATGATGTTCATAACATCATTCGATTCATACATATAAAGCTATCTTATTCGAAGGTTTAAACTTGTAATCACTAGAACATAGTTTAGTTAATTCTAAACTTGTTCGCAAATAAAAGTTAATCCTTCTAACTTGACTTTTAAAATCAACTAAACACATGTTCTATATCTATATGATATGCTAACTTAATGATTTAAAACCTGGAAACACGAAAAACACCGTAAAATCGGATTTACGCCGTCGTAGTAACACCGCGGGCTGTTTTGGGTTAGTTAATTAAAAACTATGATAAACTTTGATTTAAAAGTTCTTATTCTGGGAAAATGATTTTTATTATGAACATGAAACTATATCCAAAAACTATGGTTAAACTCAAAGTGGAAGTATGTTTTCTAAAATGGTCATCTAGACGTCGTTCTTTCGACTGAAATAACTACCTTTACAAAAACGACTTGTAACTTATTTTTCCGACTATAAACCTATACTTTTTCTGTTTAGATTCATAAAATAGAGTTCTATATGAAACCATAGCAATTTGATTCACTCAAAACGGATTTAAAATGAAGAAGTTATGGGTAAAACAAGATTGGATAATTTTTCTCATTTTAGCTACGTGAAAATTGGTAACAAATCTATTCCAACCATAACTTAATCAACTTGTATTGTATATTATGTAATCTTGAGATACCATAGACACGTATACAATATTTCGACCTATCATGTCGACACATCTATATATATTTCGGAACAACCATAGACACTCTATATGTGAATGTTGGAGTTAGCTATACAGGGTTGAGGTTGATTCCAAAATATATATAGTTTGAGTTGTGATCAATACTGAGATACGTATACACTGGGTCGTGGATTGATTCAAGATAATATTTATCGATTTATTTCTGTACATCTAACTGTGGACAACTAGTTGTAGGTTACTAACGAGGACAGCTGACTTAATAAACTTAAAACATCAAAATATATTAAAAGTGTTGTAAATATATTTTGAACATACTTTGATATATATGTATATATTGTTATAGGTTCGTGAATCAACCAGTGGCCAAGTCTTACTTCCCGACGAAGTAAAAATATGTGAAAGTGAGTTATAGTCCCACTTTTAAAATCTAATATTTTTGGGATGAGAATACATGCAGGTTTGATAAATGATTTACAAAATAGACACAAGTACGTGAAACTACATTCTATGGTTGAATTATCGAAATCGAATATGCCCCTTTTTATTAAGTATGGTAATCTAAGAATTAGGGAACAGACACCCTAATTGACGCGAATCCTAAAGATAGATCTATTGGGCCTAACAAACCCCATCCAAAGTACCGGATGCTTTAGTACTTCGAAATTTATATCATATTCGAAGGGTGTCCCGGAATGATGGGGATATTCTTATATATGCATCTTGTTAATGTCGGTTACCAGGTGTTCACCATATGAATGATTTTTATCTCTATGTATGGGATGTGTAATGAAATATGAAATCTTGTGGTCTATTGTTACGATTTGATATATATAGGTTAAACCTATAACTCACCAACATTTTTGTTGACGTTTAAAGCATGTTTATTCTCAGGTGAATACTAAGAGCTTCCGCTGTTGCATACTAAAATAAGGACAAGATTTGGAGTCCATGTTTGTATGATATTGTGTAAAAACTGCATTCAAGAAACTGATTTCGATGTAACATATTTGTATTGTAAACCATTATGTAATGGTCGTGTGTAAACAGGATATTTTAGATTATCATTATTTGATAATCTACGTAAAGCTTTTTAAACCTTTATTTATGAAATAAAGGTTATGGTTTGTTTTAAAAATGAATGCAGTCTTTGAAAAACGTCTCATATAGAGGTCAAAACCTCGCAACGAAATCAATTAATATGGAACATTTTTAATCAATAAGAACGGGACATTTCAGTTGGTATCCGAGCGTTGGTCTTAGAGAACCGGAAATTTGCATTAGTGTGTCTTATCGAGTTTCTTAGGATGCATTAGTGAGTCTGGACTTCGACCCTGTTTTCTTTAAAAATGATTGCTTAACATTTTTGTTGGAAACTATATATTATTAACATGTATATATTATGTGATATATTAATCTCTTAACATGTTTGATATTGTGTGATAGATGTCTACCTCTAGCACAAATCCCATTGACTCACCTAATAATAACGAATAGTCGAATATATATTGGACTGATTCAACCATTCATTGTCATCAACATCATCATCTATCGTCATCTACTACTACAACTTGACCTCCATGTTGAAAACTATTAAAGGTATCATCATGAACCTTCATCACCATTTTGAGAATCAAACCCCATAAATTCATCTATTTTGCACAATAAGTTTGAAAGAAAATCAAAATTCATATATCATCATTCCAACTAATAAATCGTCACAACTATTTTACAATTTATTAATAGTGTCAATCTTTGAGAAGAACTGGGAATCAATCAAGCAAAGATAGTGAATAAAAATTTAAAAAAACTTATTTTTTATGTAGATTAATGGAAGAAGAATGGTACTTGCATATCCAATCATTCTTCTTGAAAATCCGACCGAATACCACCACTTAACACAACCTCATTAATTTTCATTTTCTGTTTTTTGATTTCAAAGTTATCCTAAAAGCTTCCATTTCAAAACCATGGGTAAACCCATGGCAGCCATTTCAATATATTATCCCGACGAGAACGCACACCTCCAACCTCTATTATGGATCTTATTAAACCCGACTGATCTGTTAATTCCACTGTCGAAACCACCATCGTCGAAACCACCGTCGTCAAAACCATCGCCGTCGAAACCCAGATATGTACTCGTTAGCGTTTCTACCCTCCAACATTTTTCGGATTTATGATAGCGATAAGGATATTTACTTCCAGTTTTGTGAATTCTAAGTGAAATTAGAGGTTCTTGATGATTAAATTTCTTGCAATTGAGATTTGAGATGAAAATGAGGTATGAAAATGAGGTATGATATCGAATAGCTTCATTCGCACTCTTCGAATAATCGAATTATTTTTATCCATATTACTCAATGATGATAAAACTCAAGTTATCAACTCATATTCGTCAGGAAAACATATTTATTGTTAGCTATGACGACCTCACTCAAATTTCGGGACGAAATTTCTTTAACGGGTAGGTACTGTGATGACCCGGGAATTTCCGACCAAATTTAAACATAATCTTATATGATTCGACTCGATAAGAAAAGTCTATTAAACCGAGTCTCATTATGTTTGAACTATTTCATGATAACATTTGACCTTTAACTATTTCCGACGATTCACGAACCTTTTATTGTAACTAAGAATGTAAATATAAATAATTATATATAAAACTAATTATATTAATATTAATGAACTATTAAGTAATTTTGTTATTATAAAAGATAACATTTAATAACTAAAGATTTTCATTTTGAATATATATAGTATATTGTATATAAATGATTCAAACATATTTTACCAACGTTATCAAAATATTAAATGTACAATGTTATACTTTGTAGTTAATTGTTTAATATACATAATTAATCATCTACTCAACATTTAAAACATGATTTTATATATATGGTAGTATACATATATACATAAATATAACTATATATATATATATATATATATATATATATATATATATATATGATTTTATACATAATTATTATATTATGTATATGTAGAAATTTATAATATATCTATGATGAAATAATGTACTATTTTAATAAATATATATAATACTTACATATATAAAACATTTATATTTTTCATAATTACATACATAAGTATAATATAATTAGTATGTAAATAAATATTATAATATATTTATATTAAAATGCATAAATATATAATATTCAGTATATGTTACAATACATATTACATAATTATTAAATATTACATAATAATAGATGATATTAATAAATTAAATTTAAATACAAATATAGTTGTTGTAGTAATGTTATTTGTATCGTCAAATATCAATATTTGTATTCATAATATCACTTTATATCATATAAAGATGAAATTGGATGTATAAATTAGATTATTATTACTAATATTATTATTATCGATAAAATATTAATATTATCATAATTAGTATGGTATTATTATTATTATTATTATCATTTTTACAATTATTATTATCATTAATATTATATTTATCATTATTATTAATTTTATTAATATTATTAGATATTAATAGTATTGTTATTATATATTATTATTATTAATTAAAAAAAAAACAGTAGGGATCTATATTATACGCGTGACCTCTGTATCCTTTATCTCTATTATTATTATTTTTTTTGTTTCTTTCCTGCTCCCAACTCGTGAACCTGTGTTGACATTTTCTCCATTTTTTATCAACCGATCTCTATTATTACAACATGATTATGTATAATTGCAAATCAAATAAAAAGGAAATCCAATGGGATTAAAGAGCACAGCGATATTTTTTTTTCTTCTCTGCACGCTCCAATTTTTTTTTCTCTTAATTCAATTTCGAATAAAGTTTCAAAATCTAAAAATGCAGAAAGGTTAGAAATCTTTCTTTGAATCTATCTGCAAAATCTCAACTCTCAAATCTTTATATCGATCTTGAATTTTGAAGTCAAAGTTTAGTTTAAAAAAAGTCAACAATTGTTCTTGAGACAAATTCGCGTTCGTGTATATGTTTCTGATCAAATTGACGATTCCAGTAGTTTTTATACATGTTTAGAAAACTATTTCGTGTTATAAACATTATCTATAATGTTATCTATTACGAAATCAATTTTTTTTGTTTTGTTCCAAGAACCGACGCTGCAGTAGGCCTTTAGTATTTTTTTATTTTATTTTAGAACCCAAATTATTTTTTTTTCTGTAATGTTTTGAAGCTTTAAAGGGAACCCCGATTTTTTTTTTTTTTTTTTTTTTTGGTTATTGATGTTTTGTTGAATCCATGAGACTTGTGGAAAAGAAGATGAATAGAAGAAAAACAGTTTATATATAAAATTTAAATTCGATATTAGTACAGAGAATCAGAATTGGTGGGATGGTCGAGAGTGTTTGCGTGTGAGCATGTGGTCACGAGATCGAGTCCAGAGGACGGTAGTTTTTTTTTTTTTTTTTGAAACTCTTTTCATGTGAGGTAGTTTTCTTTTCTAATTTTATTATTATTATTATATATTAATTATTATTAGTATTATTATTATTATTGTGATTGTTTTGATTGTTATTGTTATTGTTATTATTAGTATCATACTTGTTATCATATTTGAAAGTATTATAGACATTACTATTATTATTATGATAGGTATTAATAATATTATTATTAGTAATAAACTTATCATTTTAGTATTTTATCATCATTAGGATTATGATTATGATTATCATTATTATTATTATGAAGGAAATAAAAATATATTATTATCATCAATATTAGAATTTGTACCGGTTTATAAATAATAGTATCATCAGTACATTTACAATTAATAATATCATATTTATCAGTATCATCATTAATATTTACTAGTATTATTATGATTATCATTTATCATTTTATAAATATTAGAACCCTTATTATTAACATAAGTATGGTATTAGTATTAATATTATTTTAGAGTTATTATTATTAGTATCATTAACAGTTATCATTTTCATTTTTTTTGCTATTAGTATTATCATTATTAATAAAATTATTATTATTATTAGTAAATCATTATTATCTAAATTATTATTTTAACAAATAAATCTTTTGTACACTATATATATACTTATGGTATATACTAGGATTGTATTAATAATTCACATAACAAACTAATAAAATTTCATAAATACAATACTAACCACAAATATATGTATATAAATATATTAATGTCACTATTTATATAAACGTAAATCATTATAGATATATATACATAAAATAGATATATATATAAAATATAACTTAAAATATAATATAAGTATACATTTTAAAATAAAGGTTAGAATAAATTCTACAAAACTATAATATATAAATAATACATATTAATAAATGAAATTTTGTAACTTACATTATACGTATTAATATATACACAATTGATATAGGTTCGTGAATCCGAGGCCAACCCTGCATTGTTCAATGACGTCATATGTATTTTTACTACAAAATACAGTATCGTGAGTTTCATTTGTCTTTTTACCTTTTATATTTTTGGGCTGAGAATACATGCGCAATTTTTATAACTGTTTTACGAAATTGACACAAGTACGTGAAACTACATTCTATGGTTGAATTATCGAAGTCGAATATGCCCCTTTTTATTAAGTCTGGTAATCTAAGAATTAGGGAACAGACACCCTAATTGACGCGAATCCTAAAGATAGATCTATCGGGCCCAACAAGCCCCATCCAAAGTACCGGATGTTTTAGTACTTCGAAATTTATATCATGTCCGAAGGAGGATCCCGGAATGATGGGGATATTCTTATATATGCATATTGTTAATGTCGGTTACCAGGTGTTCAATCCATATGAATGATATTTTTGTCTCTATGCATGGGACGTATGTTTATGAGAAATGGAAATCTGAAATCTTGTGGTCTATTAAAATGATGGAAACGATTGTTTAAGTTAAACTAATGAACTCACCAACCTTTTGGTTGACACTTTAAAGCATGTTTATTCTCAGGTACGAAAGAAATCTTCCGCTGTGTATTTGCTCGTTTTATAGATATTACTTGGAGTCATTCATGGCATATTTCAAAAGACGTTGCATTCGAATCGTCGAGTTCATCAAGATTATTATCAAGTCAATTATAGTTGGATATATTATGAAATGGTATGCATGCCTGTCAACTTTCGATGTAATGAAAGTTTGTCTTTTCAAAAATGAATGCAATGTTTGTAAAATGTATCATATAGAGGTCAAGTACCTCGCGATGTAATCAACTGTTGTGAATCGTTTATAATCGATATGGACTTCGTCTGGATGGATTAGGACGGGTCTTCACAGTTGGTATCAGAGCGGTGGTCTTAGCGAACCAGGTCTTGCATTAGTGAGTCTAACTGATAGTCATTAGAATGCATTAATGAGTCTGAACTTCGACCGTGTTTGCATGTCAAAAGTTTTGCTTATCATTTAGTATCGAAAAATTATTTGCTTATCATCCTTAAAGTCTAAGACACGTCTTACTGCCTTTATTGCATAGACAGTGTATAGTTAAATTCATATCTTAGCGTATCTGTTATTGTTACCTTTGCCTGACAGCTTCCGTAGATTCCTCCGTAGCTTATGGGATTTTAGTATTATATATGCATATGTAAATTATGTATTGCAGGGTACTAATCTACATCCTATAATCTATTTCTTATCAAAAATCCTTCATCTGATCGTACGAGATGAATCCCTCAACCAGTTCGAGTCCATCAGATTTCGATAGCTATTTCGATAGTTATTCCGACAGCTATTTCAATATGGATTTCCACTCGAGCTCCGAAAGCAGAGTAACCGGAATGAATCGATCAATTAGCCATCATCTATTCTGAATGAATTGGAGATGGGTTCGTAGTCGACTTAATCAATGGAAACGCGAAGAAGGCGATCATTTCCACTAACCAAATTCACCTCTTGACAATGAACCTAAAACGTTTACCGGCGAACCTGTTCGAGACACCATTTTCTCTCTCATTTCCAAAGTATCTCATCACGATCATATACTATCTCAGATTCTAAACCTCATTCATCCGCTCGTCCGAACCGACAATCATCCCGGTGTAATAGAAGAAGTTAACGAACTTCGCGCATAAGTTGTAGTCTTGAAAAATATGGTGCAAAACGTACCAGCTTCATCCAAATCACCGGCACCAACAGTACCACCAACAACCCAAATTTCAATATCACATGCCTCAACATCTCAATCTATACCTCGAGTATAATCATCATTCTACATGAAATTCTACATCAGTTATCTTCGTTCGACATGGTGATTATGTAATCTCTAATGTTTTAGAGATTATTTATTCTAGTTCCAACTGAAAACTAAATGAGTTTAATATCATGTTAACTCATTAAATTCATGATTACATTTGAAGAAAATATATATGTATATATGTTTTCATAAAGATTGTAATTAAAAATTCTTTTGTACAAACTGTTAATAATAAAAATATTTTAACGGGTAGGTAATACCCGAGGAATATTTAAATTTCACATTAATAAGTTACACTGTATATTCTTCGAATCCGATTCAACAGTTATTCACTATCCTATTTACAACCACCGGGATACTTATCCATTCACCAAAGAATAACTATTTTCATTCAAATTCAATTTCATATTTGAATTTTGACCTATCAGAATCCAACAAGTGGCATAATGAAGAAATAATGGACACAATAAAAATTGATTAGAAACAGACTAATTAACAATATTAAATTTTATTAAGAAACCACGCTAACAAAATCCTAGCTAACTGTTCCTAGCTAACTGTTAATTCCGTATTACATTTTATTTATCACAATTTATTTATCGCAATTTATATTCTCGCAATTTTATTTATTGTCATTTAATTTCTGTTATTTACTTTACGCACTTTATTTATCGTCATTTAATTTCTGTTATTTATTTTACGCACTTTAAATATCGGGACACGTATACAAGGTTTTGACATATCATATCGACACATCTATATATATTATTTGGAATCACCATAGACACTCTATATGCAGTAATGATCGAGTTCTCTATACAGGGTTGAGGTTGATTCTATAATAATATATATACTTTGAGTTGTGATCGAGTCTGAGACATGTACACGGGTCACGATACGTATTAATTAATTCAAATATTATATATTAAACTATATATGAATGATTGCACTGTCAACTGTGGACTATCGACTGTGGACTAATAACATTGGACAATTAAAATGAATTAAAATATTGAATATAACATATGAAACTAAACAATTCTTCAAGTTTGCCACTTGATTTCGTCTTAAACCTCATTTGTATCTTCACGATTACATTCTGCGTTCAAACCTTTCATGATTCTTGAAAACACCTCAATCGATAGGATGAATCAACCGCACTTCATCTACGGAAGGAAAGATTTATGCATATAGTTATGCACCTGAGAAACTCTCGGCAATTGAGTAAAAGTTCAACACGTAGCCGCGTCAAATCCTTTGGCATTTATTAACAAAAACAACTTTGCGATCCCTTTTCAAAATTAGCCAATTTTGTCACAGCTCCAACAAGTCAACTTCAACTTTTCGTACGAAACAACCTTATTATAACGTTTATATATACGCGTGCTCTTTTATTGTTACCAGGTAACCTTTCATATTCCATCATATTACCATCAGCGTTTAATCATCTAAAAACACAATTCTCCTGAAACCACCTCGAATTAATAACCGATGATTCAGATATCATAGCATTAAATGCAGAGGAAACAGAAAAATGGTAGATGGTCTAAACGGACAAAAGTTTGATGATAAAGAAAGGAGTGTTAGGAACGCTCGATAAAAAATTGGGTATTGAAAAACAGATTGAGTTACATGAAGGAGACCAAGGATAAATACAAGGACCAAATCCTATATTCAAAGGATTCAGGTAATTCTGGATCCGTTGAAATCTTTAGAGAATATCTTGCTCCGAAGTCATGTTAAAATCTTGCGGAAAATCTTTCTCCATCAACCGTCGAACTTAGAAATTCCAAAATATCATCATCAATATCTTTGATATTTCTGAGGATATTTTCATAAATATTCTCGTCCGAAATTATATACCTCTTCGTGCTTTCTGTGTATCAATATATTGGAAACATTCAATAGAAAATATAGTACCGAAAAGCAGATTATGCGAAACTATGAAGAAAGCCGTGGATAAATCACAAAGAATAAGTTTGACTTCAAAGAATCCAAATAATTCAATGTCTGCTAAAGTCCATAGTGAATAACTTGCTCCTTACTCTAAACCCTTGCAGACAATAGTTTCTATCATCCTCTGATCTTAGATATTCTGAGATATTATCGTACCTTTCATTATAAATATCCTCCATATTTCTGGAGATATTTTTATAACTATTCTTATCTAAAATCATTAATCTTTTCGTGCTATCAGTATTACATCATATAGAAACTGTTAGTTTCTATATTCTGTAAATTTTCAAGCTTAAAATATGAATGTTATTGTAGTAATGATGGGAACTGATGCATGAGTTAGTATAATATAATGACACTTGATCAACGTGATTATATTACAGTAAGTCATGCTGAGTTTCTAAATGAAACGTGATGATTCACAGATCATAACGTCATCATGTGCCATGTTACATAACTCTTTCATCCTACTTAACTCCGTAACAAATCAAGAAAATGTATTCGTGATGGTTCTATCTTCCGTGATGTTGATAAATTTGAAAATCAAATCGTGCTATCACGTTCCTTCATGCTTAGAACATTATAATCATTCGAAACTCTTTATCTATAAATTCTGGACCATTATTCGCTTGACTTGAAGTCGGGAAGAGAAAATAAAAGCATAGAGCTTTGAAATATAAGGGAGAATATAAAGTCCGATAACAACACATAAATTACAAACCGTGTATATCAATGTTTATCGCAACATAAAGACACGGGAGAATTAAAAACATTATAATCCCAAGGGCGAAGTAGAAGAAAGCAGATTCCTCTGGTGGAAGTTGGAAAAGGAGAATGATTGTTGCGATAGTAAGGATGAGGACAAGGATCAGAACTGGATTAATCATTTTCAGAATCTTTTGGATGTATGAACTAAGAAAGAAAGTATAAGAATGGTGAGAATAATGGAAAGGAAGAGCTTAATTTATACTGGAAATATCAGACGTAGTAATCGGGGCAGATCACCGTATTTAATTAAAGAGATCTTAATTTCCATAAATCCAGAAAGAATCAGATTTTGTAGATCTTCAAGATTTTCTTTAAATCCCTTAAATTCCGGAATTCAACCAAGGCAATGTCAAAATTTAAGACGCGCCTTATTTTCTAAATTCAAACCTGACTACGTCAAAAGTTAAAAACAAATCTTTGTTTCTCATTTCATCCTTTTGTGAATAGCTTCATTCGCACTCTTCGAATAATCGAATTATTTTTATCCATATTACTCAATGATGATAAAACTCAAGTTATCAACTCATATTCGTCAGGAAAACATATTTATTGTTAGCTATGACGACCTCACTCAAATTTCGGGACGAAATTTCTTTAACGGGTAGGTACTGTGATGACCCGGGAATTTCCGACCAAATTTAAACATAATCTTATATGATTCGACTCGATAAGCAAAGTCTATTAAACCGAGTCTCATTATGTTTGAACTATTTCATGATAACATTTGACCTTTAACTATTTCCGACGATTCACGAACCTTTTATTGTAACTAAGAATGTAAATATAAATAATTATATATAAAACTAATTATATTAGTATTAATGAACTATTAAGTAATTTTGTTATTATAAAAGATAACATTTAATAACTAAAGATTTTCATTTTGAATATATATAGTATATTGTATATAAATGATTCAAACATATTTTACCAACGTTATCAAAATATTAAATGTACAATGTTATACTTTGTAGTTAATTGTTTAATATACATAATTAATCATCTACTCAACATTTAAAACATGATTTTATATATATGGTAGTATACATATATACATAAATATAACTATATATATATATATGATTTTATACATAATTATTATATTATGTATATGTAGAAATTTATAATATATCTATGATGAAATAATGTACTATTTTAATAAATATATATAATACTTACATATATAAAACATTTATATTTTTCATAATTACATACATAAGTATAATATAATTAGTATGTAAATAAATATTATAATATATTTATATTAAAATGCATAAATATATAATATTCAGTATATGTTACAATACATATTACATAATTATTAAATATTACATAATAATAGATGATATTAATAAATTAAATTTAAATACAAATATAGTTGTTGTAGTAATGTTATTTGTATCGTCAAATATCAATATTTGTATTCATAATATCACTTTATATCATATAAAGATGAAATTGGATGTATAAATTAGATTATTATTACTAATATTATTATTATCGATAAAATATTAATATTATCATAATTAGTATGGTATTATTATTATTATTATTATTATCATTTTTACAATTATTATTATCATTAATATTATATTTATCATTATTATTAATTTTATTAATATTATTAGATATTAATAGTATTGTTATTATATATTATTATTATTAATTAAAAAAAAAACAGTAGGGATCTATATTATACGCGTGACCTCTGTATCCTTTATCTCTATTATTATTATTTTTTTTGTTTCTTTCCTGCTCCCAACTCGTGAACCTGTGTTGACATTTTCTCCATTTTTTATCAACCGATCTCTATTATTACAACATGATTATGTATAATTGCAAATCAAATAAAAAGGAAATCCAATGGGATTAAAGAGCACAGCGATATTTTTTTTTTCTTCTCTGCACGCTCCAATTTTTTTTTTCTCTTAATTCAATTTCGAATAAAGTTTCAAAATCTAAAAATGCAGAAAGGTTAGAAATCTTTCTTTGAATCTATCTGCAAAATCTCAACTCTCAAATCTTTATATCGATCTTGAATTTTGAAGTCAAAGTTTAGTTTAAAAAAAGTCAACAATTGTTCTTGAGACAAATTCGCGTTCGTGTATATGTTTCTGATCAAATTGACGATTCCAGTAGTTTTTATACATGTTTAGAAAACTATTTCGTGTTATAAACATTATCTATAATGTTATCTATTACGAAATCAATTTTTTTTGTTTTGTTCCAAGAACCGACGCTGCAGTAGGCCTTTAGTATTTTTTTATTTTATTTTAGAACCCAAATTATTTTTTTTTCTGTAATGTTTTGAAGCTTTAAAGGGAACCCCGATTTTTTTTTTTTTGGTTATTGATGTTTTGTTGAATCCATGAGACTTGTGGAAAAGAAGAGGAATAGAAGAAAAACAGTTTATATATAAAATTTAAATTCGATATTAGTACAGAGAATCAGAATTGGTGGGATGGTCGAGAGTGTTTGCGTGTGAGCATGTGGTCACGAGATCGAGTCCAGAGGACGGTAGTTTTTTTTTTTTTTTTGAAACTCTTTTCATGTGAGGTAGTTTTCTTTTCTAATTTTATTATTGTTATTATATATTAATTATTATTAGTATTATTATTATTATTGTGATTGTTTTGATTGTTATTGTTATTGTTATTATTAGTATCATACTTGTTATCATATTTGAAAGTATTATAGACATTACTATTATTATTATGATAGGTATTAATAATATTATTATTAGTAATAAACTTATCATTTTAGTATTTTATCATCATTAGGATTATGATTATGATTATCATTATTATTATTATGAAGGAAATAAAAATATATTATTATCATCAATATTAGAATTTGTACCGGTTTATAAATAATAGTATCATCAGTACATTTACAATTAATAATATCATATTTATCAGTATCATCATTAATATTTACTAGTATTATTATGATTATCATTTATCATTTTATAAATATTAGAACCCTTATTATTAACATAAGTATGGTATTAGTATTAATATTATTTTAGAGTTATTATTATTAGTATCATTAACAGTTATCATTTTCATTTTTTTTGCTATTAGTATTATCATTATTAATAAAATTATTATTATTATTAGTAAATCATTATTATCTAAATTATTATTTTAACAAATAAATCTTTTGTACACTATATATATACTTATGGTATATACTAGGATTGTATTAATAATTCACATAACAAACTAATAAAATTTCATAAATACAATACTAACCACAAATATATGTATATAAATATATTAATGTCACTATTTATATAAACGTAAATCATTATAGATATATATACATAAAATAGATATATATATATATAAAATATAACTTAAAATATAATATAAGTATACGTTTTAAAATAAAGGTTAGAATAAATTCTACAAAACTATAATATATAAATAATACATATTAATAAATGAAATTTTGTAACTTACATTATACGTATTAATATATACACAATTGATATAGGTTCGTGAATCCGAGGCCAACCCTGCATTGTTCAATGACGTCATATGTATTTTTACTACAAAATACAGTATCGTGAGTTTCATTTGTCTTTTTACCTTTTATATTTTTGGGCTGAGAATACATGCGCAATTTTTATAACTGTTTTACGAAATTGACACAAGTACGTGAAACTACATTCTATGGTTGGATTATCGAAGTCGAATATGCCCCTTTTTATTAAGTCTGGTAATCTAAGAATTAGGGAACAGACACCCTAATTGACGCGAATCCTAAAGATAGATCTATCGGGCCCAACAAGCCCCATCCAAAGTACCGGATGTTTTAGTACTTCGAAATTTATATCATGTCCGAAGGAGGATCCCGGAATGATGGGGATATTCTTATATATGCATATTGTTAATATCGGTTACCAGGTGTTCAATCCATATGAATGATATTTTTGTCTCTATGCATGGGACGTATGTTTATGAGAAATGGAAATCTTAAATCTTGTGGTCTATTAAAATGATGGAAACGATTGTTTAAGTTAAACTAATGAACTCACCAACCTTTTGGTTGACACTTTAAAGCATGTTTATTCTCAGGTACGAAAGAAATCTTCCGCTGTGTATTTACTCGTTTTATAGATATTACTTGGAGTCATTCATGGCATATTTCAAAAGACGTTGCATTCGAGTCGTCGAGTTCATCAAGATTATTATCAAGTCAATTATAGTTGGATATATTATGAAATGGTATGCATGCCTGTCAACTTTCGATGTAATGAAAGTTTGTCTTTTCAAAAACGAATGCAATGTTTGTAAAATGTATCATATAGAGGTCAAGTACCTCGCGATGTAATCAACTGTTGTGAATCGTTTATAATCGATATGGACTTCGTCTGGATGGATTAGGACGGGTCTTCACAACTTTGGTCCGGCGGTCCAAATTTAGTAAAAAAAATGGAAACGGGTGCAACCTGGACCGGCGCAACCTGGACCGGCGGTCCACTTTGGCCCGACGGTCCAGCATGGAACTTTTGAAATTCGCAGGTCAGGAGTGGACCGGCGGTTCACTTTGTCCCGGCGGTCCACGACGGGATTTTGTGCAGTTGACAAAATTTAAGGGTGTATTAAAGAGGGGTATTTTAGTAATTTCACTTGTGGGTGTATAAATACATGGATACCAGATCTAGATCTCATTTTATCTTCATTTCTCACCTACTTAAACCTTATCCTCTTGATTCTAGAGAGAGGTTAGAGAGAGAGAGTGGTGATTTAGTGGGTTTTAAAGAGGATTTTGCTAGATCGGGTTTATTGCTTGCTTGTTCTTGCATCCACCATCGTTTTTGTTCGTTGTGGTAAGCTTCAAACTTGATTTAGTTGTCAATTTGTGTATATTGTTGCTAGTTAGAACTTGTAAGTGGTAAATCTTTGGATTTTCAAGTTTTGGGTGTTAATGGGTTTGTAAAAAAAATGCGAGAACACAATTAAATGATGATTTTTGTTAGTTGGTTCAATTAATGAAGTTTTAATGAACATTAAAGTGATTTGTGACTTGATTAGCAAGCATAACTAGTGATTAAATGGTTGAAGCTTGAAAACCTTGAAATGTTGATTAGTCAAAGTGACAAAATGAGTTTTTGTGAAAAAGACGAGCTAAAATGCTTTCGAGTCCTAAAGTTGGTGTATTTAGGTGTTTCGGGAACGCGGGAACTAGTCTCGTTAGTTTTGGACTTACAAGTATCATTAAAAGGGCAAAAGGTGTATTTCGCACTATGTGTCATTTTGGGCGGGTCGAGAGTCAAATGGGCTAGTCATTGATGATTATGATATTGTAATAGGTTGATTGCATTATCGGTTGAGGTGTGCTAGCTTGAAATCACTTAATCGACAAAAGAGGTCAGTGGAGTAATTATATGTATGTGTGTATGGCGTATTTATTTGTGAATGTTATGGTATGAACCATCGAGCCGGTAGTGCCATAACATGTATGTGACAAGTGGCAAAGTGTGAACCATCGAGTCGGTAGCACTATAAAATGAGGCGTGAACCATCGAGCCGGTAGCGCCGAAGTGTGAACCAAAGAGCCGGTAGCACTATAAAATCATGATGTGAACCATCGAGCCGGTAGCATCAAGTGTGAACCATCGAGCCGGTAGCAGTATAAAACAAAGTGTGAACCACGAGCCGGTAGCACTATAAAAGAGTATGACTCAAATGCGTATGGTGTGAACCATCGAGCCGGTAGCACTGATAATGCTAAAAACGAACATATATTTCATAGCATTATTCCTCAAGAAAGACAAGATTTTAGTTGGTATTGTTCGATTTACAAGCGATATTCGTTTAAATTTTAAAAAGAGAAGATAAAAAGCAGATTCGACAAATTGAAGACAAAAAGGTCCAAAGAGCTAAAAAGTACAAGATACAATTAAAAAGGTTCAAAATATTGATGAGGAACGTCTCAAAATGACAAGAGTACAAGTTACAAGACGCAAAGTACACGATATAAAATAATACGCGAAGACGTCCGAAAATCCGGAACCGGGACCTGAGCCAAGAAGAAACGCCCGACGCAACGGACCAAAAATATCTAGTCTACTATGCACAAGAATATAATATAATATATATATAATTATATATAATTATATATTATATTATATATTATTATTATATATATTATATTACGTCGGCAAGAAGAAAACAAAGCAATTTGGCTGGATCCAGGGTGGCCATGCGACTCGCATGGCCAGAAGCACAAAATCCATGCGAGTCGCATGGAGTGAAAATGTTGGTCAGGTCCTATATAAAGCCAGTTTTCTGCCGAGTTTTATACATATAATTTCAATCTCTCTCTCAATATATACGTAATATATATATATAATTTATATTTTAATTTTAATTTTAATTTTAAATCCTAATAATAAGGGTATGTTAGCGAATGTTGTAAGGGTGTAAGTCGAAATTCTGTCCGTGTAACGCTACGCTATTTTTAATCATTGTAAGTTATGTTCAACCTTTTTATATTAATGTCTCGTAGCTAAGTTATTATTATGCTTATTTAAAACGAAGTAATCATGATGTTGGGCTAATTACTAAAATTGGATAATTGGGCTTTGTACCATAATTGGGGTTTGGACAAAAGAACGACATTTGTGGAAATTAGACTATGGCTATTAATGGGCTTTATATTTGTTTAACTAAATGAAAGTTTGTTAATGTTAATATAAAGATTTACAATTGGGAGTCCCTATAAATTACCATATACACTCGATCGGACACGATGGGCGGGGTATTTATATGTACGAATAATCGTTCATTTAACCGGACACGGGAATGGATTAATAGCCACTAGAATAATTAAAACAGGGGTGAAATTACATTCAAGGGTAATTGGTGTAATTGTTAACAAAGTAGTAAAACCTTGGTTTACACGCAGTCGATAACCTGGTGTATTCATTAAACAAAGTATTAAAACCTTGTTACAATTCGAATCCCCAATTAGTTGGAATATTTAACTTCGGGTATAATAATAATTTGATGAGGACACTCGCACTTTATATTTATGACTGATGGACTGTTATGGACAAAAACCAGACGGACATATTGAATAATCCAGGACAAAGGACAATTAACCCATGGGAATAAAACTAAAATCAACACGTCAAACATCATGATTACGGAAGTTTAAATAAGCATAATTCTTTTATTTCATATTTAATTTCCTTTATTTTATATTTAATTGCACTTCTAATTATCGCACTTTTATTATTTGTTATTTAATCGCACTTTTAATTATCGTACTTTTTAATTATCGCAATTTTATTTTATCGCATTTTTATTATTCGCAATTTCATTATCGTTATTTACTTTACGCTTTAATTTAAGTCTTGTATTTATTTTATATTTTACATTAGGTTTTAACTGCGACTAAAGTCTTAAAATCGACAAACCGGTCATTAAACGGTAAAAACCCCCCTTTATAATAATAATATTACCTATATATATATTTGTATTTTTATAAAAGTAAACTAATATAGCGTTGAGCTTTGTTTAAAGATTTCCCTGTGGAACGAACCGGACTTACTAAAAACTACACTACTGTACGATTAGGTACACTGCCTATAAGTGTTGTAGCAAGGTTTAAGTATATCCATTCTATAAATAAATAAATATCTTGTGTAAAATTGTATCGTATTTAATAGTTTTTCCTAGTAAAATATAAGCTATTTTATATACACCTCGCTTCACATCAAGTATTTTTGGCGCCGCTGCCGGGGAGATTCGCCGAAGCGAAACGCCATATTTTTAATTTTTAAGTTATAATTAGTTTTTGTAAAATTTATATTTTTGTTTAAAAATTAAAAAATATATAAAAAAAAAAACTTTTAAAATCGAAAAAAAAAATATATTTTAAAGTGTATTTTAAGTTTTTCTTTATTATTTACAAAATATTAAAGTATTTGTATTTTATTTTAGTATTTTATTAAGTTTTTAGTTAAATTATATATTTATATCTTATATTATAAAACTGAAAATATAAAATAAAAATCACGTGACCTGTCAAATTGAACCTGTCAATTGAACCAGTCCAGTTCAGCCATGCGACTCGCATGACCCACCCCCTTAAATCATGCGACTCGCATGAGGGGTCTGACAAGACCACAACCAAACCCTAAAAACGCATTTATTACGGATATTAATTTATTATTATTAATTAAACCCTAATCTTATTATTATTATTATAATTAAGTTTTTAGTTTATTTTATTTATATTACTTTTAAACTAGTTTTATTTATTATAAACTTAATACTTTTATTATAAAATATAAAAATAATATTTTTATAAAAATTATACTTTTTACAACTTTTTGTATATTTTTATATTTTGTCCCTTTTTAATCGTTGTAGCGTAACTTTTGTATTTTTAGCTCATATTTAATTTTAAACTTAGTTTTTGCTATAGTTATTTTTACTCCTAGATTTTTAGGCTTTGCCATAGAATTCCTTAAGTGCTTTTTCTTTAGACTAAGATTTAGGTGCTTTAGAATTTTGCGACGCCTTTTTAAGTTTTAGTTTCTTTTTAAGTTATTTCCATTTGGGATTTAGTTTTTCCTGTAAGCTTTAATATTTTTAGACCTTTTACTATGTATCAATTATCATTCCAATTAGTAATTTCAATTTGCGATTATAATTTTAAGTTAGTTGTAGTAATAAGGTTAGGTTAGTCAAGTATTTTTAAGTTTTTATAAGTTTCTTTTTCCGTCACTTTTTATTTTTCAACCATTTTTCGTTTTTCGACCTTTTCCGACGAACTCTTTTTCTCTCTTATTTCTCGCTATTCTAGTTTTAGGACTTAGAATTTTTTCTACTTCTTATCTAAATTTCTTAAAATTACGAAAATTTATTTTAAGTGGTTAAATTGATAGACATCAAAATTTTCTGGTTCGTAGTAATAGTTGGATTTGTACGTGGACCGGGTTATTGGAGCCAAACAGTCCTCAATTATATTGAGACCAAACGAATCCTGCCCCTCTGCTGCATCTTTTGGCTATTCGAAACGTGGGCAAAATCAGAAAAGTCTATTGATTGGATAACTTATTATAATTTTTCTTTCCTTTTTAAAACTAATAGGATATTCAGTGAATGCACCGAGCAAGACGTTCATCACCTTTTGTACGTTCACCACCTGTAACTCGATCAAGACATCGTTTAACAAATATCGCCGCCGTTGATTTTTCTTTAGAATCGTCATCCAGTCGACCAAGTACTTCAGTTCAAATTTCCGATAATCCATTTTTTGAACCCGACCTCACAATTGAGAATCCGAAAAATATTCAGGAACGGTTCATAGATCCTGAACCACTAAACTTTCCTCCGGAACCACCAATCATTCAAACAGAGATTGTTGAGGAACGAACCATTAAATCAGAATCATCTAGTGATACCGAGTCAACAAATTCAATTATGGAGAATCTGGAACCTTTAAGTATGGAAGACCGAATGAGAGCTAAACGCACTGGCCAAGGTCACGCAATTACTCATCCAGACATTAATGCGCCAGATTATGAAATCAAAGGACAAATTCTACACATGGTGACTAATCAATGCCAATTTAGTGGTGCGCCGAAGGAAGATCCGAATGAACATCTACGTACCTTTAATAGGATCTGCACACTATTTAAAATACGAGAAGTGGAGGATGAACAGATATATCTCATGTTATTTCCCTGGACTTTAAAGGGAGAAGCCAAAGATTGGTTGGAATCGTTACCTGAAGGGGCGATTGATACATGGGACGTTTTAGTTGACAAATTTCTTAAACAATTCTTTCCTGCATCTAAAGCCGTAAGACTTCAAGCAGAAATTGTTACGTTCACACAGAAACCAAATGAAACTCTATATGAGGTGTGGACAAGATATGGAAAGTTATTAAGAGGATGTCCGCAACATGGTTTAGACACCTGTCAAATAGTACAAATATTCTACCGAGGATGCGACATCACTACAAGAAAAGACATAGATATAGCAGCTGGTGGTTCTATTATGAAGAAAACTGAAACTGATGCTTACAAAATTATTGATAACACTGCTTCCCACTCACATGAGTGGCACCAAGAAAAAGATGTCATTAGATCATCTAAAGCAGCTAGAGCCGATTCTAGCCATGACTTAGATTCCATTTCGGCAAAGATAGATGCTTTCGAGAGACGAATGGAAAAGATGACTAAGGATATTCACTCAATACGAATTAGTTGTGAGCAGTGTGGAGGACCACATTTGACAAAAGATTGTCTCAGTATTGAATTAACAATGGAACAAAGAGAGAATATTTCATACATAAACCAAAGGCCTGGAAATAATTATCAGAATAATTATCAACCGCCAAGACCGATTTACAATCAAAACCAGAATTATAACCGAAATATTCCATACAACAACCAACAAGGTCCTAGCAATCAACAAGTATCCAATAATACTTACAATCAGCAAAGACCGAATTTTCAAAACAAACCACCACAACAAACCGATGATAAAAAGCCGAATTTAGAAGATATGATGACGAAGCTAGTTGAAACTCAAACGCAGTTTTTCACATCTCAAAAACAAACTAATGAACAAAATGCTCAAGCATTTAGAAATCAACAAGCTTCTATTCAAAATCTAGAACAAGAAGTAAGTAACCTAGCAAGGTTAATAGGTGAAAGAAAACCGGGAAGTCTACCAAGCGATACAAATGCTAACCCCCGGAATGAAACAGCTAAAGCTATTACCACAAGAAGTGGTACAACACTTAAACCACCTGAAATACCTGTAACTTCTGATGAAACTATTCCTACTCCACAAGAACCACAACCTGATCAAGATAAGGAAAAAGAACCGGTAGTTGAGAAGGTTAATGAAGATAACACAGTTAAGGATAAACCTTATGTTAAACCATACCAACCACCACTTCCTTACCCGAGTAAAATGAAGAAAGAAAAACTTGAAGCCGAGCAATCCAAATTTTTGGATATGTTTAAACAGATAAATGTAAATCTTCCTTTCATTGATGTGATTTCAGGAATGCCAAGATATGCTAAATTCTTGAAAGATCTAATCTCAAATAGAAAGAAAATGGAAGAACTCTCGGCTGTTACTATGAATGCTAATTGTTCAGCAGTGCTGTTGAATAAGATACCAGAAAAATTATCTGATCCAGGAAGTTTCACAATTCCATGTTTTCTGGGTAGTCTTAGTTCAATAGAAGCATTGGCAGACTTAGGTGCTAGTATAAATCTAATGCCGTATTCACTATACGCTAAACTAGACCTTGGAGAATTGAAACCAACCAGAATAAGCATACAACTAGCCGATAGATCAATAAAATATCCTAGAGGGATAATGGAGAACATGCTAGTTAAAGTTGGTACTTTAGTATTTCCAGTAGATTTTGTTGTTTTGGACATGGAAGAAGATTCTCAAGTTCCTCTCATATTAGGAAGACCATTCTTAAACACGGCTAAAGCAATGATAGACGTGTTCGGTAAGAAACTGACCCTAAGTATAGAGGATGAGAGTGTTACCTTTTCAGTTGATAGAGCAATGCAACAACCACAATCTGCAGATGATACATGTTATTATATTCAAACTATAGATGCACATGCAGAATTATTAGAAGAATTTCCAGAATTACAAGGAACAGGAGAATGTTCTTTAGGAGAAGGTAATGAACCAATTGATGAAGCTGAAATGTTAGCTACACTTATAGCTAATGGATATGAACCAACAACAGAGGAAATTCAAATGCTAAAAGAAGAAGACAGATATCGATATAAATCATCGATAGAAGAACCTCCGAAATTAGAGTTAAAGCCACTTCCAAACCATTTGGAATATGCTTATTTACATGGTGAATCTGAATTACCTGTAATAATATCGTCTTCTCTTACTGAAAATGAGAAATCACAACTCATTTCTGTGTTGAAAGCTCATAAACCAGCCATTGCATGGAAGATTCATGATATTAAAGGAATAAGTCCTTCGTATTGCACACATAAAATCCTTATGGAAGAAGGTCATAAAACGTATGTGCAACGTCAACGAAGACTAAATCCTAATATGCAAGATGTAGTTAAGAAAGAGATTATTAAACTGCTAGATGCAGGTTTGATATATCCAATCTCTGATAGTCCATGGGTAAGTCCAGTTCAATGCGTGCCTAAGAAGGGTGGCATGACTGTCATCACAAATGAGAAAAATGAGCTTATTCCTACTAGGACTGTAACAGGATGGCGTGTATGTATTGATTATAGAAAATTAAATGACGCCACCAGAAAAGATCACTTTCCCTTACCTTTCATTGATCAAATGTTGGAAAGATTAGCCGGAAATAGTTACTATTGTTTTCTAGATGGATTTTCCGGATATTTTCAAATTCCAATAGCACCCGAGGATCAATAGAAAACCACATTCACGTGCCCTTATGGTACTTTTGCTTACAAACGCATGCCATTTGGACTTTGCAACGCCCCTGCAACCTTTCAAAGGTGTATGATGGCGATTTTTCACGACATGATAGAAGAATGCATGGAAGTATTCATGGATGACTTTTCAGTCTTCGGTGATACATTTAAATCATGTCTAGTTAACCTGGAACGAATGCTAATTAGATGCGAAAAATCAAATCTAGTACTTAATTGGGAGAAATGCCATTTCATGGTTAAAGAAGGCATCGTTCTTGGACATAAAATTTCAAAAGAAGGAATCGAAGTGGATAGAGCTAAAGTAGATGTAATTGCTAAACTTCCACATCCCACCAATGTTAGAGGAGTTAGGAGTTTTCTAGGGCATGCCGGTTTTTACCGACGTTTTATAAAAGATTTTTCTAAAATTGCCACTCCTATGAATAAACTCCTAGAAAAGGATGCGCCATTCATCTTTTCAGATGAATGTATCAAATCTTTTAATATTCTTAAAGAAAAACTCACTAATGCACCGATCATGATAACACCAAATTGGAATCTACCATTTGAACTAATGTGCGATGCAAGTGATTTTGCAATGGGAGCCGTTTTAGGACAAAGGATTGAAAAACGATTTCAACCTATATATTATGCTAGCAAGACATTACAAGGAGCACAAAAGAACTATACAACTACTGAAAAAGAACTCCTTGCTATTGTCTTTGCTTTTGACAAATTTCGATCATATCTCGTTCTAGCAAAAACGGTGGTCTATACCGACCATTCTGCTCTTAGATACCTATTTTCAAAACAAGATGCTAAACCAAGATTAATCCGTTGGATCTTACTCTTACAAGAGTTTGATATTGAAATCCGAGATAAAAAAGGAGCAGAAAATCTCGCCGCTGATCATCTTTCTCGTCTTGAAAATCCCGAATTAGAAGTTCTGAATGAATCGGCCATACAAGACAACTTTCCTGATGAATATCTATTGAAGATAGATTATAAAGAAATCCCATGGTTTGCAGACTATGCAAACTACTTAGTTTGTGGATTCCTTGAAAAAGGATTATCGTACCAAAGACGAAAGAAATTCTTCAGTGATATAAAACACTATTTCTGGGAAGATCCACATCTGTTTAAAAGTTGTCCCGATGGAATAATACGCCGATGTGTATTTGGAGATGAAGCTAGTAAAATTTTAAACCATTGTCACACAGGACCAACAGGAGGGCATTATGGGCCTCAACTAACAGCAAGAAAAGTTTATGAAGCTGGATTCTATTGGCCTACAATTTACAAAGACGCACACCTTCTTTGCAAATCCTGTGATGCATGTCAAAGGGCCGGAAAAATAAGTCAACGTGATGAAATGCCACAAAATGTCATCCAAGTATGTGAAGTATTTGACATTTGGGGTATTGACTTTATGGGTCCATTTCCAAAATCTCATAATAATCTATATATACTCGTAGCCATTGATTATGTATCTAAATGGGCGGAAGCACAAGCTCTCCCAACTAACGATGCACGAGTTGTAGTCAACTTTTTAAAACGTCTTTTTGCAAGGTTTGGAACACCGAAAGCTTTAATAAGTGATCGGGGAACTCATTTTTGTAATAATCAACTTGAGAAAGTTCTTAAAAGATATGGAGTAACTCATAAAATCTCCACCGCATATCATCCACAAACAAGTGGACAAGTTGAAAATACCAACCGAGCTTTAAAACGTATTCTAGAGAAAACCGTAGGATCAAATCCGAAGGAATGGTCCATTAAATTGGAGGATGCACTCTGGGCTTTTAGAACAGCCTACAAAACTCCAATTGGAACCACACCTTTTAGACTTGTTTATGGAAAAGCATGTCATCTTCCAGTAGAAATTGAACACAAAGCATTTTGGGCTTTGAAGACATGTAATCTTGATTTACATGAAGCCGGACGTCTACGATTAAGTCAACTAAACGAATTAGAAGAATTAAGACATGAAGCATACGAAAATTCGTTAATCTATAAAGAAAGAACGAAGAAATGGCATGATAAAAGAATCAGAAGTTCAAAAGAATTTAAAGAAGGAGACAGAGTTCTTCTTTTCAATTCACGATTCAAGCTATTTCCTGGAAAATTGAAATCAAGATGGTCTGGACCATTAATAGTCAAAAGAGTTTTCCCATACGGAACGATAGAATTGATAAATTCAAATGGGATTGAATTTAAAGTTAATGGTCACAGAGTTAAACATTACATACATGGTCCGATGGAAGTCGACAACGAAGTTAATCACAATTTCGACACCACAGCTAACTAAGTGTGGGGAGAATCAAGTCTTTAAAGGATAATATATATTTCTGTTAGAGTTAGATTGTCTGTTTTCGTGTAGTTCTCGAAAATGGAACACGTATGGTCTTTCCCTAGCAGACCCTAAAGAACTAGTCTTCTCCCCCCATTCTGAATTTTTATTTTTTTTTAGGTTTTTACGAAATGAAGACTGCCTGTGAATTAAACCATGGTCTAATGCTACACGCTTTGATCACTAAAAGAAATAATGATATACTCCCGAGTGAATTAGTATCAGTAATCAGAGAAAGAATGGACGGAGTTAGAAAAGGATCCAGATGCGAAGATAATAAGTTACAATTTGGTAAAGGAAAATCAAAATCCGCAGCGAAAAGAAGAGCACGACACCTAGAACGATGTCACAAATGCGGAAAATGGTCACATGGAGGTAAATGTTCAAATAATCAAACCTATTCAAATACCGAATTTGTTACTTTATGCAGAGACGGACCGTTCATATGTTTAGAAGAAAAGACACTGAATGCTCGAGGTTACGCCTTTGGAGCCATGGAAAACCAATTAAACCGACTATCTTATGAATATAATAGATCATATAACTAAGAAATCTATTTCACAGGTATGTCTGTACAGTTTTTAGTTTTTATTTTTATTTTTAACCTTTTGATAATAAACGCTAATTTGTTCGCTAAAAAGTATTAAATTGGTATTAAATAAAATTAGGTTTGGCGACCGAAATTATTGATATCATTCAAAAATTTATTACATCACTGCGAAATTTAACGTTTATTCTTAAGGTATAAATATCTTTAATCAATCAACCCAAAATATTTCAAAAATTCGTCATGAGTTAAATTAGGTCTTGGAACCGAAATTTCTTTACCGAAAAGAGGGGCGCATATTTTTGATAATATTTGATTGATTAAAGTGGGATAAAAAGACAAAAAGATTTTTAATTTTATTTTTACAATGTTTTTAATCTTAATATTTAAATCTTAAATTAATATTGTAAACTTTGTAAAAACAATATATTTAAAATTGTAAATATTTGAAAAATTAATATAAGTTTGATATGAATTTATAAATTTTAAAATTAAGTTTGGTGTGAATTTTTAATTTTTAAAATATGTAATTTTAATTTTATGCATTTCAAATTTTAAGTTTGGTGTGAATTTTTAATTTTGAATTTTATATTTAAGTTGTGTGAATTTAAAAATAAAAAATTTACTTTATCTCATTAAGTTAAGAATATGATTTTTAAAATTCGTCGTAAGTTGAAGACTAGGTCTTTGAACCGAAATTGCTTTACCCGAGGGAGGGACGAGAACTTTTATTATCATTATTTTTAATCTTTTTGATTTAAAGTATGCCAAAAAAATTAAAAAATCCAAAAATCTAAGCTTTTAAAACAATCGCTTGAAAATGACAAAATTTTAAAATTTTGTCGAGGGACGGACTAGGGCATCGTCCCGAAACGACCTCGTCTTAAAAAGAAACAAAATTTTTAAAATTTTATTTAATTTATGTTTTAAAAGTTTAAGGTTTTATAGTTAAAAAAAAAAAAAAAAAAAAATAAATAAATAAATAAATATTAAAATCCTGGAAAATACCCCCATGCGAGTCGCATGGGGATGGGCAGGAAACCATGCGACTCGCATGGATAAAGAAATCTGGTCAGGATCAATTTATTCAGTCGAGCTGCTCTTTTTCACAACACACATACACAAACACGAACTTACTCCAAAACCCTCTCAAAAATTCATCATTTTTCACCAAATTTCTTGCAAAACTTCACAACAATCATGCCTAGATTCAGTAGTCTCAACCCCTTCAGGAGAAAGGTAAAGATTTCACCCCTAATCTCTTTAAATTCGAATTTTTGTGTTCTTGAGCTAGAAATTTTATATTTTGATTTTGTTAATTTTAGGTGTAATTAGAGCTAAATTGTTGTTATATTATGCATGTATATCTTAGATTGAAGCTATTTAACATGAATTGAAGCTAAAAACTTCAAATTTTTAAGAATCTAGGGTTTGTGTTCTTGAGCAATTTGGGGCTTTTGATATAAACAGGTTATGGCCGATTTTTGTCATGAATTGTTGCTAAATTAAGTAGTGTAACATGTTTAGGTAGTTAAATGATCCAAACTTTGAGCCTAAACATGTTTTTGAGAATTAAAGTGGACTTTTTAAGTCTAAAAATTCATGAACTTGGATAATTTGATATAAAGGCCATTTGAAACTTGATTCATTGCTAGTAGTGATTATTTTGGCATGTTATTTGAGATAAATGCTTATGAACTTGATGTACATTTTTCGTATATGCTTATTTGACAAAGTGTAGACTTGACAAAAATATGAAAATGAGCACTAGTTTGATTTGAATGCCATGTAACAAGTGTTTAATTTTTATAATAATTATTGTTGACATGTTTAAGAGTTTAAACGTGATAAAACATTGTACACATTTTCGTATGTAAAAGTATATAATTGTTATTTTTAGGAAAATATGTATAAAATGTGTTATGAATTGAACATGTCATCATAATTGTTTCAAGTTATTATTTTGCTAACACTAATGCATATTTGGATGCACAAATTTTGTGTTTAATGTGTTTTGCAGAGAAATACAGATACGGACGGTGCATCATCGTCCAGGCAACCAGAGCCCGAACCGGAAATGTTTCATGAACAAGAACAATATATGCAACAAGAAGAAGAAGAACATGAAGAGCAACATATTCCATATCACGATCAAGATCAATTATTCGTGAATCAGTTTCGTCAATTCGCTCCACATCAAATGATTCTGAGCTTAGACATTAATGAAGATCAGTTACACCCAAATCTGAGATTTGATCGATGTTGGATAGAGTATCCAGATTATCAAAAGAACATGCACATTCTCTACTTTAAGGTTGTTGAAATGCCAAGGGCAATTGACTGGGTACCTTTGGAAACAGTTGACCTTGCCGAACCGATTCGGGAATTATTGGTGCAAAGGTATGGTAATTCTCAGTTTAACGATTGGATGCGCCTATTTTCCATTCGTAGAACCATATATAGGGAATGGTGTATAGAATTACTTAGTACTATTAAGTTAAACAGTGATGTTAGGAGGATAGATGATAGAAGCTTTATTAGATTTCTGTTAGGTGGACGTATGTACAGAATGTCCATGATAGATTTAGCCAGGGCCTTACAGATTTACACCCCTGCTGAACTTTTGAGCCCCGACTGTAATAGCCTGATTGCCCAAGGAGAAAGGATAGATAGGGAATTTGATATTAACGCCGTCTGGAGGCGTATGTCCCACTTTAATGAATTTCACGCCAGTGGAAATCATACATACTTAGATATAGACAGAGCTGAACTCCGGGTGATTCATAGATTCTTAGCAAACACAATTACACAAAGGGGTAAGAATAAGGAGAAATTGACCGTAAACGATTTGTTCTACCTCAAGTGTATTAGAGACCCGAGGAGTTTCGTTAACATTCCCTATTGTGTTGGTTATTATCTAGCTAATGTAGTTTCGGGGATGAAATCGGGGAGTATTATAGGTGGTGGTATTTTCATTACTCTCATTGGAGAGTATTTAGGTGTGGATAAGCACCAAGGGGGTCCAATGAACGAAATAGAGGACGAAGGTGAAACTATAAGTTCAAACCTTTATCACGGTGCAAGGGTATTATTGATGAGACGTGGTCGGGTACATCGATACGAGGGACCTCAGCGACAGGTAGAAAGAGGTTCGGATGACGAAATGGAAGAGGCGAACAACATTATAGGAGTTGTTCGGGAGACTGCTCTTGATTTAGGCGTTCGTATGGAGGATGAATACATGACGAACTATGATAGGCATATGCAGTACGAGGCATGGCAACGTCGGAATGACTACGAGCATTCCCGGCAACGAGAGCATGGCCGATGGGATTATCATCAGCGCCAAATTATAAGCCAGTTGCAGCCTGGCGAGATGTATTATCCGACCCGACCCGCATACTATCCCGCACATCAGCCAGAAATGAGACCACCCTATGATTCATATGATTATGACGCAGCATACCAGTTCACCTATAATCAGCCATGGAACCCGGACGCGAACATGAATTGGGATCCATATCCTAATTTTCCTCCTAACCCACCTCCTGATCAGTAGAGATAAGTTGGTAATTTATAATTTTTATTTTTATTTTAAACACTTAACATTTTATTACGTTTATGTAATGTTTGATATTTCTATTATTATTGTGTACTAATATTTTTCTTATAATTTGAAAGTGGGATGCCAAAGTTCCATTTCAAATTGCATGTATGATTATATTTGTATTGTATGTATTTTATGTTATGTCCACAACAGGGTGAAAACAACGCATTTTCAAAGACTGGCATTAAGTTCAGCAAAAGCAACTAATTTTGACGACAAGATACAAAATATATGTGAAATAACAACAAGACGGAATGAACAAATGATGTGCACCATTTATCATTCAGCAAACAAACGCCAATATATTTGGAAACTTTGGTAAAAATTTAATCATTTTCACACAAATCACCCTCAATAATTTAAATTGTTACTGATTTCTTGCAAATGAGGGCATTGCAAGATCTTAAGTGTGGGAAGGGGTTAAATTCTTTCGGATTTTAAAATTTTTATATTAAACACTTGGTTACCATTAAAAATACTAGTAAAGCAGTAGTTGTATTAGAATCTAGTGCTCTCTGATAAAAAAAAGAACAGCCCTAGTCTTATATACTAACTACCCAATTCTAGTAAAATTTTTCAAAATTTTCAATTAAATGAACTCAAAATCATGTTTATACATATTTATGAATGATAAAACTAGGTTTTAACACCGAAATTATTGTTACCTCGGAAAGGACATAAATTGAGAAACAAACTACAATGTTAAAATTCATTTAAAATGGAATAGAGGACGATAAAAAGGAAAATAAAAGCCAAGTGTGGGAAAATTTACCAAGTTATTTTAAACATATGTCACATATATCTGTAACAAATAACTGAAAATACTTTTGCTTTGAACTAAACTAAACTGTTTTACCCAATGAAAGAAAAGAAGAGATGGATCTACACGATGAATCAATTCCATCATTAAAAGGAAGTAAAGTCTTCCGAAAAAGAAACGCGCTTCTTGATTTAGGTCATGAAGTTGTCGTTCAGACCAGCTGTAGGTTGACGAAAAATCTAGAAAAGTCATCACTAAAATCAACAGGAAATCCACGGACCTCAGCATTAAACAGGGTCGCCAAGTGGTCAGATTTATCCTAACCATGAGAAGGATTTATCTCGTACAATGGGGGGCACCATGCAAATTAGCTGGATAAGACTAATGAATCAGATCCCCAGAAAGGATAATCTCCTTAAAGATTAAAAAATCAGCTTTTAAGACTGATATTACTCAATCCTAGAGATTGACCTTAAAGATTGAGAATTACAAACTCATGGAATTCGATGATATCTAAACTCGAGCTTAAACGAGAAAATATTTTGATCAAAATTACAAACCGATTTGTTTTCTGAAAACCCTATTTTCAATGCGTTCATTACCATTGAACGTAAAATCCTAGGAATTCACCTGGAATTCATTAGGTCACCTGAACTAAATCGGGTGTCAACCGTAATAACGGTGGTTGCATAGCATGGTCAAAGACAGGACCTTGTGCCAGACCGACAAATTATAAGGGTGAGCTTTACTATTGCTCCTACCAAGGATAGTAATTGCGTCCGACACGTTATAGACCATAATCAAAAGCATGTCACGGGACATTGCCTTAACAGTTGCTTGTTCAACGCTTTCCTTTACAACCGGACGGTAGTTTGCCGAAAGGTAATATACGGGACAAGTAAACTGGATGTGTTGCTTTCCAAATACAAGGTTAGCAAGTGGGTGACACAAAACCGCAAGTTTTGAGCTAAAATTTTCAATTCTGAAACCCACCAAACCCACAAAAATATTTTGCAAACACCGGTAAAGGGTTATTCCGGAAAACTTATCTAGGGTAAAAACTAGATTTAATTTTCAAAAGATCAAATGTTTTCATAAAGATCCAATTTCCTTAATGGATCTAAATTTTTATAGTCATGTGGGACTGTAAACCATATCGTTATTACCATTGTTTATACCGCCGTATAGAAATCACTGATGTACAAAGTATGAAGAATAAAGAAGTGATTCTAGTATTTCAAGACAATATTGCTTGAGGACAAGCAACGCTCAAGTGTGGGAATATTTGATAATGCTAAAAACGAACATATATTTCATAGCATTATTCCTCAAGAAAGACAAGATTTTAGTTGGTATTGTTCGATTTACAAGCGATATTCGTTTAAATTTTAAAAAGAGAAGATAAAAAGCAGATTCGACAAATTGAAGACAAAAAGGTCCAAAGAGCTAAAAAGTACAAGATACAATTAAAAAGGTTCAAAATATTGATGAGGAACGTCTCAAAATGACAAGAGTACAAGTTACAAGATGCAAAGTACACGATATAAAATAATACGCGAAGACGTCCGAAAATCCGGAACCGGGACCTGAGCCAAGAAGAAATGCCCGACGCAACGGACCAAAAATATCTAGTCTACTATGCACAAGAATATAATATAATATATATATAATTATATATAATTATATATTATATTATATATTATTATTATATATATTATATTACGTCGGCAAGAAGAAAACAAAGCAATTTGGCTGGATCCAGGGTGGCCATGCGACTCGCATGGCCAGAAGCACAAAATCCATGCGAGTCGCATGGAGTGAAAATGTTGGTCAGGTCCTATATAAAGCCAGTTTTCTGCCGAGTTTTATACATATAATTTCAATCTCTCTCTCAATATATACGTAATATATATATATATATATATATAATTTATATTTTAATTTTAATTTTAATTTTAAATCCTAATAATAAGGGTATGTTAGCGAATGTTGTAAGGGTGTAAGTCGAAATTCTGTCCGTGTAACGCTACGCTATTTTTAATCATTGTAAGTTATGTTCAACCTTTTTATATTAATGTCTCGTAGCTAAGTTATTATTATGCTTATTTAAAACGAAGTAATCATGATGTTGGGCTAATTACTAAAATTGGGTAATTGGGCTTTGTACCATAATTGGGGTTTGGACAAAAGAACGACATTTGTGGAAATTAGACTATGGGCTATTAATGGGCTTTATATTTGTTTAACTAAATAAAAGTTTGTTAATGTTAATATAAAGATTTACAATTGGGCGTCCCTATAAATTACCATATACACTCGATCGGACACGATGGGCGGGGTATTTATATGTACGAATAATCGTTCATTTAACCGGACACGGGAATGGATTAATAGCCACTAGAATAATTAAAACAGGGGTGAAATTACATTCAAGGGTAATTGGTGTAATTGTTAACAAAGTAGTAAAACCTTGGTTTACACGCAGTCGATAACCTGGTGTATTCATTAAACAAAGTATTAAAACCTTGTTACAATTCGAATCCCCAATTAGTTGGAATATTTAACTTCGGGTATAATAATAATTTGATGAGGACACTCGCACTTTATATTTATGACTGATGGACTGTTATGGACAAAAACCAGACGGACATATTGAATAATCCAGGACAAAGGACAATTAACCCATGGGAATAAAACTAAAATCAACATGTCAAACATCATGATTACGGAAGTTTAAATAAGCATAATTCTTTTATTTCATATTTAATTTCCTTTATTTTATATTTAATTGCACTTCTAATTATCGCACTTTTATTATTTGTTATTTAATCGCACTTTTAATTATCGTACTTTTTAATTATCGCAATTTTATTTTATCGCATTTTTATTATTCGCAATTTCATTATCGTTATTTACTTTACGCTTTAATTTAAGTCTTGTATTTATTTTATATTTTACATTAGGTTTTAACTGCGACTAAAGTCTTAAAATCGACAAACCGGTCATTAAACGGTAAAAACCCCCCTTTATAATAATAATATTACCTATATATATATTTGTATTTTTATAAAAGTAAACTAATATAGCGTTGAGCTTTGTTTAAAGATTTCCCTGTGGAACGAACCGGACTTACTAAAAACTACACTACTGTACGATTAGGTACACTGCCTATAAGTGTTGTAGCAAGGTTTAAGTATATCCATTCTATAAATAAATAAATATCTTGTGTAAAATTGTATCGTATTTAATAGTTTTTCCTAGTAAAATATAAGCTATTTTATATACACCTCGCTTCACATCAAGCACCATAGCGTTTATGGTTAACCATATGGGGGTTTGTTGATTGTTTAGCATATTATATATATATTGTATTGAGTATATACTAATGCGGTTTTGTGATATTGTACAACTTGTTAGTATTACGAGTATGATGACATGCTATTTGAGTTACAAGTTTGTATACGATATTGTGTAAGTGGTTGCAAGTAAGTAGGTTATATATGTATATGTATAACTATTACACTCACTAAGCTTTAGCTTACCCTCTCATTGTTTACATTTTTAGGTGCGAACACGGAGAAAGGAAAAGGGGTTATTGGGCATTAGATTCCCATGATGCTTGCTAGTTAAAGCTTTTGGAAGGTGACCTAGTGTTTTTGGGTAGTTTAGCTCCAAACCATGCTCGGGTGTAGTTTGGATTAAAACTATCATTTTAAATGGGTCAAACTTATATTACATTTGATTAATGGCCTTAGTGCCTTTTGTAAACATTAAACTTGTGACGATAGCTCCAAATCCATATGGACGAATACGTCATTCATCGATTTCATTGCGAGGTATTTGACCTCTATATGATACGTTTTATAAACATTGCATTCTTTTAAAAAGGTATACCATAATGAATATTTAAATCCAAGGTTTTCGACATCTGATGATTTCTACATATAGATAATCACCGTAAATAATAGTTTACAATAATACTTCCGTTGACAATGCAGTCAAAATATATACATGATGATGGTTTTGTGAATGCAACGTTTTCTTGAATAAAGCATGTACGACTCCATGCACAAAGCTTGTCTAACATATAAGCAAACAGTGGAAGACTTTTAGGGAACCTGAGAATAAACATGCTAACAAGTGTCAACACAAAGGTTGGTGAGTTCATAGTTTTAATGTATCGCATAATCTGTATATAAAGGTGGATCACAAGATTTCAGTTGTTTCATCCATAAACATTTATCAAAATATTCTACAAGATTGAGCACCCTGGTAACTAAGCTTTAACGTTATAATGAGTACCCCTGTTTTAACATACATGCAACCAACATGCACAATAACGTGTACTAAACTCAAATAGTATACATCTGTTTTATAGTTCAGGTTAGGGTTTCTATACCTGGAACAGACGGGGATGTCAAGCCCTATGGATCCATATATAACTACTCGCGCCCACCAGTTCTTATAACCGGCAGTTACTAGTTACCAAAGCTAAGGGATTTTCGGTTCAAACTCGGTGTAGAATTAAGTATGTACTTGTATCCATTGCGTTTAAAATAAAGTGCATGTATTCTCAGTCCAAAAATATAGATTGCAAAAGCAATTAAAAAGGGATCTATAAACTCACCTTAGCAGCACATAAAGTCATTCACCGAAATGTGACCGAAACTCGAAATACCAAATAACCGTAGATCTCAACCTAGAGAACATATGTTGGTCAATAAATGTCTATCAAGCTAGGTCAGGTCATAGTGTATCACAATCCTAATGCTCGAGATCGACATACAAAAGTTATCAAAAGTCGTTTTAAAAAGTTAATCTGACCCAATACCATAGTTGAATGATCATGGCAATCGAAACATTTTATCATTTCACATAGTTTCTCAATTCTTGTAAAATTAGACTATAGTTTTCATAAGGCTTTAAAATATGATAAAACAGTTAATTTTGACAATTGTTCAACAAAACGAGACGTGCCTTATATAAGAATTCATTTACTCGGCTGGTAATATTTAAAAAAAAAATTCAATTTATCAATCTTACAAACAAGTTGTTTAAATCTTAATTGCAGATTCAAAGGCAATCCAATTAACATCAATCATAATTCAGTTGATCATATCTTTTAATTCGTTCATCGAAATTACGCGATTTCTAAATGAAAAGTTATTGATTTTTCGCCATCTTTCCAAAAACATGCATATCATATACCTTTTATCAGTAATATATGTATTAAATTCGTGATTTAGCATAAACTGTTTAACAACTAAATTTAGCATACAAACATGCATAAATATATATACTCGAGCACTAGACATAGATACACTATTAATATATAAAAGATAAGATATGAATACTCACATATCAATATTGTCATTCAATATTGCAGAAAAGTACGTAGACGCAACAGAGATGATAAACACTAGGTTTGACTTGCAAATAATACTCACGAACATTACCCATAACCTCCATAGCTATAACTCATAGTTTTCTTAGCTCTATTCCGTTTGAAAACCCATTTTGAAAGTGACACGCTCATAACCTCGCCGTAGTATTTTATGTATAATACTACTAATAATAATAAGATTAATAATAATAATATTAATCTTAATAATAATAATAATAATTATTATAATATAAATAATAATGCATACGGAGGAAGTATATGTGTGTGTTATAAGCCAAAAATGATCGAGCTTTTATAGGCAATTCCTGAAATCCCCTGCCATGCGATCGCATGGGTTGTAGGGCATTTGGCCATGCGATCGCATGGCCTAGCTGTCTAGCACCCATCGTTTTGTTTTCTTGCTTGCCGACATATTTAAATATAATATATATAATATATTATATTTATATAATTAATTATATATTATATAATATTCACGTGCACAGTTGATTTGTAATTTTTGTTCCGATGACTCGTACGTTAGCACTCGACTCATGTCCCGGTTCCGGTTTCTCGAACGCATTTTGTGACAACCCGGAAATTTTTGACCAAATTTAAACTTAATCTTTATATGATTCCGACACGATAAGCAAAGTTTGTAATGTTGAGTCTCGAAAATTTTGGAACTATGTTCATACATTCAATTACCCTTTTGACTATGCTCGACGATTCACGAACGAATATATAAATGGATATGAATATATATATGTATATATATTATAACTTGAAAACATTAACAAAATATTAAATGTATAATATTTTAGATTAAACGTATTTGTCTCAATATATGCTTAATATATTCATCTACGGAATTAGAAGATAATACCAACAATTGGATTAGCAGATATTTCAACAATTATAAATCTCGTAAGTATTGTGATAAGTCTTTGTTGAGAGGTCCACCTTGATTTAAGAAATCTTTCCTTTTTGACTGTATTTGATATATAAATAACTTGCAACGTGTATAGAAAGAGTATTTATATATATTGTATATATATATTAAGGTTCGAAATTATTTTTGTAAACAATAGTAGCACCCGTTTATTGTTCCGTTTGATAAATAAATATTATATACAAATTTATATTTTTCTAAACGAAAATATATATTTTACAATGTGATAATGCATAGAATTGAATTAGGCATAAAACGTTTCGATATTATTAAATATATTTTAATAAACAACGAGGAGTTGATTTATAGAAGCATCTGACCAAATTACTAAAATGTATAAGTTATATTGAGTAATATAGTTTATTGATAATTTAAGATTATATTTTGACAAAGGTACGAATCACGAAACGTAAAGTACAAGTTTTTTAAGCATACGAAAATGCATTCGATAAATCGGAACTGAGACATTAGTCGAGTGTAAATGTACGAGTCATCGGACCAAAAATTAAAAGTCAACTATGCACGTGAATATAATATAATATATAATTAATTAATATAAATTATATATATTATATATATATTATAAAAATATGTCGACAAACAAAACAGCAAAAAATTGTGAGCTGGATTTTGGGGCCATGCGATTACATGAGAAATAGGCATAAAACCCATGCGATCGCATGTCAGTCAGGATTCAGAAACATTCTATAAATTGGCCAGTTTGCTCAACGTACACACACATATCCTATATGTTACTCCCTCTGTTATATAATTATTTATATTATTATTATTATTATTATTATTATTATTATTATTATTAAGATTAATATTATTATTAATCTTATTATTATTATCAGTAGTATTAATATTATTATTATTATTAGTATTATACATAAAATACTACGACGAAGTACTGCTCTAATGATTTCAAACCAAGTTTTCAAATGAGTCAAAGCTAAGAAAACTATGGGTTATAGCTATGGAAGTTATGGGTAATGTTCATGGGTATTATTCGCAAGTCAAACTTAGTGTTTATCATCTCTGTTGTGTCTACGTACTTTTCTGCAATATTGAATCACAATATTGATACGTAAGCATTCATATCTTATCTTTTATATATTAATAGTGTATCCATGTCTAGTGCTCGAGTATATATGTTTATGCATGCTAGTATGCTTTAATTTTGTCGTTAGATAGTTTATGATAAATCACGAATTTGTTACATATGCTATGAATATAAATTATATGATATGCATGTTTTTGGAAAGCTGGCGAAAAATTATTAACTTTTCATTTAGAAATCGCGTGATTTCGATGAACGGATTAAAAGATACGGTCAACTGAATTATGGTTAACGTTAATTGAAATTGTGTTTGAAACTGTAAATTAATATTTAAACAACTTTTCTATGAGATTAATAAATTGGATTTTCAAATATTACTAATCGAGTAAATGAATTCCTACATAAGACACATCTCGTCTTGTTGAACAATTATCAAAGTTGACTGTCTTATCATGTTTTAAAACTTTATAAACACTATAATCTGATTTTTCAAGTATTGAAAAACTATATGAAAATCATGTTCGATTGCCATGATAATTCAAATATAATATAGCTCCTGAAATAAATAATATTTTGAGTTTGATAAACTATAAATTCGTTCAATTATCAAGACTTATACTATGTTAATAAACATGTATAGATTTAAAGATCATATTGGGTCAGGTTGACTTTTGAAATGACTTTTGTTAACTTTTACATATCAGTCTTGGGCATTAGGATTGTGATACACTATGACCAGACCTAGCTTGTTAGATATGTATTGACCAACATATGTTCTCTAGGTTGAGATCTAAGGTTATTTTTCATTCCGAGTTTCGGTCATATCTCGGTGAATGACCTTATGTGCTGCTAAGGTGAGTTTCATTTGCTCCCTTTTTAATTGCTTTTGCAATCTATATTTTTGGGCTGAGAATACATGCACTTTATTTTAAACACAATGGATACAAGTACATACTAAATTCTACACTGAGTTTGAACCGAAAATTCCTTAGCTTTGGTAACTAGTAACTGCCGGTTATAAGAACTGGTGGGCGCGAGTAGTAGTATATGGATCCATAGGGCTTGATATCCCCGTCCGAGCTAGAGCACTAGCATTTTAACGGACGTATGCTATTTGAGAAGCGTACACGTTGGTTTGCGTGTATTATTAAGATGATTATACAAAGGGTATAAATTATATATATGTTAAGTTTAGTTACCAGGGTGCTCAATTTCGTAGAATATTTTGATAAACGTTTCTGGATGAAACAACTGAAAACTTGTGATTCATCTTTATATACAGATTATACGCAATATTAAAACTATGAACTCACCAACCTTTGTGTTGACACTTTTAAGCATGTTTATTCTCAGGTTTCTAGAAGTCTTCCGCTGTTTGCTTATACCTTATACAAGCTATGTGCATGGAGTCATACATGCTTTATTCGAGAAAACTTTGCATTCAACAAAATCATCACCATGTATCTTATTTTGACTGCATTGTCAACGGATGTAGTATTGTAAACTATTATTTACGGTGATTGTATATATGTAGAAATCATCAGATGTCAAAGACCTTGGAATTAGATATTCATTTATGGTGTGCCTTTTTAAAAGAATGCAATGTTTACAAAACGTATCATATAGAGGTCAAAACCTCACTATGAAATCAATGAATGATGTATTCGTCCAAAGGGATTTGGACGGGTCATCACACATTTTCGTACGCTTAGAAAACTAGCACTTTACGTTTCGTGACTCGTACCTTTGACAAAATATAGACTTAAATTATCCATAAACTATATCACTCGAAATATAACTTATACATTTGAGTGTTTTCGTCATTTACTTCTATAAATCATCGTCTCGTTATCTATCAAAGTATATTTAATAAAATTGTTTTAAACCAAAACGTTTTATGACCAAGTTAATAAATATTCAATATTCATAAACACGTTTTAAATACACATCGCAAGTTATTCATACAATTACTATTCCAACTTATCATATCTATTCAAATAGATAATTAAACCAATAAGTTTAATGTACGATATCATACAATTAGTACATTGTTACGTTTTCAAGTTATAGTGTATATGTGTATCTATTTACATATAATTGTTCGCGAATCGTCGAGAACAGTCGATGGGTAATTGAACATATGAAAGTAGTTCAAAAATATTGAGATTCAGTTTTTACAGACTTTGCTTATCGTGTCGGAAACGTTAATCATTAAGTTTAAATTTGGTCAGAATTTTCCGGGTCATCACAGTACCTACCCGTTAAAGAAATTTCGTCCCGAAATTTGAGTGAGGTCATCATGGCTAACAATAAAAATGTTTTTATGGCGAATATGAGTTGGTAAATAGAATTTTATCACAGTTGAATAATATGGATAAAACAATCCGATTACTCGAAGCGTATGAGGGAAGTTATCGTAATAGAGTGAAATGAAGAATAGAGCTTCACTTTAACTCTTGACGTAGTAACGATTGATTTCCGAAATTTAAGGAATAGAAAATCTTCATAATCTAAATAAGATTTGATTCTTCGAAATTTAAGGAAATTATGATTTCCTTTGATTAAATGCGTAATCTTCCTAGATTTCTATGTCTGATATTTCGCTATAAATTGACCTCATTATATTCATTACTCCTACATCTTCTTCCTTATTTCATACATCCCGATAGATTGTGAAAATGCTTAATCAAGTTCTGATTCTTGATATTTTCTTGGCTATCGTATCATTCATTCTTCTTTTTCATCTGCCACCAGAGGAGGTTATTTTCTTCTATTATTATCGGGCTTTATATTCTTCATTATATTTAGGAGCTTCATGCTTTCGTTTTCTCTTCCCGACCTTAAGTCAAGCGGATAATGGTCCAGAATTCGTAGGTATGAAGTTTTGAATGATCATAATATACAAAGTAGAAAGGAAAGGTAATAGCACTATTTGATTTGACAAATTATCAGAATATCTGGAAAAGACCGAATCATCAAGAAAAATATTTTCTTGATATGTTTAGAGATTATATAGAATGAAAGAGTTATGTAACATGGTTCATGATGAGGGTATGATCTGTGAACCTTTATCACGTTCCATTAGAAACTCAACATGACTTACTGTAATATAATCACGTTGATCAAGTGTCATTATATTATACTAATTCATGCTTCAGTTCCCAACACTACTTCAAAACATTCATATTTTAAATTCGAATTTTTCAGAATTTCAGAAAGTAAACAGTTTCTTTTATGATGTAACACAGATAACGCGAAGAGATTAATAATTTTGGATAATAATTGTTATGAAGATATCTTCAGAAATATCGAAGATATTTATAATGAAAGATATGATGATATCTTAGAATTTCTAATATCGAAGGATGATGAAGAAGATTTGTTCGTAAAGGTTTAGAGTCAGGAGCAAGGTATTCGTTATTGACTTCAGCAGACACTGAATCATTTGGATTCTTTGAAGGCAGGTTTAGTCTTTGTGATTTGTCCACAGCCTCCTTCATGGTCTGCTCAATCTATTTTTCAGTTCCAAACCTTCTCTTTTTCTCAGCTTTACCACCATACTATTCTTTATCATCAAACTTTTGACTGTTAAGGTCGTTTACAATTTTTGCTGCTTCATCGGCATTTTTCCAATTTCGGAGAACTAGTTTCGCAGTTTGGGGTGTTTTTCAGAAACTTCACATTCGAAGTAGGTAAGTTTAGAAGATAGCCATTATATGTACATATATAACTGTTGGCATAGAATTGCTGCGAAATTCTAAATGCTGATTGCTGATATTACTCAAATTAGTCATATATTTAGTCGTAATATCACGTTCTATTGTTGTTTATTTCATGTGTAAACATAGTAATTCCGTTTGTATTTCATATTATTGTAATATAGTCTAGAATCATTGTAAACTTGAATAAATATGGAAGATTATGTAATACAGCTCAGAGATCGAAACCAAGACCAGAAATCCAAAGACAGAAGGGTGCGCTCAGCGCACCACAAAGGGTGCACTCAGCGCACAATGCATAATTTTGATCAGGAGAATTCTTGACCAAAACTGAAGTGCGCCAAGCCTAGTGCGCGCCGCGCACAGTAGTGCGCTCAGCGCACCCCTACGCGCACTTTTACCAGAAAAACATATTTGAACGTGCGATGTCGAGCTGTAAAGAAAAAGTAGAGTAGGTGAAGAGTGCGCTCAGCGCACCCTTACTGTGCGCATCGCGCACATTACTTTTCAACCACTTTTCAGCTTATTTAATTCCATTTCCAGCTTCATTTCATGGGCAACAGTTCCTTTCTGTTCAGAGACTAAAACATACAAATCATAGTAATTCTTGGGCTTATCAAAGTGCATCTAAGCACTCAAATCATTGAAGAATCAAGGATCATTCAAGAGCTTCATCCAAGATTACTCCTAAAAGGTCAATCTTGTATTTACAATGAATTCTATCTTTGTTACTGTTTTGTTTAAGTTTTCAAGCATGATTGTTGGCTAGTCCATTTTATGTTCATCTCGATAAATAATCGAAATGTTGAATGTTTACTATTGATTGATTGTTATTATGCACGATAGTTTGATGTTTGAATACAAGAACCATTCTTGTTAAGTTTAATCCTTTCGATTCAACTAGTTGATATGTTCATTTGATTAAGAAACATCATCTTGTTAAGTTAATGTACTGATTTACACCTAGTGACATGTGTTTATCCGTCTTTTACCAAAAGGGATAAGTTGAGTTCAAATGGTTAATTTACATAAGAATGTAAGAACGACTCTTGTAGATACTTTGGAATAGCTTAATTAGTATGTGTAATTGTCTACGAGAATGACCAATTCCTTAGAATCTGTTATACACACTTTCAACTACCTAGTTCCATTAATTAACATGTGTTAGTGATTTGCCATATCTAGTGATGTTTATAGGGATCTTATTATAACACTTAGTTAATTACTTGGGTTGGGTGAATTGAGCATTTAACCGGACCAAGGGAATGAACTAAGTTAAACCTTTAGTTGATATAGGAGTGGATCATGTACAACACACCATTGACTTGATCATTCTTCAAGTCTTTAAACTAGTTGAATTAGTTGATTACAAATAGGAGGTCTTAGATGACTAGAACATTACTTGCGTCGTGTAATCCCGTTTGAGTGTTTGCGCAAGACTACTCTTGATGAACTAATTAATTAGTTCTCGTGCATAACCAATCAATCCGATCTTAATCCTAAATAACATTCAACATTAAGGGTAAAAAGTCTATATGAGCATATTTCCTTAATTTGATATCAAAACTATCTTTTACTTTCATAAACTTAAAATACCAAAAATATTGTCTTTTAATCTTATTCATCACTTGATTCACCCATCGTAAAAGGGCAAACCAAAATATCTTGTAATTGTAATTTTATTAGTTAATCATAATTTAGTTTATAATCCTAATTTGACTTAGATATTGTCTTTGGAACGATACACAGATTTTACCATTTACTATACTACTACACGACCGGGTACACTGCCCGTTAGTGTGTAACAATCTTTAATTGGTATTTTTCCATACTATTTCATACAACAATTCATATACCACGTTTTGCACATCAATTGCTAATTCCTGGTAGTTGGTATGGAAATTATTGTTACAAGATGTAGATGAGTACATGATAGGGTTTCAATGAGTATAAGGATTTTTCGGAAGGTCAAGGATCAATGAAGTTGTTGGTAAATTTACTGCTAATGTGGTGGGACATGAAAGGTTCCCCAGTAACAAAAACGTATATGTCAAGGTTATAATAAGGCTAATCTGAAAAGTCGAAGTTGACTGGTTGAAAGTGTGATAAAACTGGATACTTTGAAAAGAATTGCAAGATTATTTTCGGTAATAACAACGTTAAAGGATCTTGCACAGTTTTGAAGTCAAAGTATAGCTTTGAAAGATGTAAAGATCTAAGAATGATGTCACTGGTTCAGAGTTATGACTTAGATTCTGATCCATCAATATCAGAATATGTAATTGAATTTGTATGAAATGATTATACATTACTGTAAAGATAATGAGTATAGTTAATGACGTTTGAATCAAAATTGAAGAATATACAGTGTAACATATTAATTGTGAACCTATATATTTCCCGGGTATTACCTACCCGTTAAAGATTTCACAATTAATATTTTGTACAAAAGAATTTTTTTTATTACAGTCTTTACGAAAATATATATATGTATATTTTCTTCAAATGTAATACAGATTTAATGAGTTAATATCATATTAAGCTCATTTGATTTTCGGCTTGACTTAGAAATGATTAATCTCTAAAACATTAGAGATTACATAATCTTCGCGAAGTATTTCACTAATGAAATCAATACTTCGTTATTCAGTTTTATTGATATTTCTTCAGTGAATCATGTTGGTGCTTGTGGAACTCTTGCTATGTGATGATCTGGAAATTTCTGACCAAATTTAAACTTAATCTTTGTATGATTAACATTTCCTACACGATAAGCAAAGTCTGTAAAACTGAATCTCAAAATTTTTGAACTACTTTTATATATTTAAATACCCTTCGGTTTTTTTCGACGATTAGCGAACAATTATATGTAAATAGATACATATATACTATAACTTGAAAAGGTAACAATGTATTAATTATTTGATACCGTACATTAAACTTATTGGTTTAAATATCTATTTGAATATATATGATAAGTTGAAATATTTATTATTAAAATTTATAAATAACTTCCAATGTGTATTTAAAAACTGATTTATGTATATTAAAAAGATATATACATATATATAATTTCAAGTTATTTAGTAAACGATAGTAACATTTTCAAATTGCTACAGTACCCAAAATGCTACAGTGTTTTTGAAAATCACTATTTGCTACAGTGAATTGCTACAGTGGTATAGTTTATGGATGATTTAAGACTATATTTTGACAAATGTACGATTCACGAAACGTAAAGTACAAGTTTTCTCAGTATACGATAGGACGTTCGAAAAACCGGAACCGAGACATAAGTCGAGTGACGTCGTACGACTTATCGGAACAAAAATTACAAGTCAACTATGCATGTGAATTTAATATAATATATAATTAATTATATAAATTAAATATATTATATTAATAATTAAAAAATATGTCGACAAACTAGAAGTTAAAATATCATGAGCTGGAAATCCATCCCATGCGATCGCATGGGAAATGGTCTTGGAGGCCATGCGATCGCATGGCAGTCCTGGACAGGCCACACCTATAAAGCTCGAGATATCTGCCTCTGTTTTAATTTAAAATTTTCTCCGTATTATATTTATTAATTATATTATTATTATTATTATTATTATTATTATTATTATTATTATTATTATTATTATTAAGATTAATGTAACGACCCGGCTTTTTCGACTTGCTTTTGTGCCTTGTATTTTTGCGAAACTGCGTATTTGTGCGTACTGTGTTACTTTATACTCTGGAAACTTGATTTACGTGGTTTACTTCCATTTATATGTTAAAACGTGCCTTAGAGTACGTAGGATACATAACTTGATCATTGGAAGCCTTTATAACCGTTAGTGTTATTTGACGTTTCGAATAAACCACGAACTTGCGCGCACGTTTAACTTTTGTCATAATCGGAATATTATGACTGCGAAATATTAATTATTATTTTATAATAATAATTACCTGGGTTTTTGGATGCTTAATTACGCGTAGTAATTTAATTATGCACAATAGTTAGTCTTGTTGGACTTTCTACCTTGTTGGGCTCAAGCCCACCCTACTCTAGCTAGTGACCCAATTAATTAGCCCTTGTCCATGTCATCAATCCTTGCCAAATTCCTTGCTTATAAATACTAGCCCTTGTCCATGTCATCAATCCTTGTCAAATTCCTTGCTTATAAATACTAGCTCTTGTCCATGTCATCAATCCTTGTCAAATTCCTTGCTTATAAATACTAGCCCTTGTCCATGTCATCAATCCTTGTCAAATTCCTTGCTTATAAATACTAGCCCTTGTCTATGTCATCAATCCTTGTCAAATTCCTTGCTTATAAATACTAGCCATTTACCTCTCATTCAAATCACTTGCTCATTTGGTTTTCACACACACTTGTTCTTTCTTTCTTCCCTTTCTAGTATTGCTTGTAAGTCTTCTTTTTCTTCTTCTTTTCCTTTCATTTTCGTGGCCATCATCATCATATTATGGAGATCAAAGTTCCTTTTAGCTTTGATCTTGCTTATATCTTGTTGATTCAAGCATGAATCTTTCAAGAACATGGAAGATTCAAGCTTTCTAGCTTTGAATCTTCACCAACTTTGTAGATTCATCTTTCTTTTACTTTAATCTTGTTATTTTGTGATAAAGATTCAAACTTTTCTTTGTTATCTTCATATATCTTAAAGATCCAAGCTTTATGCTTCAAGATCTTCAAGAACACTAAAGGTTCAAGCTTTCTAGCTTTGTGACCTTATAAATTGTGTGAAAGGGATCCAAGCTCTCTAGCTTAGGGTTCCATCACCTCTTTTGACTTGGATCATGTTCATACTTGTTTGATTAATGTAAAGTTTGTAACTTTGTTTGTAAATAGGACTTGTAATTGTGTTAAGACTAAGGATATGATGTAACCTTGGTTCATCATCCATCTAAGACTCTTAAATGAGTTGTGTTACCACTTGGTCTTAACATATTGTATATTGATGGTAGAATCTTGGTCAAAAGTGATGCTAAACCATCAACGAGTTGTACACTTGAAGCTACAAGCATCAAGGATGAGAACCGTGATGAGCATCAAGCACCAAGAACCTCACCGGAGCACTTGTCCACTGATTTTCGTATCTGATCAGACCACCTGAGCTACTGGAAAGTTGATTTTCAGATATTTCGGTTCAAGTAGATGATTTTCCGTTTAGGCCTCGTCTTAATCCGAGTTACGGTTTGGGATTTGTGGCCCTCCGAGAGTCACTACACCCTATTAACGTTGTGCTGAAATTTGTGACCTACTCGCACTTAAACCGTCGCCACGGTCAAACGAAGACGAGTTAGGTTCTGAAAATTGGTCATCGGTTAGGGGACTCACATACGGAGCCATAGCCATTGACTATGCATCTTTTCGATTTACGTAGAGGTCGCAGCAGCTGACCGAAATCAGCCTATTGTTTCGATCTCTATTCTTGTCAAACTTACTTAGCTTTTATGATGATGAATGATGATGATGATGACACTTAAACTTATTTTATGCACTATTAGAATTTATAAAAACAACCTACTGACCTAGTAACCCTTGATTTAGGTTGACGACCTTTCGGACCGACTTACTACTTGCGTACTTTCATTACCTACTTTACCGCTTTTATCACTGTGAGTTATAGCATTCCCTTTTTACTTTAACTTATTTTGGGAACTGAGAATACATGTGGATTTTATGTTTTACATACTAGGCACGAGTACTTAAACATTATATATGTGTGGGTTATACAACGGCAGAAACATTCCCTTTAGCTCGGTAACGTTTAATCATTGGTTTTTGAACCGTGAACGCGAATCTTAGATATGGATCCATAGGGTTTGACATCCCCACTCGGGCTAGTCGCGCTAGCATTTAACGAGTGTTTAATACTTCGTAGACATACGCACTTGCCAAGTGTACTTTCAGGGGGTATAAACGTTAAGTTAGTTACCGAGTGCCCACGGTTATACATATACTTTATCATACTGATTTGAATTACTGATTTGAAACGCTTGTTTGAAGCACTGAAATCTCGTGGCCTACATTAAATTACTGAATACAAACAAACTATAGCTCACCAACATTCGTGTTGACTTTTTAAGCATGTATTTCTCAGGTGTTTAGACGTTGTTGCTTCTGCTGTTAGCCTTGCTGTTCTAGTCTCGGTGTATAGACTTGCTGTTACAGACTTGCTGTGTTAGACTTCCGCTGCATTACTTAGAGATGTCTCAAGCATGAAACTTTTACTTTGCATTCCCAACTTATGTTATTTTCAAAACATTAGCTTTGTAATGACCTTAGTATCATGTACTCATGTTAATGTTTCCTATTCATCTTTTGTAAAACGTTATCTGTTCATGAATGCAAAATTGGTTTTCAAACAGCATATAGTGTTTGACCTTGTAATGATCCTGTTGTTGATGTACCGTACACGATGATTTTGTACGGGGCGTCACAATTAATATTATTATTAATCTTATTATTATTAGTAGTATTTGTATTATTATTAGTATTATACATAAAATACTACGACGAGGTCATGAGCGTGTCACTTTCAAAATAGTTTTATGAGCGGGATAAAGCTAAGGAAATTATGGGTTATTGCCAAGGAGGTTATGGGTAATATTCATGGGTATTATTTGCAAGTCAAACCTAGTGTTATCATCTCCGTTACGTCTACGTACTTTTCTACAATATTGAATCTCAATATTGATATGTTGAGATCTACGGTTATTTGGTAATCCGTGTTTCGATCACATTTTGGTGAACGACTTTATATGCTGCCAAGGTGAGTTTCATTGCTCCCTTTTTAATTGCTTTTGCAATATATATTTTTGGGCTGAGAATACATGCACTTTATTTTAAACACAATGGATACAAGAACATACTAAATTCTACACTGAGTTTGAACCGAAAATCCCTTAGCTTTGGTAACTAGTAACTGCCGGTTATAAGAACTGGTGGGCGCGAGTAGTAGTATATGGATCCATAGGGTTTGATATCCCCGTCCGAGCTAGAGCACTAGCCTTTTAACGGACGTATGCTATTTGAGAAGCGTACACGTTGGTTTGCGTGTATTATTAAGATGATTATACAAAGGGTACAAATTATATATACGTTAAGTTTAGTTACCAGGGTGCTCAATTTCGTAGAATATTTTGATAAACGTTTCTGGATGAAACAACTGAAATCTTGTGATCCACCTTTATATACAGATTATGCGCAACATTAAAACTATGAACTCACCAACCTTTGTGTTGACACTTGTTAGCATGTTTATTCTCAGGTTTCCTAGAAGTCTTCCGCTGTTTGCTTAGATGTTAAACAAGCTATGTGCATGGAGTCTTACATGACATATTTTTCAAGGAGACGTTGCATTCACCAAATCATCACCATGTATCTTATTTTGACTGCATTGTCAACGGAAATACTGTTGTAAACTATTATTTATGGTGATTGTTTATATGTAGAAATCATCAGATGTCGAAAACCTTTGATTTAAATATTCATTTATGGTGTGCCTTTTCAAAAGAATGCAATGTTTACAAAATGTATCATATAGAGGTTAAATACCTCGCAATGAAATCAATGAATGACGTGTTCGTCCATATGGATTTGGAGCGATCGTCACATGCTAACTTCGCAAGGTACGAATGATGTTTTATGGAAAGTTTCAAGTACATCGAAAATGAAAGTGTAAAATCAATCATGTATTTGAATAATACACTTGATTTATTATGAAATAGAATCTATTAAGTCGAAGCAGAGATTATAGTTAACGATTGTTAAGTCATTAACGAAGGATGTATAGCATATTAGTAACATGAACTAACCGAGTAGTACCTACCAGTTATGATTCACATGTAATAGCTTAGTACGAAAAGATTTATTTTGATTTCAAATTTCACATATATATATAAAATATACATATAATTTCTTCAGGGGAAATGAGTTAATACTTCATAACTCGTTGATACAATATATGCGTTGTTGATTTGTGATGATGTTGGTGATTATGGAACTTGTGGAAATCGTGATGTTATAGGTGCTGCTAGTGCTGATGATGCTGATAGTACTGACGTGCTGGTGATGCTGACAGTACTGTTGATGCTGCTTGTATAACAAGTCTAGCTTGTAAATCGCGCACTATTCCTGTCAGGGTTTCACTTTATTATTTCAATCCGCCCACTTCTAATTTACAATATGCATTAGAATATATAATCTCTAAAACTTTTAGAAACTACATATTCTCTGCAGAATATTTCTTCGATGAAGTTATGAATCAATACTTCATCGTTTGTTGTTGTTGATATTCCTTGGTATCTATAGGGCGTATGACGTTGATGCTCGTGGGACAGATTGTGAAGTTGAGGTTTGCGATGCGGTTATTGTTGGTGGTGGTAATGGTACTGTTGGTGTTGTTGTCGGTGGTACTATTGATGCCAGTGATGCTGCATTGCTGCTGGTGCTTGTAACCTTTGCACCATATTCTCCAAAGCCACTACCCGAGCGCGAAGCTCGTTGACTTCTTCTATTACACCGAGATGATTGTTGGTTCGGACGAGCGGATGAATAAGATTCAGAATTTGAGATAGTATATTATCGTGACGAGATACTCTGAAAATGAGAGAGAAAATGGTGTCTCGAACAGGTTCGCCGGTAAGTGCTTCAGGTTCTTCGCCAAGAGGGAAATGTGGTGGATGGAAGGGATCACCTTCTTCTTGTCTCCAATGACTAAGCAGGCTATGAACCCATCCCCAATTCATCCAGAATAGGTGATGGCTGATTGGTTGATCCATTCCGGTTACACTGTCTTCGGAATTCAGGTGAATATCCATATCGGAATAGCTGTCGGAGTTTAAGGAATTTGAACTAGATACGGGATCCATCTTGTATAATTAGGGAGATGATTTTTGATATGAATTAGATTATAGAATTTAGTTTGGTATTCTTTAATACATAATTTACATATGTATATATAATACCAAATTCCATAAATCACGGAGAAATTTTCAGAAGATGTCAGGAAAAGTTTACAGTAACAGATACGCTAAGATATGAATTCTTGTCTATACACTATTTATGCAATAAATGCAGGAAAGCGTGTTTAGACTTAAGAATGATAAGCATGTAATTTCCGACAAGAAATGATAAGCAAAACTTTTAACATGCAGACACGGTCGAAGTCCGGACTTACTAATGCATCTTAACAACTATCAGCTAGACACACTCATTCAAGACCTGGTTCACTAGGACCAACGCTCTGATACCAACTGTAACGATCGCTCCAAATACATATGGACGAATACGTCATTCATCGATTTCATTGCGAGGTATTTGACCTCTATATGATACGTTTTATAAACATTGCATTCTTTTGAAAAGGTATACCGTAATGAATATTTAAATCCAAGGTTTTCGACATCTGATGATTTCTACATATAGACAATCACCGTAAATAATAGCTTACAATAATACTTCCGTTGACAATGCAGTCAAAATTGATACATGATGATGGTTTTGGAATGCAACGTTTTCTTGAATAAAGCATGTACGACTCCATGCACAAAGCTTGTCTAACATATAAGCAAACAGCGGAAGACTTCTAGGGAACCTGAGAACAAACATGCTAACAAGTGTCAACACAAAGGTTGGTGAGTTCATAGTTTTAATGTATCGCATAATCTGTATATAAAGGTTGATCACAAGATTTCAGTTGTTTCATCCATAAACGTTTATCAAAATATTCTACAAGATTGAGCACCCTGGTAACTAAGCTTTAACGTTATAATGAGTACCCCTGTTTTAACATATATGCAACCAACATGTACAATACACGCAATCCAACGTGTACTAAACTCAAATAGTATACATCTATTTTATAGTTCAGGTTAGGGTTTCTATACCTGGAACAGACGGGGATGTCAAGCCCTATGGATCCATATATAACTACTCGCGTCCACCAGTTCTTATAACCGGCAGTTACTAGTTACCAAAGCTAATGGATTTTTGGTTCAAACTCGGTGTAGAATTAAGTATGTACTTGTATCCATTGCGTTTAAAATAAAGTGCATGTATTCTCAGCCCAAAAATATAGATTGCAAAAGCAATTAAAAAGGGATCTATAAACTCACCTTAGCAGCACATAAAGTCGTTCACCGAAATGTGACCGAAACTCGGAATACCAAATAACCGTAGATATCAACCTAGAGAACATATGTTGGTCAATAAATGTCTATCAAACTAGGTCAGGTCATAGTGTATCACAATCCTAATGCTCAAGATCGACATACAAAAGTTATCAAAAGTCGTTTCAAAAAGTTAATCTGACCCAATACCATAGTTGAATGATCATGGCAATCGAAACATTTTATCATTTCACATAGTTTCCCAATTCTTGTAAAATTAGACTATAGTCTTCATAAGGCTTTAAAATATGATAAAACAGTCAATTTTGACAATTGTTCAACAAAACGAGACGTGCCTTATATAAGAATTCATTTACTCGGCAGGTAATATTAAAAAAAAAATTCAATTTATCAATCTTACAAACAAGTTGTTTAAATCTTAATTGCAGATTCAAAGGCAATTCAATTAACATCAATCATAATTCAGTTGATCATATCTTTTAATTCGTTCATCGAAATTACGCGATTTCTAAATGTAAAGTTATTGATTTTTCGCCATCTTTCCAAAAACATGCATATCATATACCTTTTATCAGTAATATATGTATTAAATTTGTGATTCATCATAAACTGTTTAACAACGAAATTTAGCATACAAACATGCATAAATATATATACTCGAGCACTAGACATAGATACACTATTAATATATAAAAGATAAGATATGAATGCTCACATATCAATATTGTCATTCAATATTGCAGGAAAGTACGTAGACGCAACAGAGATGATAAACACTAGGTTTGACTTGCAAATAATACCCACGAACATTACCCATAACCTCCATAGCTATAACTCATAGTTTTCTTAGCTATAACTCCCGTTTGAAAACCCATTTTGAAAGTGACACGCTCATAACCTCGTCGTAGTATTTTATGTATAATACTACTAATAATAATAAGATTAATAACAATAATATTAATCTTAATAATAATAATAATAATAATATAAATAATAATGCATACGGAGGAAGTATATGTGTGTGTTATAAGCCAGAAATGATCGAGCTTTTATAGGCAATTCCTGAAATCCCCTGCCATGCGATCGCATGGGTTGTAGGGCATTTGGCCATGCGATCGCATGGCCTAGCTGTCCAGCACCCATCGTTTTGTTTTCTTGCTTGTCAACATATTTAAATATAATATATATAATATATTATATTTATATAATTAATTATATATTATATAATATTCACGTGCACAGTTGATTTGTAATTTTTGTTCCGATGACTTGTACATTATCACTTGACTCATGTCCCGGTTCCGGTTTCTCGAACGCATTTTCGTACGCTTAGAAAACTAGCACTTTACGTTTTGTGACTCGTACCTTTGACAAAATATAGACTTAAATTATCCATAAACTATATCACTCGAAATATAACTTATACATTTGAGTGTTTTGATCATTTACTTCTATAAATCATCGTCTCGTTATCTATCAAAGTATATTTAATAAAATTGTTTTAAACCAAAACGTTTTATGACTAAGTTAATAAATATTCAATATTCATAAACACGTTTTAAATACACATCGCAAGTTATTCATACAATTACTATTCCAACTTATCATATCTATTCAAATAGATAATTAAACCAATAAGTTTAATGTATGGTATCATACAATTAGTACATTGTTACGTTTTCAAGTTATAGCGTATATATGTATCTATTTACATATAATTGTTCGTGGATCATCGAGAACAGTCGATGGGTAATTGAACATATGAAAGTAGTTCAAAAATATTGAGATTCAGTTTTTACAGACTTTGCTTATCGTGTCGGAAACGTTAATCATTAAGTTTAAATTTGGTCGAAATTTTCAGGGTCATCACAAAACTTGTTGTACGTTTTAATGGGTTGTATGGAATGGTTTATATCATTCCAATGGCACGTTAATGATTGTTACAAAAAAAAAATTTATCCGGTTGAATACGGGTTGAGTTGTTTCAAGTGGTATTAGAGCATGGTCTAAGGGATTTAGGCGACTTGAGATAGGTGCCTAAACTTAGACTTTATTATGTATGCGCTTTATGCGGGACTTGTAGGAGACGGGTCGGACTGGGTGTGGTTAGTGCCTACGTTATGTGATCTAACCTTGTACTAATTGTTTTGTGTTGTGTCTTGAAATCATCAAGCGAGGTAGACGTTGTACTAGCGAGTTAATGCGACGTGCTCGTGTAACAATGATTAGCTACCATTGTTACGGGTTCAAGTCGTGTCAAGCAAGCGATGTACGACGATTGTTGAACAAGATGGAGCGGTGTGGTATATTTATGACTTGTCCTTCATTTCGTTGTTTAACCTATTCCTTTTTGTAGAATGAAGATGAGAAATGGTCATGATACCGAAAATGGAGGCCCGAGCGAGGACTCCGAATTCACGGCCAAGGACGAGGCCATCATTAAAAAGCAAAGAGCGGAATTCCTTGAGGATGTCCGAAAGGTTTTCCAAGAATCGGTTGATGGGCATGTAATCGAGTTAATAAATGAGCGAATAAATGCCGCGATCGAAGAGGCATTAGAAGCTAGAAATATTCATCCTCGGGGTGAAGGGGGTAATGGTAATGGTGGATATGGGAGGAGAGACTTCCATTACAAAAATTTCAAGGATGCTCAACCTCCTATGTTTAATGGAGTGAGAGATCCGTTGAAAAGCACATGTTGAATCTCCAACATCGAGGGGGATTTCCGTACCGCCGAATGTCCTCCTGAGAAGAAGATGAGATACGGTTCTAGTATGTTGCGTGAAGAGGCTAAATTGTGGTGGGACGATAAAATTAAGTTTTATGGTGAAGAGCAATGCATGAGCTTGACGTGGGAAGAGTTCAAAAAGGAATTTTTCAAAGAATACCGAACTACTTCCGACCTTGATAAAATCCGGGACGAGTTGCACAATTTGCGACAAGGTTCAATGGACTTGGTTACCCTCAAGTCGACCTTTTTGGCAAAGACTCGTTTTTGCCCTGAGTATGTTGGCGATGATCACAAGTTGATGCAAGATTTTTATCGTACACTAAGTGATGAGTTAAAGCGTAAGATTAGTCTGGGAATGGCTAAGTCTTTTGAGGAATTGTTTGAGTTAGCCCGGGGCTTCGAACCGGAAGTCCCAAAGCAAAGCAATTTCTCTTTCTCTAAGAGAAAATTTGAAGGTTCGAGTCATTCGAACTTTTCAAACAAAAAGTTTAAGAAAGGGTCCGAAAGTGTTAATAGCGTGAAGAAAGGTGGTTCTTTGAGTTATGGACCCAAGTGTTTCAATTGTAATCAAAGGGGGCACTTGGCCCGTGATTGAACCAAGGCGTCGACCAAACTTACTTGCTACAATTATGGTAAGGAAGGGCATCGAAGGACGGAGTGTCCCGATTTGAACACCGATCATGTTAAACGGTTAGAAAAGGCGGCGGGTACGGCTAGGGTTTTTCCATGGTTAACTCTAATCCGACAAGGATCCTATTTGATAGCGGTGCTAATTTATCGTTTGTTTCTCCAAAATTTGTGCCTAAACTTAATAAGCTGCTAGCTAAGTTAAGTCATCCGATAGAAGTTGAAATAGCGGATGGTAAGACGGTGCTAGGGGTTGATGTTTGTAATGATTGTGATATTGTGTTCGGTTCCGAAACGTTTAAAATTGATCTCATTCCGATGACTTTGGGTAAGTTTGATGTTGTCGTTGGTATGGATTGGCTCGATCGTTATAGAGCCGATATTGCATGCCATGAAAAGTCTATTAGGGTGAAGACCCCAAGTGGGGGAGAACTAATTATTCATGGCGAGAGACGGAGAAGACTTGTGCCGATATGCACTCTTGCACGGGCACGTCGTTTTCTTAATAGTGGTGGTATGGCTTTTCTTGCCCATGTAGTTGATACTCGTGAAGAGCCACCATCCATTCATGAAATTCGGTGGTTAGTGAATTCGAAGACGTTTTTCCGAACGAATTACCGGGTGTTCCGGCGGAAAGACAAGTTGAATTTCGCATTGAGTTGGTTCCGGGTGCTACTCCCATTGCTAAAACTCCTTATCATTTAGCGCCGACCGAAATGCAAGAATTGTTAAATCAAACCCAAGAGTTACTTGAGAAGGGTTTTATTCGACCGAGTGCTTCGCCATGGGGCGCTCCGGTTTTATTCTTGAAAAAGAAGGACGGTAGTATGCGGATGTGCATTGATTATCGGGAGTTGAATAAAGTAACGATAAAGAATCGTTATCCATTACCAACTCCAAGGTGCAACTTATTTCTCTAAGATCGACCTATGGTCCGACTATCACCAAATGCGGGTCCGTGAGGAAGATATTGAGAAAACGGCCTTTCGAACGCGTTATGGCATTTTGAGTTTGTAGTCATGCCTTTTGGTCTTACGAATGCACCGGCGGCATTCATGGATCTTATGAACCGAGTGTGCCAACCTATGTTGGACAAGCCGGTAATTGTGTTCATTGACGACATACTTGTCTATTCGAAGAGTATGAAGGAACATGAACATCATTTGCGTGGTGTGTTGAAGATGTTGCGGAAGGAGAAGTTGTATGCAAAGCTATCTAAATGTGAGTTTTGGCTAAGGGAAGTTCAATTCCTTGGTCATATTGTAAATAAAGAAGGTATACAAGTAGATCCGGGGAAGATTGAGACGGTGAAGAGTTGGGGACAATCGACTACGCCTACGGAAATCTGAAGTTTTCTCGGATTGGCCGGTTATTATCGTCGGTTTATCCAAGACTTTTTTAAGATTGCTTCTCCATTGACGAAATTGACGAGAAAGAATGCTAGATTTAATTGGGAAAATGAGCAAGAGATTGCTTTTCCAATTATTAAAAGAGAAGTTGTGTCAAGCTCCGGTGTTAGTGTTGCCGGAAGGTGTAGAATACATGACGGTTTATTGTGATGCTTCATTAAATGGGCCAGGGTGTGTTCTAATGCAAAGGGGTAAAGTCATCGCATACGCCTCTCGACAATTAAAGGAGCACGAAACGCGATATCCGACTCATGATCTTGAGTTGGCGGCTGTTGTTCATGCATTGAAAATTTGGCACCACTACTTGTATGGTGTCAAGTGTACGATTTATTTGGATCATAAAAGTTTGAAACATCTTTTCGATCAATGAGATTTGAATTATCGTCAACGTAGATGGATGGACGTAGTAAAAGATTATGATTGTGAAATACTTTATCATCCGGGCAAGGCGAATGTGGTTGCGGATGCGTTGAGTCGAAAAAGTCAACATCTGGCGATACGAGTAGGATTGTTACGCATGATTATTACTAACGATTTTCTTGTAAATCTTGGTGAGATTCAAATTGAAGCTTTTGTTAACAACAAACATGAGGAGCGAATCGTGGTCCAACAGAGTTCATTACCTTAGGCCCGCATGGTTTGTTATCCTTTCAAGGATGAGTGTGGGTGCCTAAAATGGGTGATAATCGACGAGTGCTACCTGATGAAGCGCATAAGTCAAAGTATTCCATTCACCCGGGCGCAACGAAAATGTATCTTGATTTAATAAAGGAGTATTGGTGGCCAGGCATGAAACGTGATGTTGTTAAGTATGTTGAACAATGCGTCACGTGTTTGCAAGTTAAGGCCGAACACCAAAAGCCGTATAGTATGTTACAACCGTTAGAAATCCCGAATGGAAATGGGAGCACATTACCATGGATTTCATTACTAAGTTACCAAAGACGGCGAGAACCCAATATGATACGATTTGGGTGATAGTTGATTGATTGACGAAGAGTGCTTTGTTTCTTCCCATTCGGGAAATGATATCGTCGGAGACTTTGTCTAAGCTGTTTATCAAGGAGGTGATATCGAGACACGGGGTTCCTATATCTATCATTTTGGATCGAGATACCCGTTTCACATCTCGGTTCTGGGAAAAGTTTCATGAAGATATGGGTACACAATTGAAATTGAGCATGGCGTACCATCCTCAAACGGATGGTCAAACCGAACGTACGAATCAAACATTGGAGGATATGTTACGGGCGTGTATTATCTATTTCGGTGGTAGTTGGGATGAGCACTTTCCTTTGGTGGAATTCTCATACTATAATAGCTATCATGCTAGTATTGGAATGCCACCGTATGAGATGCTTTATGGGCGAAGGTGTCGAACTCCCATTTGTTGGGGTGAAGTGGGTCAAAGAGAAATCGGGAGTACCGATTTGGTTTTAGAGACGAATAGTAAGATTGAGATGATTTGGGCTCGACTTAAGGCGGCACAAGATAGACAAAAATCTTATGCCGATAAGGGAAGGCGACCGATTGAGTTTCAAGAAGGTGACATGGTGATGCTTAAAGTTTCGCCATGGAAGGGCGTTATTCGGTTTCGAAAACGAGGGAAGTTAGCTCCTCGGTTTATTGGTCCTTTCAAGGTTTTGGCTCTTGTTGGTGAGGTTGCTTATAGACTAGAGTTACCTGAAGAGCTTGCGAGAATCCATAACACATTTCACGTTTCCCATCTCTGTAAGTGTCTTGCGGATGACTCGACTTGGGTGCCATTAGATGAGATTGCTTTGAACAACAAATTAGAGTATGTTGAAAAACCGATTGCAATTCTTGATGAGAAGGTTAAAATGTTGCAAAACAAAGAAATTAGAACTTACAAAGTGAAATGGCGATATCGAAAAGGTTCCGAGTTTACATGGGAGTCCGAAGAGTTTGTTTTGGTTTATCTTGCAGATTGTCATGCAGCTTGGATCGCGAGGACGCGCTCCGATTTAAGTGAGGGAGAGTTGTAACACCCCGTTTTCCTTGTACGAGGTCCAAAGGTGCGTATTTTACCTTGTAAATGTTTAATATTAACCGTGATTGATTTTATATGTGTCAAATGTTGAAAATTGGACAAACTGGACCGACGACCTAGTTTAGTCCGAATGTCTAGCAACAAGTTAAGATGTTAACAGCCCAGGTGTGGACCGGCGGTCCAAATTTAGTAAAAAAAATGGAAACAGGTGCAACCTAGACCGGCGGTCCACTTTGGCCCGACGGTCCAGCATGGAACTTTTGAAATTCGCAGGTCAGGAGTGGACTGGCGGTCCACTTTGTCCCGGCGGTCCACGACGGGATTTTGTGCAGTTGGCAACATTTAAGGGTGTATTAAAGAGGGGTATTTTGGTAATTTCACTTATAGGTGTATAAATACATGGATACCAGATCTAGATCTCATTTTATCTTCATTTCTCACCTACTTACACCTTATCCTCTTGATTCTAGAGAGAGGTTAGAGAGAGGGTGGTGATTTAGTAGGTTTTAAAGAGGATTTTGCTAGAACGGGTTTATTGCTTGCTTGTTCTTGCATCCTCCATCATTTTTGTTCGTTGTGGTAAGCTTCAAACTTGATTTACTTGTCAATTTGTGTATATTGTTGCTAGTTAGAACTTGCAAGTGGTAAATCTTTGGATTTGCAAGTTTTGGGTGTTAATGGGTTTGTAAAAAAATGCGAGAACACAATTAAATGACGATTTTTGTTAGTTGGTTCAATTAATGAAGTTTTAATGAACATTAAAGTGATTTGTGACTTGATTAGCAAGCATAACTAGTGATTAAATGGTTGAAGCTTGAAAACCTTGAAATGTTGACCAGTCAAAGTGACAAAATGAGTTTTTGTGAAAAAGACTAGCTAAAATGCTTTCGAGTCCTAAAGTTGGTGTATTTAGGTATTTCGAGAATGCGGGAACTAGTCTCGTTAGTTTTAGACTTACAAGTATCATTAAAAGGGCAAAAAGGTGTATTTCGCACTATGTGTCATTTTGGGCGGGTCGAGAGTCAAATGGGCTAGTCATTGATGATTATGATATTGTAATAGGTTGATTGCATTATCGGTTGAGGCGTGCTAGCTTGAAATCACTTAATCGACAAAAGAAGTGAGTGGAGTAATTATACATATGTGTGTATGGCGTATTTATTTGTGAATGTTATGGTATGAACCATCGAGCCGGTAGTGCCATAACATGTATGTGACAAGTGTCAAAGTGTGAACCATCGAGCCGGTAGCACTATAAAATGAGGCGTGAACCATCGAGCCGGTAGCGCTGAAGTGTGAACCAAAGAGCCGGTAGCACTATAAAATCATGATGTGAACCATCGAGCCGGTAGCACTATAAAACAAAGTGTGAACCACGAGCCGGTAACACTATAAAAGAGTATGACTCAAATGCGTATGGTGTGAACCATCGAGCCAGTAGCACCATAGCGTTTATGGTTAACCATATGGGGGTTTGTTGATTGTTTAGCATATTATATATATATATATATATATATATATATATATATATATATATATATATATATATATATATATATATATATATATATATATATATATATATATATATTGTGTTGAGTATATGCTAATGCGGTTTTGTGATATTGTACAACTTGTTAGTATTACGAGTATGATGACATGCTATTTGAGTTACAAGTTTGTATACGATATTGTGTAAGTGGTTGCAAGTAAGTAGGTTATATATGTATATGTATAACTATTACACTCACTAAGCTTTAGCTTACCCTCTCGTTGTTTACATTTTTAGGTGCGAACACGGAGAAAGGAAAAGGGGTTATTGGGCATTAGATTCCCATGATGCTTGCTAGTTAAAGCTTTTGGAAGGTGACCTAGTGTTTTTGGGTAGTTTAGCCCCAAACCATGCTCGGGTGTAGTTTGGATTAAAACTATCATTTTAAATGGGTCGAACTTGTATTACATTTGATTAATGGCCTTAGTGCCTTTTGTAAACATTAAACTTGTTGTACGTTTTAATGGGTTGTATGGAATGGTTTATATCATTCCAATGGCACGTTAATGATTGTTACAAAAAAAAAAAAAAATTATCCGGTTGAATCCGGGTTGGGTTGTTTCAATTAATCGCATTGATTGTTAGAGAAGTAAAATTTAATTCCCTTTGATAATTATTTCAAATAATAATGATTAACTTTGAAACATTAACTATCTAGTTATATTTAATAACGACTTTAGAAGTGTAGACTACACATTCGTAAGAACTAACTTGACATTTTCACATAATTAGTGAAGATGATGCAAACAAATGATATATTTACCATAAGCGCCTTTTGAAATGTTGGACCTAAGTGATTTTCCAACTAAAATAACGAACATGTATTTTCCGTCAAAATGAGTGTGGTTGTATATTTTTGCTTTTAACCGCCCAAGTGAACTAATTTAAGAATTTTATTATTTTGGTTGTTTTGATTTCATATCAAACATACATATCAACACACATATTCTATCTACTTTAAAGATTTTTGGTTTCAACAATTTTATTACTGAGATATATCATGTGGTTTCAGCAATTTTGTGAAACCACGGGTACAATCTCGATAACAAAAAGACCATCTATGCATCATTTTGAAATCACGAGGACTGAGTAAATAAAAAACTCTAATTAATATTTAAGCGATTTGAGTAAAATCACATAGGACTAAGCGGGTATTTTTAAACTCTAATTCAAGTTAAAACTCTAATTAAATGTTGTAATATGGTTTCTCAATTTGAGCTAACAGGTTTATTTTTTCCGTATGGATTCGTCTTGAGAGTTTTATTTTGAGGGGTGGTAGAACTGTGAACGTTCGTTCAGGGAAATGATCGGGTGAGTGATTCCGATATCGCGTTCGGACCACCGTCAATGACTCCTAACTGTCGTTCAAAAAATAATATGATGTACGGAGTAGTTATTTTAATTATTTTCTCATCTTCTTCCCTACTGGCTTGCCCCCATCTATGGAGATTTATTTTTCACGTCTTCATTGTCGTCACCATTTCTTCTGTCCTGATTTTTTGTTTCCTAGATGAACAAATCTCATGCAAACCCTAATTTCTTGCTGCGATTGAATGGAAAAAAAATTAGGGTTCAGAAAAAATTAGTGTTTATTCTTGCCTGATGTTGATTATGGCTTCCGTTGAAAGACTGTTGTATCCAGTAACAAAAAAAGTGACGAGCTATTATTATACGAGCTTATAGACAACATCAGGTATTGAATACGAGGAAGAAGAAACTGCATTCAGCTACGAATTGATTTCAATTCATGATCTTCATAAGTTATTAAAATAAGTGTTTATGCTTACACTTCTAAGCTACCACCAAATAATTGAATAAAAGCATATTATAGCAGGTCTGGTGTGTGAAGTGTTGTGTACTCTAGATTTTGAAGTTACTGAGTGCCTCTTTTTATTAAAATTCAGTTTCGTATAATATGTGCTTCATATCGTCATTAGCTTGCAGTCGGTAATAGCTTTGTGTTTGTGTTTTGTGAACTGATAGTATGTTGCAATCAGTGAATGTTTCCTTTGATTGTAATTTTGTGAACTGATTACAACCAATACGAAGAGATACAACAAAGGTACTATAGCACAAAAGCCATTGTTATATCAGTTTATTGCGTTTGGTTGAGTTATACTATAAGAATCAACAATTTTAATACTGGTATTGCTACTGATATTTACAGTGTCAACCATATTACCTACATATAGTTCAGCTGCTGCAAATATTTACACCAACACCATTGACAGTCTCTGCTATACTTTTTATAATTATAATAGTTGCACTACAATTAAAATTTGAAACTCACTAAATCACTTATTATACCATAGTTCCAAATTGAAAACAGCAGATACCGTATGAGGTTTATTACTACCTTTCATCACCTTACTCTATATAGGTTAGATAGTCAGCATTATAAAATGACTTCTAAAAAACAAACCAAAACTCACAATATTCTGTCAGGCAGTTTGCAGCAGCTCGGACGTCACTCCAAAATCGAAACTAGCAGCTGACTCGCAAAAGTCACCCGAAGAGCTTCCGCAAATGACAGAAAAATGTGCCCTCTACCAGCATCCAGGTAAACTCATTCTTATAGAATGCGATAAACAAAGCAATAATGCAGGATGTTTAATCCCATATTTAAAGATAAAATAACTTGCCAGCTAATACTAATAAGATGCTCTTGACTCTAATGTGGTTGAAATGTTTTATTGGGCTTAATTAAAATTTTTATTAGCTTATTTGTTTATTGCAACATAATAAGTTTCAACATTAAGTTGCTTTATCTAAGCTTATATAATATTTTGTGTAGCATTTAGAAATAGATGCTTCTAAATCGGTTCGTAAAGCAATCATGTACTAATGGTTTTGATCATGTTCATTTCTCAGATGACGAAGAGAGCCCCACAACATCGGAAAAAACAAAAACTCGGATATGCAACAAAAAACGATGACATCTTTTGGGAAGTGACGACACCATCTTTTACATGGTAATATCGTAGCAATGACTCCGAATGTCACCAAAAGCCTGTAAATTAATACCAAGTACTAGATCTTTTGCATGCCTAACTACTTTAGAAACCATTTATCTTTTGTACCGTGCACATGGTAACCCAACAAACAGTCTTTCATGTGCTTAACTGTTTCAGAAATTGCAAACAAAGGGTGCTTTCTATCTTTACTAAATATTACAACACAAAAAATGCAAACACGGTCTCAATAACGCCCCAGCAAATCGGGAACCATAGTTACTTTGTTATTTAGTCTTCGCACGGGTATATAGACTGCAACTGTTTGGATGGGCAACAAAGTGGTTGTATATTTGAATTTTGAAATGTTTGAAAATATCAATGATAATGACATTTCACAAATAGCTACTAAATTTTTATGAGTTGACCATGAATACCTTCTCATTTATTGGCCAACTAATTAATGATAGTTCAAATTGTGTGGTCATATGCATCTTGATTTGTTTACATGTTATTGATTTTCACTTAATTTTGTGTTCGTTTTCAACCGAGTAAGTATATCATCAACATTTAGCTTTTAACTGAATGTGGTGCAGTTTAGGAAGCGTGTATGAGGAAGCTCCTATTCTATCTAGAAGTTATTAGTACCAAAGTTGATCATATTCGGTGATGCCAGACAAGAATAACAAATAATAAGGTGTGTTTGTATATTTTTTCGTTATGTTTGTAATCAATTAAAGCACATTTTGCAATATCTACAACAACTTTTGGAGTGTATAGTAGCTTTGGAGGGGTTAACTTGGTTACAAATATCATGTTTATCGATACATTTTTTTATATGTTGTCCCTATTTTTTTATATGTTGTCCCTTAGGGAGGACTAGCATAAGATTTTTAGTTAATCAGTCACACATTTTTGTTGCTGCTAATTAGTACACATTGTAGGTGCTACAATATCCTTATTATTAAGTATTTTGTTTCAATGTTGATATTAGGAACAACCTCAAATGACGTATGCGGATCGAATGGCAAAAGCAAATGTACCATTGTTGGCTACCATAGAGCATACTCGAGTGCTAGCATACACTTCAACTTAGAATAGTAATCCTAAGTTTCAAGTTATCTTTTAATGAAGTTCATATTACTCTGAATGTTGTTGCTTCTTTGAGATTTTTGCTGATATATTTCATGATATGCAGAACTCAAAATTCTATCATTTTGTTCCAAAGATGAGTCGTAGAGAATTGCCAACGAGAATAACCATGTGATGTAGTCAACACAAATACAATGTGTGTTCATGTAATGTGTTAGATAATTACGTTTTAGTCGGAACCGAAGCTATAACAGCAATTTTTAGCATAATCGTTCACAATTTTTCGAGCACTAGCACTGTAGTCATTAACCGTTTACAAATTTTAGCATAATATTTACCAAGTGATTGGTCATAAGAAAATACCTGTTGTGTTTTATGATTGATGTTTTTTTGTTATATTGAATCATAAAGCCTTCAAGTTTATATGAATTGTGGTAGAAGTTGTTGACTTGACTAGCCTGTTGTTTTTTGTCATTGTTGTTTTTTAAGTGGTTATTGTCATCTTATATTTAGTAATACTGAACACTGCAAATTTGTTTAAATCTATTTGACTCCAATTTTATATGTACCTTAAATTTGCTTATGTTGGATATTTAGCCAATAGTCATTTACAAAACAATGGTCATTTTCAGTTATATGAGTAGTATGTTGCTGACTACAAAAACTTTATTGGTTATTGTACTTATTATGTCTAATTACTTATGCCTTTATATTTTATACACTTTATGTAACTGTTACTCATGTTATGTGTATGTTTTTCTTATTTCTATATGGAAGTTGGTAATTGCAGTTTCTTTTGTAGCTATTACAAGGTCTTTTATTTTGGTACAAACAACGATTACAATCTCATTCCGTGTGTTTTTATTTGCTTCTAAGAATTCAAAGTTAAAACATTGTGCTTAAGCCGAAGACACTTTGTAAATGTACCTCAAACATCGCTACTAAGTAGGATATTATCAATGATGTAGTAAATTTTGAGAATGTAGCTACTTTAATGTTATTAGGCAACAACTATTATCACAGTCATCGCACTTACATCAAACTATATCAGTCACTCTATATACAATCATCATCTAGCCGCAGCAACGCGCGGCCAGACCTTTACTAGTTAAATACAAAACGATAAAAAGCAAACAAAAGATTAAATAATGGAGTAATAAACAAAGTAATTTATGGTGTAAAGAAGATGTGGTATAAAAGTCTGCGTGCTGAATAGTGAATACTGTTTGTTCTTATGTCTGCAAGATAGCTTAATTCTGTATGCAGTACTTAGAAGCATACTTCTAAGTCTGTGAGGTTGCAGACAAAATAAGACATTATTTTCTTATGCCTTCAGGAAAACAAACAGTCTACAGCAAAAACGTCTACGAACACGCAGACATAAAACATAATAAGATCTGTAAACTGAAAAACAAATAACACCTAAATAAACATTCCCAGTAACACTAATAGAGTAAAGAGACACTTTACTGGTTACTCAACGAGTCAAACCACTACAAAGGATTCCCTAATATACTTGTACTTGTGCACTAAAATAAAATAAAAAAAATTTGAAAACCGTTATGATTGGGAAAACGAACGAAGTCACCGAACCCTATTTTTTTACTTGTGTATTTCATTCCACGTACCTAATTATTTGTATTTCCTAATGTCGACCGCCCATTAATTTTATCAACTGTTACATTGAATACACACAAAAACATTTTTGAAATCAAAATTTGAATTTAAAATAACAGCATCTCTTAAATCCGGCCTTGAATTTTGAACTCCCGCTAAAAAGTTCATCCCTTTTTAGTAAATCGTGTTTGTCTCTACCACTTTCCCGCATTATTCTCCACCAAAATTTAAAAATCACCCGCCTCCCATTCAAATTCGCCCCCATTATAAACACCTCCACTCCATCCCCAATTTTCATCAAACCCTAACCCTAATTTCCAAATTCACTTTAATTCTCTCAATTGCATCAAACAATCAAAATGCCTTCAATTCCAGAAGAACCACTTCTTGCACCCAACCCAGATCGATTCTGCATGTTCCCAATCCAATACCCCCAAATTTGGGAAATGTACAAAAAAGCCGAAGCCTCATTCTGGACCGCAGAAGAAGTCGATTTATCCCAAGATCAGCGTCAATGGGACTGTTTAACCGACGGTGAAAGACACTTCATCACTCATGTCCTCGCGTTCTTCGCAGCTTCAGATGGAATCGTTCTCGAAAACCTCGCAGGGCGGTTCATGAAAGAGGTGCAAGTTGCTGAAGCTCGTGCGTTTTACGGATTTCAAATCGCTATTGAAAACATTCACTCTGAAATGTACAGTCTTCTTCTCGAATCGTACATCAAAGACTCAAACGAAAAGAATAGACTCTTTCGCGCCATTGAAACAATTCCGTGTATTCAGAAAAAAGCTAAATGGGCGCTTAGATGGATCGACGGATCCGAGACGTTCGCTGAACGAATTATCGCCTTCGCGTGTGTTGAAGGAATCTTCTTTTCTGGAAGCTTCTGCGCGATATTCTGGCTTAAGAAGCGTGGTTTAATGCCTGGACTCACGTTCTCCAATGAATTGATCTCTCGAGACGAAGGTTTACATTGTGATTTCGCTTGTTTGTTGTACAGTTTGTTGAAGTCGAAAATAAGCGAGGAACGAGTGAAAGGAATTGTATCGGATGCGGTCGAGATCGAAAGGGAATTCGTGTGTGATGCGTTGCCTTGTGGATTAGTTGGAATGAATGGTGATTTGATGAGTACTTATATTGAATTTGTGGCTGATAGGTTGTTGAATTCGTTAGGGTATCAGAAGATGTATAATGTTCAAAATCCGTTTGACTGGATGGAGTTGATATCGTTACAGGGGAAGACTAATTTCTTCGAGAAGAGAGTTGGGGAGTATCAGAAAGCATCTGTGATGTCGAATTTGAATGGAAATGGTGATGATCATGTGTTCAAGATGGATGATGATTTCTGATTTGGAACATGGTTACAGTGATGAATAATATTTGTTTTATTTGTGTTTTACAGTATTAGTTATTTCATATGCTGGTTAGGTAGAGTGTTAGTGATTATGTATCTTTGTATTGTGTTAATTCTATAATATGAAAGTATTGATCAGTATTAAACTTTGTTAATTTTTATAATTTTTATGTTGAATTTTGTACAATATTTTAGTTTGATTGGTAACATAAAACTGTTCTGATGGATCAGCAAATTCAGGTCTCAAACTTATGGGTATGAAACAAAGTCACAATTTTTATGTAAATTTTGTGTAACAAACAGTTTTGATTCTGAAGCTAATTTGGGTATGAAACAAAGTCACAACTTGTAAGTAAATTTTTGCTTAAAAACACTTGTGATTTTGGAGCTAATGGAGGCAATGAAAAGTGATGTGTTGCAAGTATATTGTGGCCTCGTAAGTTTATATGTCTTTTATAAGAAATCATAGCATCAAGTCGAGATGGCCGAGTTGGTCTAAGGCGCCAGATTAAGGTTCTGGTCCGAAAGGGCGTGGGTTCAAATCCCACTCTCGACATTAATTTTTAGAACTTTTTAAGTTTTCAGATGTTATTCACATTATGTATATGTATGCAAATATGAAATCCATTTCTTGTCTTCAAACCAAATTTGATCCCTTTTTCCCTTACATATGTATCCACCAAATCATGTTATTTCTTCTCTGTTCTTTACTTCTTTTGCTAGTACTTTTTAATTATCGAAGTAACGTATAAAGTAACATATAAATATGGACTTGAGTGGGTCAAATTTCACTGCACCAACTCGATCAATATATTTGCCCAAATATTTAAGTTGGGCCGCCTTACTTGAATCTGATAACTAATCCCATCGAGTATTCGAGTGATACTATAGTAACTTCTGTTATACCATGCAATCGACTCGAACTCGTAAGTATGGAATTGTTCACTGAGCTTCAATTCATCTCCACTCTCAAATTTATGGATGTAGGTTTGTTCCAACTGTAATCAAGTTTTAAGGCTCAACTTTCATGTCCTTCAAAAAAAAAAAAAAAAAAAAAGGTTCAACTTTCATTCCTAAGCTTAGGAGTAAGTAGTTCCAAGCTTACATCTGACCTGTTAAACTCATACCATTTTATACAATTATCTGGGAACCGGGCAGCACACAAGTCAAAGTGAGATCAAGCCTCAATCTATATAGCAAATGCATATATATAACCAGGGTTGTCTCAACATTTAGAAGGCCCTTGACTATTCGACAATACGAAAGAAGTTTTCAAGACAGTGATAACAATTTTTTTTAAAATGATTATATATAAGTAGGGTTGTCTCAACATTTAAAATGATTATACTAAAATTTATCAATACGAAAGAAGTTTTCAAGACAGCCTTAACAAATTTTTTTATTATCAAATATTTATTCGACAATATTTTATTTAATTTACTTAACTATTCGACAATTCTTTTATTATCAAACAAATATTAAAAATTTTGGGCCCTTTTAACTTCTGGGCCCTAGGCAGTTGCCTATGTTACCTATGCCCTAACACGCCTCTGTATATAACCCGGATTCAACCCAGAGTAACTCAATATGCCCAACTTTTCATAAAAATTATTTTACAGGTCCAAAACTCAACCCAAAAATAGATATTTACATATATTTTCACATACATTGTTAAGGTGAGTTCATCATATATTTTGAATTTTTCTTACTCGAACGTGAACATAGCTCTAACGAGCTCAATTTTCGCTCAAATGACTTCACTAACCATTTCAACATAACTTACACAACTCAGCTATATTCCATCATTACCAATTACAACACTTATTTCATACCAAACCAACCAAAAACAGGACACCAAAATACACAAAAAAACTAACAAAACGTAACGCTATCTCTACCCCCTCGCGGTATTTTAAAATACCAAAGATTATTCTCCTCATTAACCAAATAATTCCTACACAAAAACTCTTGAGCATACTCTTTTTCTACCTTCCTATTCACATCATGTACAAACACATGTGTATCTCCTGCTTTTTCGCGATTTCTCGCCATCACAGCAGCCGAAAATATGGCCCCCATTCGACCGGGGGCCTCGCCATAATACCCTTTCGGTCCATCAATTATAATCACATCCCATTCTCTGCTATACACATCTTCAGGCAACTTACTCAATGCTAATTTACACCACGTGTTTCCTTTTAAAAACACGTGCGGTGGTAAACATCTAGGCGACTTTTTATACGAACTTAATAAGTAATCAGCTTCAGATAACTGCGTAGAATACGTCACGTGGTGCACGCGCAATGACGGCGCGTCGGTGAGGAACTTGTGGATTAAAGTCACGTCGTTCTCGAGGAATAGTGTAGTGCCACGTGGATTTAGTGAGGACCACATTAACGATTCGTGACTGATCCCGAAAACTAGGAGGTTGCATGGGGTTAGGGTTTGGATGATGTCAGCGGTGAGTTTGATTTCTGAGAAGGTTAATTGAGCGGTTGAGCGTGTGGTGGCGTAGTATATGATGACGTCAGCCGTTGAGATTTGTTTGAGTTGTGTTTGGGGTTGGAGTTGGGATTGAGAGTTGATGAATGTGCAGAGGATGGAAGTGGGGTTAGTGACGCCGGTGTGACGGAGACTGGTGATGGTGAGGGTTCCGGTGATAATTACGGCGATGATTATGGTGATGAAAAGTGGTTTTTCAGAAACGGCGATTCGATTAATCCTGGTCATTATTGTATGGAGTGGAGGTAGATGATCTAATTTGGTGAAATTAGGTTGCGATGGAAGCAAGTGAAACTGAAATTTTTGGAAGAAGTCAAAAGAGTCCTATTATCACGATTTTTATTTAGTAGAAAAATGTTTAACACTATCTAAACAAACTTTAGTAGCAAAACTTGAGTTGTAATCACTTGCATCCATAAATTTACTTGAAAACAAAGGGACCAATGAGAACGCGATATGTGGCGCGAAAATCACATGTGATTGAAAAAAAAAATTCGAAAATTTTTTTTTATAAATTTTTTTTTCAAAGTTTTTTTCCGAAAACTTTTTTTTTTCGAATTTTTTTCTTTCAAAAATCATATGTGATTATACATGTCAATCACATGTGATTATGCATGGCAAATCCAATCACATGTGATTGTACAATTCAATCACATGTGATTGTGCAGGTAAATCACATGTGATTGTAAAAAAAAAAAATTTAAATTTTTTTTTTTTTAAAATTCCGAAAAAAATTTAAAATTTTTTTTTCAAAAAAATTTTTTTGAATTTTTTTCAATCACATGTGATTTTCGCGACACGTGTCGCGCTCTCATTGATCCCTTGAATCTCAACTTAATTTATGGACTCAAATGAATATTGCTCAGCAAAACTTTAATTTTGAAGTTTTGAATTTTAGAAAATTGGTCTCAAAGTTTACATCGACCATTAGATAAGGCTTTATATTTTATAGTTTTTGGAACATTATAATATAAACAGGATTGGTGCACCTTTAATAATTATAATTATCATCATTCAACATCCGGCATTATTTGATGCATATACTTTTTTCTCTTTATATTAAAATGGCCAATTCCACAAAAAATAACCTTTTTATACTAATTCTACTAAAAAGTAACCTTTTTATACCAATTTTTCTAGTTTTTGTAATCTATGTTTATTTTGATGTTTAAAGAATTGTTTATAAATTGTTAATTAAAAAAAGAAGTATCGTTATAAATTGTTTATAAATTGTTAATTAAAAAGAGAAGTATCGTTAATTTTAAGTTAGAATTCTGTCAAAAAATTAATGAAAATCCATTTTTTAATTAAATCATATGCAAATCTGATTATTGTCACTTACCTGAGGATGACCAACATATGCAAACATGATAATTGGCACATAGATGTGCTGTTAATCTTCTACGATCATATTATAAACATAATGAAAATTAAGTAAATTTCAAGTTCCACGAGATTTTTCATATCCTCATGTAAGTGTTAATGATCAGACTTGCATATAATTTACTTCAAAAAATGGAATACCGTTAGTTTTTTTACAGAGTTCTGACTTAAAAATAAAGATACTTCTCGTTTTGATTACATTTGATAAAACAATCTTTTAAATGTCAAAATAAACATAGATTACTTAAAATAGAAAATTGAGGTAAAAATATTACGGAGTACCTTTTTAATGGAATTTGCCATTTTATAATTATCTTTATTACTATTCAATTTGTCCTTTATCCTTATATATTTTCTATAAACTCCTAAGCAATCAAAAGTATCAAATGTATGGATTATTTTCTATTTTCTATCACTAAAAGGTTTGGTCAAACTAGTTGAACATGAACATGAACATGGTAACTTGTTGCTACAAGTTTTTTTTTTTTTTTTTCCTTCCTAAAACTTGTTTCAAAAGGCATTGAAGTTTCATCAAATTTCAATTATATACATTCATCTTTTAGATCTTCTATTATATGCATTTAACTTTTAAATATGTGCTATTGTATGCAAGCCATAACTCATACCTCAAGTATCATGTTATTAACGTTCATTTTTTGACACAGTTGATCCTTTAACATAACGACTGTTAGTTAAATATGTACACTATTGTATGTTCATCGTTTCTTCTCTACTTGAAGTTCACCATCTTCATTCATAAATCCTAATTTGATATTTTTTTTTCCCAAATCAAAATCAAGACCTTCCCAAAATACAAAATCTCCAAATAAATTTAAAATAAAATCTCAAATCAAAATCCCAAATCAAAATCTTTACAAGTTAAATAAGCTAAAACAAGATATAATTATGTAATCGTGAATATTGAACCGAATTCCTTACAACAGCTCTCCGGGTATGTCAGATCAATGGTGGTGTTCGGCAGATATGATAACAACACGATTGAAAAAAACTTAGATCTGAAATTTGATTGACGAAAATCATTTCTCTTTAGTCGAAGTACAACATTTGATTGGGAGCTTTCAACTATGTCGTATTTTTCAAATTGAATGAAGATGATGAACTTCATGAAGAAAATAAATGATGAATATATTATGTCGAGAGACCAATTGTGTCAAAAAATCAATGTTGGTAACCTGATACATGATGTATAAGTCATGCCTTGTATACAATAGGACATTTGAAAGTTAAATGCAATACAATAGAAATTTGGTGAAAGTTCAATGCATATTGAAACAAATTTCCCGTTTATTTTAAAGACAGTAAAGAGCCACCGACGGAGTCCGAACGTAATGTCGGAGTTCACCCACAAGATTATTTTCAGGGATGAACGTTACATTCTTACCGTTCTATGACAACCCGGTAATTTCCGACTAAATTTAAACCTAACCTCGACTAATTCCGACGATTCACGAACCATTATTTGTAAATAATTACGCAATTATTTGATATATTAATATTATTATTATTAATATCCTTTTTAACAATATATCAATAATTAATATCATTATTATTAATTATAATTAAACTTATCATTTTTTTATTGTCATATTAATATTGTTATCATCAATATTATAATAATATTATGATTACTAATATTAACATTAATATCATTCATTCATAAGTATTATTATAAAAATATCATTTATTATTAATGATATTATTGTTATTAACATAATTATTAACAAATATCATTATTCTTGTTATGTATATAATTGTTGTATCAACAGTATTATTATTATTATAATTATTATTATTAATACAATTATTATTATTATTTTTATTAATATAATTATTATTAATAGTATTATTATTATTATTAATATTAATTGTCAATTTCAATTAAAAATAAAAGTCAAAAATTATGTACTAACTACTTTTTAATTTTTTTTTAAAAAAACTGAATCTGCTTTAAGTATTTTAATTAAATCAGATCTGCTTTTAATTTTTTTATAAATCACGATTCATTTTTTATATATATTTAATTATCTCCTGAATATTTATTTATCTCTACTGGTCACGATTTTGTCTACAATTTGCATCTGTCGACTTACATTCACTATAAATCAATCAATATTCACAGCTTGTAATGGAATTAAACAGAATCCTTTTAATTATTTATTTATTTATTTATTTTCCCTCAAACAGTTTCGTAACCCCGTTCTTGGTTCTTTTTATCAAAAACTCGAATTCACATTTTAACACCCCGTCAAAAATTCTTTGAACGGAACGTTAACTCTGGTCCCAGTGCTTGGCTTGACTTCTACGTAACAACAATATTCTACAGCGGAAGCAATTAATATCTGAGAATAAATCACGCAAAACGAATCAACAATAATGTTGATTGAATCTACAAGTTTTAGTTAAACAATACAGTATGTTTAAGAAGTAATATATTTTCGAAAAACGTTTAATAGTGGAAGACCACCAAAGTTTTATATCAAAAGTTTGCTGTGATGACCCGGAAAATTTCGACTAATTTTGAACCAAACTCATGATACGATGTCATAATTCTGACATGATAAGCAAAGTCCGTTATGTTGCGTCTCAAAAATTTTGAACTGTTTCATATATTCAATTGACCTTTGACCATTCTCGACGATTCACGAACAACTATTTGTTAAATGATATGTGTGTATATATAAATAATAATTAAAACTATAATTTGAAATATTGAATGTTGTTGTTATGAAATATGATATTATAATAATTACTATCTAAAACATATCTATATATACATAAATGTATATTAAAAATAAATATTAAATGATTGTAATACTCGTTTGATGTTCCGATTGATATTAAGTAAGTTAAAATAAAACTTATATGATTTTAAAATAAACGGTGATCCGAAACTGAGTTATATAATTTTTAGGCTTACTAAAAATGTAATTAGGATTTAGTTATTAAATTTTAACACTTTTTATATTTTTTCCAGAATCGAGAGGGACAGTTGATGTAATTTTTATGATCGAATTTTATACCATAATGACTGAAATAAATAAAGGAACTTGATTTAAAAATTTAGAATTTTTTCCAATGACTTTTAATCCGCCACTGATTAACAACGGAGTCCGAAATATTGCCTTATAATAATGACAACAGACCGATGGCTAACTGTTTCAATTCTATTATGTACATTCATTTTCAAAATATATATTATATTATTATTAATTATTATTAACATATAAAATTTCATATTGGATCACATCAACCACTAGTTCTCATTTCAACGTATCCGGAAAGTTTAGAGCATGATACTGTTTCACTTTAATAAATATCTAATCACCAATTCATGATTATAGATATCACTAATTTTTCTTTTAGTAGTATTATATTACATTATTGGATTATATATTTCACACTTGCTGGGCATTATACGTTTACATCCATATTAGACAAACACAACACCCATTTACTAATACTAGTCTGTTTCTTGATCAACCTCAACCCATCACTATATTCCTTTCTGATTCTACTCCAACACCTTTGCAACCTACTAAAAACTCACTTGATCACTAAGTTCATCCATAATCGATTACTTGCTAGTGTATATTGTCTTCCCCTACACCATACACCATCTTTAATTTCTATTTTTCTGTTTTTAGTCTCCATTATGAACTACTTCCTTTCTTCTATCCTCTGCATATTCGAAAACCACATGTTGAGCTTCAATTTCATACTATCATTTACATCTTCACCCTTATTATCTTATATATATATATATATTTTTTCTTTGGCCATCGACACAAACTCATACACACTTACACATTCTAGTAACAACAACCACTTTCTTTTTCCTCATGAGTGTTCACGGCCACCATCGTGAACCCACCACTCTCCACCACCTCCGGTCACCATACAAACTACAACCCATCACCACCTTGCAAACAACCACACAATCGACACCTGCAACTAGGTCTTCGTTCCAAGTCGTGAATACAATCGATGATCATTATCACTTTAGTAAACCCTTTTGTTCTTTTACGTTTTTGTAACAGTCGACAACCAAATCATCACCTAGATCATCTTCAACCCAACGACACCCTTCTTTCTTCTTCTCCTCCAACCGAACCACCGTGAGCCACCCTAAACACCACCTTTCTTCTTCGTTGAACCTTCACCATCCACATTTACCATCGAAAACCCATTAACAATTATTGCTGATGTATCTTCCTTTCTGTTTCAATCGACCAACAAAACACCACAAGCCTACAAACTGCAGCTGCAGTATCTTTCTCTGGTTTCTGTTTTACGAACAAGCCTCGAAGGTGATGAAGAGTGCTATTAAATAAAGGAGAAATACCACTGCTACTATACGTTTTTCTTCTTCTATTTCGATAGTGACATAAATAATAAGTAATGATAACTTCTAATAATGAAACCTAATGATATAAAGAGGATAGGGACGTTTTACATTGGATTCTAAATCCAACGATAACAGCTCACTTGATATTAATTCAAATTATGCGAAATAGAATCGGGCTTCTTAAATCAATTCAAATATCATGGGTTTATTTGGATTGGGTCGTATGTTATTGTTTTGTTGGGCCAAGATTTTTGTTGGGCTGAAGATAGTCTTGGGCAGTGTCCTATGTTCTACTCGTGGGCCGTGTTTTTTTTATATGGGTTTCAATTGGGCCAAAATCCCAAAACCCCAATTAAGATATTGATGGGATAAAGAAGAACGTTCAAGAATATATATTTGGCTCATTATAGTTCTTGATATGTGGACGTTTTGTTTAAATATCCAAGATGTTGTATTTTGTTCTTGGATTAATGATATCATGAGGTGGTGTGGTGGATACGATGATGAGATGGTGTTACTAGATTATGGTGAGCATGATGATAATGATGAAAATGTTAATTATGATTAGGATTATGATGATGATAAGTGTCAATAAGATGTTGATGATGATGCTATACGATTATGATATATGATGAGATAATCATGAGTGATGATTATTAAGAATACACGATAATAATATTATGATTTTATGAGAGATTGATGACCATGGATTATGATTATGATGATGTGATGATGCGAGTAAGATGATGGTCATCACGATGATAATTATGATTATGAATGATGGAGGATTGTTGTTAATGATTTAGGGTAGTGGGTAAATCAGAAATGATATGGTGATGGAATGTTTAGGATGTTATCGGGTTAGCGGGACGTCGCGGGTTCAAACCCGGACTTGGGCATTTTTTTAAGAGCTACTCCTTTGAGGTAGTATTACTATTAACATTATTATTATTATTATTATTATTATTATTATTATTATTATTATTATTATTATTATTATTATTATTATTATTATTATTATTATTATTATTATTATTATTATTATTATTATTATTATTATTATTATTATCATATCATTTTTAGGAATATAAGTATTATTATCAATATTATTGTTTTCATTATAAAAATGAAATAACTTATTATTATTATTATTATTATTATTATTATTATTATTATTATTATTATTATTATTATTATTATTATTATTATTATTATTATTATTATTATTATTATTATTATTAAAGATTATCATTATCATTTTTATTATTAGTATTATCATTATTAATAAAGCTATTATTATTATTATTATTATTATTATTATTATTATTATTATTATTATTATTATTATTAGTAAATCATTATTAACAAAACTATCATTTTAACGAATAACTATATATAACGTGTAATTTAAGATATAATATAAATATACGTTTTAAAAGGAATTTATTATAAATTCCATATAACCACAAATATATAAATAATATATATTAATAAATGAAATTATGTGATCTCCATTATATGTTTTAATAGATATACAATTGATATAGGTTCGTGAATCTGAGGCTAACCCTACATTTGTTCAATACCGTCATATGTATTTTTACTACAAAATACAGTATGGTGAGTTTCATTTGCTCCCTTTTTAATTGCTTTTGCAATATATATATATTTTGGGCTGAGAATACATGCGCTGCTTTTATGAATGCTTTACGAAATAGACATAAGTACTTAAAATATATTCTACGTTGAGTTGTACCACTGGCATACTTCCTTGTAGCTCGGTAACTACCATATACATGCGGTATTGTAAACGCGAATCCTGTTGATAGATCTATCGGGCCTGACAACCCCAACTGGACTGGACAACCAGTATTCAACGGTTGCACAGTACTTCGTTTCAGTGACTACACTTGGTACAGTGTAGTGAGATTTCATAATAAAGGGAATATGCGACGTTGATTAAATGTTAAGTATGGTTATCAAGTGCTCAACTACTTAGAATATTTTTATTAAAACGATTATGGAAACTGAAATCTTGTGGTCTATTAACATTATGGAAATATTCGATTATGATAAACTAATGAACTCACCAACCTTTTGGTTGACACTTTAAAGCATGTTTATTCTCAGGTATGACAGAAATCTTCCGCTGTGCATTAGCTCATTTTAAGGATATTACGTGGAGTCGATCATCGCAATGGGACCAAATGTTGATGGCTTTGTCCAGATGGATAAGGACGGGTCGTTACATTTGCATACATCAATGTCAAGTGTTAATTGTTCGTAATCAATGATATCAAGTTCCAAATGTGTGACACCAAAATAGTTTCGTTTCATATACTTGTAGACATTACCATGTCTAGTCTTAAATGTTTGTAAACCACAGTTTCAAGCAACGTATCATAGTATCTGAAAAACGGTTATCAGAAAAATAGTTTAGTTTCCTTGACCACGAGACTTTAACGTTTGCATAATATGAGCACCTGAATACTAGCAATGACCCGAGTATAGAAGCCACTATACCCGCTGTAATGACCCGGAATTTTCCGACCAAATTATACTTATGAGATTAATATTTACATAAATTAAACCATACCAACATGATAACCAATCCAAATTGTTGAGACTTGTGTTTTTGAAAAGAGTTTTACACAACGTTTGACCGTCCAATATGACCGATGATATCACGAACTATATAACATACGATAATTATACGTTTGTGTATATATATGTATTTATATATATTTAACATGATCTAAGGATGGTTTAACATCTCATTGTGTACTAATGACAATGAGTTATAAGTATATTTTGAAACTACTAACTTAAGTTTTCAAAACGATAATTATACGTAACATTCTTTGATATATATACTTATAATCTATAATGCTTATACATGTATCGTATATATAATGTATTTAATCACTTTTTAAGGACTTAAATACATAAAACAATATAAGTATATTCACAAAAGATAGCTATATTTGAATTCTCGTTCCGTTTCCTCAAGATTTCTATACGTATATCTAGGGTATATGTACCCGTATCATACCCAGCTTCTATACGTATTTACTATTGGTATATACACATCAAATCAACATCCTAATCAACATCATTACTGCCCTAGATATGAGGTAACTAGAATTTGTCAAGTAGTATGAATTATTAGTAAGAAAACAAAATTAGGAATCCTTTTCTTTCTTTATAAACTAAAAATGTTTTTATAAATGAACACCATTTCTTCACTCCATTTTCTCATACCTACACCCTCATTTCTCTCTAAAAATACTCCTAACTTCATACTTGATCATCTCCAAGCATTTTCCCCATCATTTAGCTTCAATTACAAGCCTTAAACACCATAAGAAAACTCTTTCAAGAACATATCAAAATAACCACCCATTTGAAGAAGTTTACTTCCAACCTTTTGATCTAACTCCACCACTCTTTGATTTCAAGATTATTTCTTATCTTTTGCAGTAACTTTGTCCAAGTAACTTGAGGTAGTAACCTTGTTCATAATCTTATTCAATTCATATTCATATAGCTATCTTATTTTGTGGTATAAAATTTTAACAACAAGAACATAGTTTGAATGATTTCAAACTTGTTCGCAAACTAAATAGATCCTTCTAACTTGACTTTTAAAACACTTCAAGACCTGTAATATATCATAATGATATGCTAACCTAACAAGATATAACTTGGTTTTACAAAGAACATCTTAAAAACTGAATCTACGTCGTCGGAGTGCAACCGGGGGCTGTTTTGGGTTAGATAATTAAAAACCATCTTGAACTTTGAATTGGAAGTTCATGTTCTGGAAAAATGATATTTCTTATGAATATTTTAACACATAAAAATTTCATGGTTTAACTCAAAGTGTAAGTATTTTTAGAAAAATGATCATTAAATGTTATTTTTATGATGGAAAATGATCACTTTCATAAGTTTCACCAAAGTTTGACCTATAACCTATGATTTTGAATACAAACTAAGGTATTTTCAGTTCATATTCTTAAAATTTGACTCGATCCAAGGAAGTGACAAGTTGAACCAACAAAAACGGAGTTGTAATGAAGAAACTACGACTAAAACAAGATTGGGTATCCGAAGCTAGCTTAGCTACGAAAATATTTGGAGAAAAAGTAAATTAATCATATCTTTTCTAATTAATATGATATTTTATATATAATTACTTATGATTTGATTTTATATATTTTAGGACCACCCGTAAACAACACGAGAAGATTAATCATAAGACCTCATGATTGTACGCAACACGTCATTTGACAACACGGTACTTTATGTACGCAACACGTCATTTGACAACATGGTACCATGGGTCGAGATTAATTCTGATCAATACGAATACGATGGGGTCTTTATTTATTTATTTTATTTAAGTAACTAATTGTGGACCACTAACATCGGACTGCTAACTACGGACTAAGAAAATATTAAAAGTATATATATATATATATGTAACAATTACTTAAAAAAAGAAAATATGTTGATATATTATATATATGGTTAGGTTCGTGATATCTATCGGAGACCAAGTTGAATTAAATACCTTCAAGGCAAAAGTGAGTTTCATTTGCTCCCTTATTAATTGCTTTTGCAATATATATTTTGGGCTGAGAATACATGCGCTGCTTTTATAAATATTTACGAAATAGACACAAGTACTTAAAAATATATTCTACGTTGAGTTGTACTACTGGCATATTTTCCTGTAGCTTGGTAACTACTATTTACATGAGTATTGTAAACGCGAATCCTGTTGATAGATCTATTGGGCCTGACAAACCCCATCCTGACTATGGGATGCTTTAGTACTTCGAGGTTATTATAAACACACCTGATCTGGTGTACTTCAGAGGGTAAAACATGAACGTTAAGGCTTGTTACCGGGTGCCTACAACTTATAGAATACTTTTATACACTTGCGAGTGTACATATATTTATAAACGGAAATCTTGTGGTCTATTAACATATTGAAATGATTGTTATGATAAACCTATGAACTCACCAACCTTTTTGGTTGACACTTTTAAGCATGTTTATTCTCAGGTATGAAAGAAGTCTTCCGCTGTGCATTTGCTCATATTACTTGGAGTCATTACTGCATATTTAGGACAGTACCTCGCAATGGGACCAAATGTTGATGACTTCGTCCAGGTGGATTAAGACGGGTCGTCACACCCGCCTTTACCTCCTAAAATGTTATACACTTGTTCAAATGTATTTAATGTTCAAAGAAAATGCACCACAGTTTTTATAGCAGGTGAGGTTGTCAACCTAACGGATCCGTCCATCTAAATTGTGCTTACACCGATGGTATTAAAAGTATTCAAGCTAGAGGCTTTTTGAGCAAACTCATTATGCATATGTGTAGTACTCATGTCAATACAAAGTATTTGAAAATATAAATATAACAGCGTGTATTCTCATCCCTGAAAACATGTAAAAAGCGGGACTGTAGACTCACCTTTGGATAAAGCTCGGATTGAAAAGTGGACAATTAACTTGTACGGTTTATAGCCGAGTAATGCAACCTAAGTATACGTATTTAGGTTGGTCAATATATGTATCTTAAATAAGTGTGGTTTCATAGTGTACGTTGTCTTATTGCTCGACTCGACGCGTTTCAAAGTAAAAGTCAACTATATCATGCAAGTCAAACAAAGTCAACCGAAGTCAAACCGAAAGTCAAACTTGGTCAATGTGGTCAACTAAAGTCAACATCAGTAGGTTCATGTCAAATATTGGTCAACATGTCAAACCTAAGTCAAACAATACGTTTTAGGTCATGAATGATCATTTTCACAATTTCAGTTTATCGTTATGCACAAAGTTCATGAACACGTAGCATACTTAGCATATTATCTCATAGAAATATATTCAAGTAATCATGAAAAACTCCAGATCATAAATATACTTAAAATTGATTCCAAAAAGTCCGGCCAGGGACTCATACGATAATTAAAAGTCAGGAATCAGAAGAGATACATTTGGGGTTTGCCAAGTCAGTTTCTGACCGCGCACTGATTTCATTTTGGCTATAACCGGAGTTAGGAACATGAAATTGATACAAGACCAGTGGCCATATTCAAGGACAAATTAAAGTAACACATATAAAAAATCTAGCAACTTTTGTTTAGCCAATTTATACATTTTATTCGTGCAAGTTGAACATTCAGTTTTTCAGCTCAAATCAGAATCCACATAAAGTATGACTCTATTATGCCCAATGCATAAGGTTTCAGAGATTGACATAATCTAACAATAAGTCACATATCATGCTAAGTTTCATTTTCCAGAAGAATACATGCTCAATCAATAAACACAATCCACAGAGTACAAAACCGTGAGCAAGTTGCAGATTCGATTCTCATTTAGTTAGTCACATTCGCACGCGATTATCCGAAGATCTAGATACAATTATCCTATGATATCCACATGAAAGATGAAGTAATTTTTGTTTAATTTTCAAATATGCAAATATTTAATCACAGAAGTTATCACATTTTATCATACAAGGTTATTTTCATGCAAGTGCTGTATAAAACTACTTTTACACTAATTCAAGCATATCTCGGGCTATACATAAGCAAACGACATGATATCCTAGTCTAAATTGAGTGTTTTTAAATTATCTTTCCAGTGGTATATGTCTCACATGCCAATTCGTTGTCTAACAATACCAGATTTCTGATCAAGCAACAAAAACACAACGATAATTCAAATTGACATAACTTAATCATACGGAAACGAAATCACGCGAATCCAAAGCCTAAACTCAATAGTTTTTCGCAAGGGAATCTGATTATAACATAATAATTAACATTTAAAAAGTCAATTTCCTGTACACACAAGAATCAATTTCGGTTTTCATGCTAAACAATCAATACGTCCGAATTAACGACTAACAACACATATAAACGCGATGAATCGAGCAATTGACCAACATAAACTATAAAACTTTATGAAATCAGAATTTTTAAGATTAGGGTTTAGTTAATTATACCTTGGATCATAAAATTGCTTACACCAACGCGTAGAGAATGAAGAGAATTACAAGATTCGTGTTCAAGACTTGATCAAAAAATTAAAATCGAAAGTATGGTGATGATCGACGGTATGGGGAGGGAAAGAGGGAACCGATGCAGCTTTTTATTTTTATTTTTGTGAGTGTTATGTTTAGTTTAGGTTAAGCAAGTGTTATATACTAGGGTTTAACTATCACCAATTGCAAATAGGTCCCTTAATTAATTAAAAATCATAGTTTAAGGGGGAAAGGGGAGTGGGTTGGACAAATGGCCCATGGGGTATGTTCCCGGGCTCGTGTTTTGCAAAAGTGTGTGTTCGTGGCTCGTTTCAAGTGCCGTTTAGACGTACCGAAGGCCCGGAACGCTAAACCGATCGCTAAAACGCAACCAAACGTTAATTTATTAAAAACCCAATAAATTAAATATTTTTAAAAAGTTAATAATTAATAAATTAATTATTAAAATAAATCCGAGCGTTTCGTTGCTCAAAAAGCTATTATCAAAATCGTATCGTTTTTATCGTATTTCATTATCCGAAATATTTATTTGAATTAATATCAACCCATATTAATTATTGTAATCCTCCGAAGATCAAGTACGCATTTACTACACGTAAACGCACAAAAGTTAAATAATCATCGTTAAATAAACTAACGGAAGTAACGAAAAATCAGGGTTGTTACATTACCCACCTGTTATTGAAAATTTCGTCCCGAAATTCTAGTGATTGTCCGCTGAAGTAGTTTCCTCGGGAAACAATTGCGGATACTTCAGCCTCATCTGGTCTTCACGCTCCCACGTGAACTCTGGTCCTCTTCTCACGTTCCACCGAACTTTTACGATAGGAATTCTGCTTTGCTTCAACTGTTTGACCTCACGGCCTACGATTTCAACAGGTTCCTCAATGAAATGAAGTTTGTTGTCGATACGTAGTTCCTCTAAAGGAATAATCAAATTATCATCGGCTAGGCACTTCTTTAGATTGGATACATGGAAAACGTCATGAATACCGCTAAGTGCTTGTGGCAATTCCAATATGTATGCTACCGGTCCAACTCTTTCAGTTATCTCAAACGGTCCAACATATCCAGGACTCAGTTTACCTTGTTTCCCAAATCGTACAACACCCTTCCAAGGTGATACCTTAAGCATAACCTTGTCACCAACTTGGAACTCTATGTCCTTCCGTCTAACATCGACATAATTCTTTTGACGACTTTGAGCCATTCTCAATCGTTCCTGAATCTGTAGGACTTTCTCAGTTGTCTCCTGAATAATCTCAGGACCGGTCAACTGACTATCTCCAATTCGCTCCAACAAACGGGAGATCTACACTTCCTTCCATACAACACTTCGAAAGGTGCAGCTTTAATGCTCGCATGGTAGCTGTTATTGTATGAGAATTCACCCAGTGGTAAATACTTATCCCATCCATTTCTGAAATCGATGACACACGCTCTCAACATGTCCTCAAAAGTCTGAATAGTTCGTTCGCTCTGGCCATCCGTCTAGGGGTGATATGCTGTACTCATATCTAGACGGGTTCCCATTGCTTTTTGTAATGATTGCCAAAACCTGGAAGTAAATCTCCTGTCGCGGTCGGATATAATAGATATAGGCACTCCATGCCTAGAGATGACTTCCTTAATGTAGATCTGAGCCAACTTCTCCATTTTATCAGTTTCCCTTATCGGTAAGAAGTGTGCGGACTTAGTGAGACGATCCACGATAACCCAAATAGTATCGTGACCTCCTGCCGTTCTCGGCAGTTTTGTAATGAAGTCCATGGAAATACCTTCCCACTTCCACTGGGGAATCTCTGGTTGAGTTAATAATCCTGATGGCTTCTGATGTTCAGCCTTGACTTTAGCGCAAGTCAAGCACTTCCCGACATAGGTAGCAATGTCAGCTTTCAAATTTGGCCACCAATAAAACGCCTTCAAATCTTGGTACATTTTATCTGATCCCGGATGAATTGAGTATCTCGACTTGTGTGCTTCCTCCAACACTAGTTCTCTTAATCCACCAAACTTTGGTACCCAAATTCGGTTAGCAAAGTACCGTGTTCCGTCCTCTTTGATGTTAAATTTCTTATCCATTCCTCTGAGAAATTCAACATCGACATTTTCTTGTTTCATGGCTTCTTGTTGTGCTTCGCGGATTTGTGATGTGAGATTTGTACGGACAACTATGTTAAACGCTTTAACCCTAAGAGGTTTCTCTCCCTCCTTTCTGCTTAAGACATCCGTCACAACACTCGCCTTGCCCGGATGGTATTGAAGTTCGCAGTTATAATCGTTAAGTAGTTCCATCCAACGTCGTTGTCTCATGTTGAGCTGTTTCTGATCGAATATGTGCTGTAAACTCTTATGGTCAGTGAAGACAGTGAACTTGGTTCCAAACAGGTAGTGTCTCCACATTTTAAGTGTAAAGACAACAGCTCCTAACTCAAGGTCGTGCGTAGTGTAGTTCTGCTCGTGAATCTTTAAATGACGCGATCCATAAGCAATAACCTTGTTTCGTTGCATAAGCACGCAACCCATTCTTTGACGTGAGGCATCACAATAAACAACAAAATCTTCACTTCCCTTGGGTAGAGACAATACTGGTGCAGTTGTTAACTTCTCCTTCAACAACTGAAATGCAGTCTCTTGCGGTTCTGACCACTCAAACTTCTTGCCCGTATGAGTCAACGCGGTTAATGGTTGGGCGATCTTAGAGAATCCTTCAATGAATCTCCGGTAGTAACCAGCTAGACCCAAAAGTTGCCTAATCTACATTGGCGTCTTTGGAGTTTTCCAATTCTTAACTGACTCAATCTTTGCTAGATCGACCTTGTATTCCATTGGCCCCTACAACATGACCAAGAAATTGTACTTCTAGTAACCAAAAGTCACACTTAGAGAACTTGGCATACAACTGCTCTTCTCTAAGAATAGTCAATATTGAACGTAGATGATGTTCGTGCCCTTCCTTGTTCTTGGTGTACACCAATATATCATCAATAAACACAATGACAAATTTATCTAGGTATGGCTTACACACACAGTTCATGAGATCCATGAACACTGCTGGTGCGTTCGTCAAACCAAACGGCATCACTGTAAACTCATAATGTCCATAACGTGTTCTAAACGCTGTCTTCGGGACATCAGCTTCTTTGACTCTCAATTGGTGATACTCGGATCTCAAATCAATCTTTGAATAACAACTAGATCCTTGTAGCTGATCAAATAAGTCATCAATCCTCGGTAGCGGATACTGATTCTTGATTATCAACTTATTCAATTCTCTATAGTCGATACACAATCTCATCGACCCATCCTTCTTCTTAATAAACAAGACTGGAGCTCCAGCTCAGAAATTCATGGTTATGTGACCTACCTTCTAGTACCCGTCACAAATTAGGGCATTACACTCTGATGTTCTTCACCACGGGAAGCTCTTGTAGTTCTAAAGGTGTAAGTCCGTATATTGTACGCGTAACGGTTGCAGCTGCTGGCACCAAATCAATCCAAAATTTGACTTCATGGTGGGTTGGACGTGTTACCTCAGGGCAATCCCTAATAGTTGGGAAATATTCGGGTCTCTTAAATGTCGGCTCATCTTTACTCACATGTGCCAGAATTGCGAGACATTCTCATCTCATGTACTTCTGGACCTTCGAGTAATTAGTGTAACATGACGGTGTACTGATCTCTTCTCCGTACACTATTATCGTCGGTGAAAGAAATTCGAATAGTCTTCTGGTCGTAGCTGCCTCGGTTGTATCGCCAGATAACCAGTTTGTTTCAACCACTAAGTTAAAACTTCCCAATTTAATAGTTTTATAGAGTACACGTTGTCTAAGGAAGGTACAGGGTTATAAACGTTGTGACCAAATTCTCTAGCGTTAAAGCTTCTCTCAGCACCGGTGTTGATAGCATATATAAACATTATGGTTGATGAGCGAGAACGTGATGAATTTCGTGGAAAACAAAAATGAACAAGGTGTAATGGCAACTCAACAAAATCTGATATTTAATCGAAAAGGATTGGTGCAAACTTCCAGATGTAGGTGCCTCGCGGAAAAATAGATGAAGTGTAGTTCGCGTCGATGTGTTCAAAGTTGATTGGTAATGTTTGTGGGTATAATGAAAATGATTGTCGCTTAAGAATAGTATGTTGGAACAAAATGATGAGGGATATGGTAACGGGTAGTATTACTAGTAGCAATGAGTGGTGGCATTAGCGATAAGTAGCGATGGGTTGTGATAAGCAGTGATGATAGTAGTGACGTATAAGTTGTTAGATAGCATGCTCACATCATAAGTATATGCACATGTACTCTAATGCACCCAATAAGGCATAATGATCTTCAGTCGGTAGGCTCGTGTTGGAAAACAAAATCATGGACGGCGGATGGCTGAATGATAGGTAAGTTGGTAATCGAGTGGACAATATCTACTACGTATTGTGCGGGCGGTCATCAGGAATTCCTCCTCTAAAGACGTATCAGAAATGAGTTGTGATTCACATTAGCGAGTAGTAAAACGCGGAGGTGTTGGTAGTGTCGAGTATTACTTAGTAGTGGTAAGCAGTAATGAGTAGTAGCAAGTAGCAAGGAGCAAGGGGTAGTAGTAAGTAGTATTTAGTAATGATAAACGGTGAGAAGTAGTGATCAGTTGTGATTAACAGTGAGGGGCGGCATTGAGTAGTAGTTAGTAGCATTAAACAGTACTGAGTAGTGGTATGAGATGACGAGTGTGTTCAATTAGTGTCCTTGTAGTGACAAGTAGTGATCGGTGGTGGCAGGCAGTGTCGAGCAGTGATGAGTTGTGTCAAGATTACAAGTTATAATACAATTAATTTGCACAGTGTAAGTTTCTACTCACATTTAAGACTACACGGTTTGTTTTCTAAACTTTGTTTACCCAAGTAACCTACTTGACTCGGCCCCAATTCCTTATTTTGCGATGTCGGAACTTCTATATGAGTTACCGTAATGTAATCCCGGTCATTACATTACGCTATCTCACATTTCCATTCGACATCACTCCATAAGTTCAAGATAGCGTAGTCAACTTAATTCATTTAAGTCTCGCGTCGTGTTTACGTATGCGATTCGTGATACAGTATTTAGTCTAAGTCCGTAGCGTATTGGTATAAGGTGTATATGTTTGTGATGTGATGTGTAGCCCTACATGTAGCATGGTGTCACAAACAGTGCAAGTATGATGCATAAAAGTCGTCCAAGACACACGGCTATAGACTAGACTTCACTAATGCGCCCTTCGGTTAGACACACTAATGTATCCTAGTTCCCTATAGCCACAGCTCTGATACCAACTTTAACACCCCGTTAAAAATCCCTTTAACAGAACATTAACTCTGGTCCCAGTGCTTGGCTTGACTTCTACGTAACAGCAATATTCTACAGCAGAAGCAATTAATACCTGAGAATAAATCACGCAAAACGAATCAACAATAATGTTGAGTGAATCTGCAGGTTTTAGTTAAACAATACAGTATGTTTAAGAAGTAATATATTTCCGAAAAACGTTTAATAGTGGAAGACCACCAAAGTTTTATATCAAAAGTTTGCATACAGCAATGTCAAGTGTTAACTGTTCGTAATCAATGATATCAAGTTCCAAATGTGTGACACCAAAATAGTTTCGTTTCATATACTTGTAGACATTAGCATGTCTAGTCTTAAATATTTGTAAACCACAGTTTCAAGTAACGTATCATAGTATCTGAAAAACGGTTATCAGAAAAATAGTTTAGTTTCCTTGACCACGAGATTTTAACGTTTGCATAATATGAGCACCTGAATACTAGCAATGACCCGAGTATAGAAGCCACTATACCCACCTTTACCTCCTAAAATGTTATACACTTGTTCAAATGTATTTAATGTTCAAAGTAAATGTACCACAGTTTTTATAGCGGGTGAGGTTGTCAACTTAACGGATCCGTCCATCTAAATTGTGCTTACACCGATGGTATTAAAAGTATTCAAGCTAGAGGCTTTTTGAACAAACTCATTATGCATATGTGTAGTACTCATGTCAATACAAAGTATTTGAAAATGTAAATATAACAGCGTGTATTCTCATCCCTGAAAACATGTAAAAAGCGGGACTGTAGACTCACCTTTGGATAAAGCTCGGATTGAAAAGTGGACAATTAACTTGTACAGTTTATAGCCGAGTAATGCAACCTAAGTATACGTATTTAGGTTGGTCAATATATGTATCTTAAATAAGTGTGGTTTCATAGTGTACATTGTCTTATTGCTCAACTCGACGCGTTTCAAAGTAAAAGTCAACTATATCATGCAAGTCAAACAAAGTCAACCGAAGTCAAACCGAAAGTCAAACTTGGTCAATGTGGTCAACTAAAGTTAAAATCAATAGGTTCATGTCAAATATTGGTCAACATGTCAAACCTAAGTCAAACAATACGTTTTAGGTCATGAATGATCATTTTCACAATTTCAGTTTATCGTTATGCACAAAGTTCATGAACACGTAGCATACTTAGCACATTATATCATAGTAAAAAATTCAAGTAATCATGACAAACTCCAGATCATAAATATACTTAAAATCGATTCCAAAAAGTCTGGCCAGGGACTCATACGACAATTAAAAGTCAGGAATCAGAAGAGATACATTTGGGGTTTGCCAAGTCAGTTTCTGACCGCGCACTAATTTCATTTTGGCTATAACCGGAGTTAGGAACATGAAATTGACATAAGACCAGTGGTCATATTTCAAGGAAAAATCAAAGTAACACATATCAAAAATCTAGCAACTTTTGTTTAGCCAATTTGTAAAGTTTATTCGTGCAAGTTGAACATTCAGTTTTTCAGCTCAAATCAGAATCCACATAAAGTATGGCTCTATTGTGCCCAATGCATAAGGTTTCAGAGATTGACATAAACTAACAATAAGTCACATATCATGCTAAGTTTCATTTTGCAGAAGCATACATGCTCAATCAATAAACACAATCCACAGAGTACAAAACCATGAGCAAGTTACAGATTCGATTCTCATTTAGTTAGTCACATTCGCACGCGATTATCCGAAGATCTAGATACAATTAGCCTATGATATCCACATGAAAGATAAATTAATTTTTGTCTACTTTTCAAATATGCAAAGATTTAATCACAGAAGTTAACACATTTTATCATACAAGGTTATTTTCATGCAAGTGCTGTATAAAACTACTTTTACACTAATTCAAGCATATCACAGGCTATACATAAGCAAACGACATGATATCCTAGTCTAAATTGAGTGTTTTTAAATTATATTTCCAGTGGTATAAGTCTGATATCCCAATTCGTTGTCTATCAATACCAGATTTCTGATCAAGCAACAAAAACACAACGATAATTCAAATTGACATAACTTAATCATACGGAAACGAAATCAAGCGAATCCAAAGCCTAAACTCAATAGTTTTTCGCAAGGAATCTGATTATAACATAATAATTAACATTTAAAAAATTCAATTTCCTGTACACACAAGAATCAATTTCGGTTTTCATGCTAAACAATCAATACGTCCGAATTAACGACTAACAACACATATAAACGCGATGAATCGAGCAATTGACCAACATAAACTATAAAACTTTATGAAATCAGAATTTTTAAGATTAGGGTTTCGTTAATTATACCTTGGATCATAAAATTGCTTACACCAACGCGTAGAGAATGAAGAGAATTACAAGATTCGTGTTCGAGACTTGATCAAAAAATTAAAATCGAAAGTATGGTGATGATCGACGGTATGGGGAGGGAAGGAGGGAACCGATGCAGCTTTTTACTTTTATTTTTGTGAGTGTTATGTTTAGTTTAGGTTAAGCAAGTGTTATATACTAGGGTTTAACTATCACCAATTGCAAATAGGTCCCTTAATTAATTAAAAATCATAGTTTAAGGGGGAAAGGGGAGTGGGTCGGCCAAATGGCCCATGGGGTATGTCCCCGGGCTCGTGTTTTGCAAAAGTGTGTGTTCGTGGCTCGTTTCAAGTGCCGTTTAGACGTACCGAAGGCCCGGAACGCTAAACCGATCGCTAAAACGCAACCAAACGTTAATTTATTAAAAACCCAATAAATTAAATATTTTCAAAAAGTTAATAATTAATAAATTAATTATTAAAATAAACCCGAGAGTTTCGTTGCTCAAAAAGCTATTATCAAAATCGTATCGTTTTTATCGTATTTCATTATCCGAAATATTTATTTGAATTAATATCAACCCATATTAATTATTGTAACCCTCCGAAGATCAAGTACGCATTTAATACACGTAAACGCACAAAATTTAAATAATCGCCGTTAAATAAACTAACGGAAGGTTAACGGAAGTAACGAAAAATCAGGGTTGTTACATTACCCACCTGTTATTGAAAATTTCGTCCCGAAATTTTAGTGATCGTCCACTGAAGTAGTTTCCTCGGGAAACAATTGCGGATACTTCAGCCTCATCTGGTCTTCACGCTCCCACGTGAACTCTGGTCCTCTTCTCGCGTTCCACTGAACTTTTACGATAGGAATTCTTCTTTGCTTCAACTGTTTGACCTCACGGCCCAAGATTTCAATAGGTTCCTCAATGAAATGAAGTTTGTCGTCGATACGTAGTTCCTCTAAAGGAATAATCAAATTATCATCGGCTAGGCACTTCTTTAGTTTGTATAATTTAAACGCTTGAAATAGAACAATATTCTATCCGTTGGAATTCACGAAAGGCTCCGAGCATACCTGGGAACGTGAAGACCAAATAAAATGTAAATATCCTTGTCTATGTACGAACAACGCCGATTGATCGCAATAACTAAATTTCGGGACGAAATTTCTCTTAACGGGTAGGTACTATGACAACCCGGTAATTTCCGACTAAATTTAAACCTAACCTCGACTAATTCCGACGATTCACGAACCATTATTTGTAAATAATTATGCAATTATTTGATATATTAATATTATTATTATTAATATCTTTTTTAACAATATATCAATAATTAATATCATTATTATTAATTATAATTAAACTTATCATTTTTTTATTATCATATTAATATTGTTATCATCAATATTATAATAATATTATGATTACTAATATTAACATTAATATCATTCATTCATAAGTATTATTATAAAAATATCATTTATTATTAATGATATTATTGTTATTAACATAATTATTAACAAATATCATTATTCTTGTTATGTATATAATTGTTGTATCAACAGTATTATTATTATTATAATAATTATTATTATAATTATTATTATTATAATTATTATTATTAATACAATTATTATTATTATTTTTATTAATATAATTATTATTAATAGTATTATTATTATTATTAATATTAATTATCAATTTCAATTAAAAATAAAAGTCAAAAATTATGTACTAACTACTTTTAATTTTTTTTTAAAAAACTGAATCTGCTTTAAGTATTTTAATTAAATCAGATCTGCTTTTAATTTTTTTATAAATCACGATTCATTTTTTTATATATATTTAATTATCTCCTGAATATTTATTTATCTCTACTGGTCACGATTTTGTCTACAATTTGCATCTGTCGACTTACATTCGCTATAAATCAATCAATATTCACAGCTTATTATAATTATTATTATTATTTTTACACCTTATTATGATTATTATCATTTTACTAACTAGTATTATTATTGTTATTACAAAATACGTAGTAATATAACTCATTATTTATTATCATTATTAATATTATTTCATCAAATAAATACTTATATATAGAATATATATATATATATAAGTATATATATACAGATATATATAACAATTGAAATAATATATTGTAAGACCCTAATATTTATTATACTTAGTGTATTAATGATGTACGTTTAGTGGGTAAAGCGTGGAATAAAATTAAAGGCTCAGAATCTGCCCAGACGTGGGTGCACGCCGCACACCATAAGGTGAGCGCGCCGCGCACCTGGCCTGTGACAGAATTCCTGTCTTTTCTATTTTGGGTTTAATGAAGGGCAATTTGGTCTTTTCACTTGAGGCCGGATCTGTGGACTTATCAGCTCGTTTGGATCCATTGTTGGATCATTTTCACATCCACAAACACTCTCAACTATCTTAGAGAGAGAGGAAGATTTCTAGAGAGAATTGGGGTTTTGGAGAAGAATAAGCTTGGTTTGATCAAAAGCTCAAGTGTTAAAGTTGTTTACCTCGTTCCTTGCTACGTTTTGGTTGTTGTGATAAGTTCTAACTCCGAATTTCATTGTTTGATTCGATATTCAAGTTAGGGTTTGAACTTGATTTGTAGAGAAACCCATTTAAACTCTTGAAGTGAGTTTATTAATGCTAGTAATCGGGTTATTGGTTGTTGTTGGTGGGTTTTGGGTTGGTGAACAAATTGGCCATGATTAGGACTTGTAATTGGGTTTAATCACTAGGTTTAGTGATTATGGAAGTGTTGGAACCCATTATAGTGTATTTGAAAGACTAATTTTGAAATAAGTCAAAATTAGGGTTTATGGGTGAATTTGAGAATCATAAGTGTTTAACACTTACGATTGGGTTAAATTGGCATATAAGGACCATTCTCACTTGTGTTAGTGATTATTGGTTAGTTTAGGCGCGTTTTGTGTTTGTAAGTGCAATTGGTCAAATTTGCACTAAGTGTCGAATTGAGTTGGTTTGTAAATCGACTCTAAGTGTGTTGTTGTATTTATGATAATGGAATCGGTACTTTCCATTGACGGGTTGCGGATTATTCGGTGGCATTCATCAAGGCGACAAGGTGAGTGTTAATATCCTATGTGCATATGTATGTGTAGGATGGGTGCGGGTCGGGTGAAGTGGTTCTCGATTATAGAGCTCACTTCACATATAGGTGAATTTGATGGACTTGCGTAATAGGTCCAATTGGCAAGGTTGTGCGTTTTGGTTGACCACCTTTGGCGAGGTGCATACTTCATGTGTACGATATCACATATGCTTGTGATGTGGATTATACAACCCCAATGGCGAAGGGTTGGTATTGAGTTGTGATTGGAGAAGTGGATCACGTGTGGATGCGGATTCACGATGACACGTGAGTTTCGGTCATTGATAGTGCTCCAAATGAACATATATTTAGGCACAATATCCTTCCAATATGTAAAGCTTTTAGTTGCAATTGTTCTATTTTATGTAATATTCGTTTAAATAAATAAGTGCGAAGACAAAAGAAGAAAACGACGATTTGAAGACGCAAATGACCAAAAAGCTCAAACGAACAAGATATAATTCAAGTGGTTCCATTTATTAATAAGAAATTTCTAAAAATTACAATAGTGCAAGCCGCGTAATGCAAAGTTCAAGATATTAAATCGTACGAAAGGACGTTCGAAAATCCGAAACCAGGACATGAACCAACTATCAACGCGCGACGCAACAGAGTTAAAATTACAAGTCAACTATGCACATAAATATAATATAATATATAAATAATTCTTAAAATTATATATATTATATTATATATTAATAAAACGTCGGCAAAACTAGAAAACAAAGTGATTGGGCTGGATCCAGCTGGCCATGCGATTGCATGGCCTGTCTGCCTTATTCCCATGCGATCGCATGGCAGGGAATTGGTGGCTAGGTCCTATAAATTCAGCATTTTTCGGACGAGTTAACATATCTTTTTCTTTTCCTTTCTATGTAACGTATATATATATATATATATATATATATATATATATATATATATATATATATATATATATATATATATATATATATATTTATAATATAATTTTAATTTTAAGTTAATAATAATAAGGTTATTGTAAGAATGTTTTACGGGTTTTAAGTCGAAATTCTGTCCGTGCAACGCTACGCGATTAATCACCACTGTAAGCTATGTTCTTCCTTTTTAAATTAATGTATCGTAACTAAGTTATTATTATTATTATTTGAGCCGAAGTAATCGTGATGTTGGACTAAAAATTAAGATTGGGTTATTGGATTTTGTACCATAATTAAGGTTTGGACAAAAGACCGACACTTGTGGACATTAGACTATTGACTATTAATAGATAGGGGGTATTGTCTAATCGAATGACAACTCATTAGAATCGGGAACCTATCTTCAAATTAGTTAATCTAATAATTATTAAAATGATTATGTATGTTCTATTTAGTGACGTTTATACGACATCTTTTACGATCATAATTAATTATTCGGGTTGGGTAATTGATTATTCATTCTGATCAAGTGGGTAAATTAATATTCATATCTCATTAAAATAGGGGTGGATTACATACAAGGATAATTGGTGTAATTATTAGCAAAGTATTAAAACCTTGTTACAGTTCGAATCCCTAATTAGTTGGAATATTTGACTTCGGGAATAAGGTTAATTTAAAGAGCATTTTATAATTATGACCGATGGACTATTATGGACAAAAACCAGATAGGTATCAAATAAACCAGGACAAAGGACAATTAACCCGGGTAACAATTAATTAAAATCAACACGTCAAACATCATGGTTACGGAAGTTTAAATAAGCATAATTCTTTTATTTCATATTTCATCGTACCTTTATTTACTGTCATTTAATTACTGTAATTTACTTTATCGCAATTTAAATTCTGTCATTTATATTATCGTCATTTATCTTTACGCTTAAAATATAAAATCGACAAACCGGTCATTAAACGGTAAAACCCCCCTTTTATAATAATAATACTACTACTATATTACTAATATATATATATATATATATATATATATATATATATATATATATATATATATATATATATGTATATATATATATATGTATATATATATATATATGTATATATATATATATATATATATATATATACAAATATAATTGTTTAAAAATATAGCGTTAAACTTGGCTAGCTCCCTGTGGAACGAACCGGACTTACTAAAAACTACACTACTCTATGATTAGGTACACTGCCTATAAGTGTTGTAGCAAGGTTTAGGTATATTCCATCCGTAAATTAATAAAACTTGTGTAATATTTCATAGTATTTCGTAGTAAAAATAATAACTATTTCATATACACCTCGCAACACATCAAGTTTTTGGCGTCGCTGCCGGAGAACCGGCGAAACGCTATATTTTTACGCTATATATATAAAAAAAAGATTTTTATTAAGTCTTAATTTACTTTTGTAAAAATACATTTTTAAATATCAAAAATATAAAAACAAGAAATATATATATATATATATATATATATTTACGTTTTTAAAAATTAAAAAGTTTGTATTTTTTTAGTTAAAAAAACTAATAGGTAATTTTTTATATATAAGTTTTTATTACATATTTTTTTATAAATTAAAAACAGAAAATTAAAGTCAGAAAAAAAAAATTTAAAATCTAAAACTGGGCCGAACCTGATCGAAGCCCAAATCTGATCTTGAATATTGGGCCATGCGATCGCATAACCCTAACACGTATAACCCATGAGACCACATGGTGTGACTGGACAGCTCTGATCCTAGTACGTACGAATTAGGGTTTTTGTTTAATAATAATAATAATTATTAATTAATTAGTTAATTAGGGTTTTGATTTAATAATATTTAGTTTTAGTTTTATTTAATTTGTAATATTAAGTTTTATTTGGTTTTATTAGTTATAAAATTAATACTTTTATAAAATAAATAATATAAAAATAATATTTTTATAAAAATTTGTAATTTTATCATATTTTTTTGTATCTTTTTATAATTTGTATATTTTAATCGTTTAATTCGTAACTTTTATAATATTTATCGTTTGTAACTAGTTTTAAGATATAGTTTTTGCCGTAGTTATTTTTATTTCTAGATTTTTAAGATTCGCCGTAAAATCCCTTAAGTGCTTTTTCTTTAGACTAAGATTTAGGTGCTCTAGAATTTTACGACATCGCTTATCGCTTAAATATTTATTAGATTTTAGTGCCCTATTAAGTAATTGCCGTTTTTCGTTTAGAATACCTTTTAAGCTTTAATATATTTAGACGCTAAGTTTCGACGCTTAATTTCTTATTTTTATTTTTCGACTGTTTGTTTTTCGACATTTGTTTTTCGACCTTTTATTTTTCGACGCGCTCTTTTTCTTTCTTATTTCTCGACGCTCTAGTTTTTAGGACATAGAATTTTCTATTTTTCTCTAAAATTTCAAAACGAAAAATTATTTTAAGCGGTTAAATTGATAGACATCCAAAATTTTCTGGTTCGTAGTAATAGTTGGATTTGTTAGTGGCGAGTTGCGGGCTTCCGATTTAAAGGGTCCTGGCTACCTGCTGCATCTATTGGCTATTCGAAATGTGGGCAAAATCAGAAAAGCCTATTAATTTGATAACTTATATAATTTTTATTTTTATAACTAATAGGATATTCAGTGAATGCACCGAGCAAAACGTTCACCACCTTTTATACGTTCACCACCTGTAACTCGATGAAGACATCTAGCCAATATTGTCGCCGTAGATTTTTCTTTAGAATCGTCATCTAGTCGACCGAGTACTCCAATTCAAATTTTCGATAATCCATTTTTTGAACCTGACCTCACAATTGAGAATTCGGAGGATATTCAGGGACAATTCAGAGATCCTGAACCACTAATCATTCCTCCTGAACCACAAATTACTCATCCAGAGATTGTCAAGGAAGAAACCATTAAATCAGAATCCTCTAGTGATTCAGATTCAACAAATTCAATCATGGAAAATCTAGAACCTCTAAGTATGGAAGATCGAATGAGAGCTACACGCACTGGCCAAGGTCACGCCATTATTAAGCCAGACATTAATGCGCCAGATTATGAAATCAAAGGACAAATCCTACACATGGTAACTAATCAATGCCAATATAGTGGTACGCCAAAAGAAGATCTGAACGAACATCTTCGAACCTTTATACTCTATTAAAAAATCAGAGAAGTTGAGGATGAATAGATATATCTCATGTTATTTCCCTGGACTTTAAAGGGAGAAGCCAAAGATTGGTTAGAATCGTTACCTGAAGGGGCGATTGATACATGGGATGTGTTAGTTGAAAAATTTCTTAAACAATTCTTTCCGGCATCTAAAGCCGTGAGACTTCAAGGAGAAATTATTACGTTCACGCAAAAGCCAAATGAAACATTATATGAGGCGTGGACAAGATTTGGAAAGTTGTTGAGAGGATGTCCTCAACACGGTTTAGATACTTATCAAATAGTACAAATATACTACCAAGGATGCGATATTACTACACGCAAAGACATCGACATAGCAGCTGGTGGTTCCATTATGAAGAAAACCACAACCGAAGCTTACAAAATTATTGATAACACTGCCTCCCACTCTCATGAGTGGCACCAAGAAAAAGATATCTTTCGTTCATCTAAAGCGGCTAGAGCCGATTCTAGCCATGACTTTGATTCCGTTTCTGAAAAAATAGATGCTTTCGAGAGACGAATGGAAAAGATGAATAAAGATATTCACGCAATACGAATCAGTTGTGAGCAATGCGGTGGACCACACTTAACGAAAGATTGTCACATTGAGCAAATGATGGAACAACGTGAGAATGTTTCCTACATGAACCAAAGGCCAGGAAATAATTATCAAAATAATTATCAACCGCCAAGGCCAAACTTCAATCGAAATCAAAACATTCTTTACAATCCAAATGGACCTAACAATAACTCGTACAACCAACAAGGTCCGAATAACCAACCAACTCAAAACAACACTTTCAATCAACAAAGACCTAGCTTGTATAAACCACCACAACAAACCGAAGAGAAAAAGCCAAATCTGGAAGAAATGATGGCAAAGCTAATGGAATCTCAAACACAATTTATTACATCTCAAACCCAAACAAATGAGAGGTTTGATCAGTCATTAAGAACTCAACAAGCTTCCATTTTGAATCTAGAAAAACACGTAGGTACTCTTGCTAGCATGATGAGTGAGAGGGAATAAGAAAAGCTACCGAGTAATACTGAAGTAAATTCTCGGAATGAGAATGTTAATATGGTTTTAACAAATTCTGAAAAACCAGCTCCAGAAGATGGGAAGGTTTTAGATGTGAGTAACAATGAAGAAGTTACACCACCACCACCCGAGTATGTAAAGCCAGTGGTGGCACCCTATAGACCACCCATCCCATTTCCAAGAAAAGGAGTTGAGTATGAGCAAGTAATAGGTAATAAAATTTGTGATACCTCTGGAAAGAAAAAGAAGAAGAATAAGAAAGTGCAAGAAACAAAAACTGTAAAGATAAACCCGGTGAAGACAGTTCCACCAAAACCTCCACCCAGAGTGGGTGATCCGGGTGAATTTATTATTCCTTGTCTACTTAGTGATTGTGTCGTGTATGATGCACTAGCAGATTTAGGTGAGAGTGTGAGTGGTATGCCTCTTTCATTATATAAGAGATTATGAGTAGGTGAGTTAAGTCTAACAGAGATGAGTGTCCGACTCTTTGATCAAACCATTAGGCACCCAGTTGGAATTGCTGATAACCTACCCATTCAAGTGGGTAATTTAACCTTTTTAGTCGAATTTATTGTCATTGACATAGAAGAGGACTCAAACATTCCTCTAATTTTAGGTCGACCATTCTTAGCGTCCACCGGAGCATTATTTGATGTAAGAGAGGATAGAATGACACTTAGTAATGATGAAAAATCGATCACCTTTGTGAGTCGAATGTCTAAATCTCCACCAACCAAAACCGTTGAACCAACAAAAATGATTGGTAAGAACCATATTGTTTTACCAACTCCAACGGTAGTGCTTAACAATAATAAAACGTCTAAGTGTGGGGAAGATGAAGTAACACCTAATGATGACCTGATAACAAAGAACCCCGTTGTTGATACGAAATTAAATGACCCCGTTATTAATAGTTCAATGAAGAAACTTATTAAACGGATTCGCGATGCTAGAACCAAGGGGAACTTTAAGTTATGTAACCGGTTAGTATCCAATCTATCGCCTAAAGAAAAGACGAAACTAGTTGAATTTGTGGATATTACACAGGAATCCGACCAATGGCTTAAAGCAAAAGTCACAGATATGCAAGTTGATTATGGTCCAAGAGAAATTGACAATGAAGTTAATCACAATTTCGACACCACAGTTACCTAAGTGTGGGGAGATTCAAATGTTTTAAGAAAAAAAATTGATGTCCAGAGTTAGTTGTTCTGTTCTCGTGTAGTTTCGAGAATGGAATCCGATTGGTATTTTCCACTAGCAGACACTAAAGAACTAGTTTTCTCCCCCCATTCTGAATTTTTGTTTTGTAGGTTTTGTATGAAATTAATAACCATTTTTAAATTTAAGTTTTGTGTGAATTTAAAAGCAAAAAATTACTTTATTTCATTAAGTTTAAAAAATGATTTCTAAAAATTCATCGTAAGTTGAAGACTAGGTCATGGAACCGAAATTACTTTACCCGAGGGTGGGGCGAAAAATTTTGTTATCATTATTTTTAATTTTATTGATCTAAAGTATATAAAAAAAAAATTAAAAAACCCAAAAATCTTTGCTTTTAAAAAAATCGCTTTAAAAACGACAAACTGTAAATTTTGTCGAGGGACGGACTAAGTAAACATACCGAAACTATCTAAAGTAAAAAGAAACAAAATTTTAAAAAAAAATTATCCATTTAAATTGTTTTAATAAATAAAGGTTTTATATATATATATATGTATATATATATATATATATATATATATATATATATATATATATATATATATATTATATGTTTGTAGTTTATCTTTTGTACAAAACAGGGTAAAACAGCGCACTTTCAAAGACTGACATTAAGTTCAGCAAAAGCTACTAATTTTGACGACAAGACACAAAATATCAAATTTGATATAAAATAATATGTTTGCAAACTCGGTATTTTTAATCACTTTTCTACACTAATCACCCTCATGAATTTATAATTATAGTCTGATTTCATGCAAATGAGGGTATTGCATGATCTCAAGTGTGGGGAAGGGTTATAAATTTTCTCGGGTTTACACTTAGTTTAATTGCCAAATTTTGTGAAAATTTGAAAAATTTTCAACTAAATGAATTCAAAATCATGTTTATACATATTTATGAACGATAAAACTAGGTGTTAATGCCGAAATTATTGTTACCTTGGAGAGAACATAAATGGAGAAACAACCCAAAACATTAGAATTCATTTAAAATGGAATAGAGGAGAATAAAAAGGTAAAGAAAAAAAAATAAAAGCTAAGTGTGGGAAGAATTTACCAAGTTATTTAAAACACATATCACATATGCTTGTAAAAGATTATTACAGGTACTTTTGTTTTGGACGATTTTAATCAGTTTTACCTAATTTAGTGTAATATATTTGAAAGAAAGATGGATCTGCATGATGAATCAATTCCATCATTAAAAGGAAGTAAAGTCTTCCGAAAAAGACACGCGCTTCTTGATTTAGGTCAGGAAGTTGTCGTCCAGACCAGCTGTAGGTTGACGAAAAATCTAGAAAAGTCATCTCTAAAATTAGCAGGAAATCCACGGACCTCAGCATCAAACAGGGTCGCCAAGTGGTCAGACTTATCCTAACCATGAGAGGATCTGTCTCGTAAAATGGGGAGGGCGCCGTGCAAATTAGCTTGATAAGACTAATGAATCAGACCCCCAGAAAGGATAATCTCCTTAAAAGATTAAAAATCAGCTTTTAAGCCTGATATTACTCAATCCTTGAGATTGACTTTAAAAGATTGAGAATTACAAACTCATGGAATTCGATGATATCTAAACTCGAGCTTGAACGAGAAAATATTTTGATCAAAATTACAAACCGATTTGTTTTCTGAAAACCTATTTTCAATGCGTTCATTACCATTGAACGTAAAATCCTAAGAATTCACTGGAATTCATTAGGTCACCTGAACCAAATCGGGTGTCAATCGTAAGAACGGTGGTTGCATAGCATGGTCGAAGACAGGACCTTCTGCCAGACCGAAAAATTATAGGGCGATCTTTACTATTGCTCCTACAAAGGATAGTAACTGCATCCGACACGTTGTGGACCATGAACATCTGCATGTCATTAGACATTGCCTTAACAGTTGCTTGTTCAACGCTTTCCTTTACAACCTGATGTTATGCGAGGTGTATACGAAATAGTTATATTTTTACAACAAAATACTATTAAATACGATACAATTTTACACAAGTTATTTATTTATTTATAGAGTGGATATACCTAAACCTTGCTACAACACTTATAGGCAGTGTACCTAATCATACAGTAGTTTAGTTTTTAGTAAGTCCGGTTCGTCCACAGGGAAATCGCCAAGTTTAACGCTATATTTTTAAAACTATATTTGTAAATAAATATATATATTACAATTATTATTATAAAAGGGGGTTTTTACCGTTTAATGACCGGTTTGTCAATTTTAAAACATTAGTCGCAGTTAAAACCTAATGTAAAATATACAAAATAAATATAACTTAATTTAAAGCGTAAAGTAAATAACGATAATGAAATTGCGATAAATAAAAGTGCGATAAAATAAAATTTGCGATAATTAAAAGGTACGATTAAATATGAAATATATAAATTATGCTTATTTAAACTTCCGTAATCATGATGTTTGACGTGTTGATTTTAGTTTATTACCATGGGTTAATTGTCCTTTATCCTGGATTATTCAATATGTCCGTCTGCTTTTTGTCCATAACAGTCCACTAGTCATAAATATAAAGTGCGAGTGTCCTCATCAAATTATCCTTATATCCGAAGTCAAATATTCCAACTAATTGGGGACTTAAACTATAATTACACCAAGTGTCCTTGTATATAATTCACCCCTGTTTTAATAAGTCCATTAACTATTAATTCATTCCCGTGTCCGGTTAAATGAACGATTATTAGTACTTATAAATATCCCGCCCATCTTGTCCGATCGAGTGTATATGGTTATTTATAGGTATGTCCAATTGTAAATCTTTATATTAAATTAGCAAACTATCATTTAATTAAACAAATATAAAGCCCATTAATAGCCCATAGTCTAATTTCCACAAGTGTCGTTCTTTTGTCCAAACCCCAATTATGGTACAAAGCCCAATTACCCCGTCTTTAATATTTAGCCCAACATCATGATTACTTCAATTTAAATAAGCATAATAATAACTTAGCTACGAGACATTAATATAAAAAGGTTGAACATAACTTACAATGATTAAAAATAGCGTAGCGTTACACGGACAAAATTTCGACTTACACCCTTACAACATTCGCTAACATACCCTTATTATTAGAATTATAATTAAAATTAAAATATAAATTATAAATATAAATATAAATTTTACGTATGAAGAGGAAGAAAAAGATGATGAATTTTGATCAGAATTCGGGTTGCTTTATAGCCAGAGTAGAATTTTGGGGCTCCGCGACTCGCGGCAAAAACCCCTTCAAACTCCGCGAGTCGCGGAGGATGTATTTACAGCTCACACCCTTGGAGTTTCTCTGCCGACGGTTTTATATATATAAATATAATATATATATAATTAATATAATTAATTATATATTATATTATATTTATATACATAGTTAACTTGTAATTTTTAGTCCGTTGCGTCGAGCGTTAAGAGTTGACTCTGGTCCCGGTTCCGGATTTTCGAACGTCCTTGCGTACAATTTTATATTTTGTACTTTGCGTTTTGAATCTTGTACTCTTGTAATTTCGAGACGTTTCTTATCAATAATTGGAACCTTTTTGATTGTCTTTTGTACTTTTGAGCTTTTTGGTCGTTTGCGTCTTCAATTCGTCGAATCTATCTTTTGTCTTCACCTTTTATTATTTAAACGAATATCACTTGTAAATAGAACAATTGCAACTAAAAGCTTGTCTTTCTTGAGGAATAATGCTATGAAATATATGTTCGTTTTTAGCATTATCATTGATTATTTGAACATTTACCTTCGTGTGACCATTTTCCGCATTTATAACATATTTCAAGGTGTCGTGCTCTTCTTTTTGTTGCGAATTTTGATTTTCCTTTTCCAAAATGTATTTTATGATGATCTTTCCTGAGTTCTTTTCTTACTCCGTCCATTTTTTCTCTTATGAATGATACCAGTTCACTCGGAAGTGTGTCATTATTACGTTTAGTAATCATAGCATGTAGCATTAGACCATGGTTCAGATCAAAGGAATTCTTCATCTCATAAAACCTAAAAAAAATAAAAATTCAGAATGGGGAGAGAAGACTAGTTCTTTAGGGTCTGCTAGGGAAAGACCATACGGATTCCATTTTCGGAACTACACGAAAACAGAATATCTAACTCTAACAGAAATATATATTACCCTAAAAAGATTCGAACCTTCCCACACTTAGTTAGCTGTGGTGTCGAAATTGTGATTAACTTCATCTTCAACTTCCATTAGATTATCTATGTAATGTTTAACTCTGTGACCATTAACTTTAAATTCAATCCCATTTGAATTTATTAACTCTACTGTTCCATATGGGAAAACTCTTTTGACTATGAATGGTCCAGAGCATCTTGATTTCAATTTTTCAGGAAATAGCTTGAATCTTGAATTGAAAAGAAGAACTCTGTCTCCTTCTTTAAATTCTTTTAAACTTCTGATTCTTTTATCATGCCATTTCTTCGTTCTTTCTTTATAGATCAACGAATTTTCATATGCTTCATGTCTTAATTCTTCTAATTCATTTAATTGACTTAACCGTAGACGTCCAGCTTCATGTAAATCAAGATTACATGTCTTCAAAGCCCAAAATGCTTTGTGTTCAATTTCTACTGGAAGATGACATGCTTTTCTGTAAACGAGTCTGAAAGGTGTGGTTCCAATTGGAGTTTTGTAGGCTGTTCTAAAAGTCCAGAGTGCATCCTCCAATTTCATGGACCATTCATTCTGATTTGATCCTACGGTTTTCTCTAGAATACGTTTTAATGCTCGGTTGGTATTTTCAACTTGTCCACTTGTTTGTGGATGATAAGCGGTTGAGATTTTATGAGTTACTCCATATCTTTTGAGAGCTTTCTCAAGTTGATTATTACAAAAATGAGTACCCCGATCACTTATTAAAGCTTTCGGTGTTCCAAACCTAGCAAAAAGACATTTTAAAAAGTTGACTACAACTCGTGCATCGTTAGTCGAGAGAGCTTGTGCTTCTGCCCATTTAGATACATAATTAATGGCAACGAGAATGTAGAGATTATTATGAGATTTTGGAAATGGACCCATAAAGTCAATACCCCAAACGTAAAATACTTCACATACTTGAATGACATTTTGTGGCATTTCATCACGTTGACTTATTTTTTTGGCCCTTTGACAAGCATCACAGGATTTGCAAAGAAGGTGTGCGTCTTTGAAAATTGTAGGCCAATAGAATCCAGCATCGTAAACTTTTCTTGCTGTGAGTTGAGGCCCATAATGCCCTCCTGTTGGTCCTGTGTGACAATGGTTTAAGATTTGACTGGCTTCATCCCCGAATACACATCGGCGTATTATTCCATCGGGACAACTTTTAAACAAATGTGGATCTTCCCAGAAATAGTGTTTTATATCACTAAAGAATTTTTTTCGTTTTTGGTACGACAACCCTTTTTCAAGGAATCCACATACTAAGTAGTTTTCATAGTCTGCAAACCATGGAATTTTATTATAATCTATCTTCAATAGATATTCATCAGGAAAGTTGTCTTGTATGGCCTATTCATTTAGAACTTCTAATTCGGGATTTTCAAGACGAGAAAGATGATCAGCGGCGAGATTTTCTGCTCCCTTTTTGTCTCGGATTTTGATGTGTGCGAGGTGTACTAGGAAATAGTATTAATTTTTATAACGAAATACTATTAAATACGATACAATTTTACACAAGATATTTATTTATTTATAGAATGGATATACCTAAACCTTGCTACAACACTTATAGGCAGTGTACCTAATCGTACAGTAGTGTAGTTTTTAGTAAGTCCGGTTCGTTCCACAGGGAAAATTAAACAAGCTTAACGCTATATTTTTAACTTATAATTGTTAAAATACAAAAATATATATAAGTAGTATTATTATTATTATAAAAGGGGGTTTTTACCGTTTAATGACCGGTTTGTCGATTTTAAAACTTTAGTTGCAATTAAAACCTAATGTAAAATACTAAAAATAAATGCAACTTAATTTAAAGCGTAAAGTAAATAACGATAATGAAATTGCGATAAATAAAAATGCGATAAATAAAAAGTATGACAATTAAAGAGTACGATAATTAAAAGTGCAATTAAATACAATGACAATAAATAAAAGTGCGATAATTAAAAGTGCAATTAAATATAAAATAAAGGAAATTAAATATGAAATAAAGGAATTATGCTTATTTAAACTTCCGTAATCATGATGTTTGACGTGTTGTTTTTAGTTTATTCCCATGGGTTAATTGTCCTTTGTCCTGGATTATTCGATATGTCCATACGGATTTGTCCATAATAGTCCATCAGTCATAAATATAAAGTGCGAAAGTCTTCGTCAAATTATTCTTATTCCCGAAGTCAAATATTCCAACTAATTGGGGATTCGAATTGTAACAAGGTTTTAATACTTTGTTTAATGAATACACAAGGTTATCGACTGCGTGTAAACCAAGGTTTTACTACTTTGTTAACAATTACACCAATTACCCTTGAATGTAATCCACCCCTGTTTCAACAAGTCTATTAACTATTAATCCAGTTCCGTGTCCGGTAAAATGAACAATTATTGGTATTTATAGATATCCTGCCCACCGTACCCAGTCAAGCGTATGTGGTTATATATAAATACGTCAAATTATAAGTCTATATATTAATTTAATGAGGTATCATTTAGTTAATATAAAACCCATTAATAGCCCATAGTCTAATTTCCACAAGTGTCGTTCTTTTATCCAAACCCCAATTATGGTACAAAGCCCAATTACCCAATTTTAATATTCAGCCCAACATCATGATTACTTCGGCATTAAATAAGCATAATAATAACTTAGCTACGAGACATTAATTTAAAAATAACATTAACCATAACTTACAGTGATTAAAAATAGCGTAGCATTACACGGACAGAATTTCGACTTATATCCTTACAACATTCGCTAACATACCCTTATTATTAGAATTTAAAATTAAAATTAAAATTAAAATATAATATATATATATATATATATATATATATATATATATATATCTATATATATATATATATATATATCTTTACGTATGAATGAGAAGAGAAAAAGATGATGGATATTGAACCAAAACACGCGAATTTATAGCAATGTGGCCTGCTCCCTACTGCCATGCGATCGCATGGCAAATGCTCTTCCAGGCCATGCGATCGCATGGCTCCTTTTTCCAGCTCACATGAGTTTGTTTCTTTGGTTGCCGACGTTTTATAATAATATATATAATATATAAATAATTTTAAGAATTATTTAAATATTATATTATATTCGTGTGCATAGTTTACTCATAATTTTTAGTCCGTTGCGTCGAGCGTTGAGAGTTGACTCTGGTCCCGGTTCCGGATTTTCGAACGTCCTTGCGTACAATTTAATATCTTGTATTTTGCGTTTCGCTTCTTGTACTCTTGTAATTTTGAGACGTTTCTCATTAATAATTGGAACCACTTTGATTGTATTTTGTACTTTTGAGCTTTTTGGTCGTTTACGTCTTCAATTCGTCGAATCTGTCTTTTGTCTTCACCTTTTATTATTTAAACGAATATCACTTGTAAATAGAACAATTACAACTAAAAGCTTGTCTTTCTTGAGGGATAATGCTATGAAATATATGTTCGTTTTTAGCATTATCAAATATTCCCACACTTGAGCGTTGCTTGTCCTCAAGCAATACAGTCTTGAAATAAAAATACTAGAATCACTTCTTTATTCTTCACACTTTGTACATCAGTGATTTTTATACGGCGGTATAAGCAATGGTAGTAACGTTGTGGTTTACAGTCCCACATGACTATAAAAATTTAGATCCTTTAAGGAAATTGGATCTTTATGAAAACATTTGATCTTTTGAAAATTTAATCTAGCTTTTACCCTAGATAAGTTTTTCGGAATAACCCTTCACTGGTGTTTGCAAATTGTTTTTGTGGGTTTGGTGGGTTTCAGATTTGAAAATTTTAGCTCAAAACTTGCGATTTTGTGTCACCCACTTACTAACCTTGTATTGGGAAAGCAACACGTCCAGTATACTTGTTCCGTATATTACTTTTCGGTAAACTACCGTCCGGTTGTAAAGGAAAGCTTTGAACAAGCAACTGTTAAGGCAATGTCCCCTGACATGCTTTTAATTATGGTCTATAACGTGTCGGATGCAATTACTATCCTTGGTAGGAGCAATAGTAAAGCTCACCCTTATAATTTTTCGGTCTGGCACAAGGTCCTGTCTTCGACCATGTTATGTAACCACCATTTTTACGGTTGACACCCGATTTAGTTCAGGTGACCTAATGAATTCCAGGTGAATTCCTAGGATTTTACGTTCAATGGTAATGAACGCATTAAAAATAGGTTTTCAAAAAACAAATCGGTTTGTAATTTTGATCAAAATATTTTCTCGTTCAAGCTCGAGTTTAGATATCATTGAATTCCATGAGTTTGTAATTCTCAATCTTTAAGGTCAATCTCAAGGATTGAGTAATATCAGTCTTAAAAGCTGATTTTTGATCTTTAAGGAGATTATCCTTTCTGGGGGTCTGATTCATTAGTCTTATCCAGCTAATTTGCACGGCGTCCTCCCCATTTTACAAGACAGATCCTCTCATGATTAGGATAAGTCTGACCACTTGACGACCCTGTTTGATGCTGAGGTCTGTAGATTTCCTGCTGATTTTAGAGATGAATTTTCTAGATTTTTCGTCAACCTACAGCTGGTCTGGACGACAACTTCCTGACCTAAATCAAGAAGCGCGTTTCTTTTTCGAAAGACTTTACTTCCTTTTAATGATGGAACTGATTCATCGTGTAGATCCATCTTTCTTTCAAATATATTACAATTTTCCGGGTAAAATGGTTAATTTTGTCCAAAATAAAAGTATCTTTGTACAAAATATGTGATATATGTTTTAAAGAACTTGGTAAATTTTCCCACACTTGGCTTTTATTTTCCTTTTTATTGCCCTCTATTCCATTTTAAATGAATTCTAACATTTTGGGTTGTTTCTCAATTTATGTCCTTTCCGAGGTAACAATAATTTCGGTATTAATACCTAGTTTTATCGTTCATAAATATGTATAAACATGATTTTGAATTCATTTAATTGAAAATTTTGAAAATTTTACTAGAATTGGGTAGTCAGTATATAAGACTAGGGCTGTTCTTTATTATCAGAGAGCACTAGATTCTAATATAACTACTCCTTTACTAGCATTTTTAATGGTAACCAAGTGTATAAGTTAAAATTTTAAAAATCCGAAAGAATTTAACCCCTTCTCACACTTAAGATCTTGCAATGCCCTCATTTGCAAGAAATCAGTAACAATTTAAATTATTTAGGGTTATTAGCGTAGAAAAATAATTAAATTTTACCAAAGTTTCCAAACATATTGGCGTTTGTTTGCTGAATGATAAATGGTGCACATCATTTGTTCATTCCGTCTTGTTGTTATATCTTATTTGTTTTTCGTTTTATCATCAAAAGTACTAGCTTTTGCTGAACTTAATGCCAGTCTTTGAAAATTTCGCTGTTTTACCCTGTTGTGTACATGAAATAAAATACATACAATACAAATATAAACATGCATGGTAATTTGAAATGAGACTTAAAATCCCACTTTCAAATCAAATATGAAATATTAGTACAAAATAAAAATATTAAACATTAAAAGTATCATAATATAATGTGTTTAAACATAAACAAACAGAAATAATAAAAATAAAAATCATAAAAATTACCAACAGGAACTAAATCAATCTGGATAGGGGTTCCAGTTCATGTCGTCATCTGGGTTCCATGGTTGGTGATAGGTGTACTGGTATGCCTGGTTAGGGTCGTAGAGAGTATATGGTGGTCTCATCTCGGGCTGGTGTTGAGGATAGTAAGCTGGTCGGGTTGGAACATAGTGCTCCTGAAGTGACAGCCGGCTCATAATCTGACGCTGATGATAGTCCCATCTATCATGCTGTTGTTGCCTGGAATGCTCGTAATCATTCCGGGCTTGCCACTGCTCCATCCGATGAAATCTCTTCGCGTTTGTCATGTCTACCTCATCTACACGCTGTTAGACATCAGTCATAGCCTCCCGAATAACATCCCTAATGTCATCCGCTTCCTCCATCTCCTCATCTGAGCCTCTCTCTTCCTGAGGATGACTACCTTCATAGGGTATTGCCTGGTTGCGTCTACTCTTTAATACCTTAGCACCCGCATAAACCCTCAATCCCAAAAGCTCAACCTGTTCTCTACATTCCAAAAGTGGACCCCCTTGGTCCTTATCTACACCTAAATACTCTCCAATGAGAGTAACAAAAATACCTCCTCCAATTATCCCCCCTTCCTGTATTCCTTCCACCATCTTAGACAAATAAAAACCAACACAGTAAGGGATATTAACAAAGTCTCTTGGGTCTCGAATACACTTTAGGTAAAATAAATCATGTAAGGTCATTTTCTCCTTGTTGTGACCTCTCTGTGTAATCGAGTTAGCCAAAAATATATGAATTATACGAAGCTCGGCTTTGTTAATATGTAAGTAGGTATGTGTTCCTGCCCGCCCAAAAACATTATAATCTGACATACGCCTCCAGACGGTGTTCGCGTCAAAATTCCAATCTACCCTTTCACCACGATAAATCAAATTCATACAATCGGGTAGTAGTAATTCAGATGTGTATATATCTGCAAATCCCTGGCCATGTCCAGCATGGACATCCTGTACATCCTACGGCCAAGTATAAACCTAAGAAAACTTCTATCATCTAACCTATCTACATCTACATTTAATGCTATAGTACTCATCAGCTCAACACTCCATTCCTTATATACAGGTCTACGCATGGTGAATAAACGTTCCCAATCGGTAAAAGAAGAACTGCCATACCTTTGGATCAAATGATCCCTAACACGGTCAGCTAGTTGGACCCTTTCTAAAGGATTTCAATCAATTACCCTAGGCACCTCTACATCTTTCTTTACTAATTTGAATTTATTACTTTGATATGCTGGGTAATCTCTCCAGCTTCTATCGAATCTCAGATTAGGATGCAATGTATGGTCAGGAATCGTTGGGTATTCTACTGGCGGATGCATCGGAATTACTATGAATTCATTAGCAAACTGTAGCGGATCATAATAAGGTACATGTTGATCAGGCTAATGTTGTTGTTCCTGTTGTGGTTCTTGTTCAGGTTCTGGCTCGTATTGCGGCTCATATTCTGGTTCAGGTTCTTGTTGTGGTTGTCTAGATGATGATGAAGCACCAGCAGTATCAGTTTTCTGCAAAACACATCAAACACAAAATTTGTGCATCCAAATATGCATTAGTGTTAGCAAAATAACAAGTTAAATTAATCACAATAACATGTTCAATCAAAATTAAACTTATACACATTTTCATATTTTTTTTACAATTCTACACTTTTTCAAATAAGCTCATATGAAAATGTATACAAAGTTCATAAGCATTTAACTCAAATAACATGTCAAAACAACCTTTACTAGCAATTAAACAAGTCTCTAATGACAATTATATCAAATTAATCAAGTTCATGAATTTTAGACTTAAAAAGTCTACTTTAATCTACAAAAAGCATGTTTAGGATCAATGTTTGGATCATTTAGCTACCTAAACATGTTACACTACTTAATTTAGCAATAATTCATGACAAAAATTGGCCATAACCTGTTTATATCAAAAAGCCCCGAATTGCTCAAGAACACAAACCCTAGATTTCTAAAATTTTTGAAGTTTTTGGCTTCAAATCATGTTAAATAGCATCAATCTAGGTTATACATGCATAAAATACTAACAATTTAACTCTAATTACACTAGAAATTAACAAAATCAAATTAGGTAAAATATTAGTAATTATCACAAAAACTAGAAAATTTATGAGTTTAGGGGTGTAATTTTTACCTTTTTGTTGAAGAATCTGAACCTAGGCATGATTAGAGCAAGAAATTTGACGAATTACGGTAAAAAATGATGAAATTTGGTGAGGTTTTGAGAGAATTTCATGTGTATATGTGTGTGTTTGTGAGGAGACAGAACAGACCCGCTGGTCTTTTGATTCTGGCCAATTTTTCAGCTCCATGCGATCGCATGGAGTTGAAGTTCAAAACCCATGCAATCGCATGGATCTAGTATTTTTTTTTATTTTTTATTTTATAAAACCTTACACTTTTTAAAACATATAATTAAATTAAATTTTAAAAATTTGTTTCTTTTTAGGATGAGGGCGTTTAGGAACGATGTCCTAGTCCGTCCCTCGACAAAATTTTAAAATTTGTCAATTTTAAGCGCAGTATTAAAAGCAAAGGTTTTTGGGGTTTTTAAATGTTTTTGGCATACTTTAATTCAATAAGATTAAAAATAATGATAATAAAAGTTCTCGTCCCTCCCTTGGGTAAAGCAATTTCGGTTCAATGACCTAGTCTTCAACTTACGATGAATTTTAAAAATCATATTTTTAACTTAACGAAATAAAGTAAATTTTTGTTTTTAAATTCACACAAAACATAAATTTAAAATGCATAAAATTAAAAATTCATTTTATTAAAATTTTAAAAAAATCACACCAAATTTATATTATACTTTTGTTTTTATACATACAAACTTATATTAAAAAAAAAATATTAATTTTTCAAATATTTACAAACTTAAATATATTGATTTTAAAAAGTTTACAATAATATTTTAATATTAATTTTAAAAACAAAGTAAAAATAAAATTAAAAATCTTTTTGGTATTTTATCCCACTTTAATCAATCAAATATTTTCAAAAATATACGCCCCTCTTTTCGGTAAAGTAATTTCGGCTATATTACCTAGTTTTACTCTTGACAAAATTTTGAAATATTTTGGGTTGATTGATTAAAGATATTTATACCTTAAGAATAAACGGTAAATTTCGCAGTGATGTAATAAATTTTTTTATGATATCAATAATTTTGGTCGCAAAACCTAATTTTATTGAATACCAATTTAATACTTTATAGCGAACGATTTAGCGTTTATTATCAAAAGGTTAAAAGCAATAAAAATAAAAATAAAAACTGTACATACTTACCTGTGAAATAGAATTCTTAGTGACCTGCTTTAGCCCACTCATAAGATAGTCGGACTAATTGGTTTTCCATAGCTACATAGGCGTAACCTCGAGCATTCAACGTTTTTTTTCGAAACATATGAACGGTCCATCTCTGCATAAAGTAACGAATTCGGTATTGGAATATGTCTGATTCGTCGAGCATTTTCCTTCGTGTGACCATTTTCCGCATTTGTGACATCTTTCAAGGTGCCGTGCTCTTCTTTTTGCTGCGGATTTTAATTTTCCTTTACCAAAATGTAACTTATTATTTTCGTTCCTGGATTCTTTTCTTACTCCGTCCAATTTACCTCTGATTAATAATACCAATTCACTTGGAAAGGTGTCATTATTACGTTTAGTGATCAAAGCGTGTAGCATTAGACCATTGTTTAGTTCACAGGAAGTCTTCATCTCGTAAAACCTAAATAAAAATAAAAATTCAGAATGGGGGAAGAAGACTAGTTCTTTAGGGTCTGCTAGGGAAAGACCATTCGGATTCCATTCTCGAGAACTACACGAAAACAGAATATCTAACTCTAACAGAAATACATATTACCCTAAAAAGATTCGAACCTCCCCACACTTAGTTGAAATTGTGATTAACGTTATTTTCAATTGGATCATCAACAACTTGTATATCTTTGACTTTTATTTCAATCCATTTGTTGATTTCCTCCGTAACTTTCACAAATTCAACTATCATCGCCTTTTATTTTGGCGATAAATTGGATATTAATCGGTTACATAACTTAAAGTTTCCCTTAATCCTAGCATCGTGAATCCGTTTATAAAGTTTCTTCGTTGAACTGTTAAAAACGGGTTCATCTAATTTCGTATCATCAACGGGGTTTTTTGTGATTGGATCATCATTAAGTGTTTCTTCATCTTCCCCACACTTATTCGTTTTTATTGGTTTAACAGTTTTGGTTGGTGGAGATCTAAACTTTCAGTTCACAAAGGTGATCGATTTATCACCATCCCTAAGTGTCATTCTTCCTTCTCTTACATCAATGAATGCCTCGGTAGTTGCTAAAAATGGGCGACCTAAAATTAGATGAATATCGAGGTTTTCCTCCATATTAATCACTATGAAGTTTGCAACAAAGGTCAAACTTCCTACGTTAACAAGTAAATTATTTGCTATTCCAACCGGGTGTTTAATGGTTAGGTCAAATGATTGAACACCTATTTTGGTTGGTTTTAATTTACCCATTCCTAATCTTTTGTATAAGGAAAGAGGCATAATATTTGCACTTGCTCCTAAATCTGCGAGTCCATTATATACAGCACCATCATTAAGCAAGCAAGAAATGATAAATTCACCCGGGTCTCATGCTTTAGTAAGTCGAGTTGGTTTGTAAACCTTTTTCGAGTGTTCTTTTCTTGGTTCTTTCACTTCTATTTGAACTTCTTGCTCACATTTTTCTTCGTTTCTTGGAATGGGAGGTTTGTATAAGAATTCTTCTTCATCACTCCAATTTGAATCCTCCCTATTTTTCAATTTTGATTTTTCATATGTTGTTGATAACATATTTATATTTTCATTTTGAAGGTTTTCTTGGGTGGTGAAATTATGATTGACTTCATTGTCAACTTCCATCGGACCATGTATGTAATGTTTAACTCTGTGACCATTAACTTTAAATTCAATTCCATTTGAATTTATTAACTCTATTGTTCCATATGGAAAAACTCTTTTGACTATAAATGGTCCAGACCATCTTGATTTATATTTTCCAAGAAATAGCTTGAATCGTGAATTGAAAAGAAGAACTCTGTCTCCTTCTTTAAATTCTTTTGAACTTCTGATTCTTTTATCATGCCATTTCTTCGTTCTTTCTTTATAGATTAATGAATTTTCGTATGCTTCAAGTCTTAATTCTTCTAATTCGTTTAGTTGACTTAATCGTAGACGTCCGGCTTCATGTAAATCAAGATTACATGTCTTCAAAGCCCAAAATGCTTTGTGTTCAATTTTTACTGGAAGATGACATGCTTTTCCGTAAGCGAGTTTAAAAGGTGTGGTACCAATTGGAGTTTTGTAGGCTATTCTAAAAGCCTAGAGTGCATCCTCTAATTTCATGGACCATTCCTTCGGATTTGATCCTACGGTTTTCTCTAGAATACGTTTTAAAGCTCGGTTGGTATTTTCAACTTGTCCACTTGTTTGTGGATGATAAGCGGTGGAGATTTTATGAGTTACTCCATATCTTTTGAGAACTTTCTCAAGTTGATTATTACAAAAATGAGTACCCCGATCACTTATTAAAGCTTTCGGTGTTCCAAACCTTGCAAAAAGACGTTTTAAAAAGTTGACTACAACTCGTGCATCGTTAGTCGGGAGAGCTTGTGCTTCCGCCCATTTAGATACATAATCAATGGCAACGAGAATGTAAAGATTATTATGAGATTTTGGAAATGGACCCATAAAGTCAATACCCCAAATGTCAAATACTTCACATACTTGAATGACATTTTATGGCATTTCATCACGTTGACTTATTTTTCCGGCCCTTTGACAAGCATCACAGGATTTGCAAAGAAGGTGTGCGTCTTTGAAAATTGTAGGCCAATAGAATCCAGCATCGTAAACTTTTCTTGCAGTTAGTTGAGGCCCATAATGCCCTCCTGTTGGTCCTGTGTGACAATGGTTTAAGATTTGACTAGCTTCGTCTCCGAATACACATCGGCGTATTATTCCATCGGGACAACTTTTAAACAAATGTGGATCTTCCCAGAAATAGTGTTTTATATCACTAAAGAATTTCTTTCGTTTTTGGTACGACAACCCCTTTTCAAGGAATCCACATACTAAGTAGTTTGCATAATCTGCAAACCATGGAATTTTATTATAATCTATCTTCAATAGATATTCATCAGGAAAGTTGTCTTGTATGGCCGATTCATTTAGAACTTCTAATTCGGGATTTTCAAGACGAGAAAGATGATCAGCGGCGAGATTTTCTGCTCCCTTTTTATCTCGGATTTCAATATCGAACTTTTGTAAGAGTAAGATCCAACGAATTAATCGTGGTTCGGCATCTTGTTTCGAAAATAGGTATCTAAGAGCAGAATGGTCGGTATAGACCACCGTTTTTGCTAGAACGAGATATGAACGAAATTTGTCAAAAGCAAAGACAATAGCAAGGAGTTCTTTTTCAGTAGTTGTGTAATTCGTTTGTGCTCCTTGTAACGTCTTACTAGCATAAAATATAGGTTGAAATCATTTTTCAATCCTTTGTCCTAAAACGGCTCCCATTGCAAAATCACTTGCATCGCACATAAGTTCAAACGGTAGATTCCAATTTAGAGTTATCATAATCGGCGCATTAGTGAGTTTTTCTTTAAGAATATTAAAAGATTTGATACATTCATCTGAAAAGATGAATGGAGCATCCTTTTCTAGGAGTTTATTCATCAGAGTGGCAATTTTAGAAAAATCTTTTATGAAAGGTCGGTAAAAACCGGCATGCCCTAGAAAACTCCTAACTCCTCTAACATTGGTGGGATGCGGAAGTTTAGCAATTACATCTACTTTAGCTCTATCTACTTCAATTACTTCTTTTGAAATTTTATGTCTAAGAACGATGCCTTCTTTAACCATGAAATGGCATTTCTCCCAATTAAGTACTAGATTTGATTGTTCGCATCTAATAAGTATTCTTTCAAGATTAACTAGACATGATTCAAATGTATCACCGAAGACTGAAAAGTCATCCATGAAAACTTCCATGCATTCTTCTATCATGTCGTGAAAAATCGCCATCATGCACCTTTGAAAGGTTGCAGGGGCGTTGCAAAGTCCAAATGGCATGCGTTTATAAGCAAAAGTACCATAAGGGCACGTGAATGTGATTTTCTCTTGATCCTCGGGTGCTATTGGAATTTGAAAATATCCGGAAAAACCATCAAGAAAACAATAGTAACTATTTCCGGCTAATCTTTCTAACATTTGATCAATGAAAGGTAAGGAAAAGTGATCTTTTCTGGTGGCGTCATTTAATTTTCTATAATCAATACAAACACACCATCTTGTTACAGTCCTAGTAGGAATAAGCTCATTTTTCTCATTTGTGATGACAGTCATGCCACCATTCTTAGGTACGCATTGAACTGGGCTTACCCATGGACTATCAGAGATTGAATAAATTAAACCTGCATCAAGCAGTTTAATAATTTCTTTCTTAACAACATCTTGCATATTAGGATTTAGTCTTCGTTGGCGTTGCACATACGTTTTATGACCTTCTTCCATAAGGATTTTATGTGTGCAATACGAAGGACTTATTCCTTTAATGTCATGAATTTTCCATGCAATGGCTGGTTTATGAGCTTTTAGCACAGAAATGAGTTGAGATTTTTCATTTTCAGTAAGAGAAGACGATATTATTACAGGCAATTCAGATTCACCATGTAAATAAGCATATTCCAAATGGTTTGGAAGTGGCTTTAACTCTAATGTCGATGGTTCTTCTATCGATGATTTATATCGATATCTGTCTTCTTCTTTTAGCATTTGAATTTCTTCTGTTGTTGGTTCATATCCATTAGCCATAAGTGTAGCTAACATTTCAGTTTCATCAATTGGTTCAGTTCCTTCTCCTAAAGAACATTCTCCTGTTCCTTGTAATTCTAGAAATTCTTCTAACAATTCTGCATGTGAATCTATAGTTTGAATATAATAACATGTATCATCTGCAGATTGCGGTTGTTGCATGGCTCTATCAACTGAAAAGGTAACACTCTCGTCCTCTATACTTAGGGTTAGTTTCTTACCAAACACGTCTATTATTGCTTTGGTCGTGTTTAAGAATGGTCTTCCTAATATGAGAGGTACTCGAGAATCTTCTTCCATGTCCAGAATAACAAAATCTACTGGAAATACTAACGTACCAACTTTAACTAGCATGTTCTCCATTATCCCTCTAGGATATTTTACTGATCGATCGGCTAGTTGTATGCTTATTCTTGTTGGTTTCAATTCTCCAAGGTCTAGTTTAGTGTATAGTGAATACGGCATTAGATTTATACTAGCACCTAAGTCTGCCAATGCTTCTATTGAACTAAGACTACCCAGAAAACATGGAATTGTGAAACTTCCTGGATCTGATAATTTTTCTGGTATCTTATTCAACAGTACTGCTGAACAGTTTGCATTCATAGTAACAGCCGAGAGTTCTTCCATTTTCTTTCTATTTGTGATTAGATCTTTCAGAAATTTAGCATATCTAGGCATTCCTGAAATCACATCAATGAAAGGAAGATTTACATTTATCTGTTTAAACATATCCAAGAATTTGGATTGCTCGGCTTCAAGTCTCTCTTTTCTCATTTTACTCGGGTAAGGAAGTGGTGGTTGGTATGGTTTAACATAAGGTTTAGCCTTAACTGTTGAAATGTCCCGTTCTTATTGATTAAAAACGTTCCATATTAATTGATTTCGTTGCGAGGTTTTGACCTCTATATGAGACGTTTTTCAAAGACTGCATTCATTTTAAAACAAACCATAACCTTTATTTCATCAATAAAGGTTTAAAAAGCTTTACGTAGATTATCAAATAATGATAATCTAAAATATCCTGTTTACACACGACCATTACATAATGGTTTACAATACAAATATGTTACAACAAAATAAGTTTCTTGAATGCAGTTTTTACACAATATCATACAAGCATGGACTCCAAATCTCGTCCTTATTTAAGTATGCGACAGCGGAAGCTCTTAATAATCACCTGAGAATAAACATGCTTAAAACGTCAACAAAAATGTTGGTGAGTTATAGGTTTAACCTATATATATCAAATCATAATAATAGACCACAAGATTTCATATTTCAATACACATCCCATACATAGAGATAAATATCATTCATATGGTGAACACCCGGTAACCGACATTAACAAGATGCATATATAAGAATATCCCCATCATTCCGGGACACCCTTCGGATATGATATAAATTTCGAAGTACTAAAGCATCCGATACTTTGGATGGGGTTTGTTAGGCCCAATAGATCTATCTTTAGGATTCGCGTCAATTAGGGTGTCTGTTCCCTAATTCTTAGATTACCAGACTTAATAAAAAGGGGCATATTCGATTTCGATAATTCAACCATAGAATGTAGTTTCACGTACTTGTGTCTATTTTGTAAATCATTTATAAAACCTGCATGTATTCTCATCCCAAAAATATTAGATTTTAAAAGTGGGACTATAACTCACTTTCACAGATTTTTACTTCGTCGGGAAGTAAGACTTGGCCACTGGTTGATTCACGAACCTATAACAATATATACATATATATCAAAGTATGTTCAAAATATATTTACAACACTTTTAATATATTTTGATATTTTAAGTTTATTAAGTCAGCTGTCCTCGTTAGTAACCTACAACTAGTTGTCCACAGTTAGATGTACAGAAATAAATCGATAAATATTATCTTGAATCAATCCACGACCCAGTGTATACGTATCTCAGTATTGATCACAACTCAAACTATATATATTTTGGAATCAACCTCAACCCTGTATAGCTAACTCCAACATTCACATATAGAGTGTCTATGGTTGTTCCGAAATATATATAGATGTGTCGACATGATAGGTCAAAACATTGTATATGTGTCTATGGTATCTCAAGATTACATAATATACAATACAAGTTGATTAAGTTATGGTTAGAATAGATTTGTTACCAATTTTCACGTAGCTAAAATGAGAAAAATTATCCAATCTTGTTTTACCCATAACTTCTTCATTTTAAATTCGTTTTGAGTGAATCAAATTGCTATGGTTTCATATTGAAATCTATTTTATGAATCTAAACAGAAAAAGTATAGGTTTATAGTCGGAAAAATAAGTTACAAGTCATTTTTGTAAAGGTAGTCATTTCAGTCGAAAGAACGACGTCTAGATGACCATTTTAGAAAACATACTTCCACTTTGAGTTTAACCATAATTTTTGGATATAGTTTCATGTTCATAATAAAAATCATTTTCTCAGAATAACAACTTTTAAATCAAAGTTTATCATAGTTTTTAATTAACTAACCCAAAACAGCCCGCGGTGTTACTACGACGGCGTCCGGTTTTACGGTGTTTTTCGTGTTTCCAGGTTTTAAATCATTAAGTTAGCATATCATATAGATATAGAACATATTTTTAGTTGATTTTAAAAGTCAAGTTAGAAGGATTAACTTTTGTTTGCGAACAAGTTTAGAATTAACTAAACTATGTTCTAGTGATTACAAGTTTAAACCTTCGAATAAGATAGCTTTATATGTATGAATCGAATGATGTTATGAACATCATTACTACCTTAAGTTCCTTGGATAAACCTACTGGAAAAGAGAAAAATGGATCTAGCTTCAACGGATTCTTGGATGGCTCGAAGTTCTTGAAGCAGAATCATGACACGAAAACAAGTTCAAGTAAGATCATCACTTGAAATAAGATTGTTATAGTTATAGAAATTGAACCAAAGTTTGAATATGATTATTACCTTGTATTAGAATGATAACCTACTGTAAGAAACAAAGATTTCTTGAGGTTGGATGATCACCTTACAAGATTGGAAGTGAGCTAGCAAACTTGAAAGTATTCTTGATTTTATGTAACTAGAACTTGTAGAATATATGAAGAACACTTAGAACTTGAAGATAGAACTTGAGAGAGATTAATTAGATTAAGAAAATTGAAGAATGAAAGTGTTTGTAGGTGTTTTTGGTCGTTGGTGTATGGATTAGATATAAAGGATATGTAATTTTGTTTTCATGTAAATAAGTCATGAATGATTACTCATATTTTTGTAATTTTATGAGATATTTCATGCTAGTTTCCAAATGATGGTTCCCACATGTGTTATGTGACTCACATGGGCTGCTAAGAGCTGATCATTAGAGTGTATATACCAATAGTACATACATCTAAAAGCTGTGTATTGTACGAGTACGAATACGGGTGCATACGAGTAGAATTGTTGATGAAACTGAACGAGGATGTAATTGTAAGCATTTTTGTTAAGTAGAAGTATTTTGATAAGTGTATTTAAGTCTTTCAAAAGTGTATAAATACATATTAAAACACTACATGTATATACATTTTAACTGAGTCGTTAAGTCATCGTTAGTCGTTACATGTAAGTGTTGTTTTGAAACCTTTAGGTTAACGATCTTGTTAAATGTTGTTAACCCAATGTTTATAATATCAAATGAGATTTTAAATTATTATATTATCATGATATTATCATGTATGAATATCTCTTAATATAATATATATACATTAAATGTCTTTACAACGATAATCGTTACATATATGTCTCGTTTAAAAATCATTAAGTTAGTAGTCTTGTTTTTACATATGTAGTTCATTGTTAATATACTTAATGATATGTTTACTTATCATAGTATCATATTAACTATATATATATCCATATATATGTCATCATATAGTTTTTACAAGTTTTAACTTTCGTGAATCACCGGTCAACTTGGGTGGTCAATTGTCTATATGAAACATATTTCAATTAATCAAGTCTTAACAAGTTTGATTGCTTAACATGTTGGAAACATTTAATCATGTAAATATCAATCTCAATTAATATATATATAAACATGGAAAAGTTCGGGTCACTACAGTACCTACCCGTTAAATAAATTTCGTCCCGAAATTTTAAGCTGTTGAAGGTGTTGACGAATCTTCTGGGAATAGATGCGGGTATTTCTTCTTCATATGATCTTCACGCTCCCAGGTGAACTCGGGTCCTCTACGAGCATTCCATCAAACCTTAACAATTGGTATCTTGTTTTGCTTATGTCTTTTAACCTCACGATCCATTATTTCGACGGGTTCTTCGATGAATTGAAGTTTTTCGTTGATTTGGATTTCATCTAACGGAATAGTGAGATCTTCTTTAGCAAAACATTTCTTCAAATTCGAGACGTGGAAAGTGTTATGTACAGTCGCGAGTTGTTGAGGTAACTCAAGTCGGTAAGCTACTGGTCCGGCACGATCAATAATCTTGAATGGTCCAATATACCTTGGATTTAATTTCCCTCGTTTACCAAATCGAACAACGCCTTTCCAAGGTGCAACTTTAAGCATGACCATCTCTCCAATTTCAAATTCTATATCTTTTCTTTTAATGTCAGCGTAGCTCTTTTGTCGACTTTGAGCGGTTTTCAACCGTTGTTGAATTTGGATGATCTTCTCGGTAGTTTCATGTATAATCTCCGGACCCGTAATCTGTCTATCCCCCACTTAACTCCAACAAATTAGAGACCTGCACTTTCTACCATAAAGTGCTTCAAACGGCGCCATCTCAATGCTTGAATGGTAGCTGTTGTTGTAGGAAAATTCTGCTAACGGTAGATGTCGATCCCAACTGTTTCCGAAATCAATAACACATGCTCGTAGCATGTCTTCAAGCGTTTGTATCGTCCTTTCGCTCTGCCCATCAGTTTGTGGATGATAGGCAGTACTCATGTCTAGACGAGTTCCTAATGCTTGCTGTAATGTCTGCCAGAATCTTGAAATAAATCTGCCATCCCTATCAGAGATAATAGAGATTGGTATTCCATGTCTGGAGACGACTTCCTTCAAATACAGTCGTGCTAACTTCTCCATCTTGTCATCTTCTCTTATTGGCAGGAAGTGTGCTGATTTGGTGAGAGGATCAACTATTACCCAAATAGTATCAAAACCACTTGCAGTCCTTGGCAATTTAGTGATGAAATCCATGGTAATGTTTTCCCATTTCCATTCCGGGATTTCGGGTTGTTGAAGTAGACCTGATGGTTTCTGATGTTCAGCTTTGACCTTAGAACACGTCAAACATTCTCCTACGTATTTAACAACACCGGCTTTCATACCCGGCCACCAAAAATGTTTCTTGAAATCCTTGTACATCTTCCCCGTTCCAGGATGTATTGAGTATCTGGTTTTATGAGCTTCTCTAAGTACCATTTCTCTCATATCTCCAAATTTTGGTACCCAAATCCTTTCAGCCCTATACCGGGTTCCGTTTTCCCGAATATTAAGATGCTTCTCCGATCCTTTGGGTATTTCATCCTTTAAATTTCCCTCTTTTAAAACTCCTTGTTGCGCCTCCTTTATTTGAGTAGTAAGGTTATTATGAATCATTATATTCATAGATTTTACTCGAATGGGTTCTCTGTCCTTCCTGCTCAAGGCATCGGCTACCACATTTGCCTTCCCCGGGTGGTAACGAATCTCAAAGTCGTAATCATTCAATAATTCAATCCACCTACGCTGCCTCATATTCAGTTGTTTCTGATTAAATATGTGTTGAAGACTTTTGTGGTCGGTATATATAATACTTTTGACCCGATATAAGTAGTGCCTCCAAGTCTTTAATGCAAAAACAACCGCGCCTAATTCCAAATCATGCGTCGTATAATATTTGTACTATTTGACAAGTGTCTAAACCATGTTGCGGTATATATAATACTTTTAACCCCATTTAAGCATCAGTTGCGGTTTTCTTCATAATGGAACCACCAGCTGCTATATCGATGTCTTTTCGTGTAGTGATGTCGCATCCATGGTAGAATATTTGTACTATTTGACAAGTGTCTAAACCATGTTGCGGACATCCTCTCAATAACTTTCCAAATCTTGTCCAAGCCTCATATAGAGTTTCATTTGGCTTCTGTGTGAACGTAACAATTTCTCCTTGAAGTCTCACGGCTTTAGATGCCGGAAAGAATTGTTTGAGAAATTTTTCAACTAAAACGTCCCATGTATCAATCGCCCCTTCAGGTAACGATTCTAACCAATCTTTGGCTTCTCCCTTTAAAGTCCAGGGAAATAACATGAGATATATCTGTTCATCCTCCACTTCTCTTTTTTTAAATAGTGGGCAGATCCTATTAAAGGTACGAAGATGTTTATTTGGATCTTCCTTCGGTGCACCACTAAATTGGCATTGATTAGTCACCATATGTAGGATTTGTCCTTTGATTTCATAATCTGGTGCATTAATGTCAGGTTGAGTAATTGCGTGACCTTGGCCAGTGCGTTTAGCTCGCATTCGGTCTTCCATACTTAGAGGTTCCAGATTCTCCATGATTGAATTTGTTGAATCTGAATCACTAGAGGATTCTGATTTTAATGATACCGCAATCCGCATGCGCACCTGCAAATCTATGCGGGCACCCTCTAGGGTGTGTATGCGTGTGCTCAGGTGCGTTATGCAGTATGCGAATTCGTATCTAATGCCTTTGTTCCTGAAACAGCGATTACTTGGCTATCAAGTAAATATCTTTTCCATAATTACATCCGTGATTCGGGGGAGTTTGTTATGGAAAGGATTGCCATTATCTCGGATGGTTCTAGAATTAGGGTTTGCCTATATATACAAACCCTAACTATCATTCTAAACATCGTCACATTACGTAACTACCATCTGCCACATGCCTTATGTAATTAAGCATCATTCTTCGTCTCTTCAAGGTTAACAGGTTAGTTCTTTATTAAGCTAGCACCTACAACCTTATTTGGGGCCTTCCGATCAGCGACCGCTATCGAAGGTGGACTTAATCACTTGGCCACCCCACCGACATCATCATGTCGACCATGGTTATTCACGGTAGCCGGACCGGAGAGCCTTGTTCTAAGATCCTTAAACCCCACTAATGCATTGAGCAGGCATGTTAAACCCAATGGTAAAAATATGCATGATCAAGTGGTGCTTTCATTGAGAGTTGAACTAGTTCAAGACTGTTTAATTGCTTTCTCTTTTAAAAGGTTTTGAATTATAAGGCTTATTGTTCACGAAATTTTTTGAATTTTTTCTTTTCACAATATCATGACTTCCAGGGACTCGTCGGAACGTACTCAAACGGATAATCAAAACACACCATCTGGCAGTCAGCATATGCAGGCTACGACTACGGGGGCGGGATACGCGCCATATCTTCCACCTGTATCCGGCGAGCCTTTTCAGAGGTATAAGCCGATATATCCAGATGGGATCACACCGCCAAGGGCAAACTCGCCAGTTACCACTACGCGGTTGGATTTTTCCGCAGTGGATCCAAGAGTCATCTTGGCAGGCACTAGAGGTGAAACAGTAGGCCCGCACGTAGTATGCTGCGGCCAGGTACCTATTTATAGTATCACGGTTTCAATCCCTCTGCAGACGCAGAGTGTTCAGCAGAATTCATCGTTTACACCGTTGCAACCTTGGCAACCACCGCGTCCAATTTCGCAGTTTTTGACTCCTATGGATGCGCAGGCATTACTTAATAGTTGGGGGTTCGGTGTCATTCCGGATACCAATTCTCATTGGACGCCGATAACCGCAGAACAGCAAAGCACTGCGCATACGATTGGGCTTATAGCAGCATATCCCCAGGTCTCGCAGGCATCTGCGCCACAGGTTTCGATACCTTTTCAGATACCCGTATACTCTGCGCCGGCAAGCCTGCCTTCTTTTCCAAATCAGACTTGGTTGTATCCGCAGACGCCAGGGCAGCCCTGGCAAAATATTCAGGGGCAAGCGAATCTCGCAGGCCAATTTATGCAGGCGGCACCTTCTGACATGGTCCACCTGTTTTCATAACCTGATTTTGTTCAGGATATGATGAGGCGTTTCTTCGCAGGGCTCAAAGGTGACCCGGTTAAACCACCTTTTGAGCTACCAAAAACTTTTGATAAGTTTCCTCTGCATATAGCTACATATCCGTTTCCATCTGCGCTAAAGATACCTCATACATTAGGTACTTACAATGGCTTAACTGATCCGGATGACTTCTTACAGCGTTTTGAAGGCGCAATGCGCACTCAAGGTTGGGTGGATCCGGTTGCGTGTCAGATATTTCCAATGACACTGCAGGGTATTGCTCGTGAATGGTTTAATAAACTGCCGGTGGGTAGTATAGCCGGGTTTACGGATCTGCGGACGAAATTCTTGCTGCAATATCAGAATCAGAGGCCACGCAAACGCACTCATATTGAATGTCATGATATTGTGCAGAAATCCAAGGAATCTTTGGGTGAGGCGTCTGCGCATACCAGATCTGAAACCAGAGCAACAGATTTCCAGACTCATACATGGTATAAATTCAGAATGTCATCCAACACTGGTAAGGCGTCTGCGCCATACAGTCCTAACAACTTATGCTGAGGCGCTTAATGAATGCCACGACTATATGCGGAGTGGCAAAGATAATGATATCCCAACGGCTAGCTCACGTGATCAAAATCGTGGTAACAACTCTCGCGGAAGGTACCCTAGCGGTGGTCCTATCAGGAATGATAAAGGGAAATCAAGTGGCAATTATCGAAACAATAATAAGCGCGGCATCAATAATCAAAACTATGCACTGCTTAAAAGTTTGTCTAAAATGCCAAAAGAAATTTTGGCAACCGAACCGGTATGCGCAACCTTTGCGGTTCCAACTTCGCTTACAGAATTTGGTAAGCGGGATAAAACAAAGTATTGCGAATTCCATGACGATTACGGGCATGACACTAATCGATGCAAAAACTTGATGGAACGAGTGCTCGAGGCACTACGCGCAGGTAAATTGGATCACTTAAAACCACCTAAGAAGGACAAGGGAAAATACGCAGAGGAATGTTCGAAGGCTAAAACTTTCGCATGGCAAAAAGTTGATAAAGCAAAAAACGCTGACTTAACCATCAATATGGTCGACGCAGAGAAAGTTTGCCAGCGGAGAAAGTACAATGATCATCATGACTGGGAACTTCTCCCAATCACGTTTCCTCCTGTAATGTCAATCGATACAGTTAACGAGCCCATTATCATCAAGTGTCGTATCCCTACTTGCGGAGTACAAATTAAACGCATGCATGTTGACACCGGGAGTGGCGTCGACATTATGTACGAACATTGCTATCGTTTCCTTCCTGCAGAAGTTAGGACGCAGCTACGCCAGTCTGATGTTACGTTATCTGGGTTCTCCGGAGAAAGCTCATGGCCGATAGGGCGGATAGAGCTGATGGTAGAGCTTGCGAATGACAGGAATCCACAGATGGTCAGACATGAGTTGGTTGATTTTTATGTGGTCCGATCGACTTCGCGTTATAATGCGCTGCTAGGAAGAAACTTCATACGGCGTTTTAACATTATACCATCAGTGGTGCATGGCTTGATTAAGTTTCCTACAGTGGGAGGCGTTGCCACGATTGCATCATGATAATGCTAAAAACGAACATATATTTCATAGCATTATTCCTCAAGAAAGACAAGCTTTTAGTTGCAATTGTTCTATTTACAAGTGATATTCGTTTAAATAATAAAAGGTGAAGACAAAAGACAGATTCGACGAATTGAAGATGCAAACGACCAAAAAGTTCAAAAGTACAAAAGACAATCAAAGAGGTTCCAATTATTGATAAGAAACGTCTCAGAATTACAAGAGTACAAGATTCAAAACGCAAAGTACAAGATATTAAATTGTACGCAAGGACATTCGAAAATCCGGAACCGGGACCAGAGTCAACTCTCAACGCTCGACGCAACGGACTAAAAATTACAAGTTAACTATGTATATAAATATAATATAAAATATAATTAATTATATAAATTATATATATATATTATATTTATATAATAAACCGTCGGTAAACAAAGAGCCAAAATGGAGTGAGCTGTATTTACAAACTCCGTGACTCGCGGAGTTTGAAGGCAAAAAGGGCCGCGAGTCGCGGAGCCCCAAATTCTGAAACTCCCTATAAAAGCAAACGAATTCTGATCGCAAAAACCAACATATATATCCATCCTCTCTATATCTATACGTAAATATTTATATTTATATTTTAATTTTAATTTTAATTTTAATTTTAATCCTAATAATAAGGGTATGTTAGCAAATGTTGTAAGGGTGTAAGTCGAAATTCTGTCCGTGTAACGCTACACTATTTTTAATCATTGTAAGTTATGTTCAACCTTTTTAATTTAATGTCTCGTAGCTAAGTTATTATTATGCTTATTTAATCCGAAGTAATCATGATGTTGGGCTAATTACTAAAATTGGGTAATTAGGCTTTGTACCATAATTGGGGTTTGGACAAAAGAACGACACTTGTGGAAATTAGACTATGGGCTATTAATGGGCTTTATATTTGTTTAACTAAATGATAGTTTGTTAATGTTAACATAAAGATTTACAATTGGGCGTCCCTATAAATTACCATATACACTCAATCGGACACGATGGGCGGGGTATTTATATGTACGAATAATCGTTCATTTAACCGGACACGGGAATGGATTAATAGCCACTAGAATAATTAAAACAGGGGTGAAATTATGTAAAAGGACACTTGGCATAATTAATAACAAAATATTAAAACCTTGGGTTACACTCAGTCGACATCCTGGTGTAATTATTAAACAAAGTATTAAAATCTTGTTATAGTTTAAGTCCCCAATTAGTTGGAATATTTAACTTCGGGTATAAGGATAATTTCACGAGGATACTCGCACTTTATATTTATGACTGATGGACTGTTATGGACAAAAACCAGACGGACATATTAAATAATCCAGGACAAAGGACAATTAACCCATGGGCATAAAACTAAAATCAACACGTCAAACATCATGATTACGGAAGTTTAAATAAGCATAATTCTTTTATTTCATATTTAATTTCCTTTATTTTATATTTAATTGCACTTCTAATTATAGCACTTTTATTTATTGTTATTATATTTAATTGCACTTTTAATTATCGTACTTTTTAATTATCGCAAGTTTATTTTTTCGCACTTTTATTATTCGCAATTTCATTATCGTTATTTACTTTACTCTTTAAATTAAGTCTTGTATTTATTTATTATTTTACATTTGGTTTTAACTGCGACTAAAGTTTTAAAATCGACAAACCGGTCATTAAACGGTAAAAACCCCCCTTTATAATAATAATATTACTTATATATATATTTGTATTTTTACAAAAGTAAACTAATATAGCGTTAAGCTTTGTTTAAAGATTTTCCCTGTGGAACGAACCGGACTTACTAAAAACTACACTACTGTACGATTAGGTACACTGCCTATAAGTGTTGTAGCAAGGTTTAAGTATATCCATTCTATAAATAAATAAATATCTTGTGTAAAATTGTATCGTATTTAATAGTATTTTCTGCTAAAATGTAATAGTATTATATACACTCCGCTACCACATCAAGTATTTTTGGCGCCGCTACCGGGGAATCGCTTAAAAGCCGGAAGCGCTGTAGTGACCCGAACTTTTCCATGTTTATATATATTAATTGAGATTGATATTTACATGATTAAATGTTTCCAACATGTTAAGCAATCAAACTTGTTAAGACTTGATTAATTGAAATATGTTTCATATAGACAATTGACCACCCAAGTTGACCGGTGATTCACGAACGTTAAAACTTGTAAAAACTATATGATGACATATATATGGATATATATATAGTTAACATGATAATATGATAAGTAAACATATCATTAAGTATATTAACAATGAACTACATATGTAAAAACAAGACTACTAACTTAATGATTTTTAAACGAGACATATATGTAACGATTATCGTTGTAAAGACATTTAATGTATATATATCATATTAAGAGATATTCATACATGATAATATCATGATAATATAATAATTTAAAATCTCATTTGATATTATAAACATTGGGTTAACAACATTTAACAAGATCGTTAACCTAAAGGTTTCAAAACAACACTTACATGTAACGACTAACGATGACTTAACGACTCAGTTAAAATGTATATACATGTAGTGTTTTAATATGTATTTATACACTTTTGAAAGACTTCAATACACTTATCAAAATACTTCTACTTAACAAAAATGCTTACAATTACATCCTCGTTCAGTTTCATCAACAATTCTACTCGTATGCACCCGTATTCGTACTCGTACAATACACAGCTTTTAGATGTATGTACTATTGGTATATACACTCCAATGATCAGCTCTTAGCAGCCCATGTGAGTCACCTAACACATGTGGGAACCATCATTTGGCAACTAGCATGAAATATCTCATAAAATTACAAAAATATGAGTAATCATTCATGACTTATTTACATGAAAACAAAATTACATATCCTTTATATCTAATCCATACACCAACGACCAAAAACACCTACAAACACTTTCATTCTTCAATTTTATTCATCTAATTAATCTCTCTCAAGTTCTATCTTCAAGTTCTAAGTGTTCTTCATAAATTCCAAAAGTTCTAGTTTCATAAAATCAAGAATACTTTCAAGTTTGCTAGCTCACTTCCAATCTTGTAAGGTGATCATCCAACCTCAAGAAATCTTTGTTTCTTACAGTAGGTTATCATTCTAATACAAGGTAATAATCATATTCAAACTTTGGTTCAATTTCTATAACTATAACAATCTTATTTCAAGAGATGATCTTACTTGAACTTGTTTTCGTGTCATGATTCTGCTTCAAGAACTTCGAGCCATCCAAGGATCCGTTGAAGCTAGATCCATTTTTCTCTTTTCCAGTAGGTTTATCCAAGGAAATTAAGATAGTAATGATGTTCATAACATCATTCGATTCATACATATAAAGCTATCTTATTCGAAGGTTTAAACTTGTAATCACTAGAACATAGTTTAGTTAATTCTAAACTTGTTCGCAAACAAAAGTTAATCCTTCTAACTTGACTTTTAAAATCAACTAAACACATGTTCTACATCTATATGATATGCTAACTTAATGATTTAAAACCTGGAAACACGAAAAACACCGTAAAACCGGATTTACGCCGTCGTAGTAACACCGCGGGCTGTTTTGGGTTAGTTAATTAAAAACTATGATAAACTTTGATTTAAAAGTTGTTATTCTGAGAAAATGATTTTTATTATGAACATGAAACTATATCCAAAAATTATGGTTAAACTCAAAGTGGAAGTATGTTTTCTAAAATGGTCATCTAGACGTCGTTCTTTCGACTGAAATGACTACCTTTACAAAAACGACTTGTAACTTATTTTTCCGACTATAAACCTATACTTTTTCTGTTTAGATTCATAAAATAGAGTTCAATATGAAACCATAGCAATTTGATTCACTCAAAACGGATTTAAAATGAAGAAGTTATGGGTAAAACAAGATTGGATAACTTTTCTCATTTTAGCTACGTGAAAATTGGTAACAAATCTATTCCAACCATAACTTAATCAACTTGTATTGTATATTATGTAATCTTGAGATACCATAGACACGTATACAATGTTTCGACCTATCATGTCGACACATCTATATATATTTCGGAACAACCATAGACACTCTATATGTGAATGTTGGAGTTAGCTATACAGGGTTGAGGTTGATTCCAAAATATATATAGTTTGAGTTGTGATCAATACTGAGATACGTATACACTGGGTCGTGGATTGATTCAAGATAATATTTATCGATTTATTTCTGTACATCTAACTGTGGACAACTAGTTGTAGGTTACTAACGAGGACAGCTGACTTAAGAAACTTAAAACATCAAAATATATTAAAAGTGTTGTAAATATATTTTGAACATACTTTGATATATATGTATATATTGTTATAGGTTCGTGAATCAACCAGTGGCCAAGTCTTACTTCCCGACGAAGTAAAAATCTGTGAAAGTGAGTTATAGTCCCACTTTTAAAATCTAATATTTTTGGGATGAGAATACATGCAGGTTTTATAAATGATTTACAAAATAGACACAAGTACGTGAAACTACATTCTATGGTTGAATTATCGAAATCGAATATGCCCCTTTTTATTAAGTCTGGTAATCTAAGAATTAGGGAACAGACACCCTAATTGACGCGAATCCTAAAGATATATCTATTGGGCCTAACAAACCCCATCCAAAGTATCGGATGCTTTAGTACTTCGAAATTTATATCATATCCGAAGGGTGTCCCGGAATGATGGGGATATTCTTATATATGCATCTTGTTAATGTCGGTTACCGGGTGTTCACCATATGAATGATATTTATCTCTATGTATGGGATGTGTATTGAAATATGAAATCTTGTGGTCTATTATTATGATTTGATATATATAGGTTAAACCTATAACTCACCAACATTTTTGTTGACGTTTTAAGCATGTTTATTCTCAGGTGATTATTAAGAGCTTCCGCTGTCGCATACTTAAATAAGGACGAGATTTGGAGTCCATGCTTGTATGATATTGTGTAAAAACTGCATTCAAGAAACTTATTTTGTTGTAACATATTTGTATTGTAAACCATTATGTAATGGTCGTGTGTAAACAGGATATTTTAGATTATCATTATTTGATAATCTACGTAAAGCTTTTTAAACCTTTATTGATGAAATAAAGGTTATGGTTTGTTTTAAAATGAATGCAGTCTTTGAAAAACGTCTCATATAGAGGTCAAAACCTCGCAACGAAATCAATTAATATGGAACGTTTTTAATCAATAAGAACGGGACATTTCAGTTGGTATCCGAGCGTTGGTCTTAGAGAACCAGAATTTTGCATTAGTGTGTCTTATCGAGTTTGTTAGGATGCATTAGTGAGTCTGGACTTCGACCGTGTTTACTTGAAAAATGATTGCTTAACAAATTTTGTTGGAAACTATATATTTTTAACATGTGAATATTATGTGATATATTAATCTCTTAACACGTTTGATATTATGTGATAGATGTCTACCTCTAGAACAAGTCCCATTGACTCACCTAATAATAATGAAGAGTCGAATGTAAATTGGAATGATTCGTGGACTGATTCACAAGTTCCCGAAGAGGAACCGGAAGAAGAGTCGGAACCGGAAGAAGAATCGGAACCGGAAGAAGAATCGGAACCGGATGAAGAAGTAGAACCGGTGGGGGAAATAATAAAACGGTTAAGTAAAAGAAAATCCTCAACCAACCGACCAAGGTTAATTATGGTCAATGGTGTTTCCGCCAAGGAAGCAAAATATTGGGAGGATTACCAATTCTCCGATGAATCGGATTCCGACGAGAATTCCGATGATGTTATAGAAATTACCCCAACTGAATTTAAAAAGGCAAAAGAAAATAATAAGGGAAAGGGCATAAAAATAGAGAAATCTAATTCCAACCCCGATGAACTTTATATGTATCGTCAACCCCCGAAGTCCTTAAGTTGTAACAATGACCCGGGAACCTCTAAACCACCAGATTTTTCTAAACCAATGTGGAAAACGACGGCTCGTATTAGGGGAACATCATATATCCCTAGAAACTTGGCAAAACGAACCAAAACCGAAGAAGAAGAAACAAGTGAGTCGGAATAAGATAGTTGTATTCGTGTGGTGTAATATATGTAATATAGTATGCTTATACTTTATGATATATGTAAAAATTGCTTGTATTAATAAGTATTTTTTTTTATGAATCTAACTCTTGTCTATTTTACAGTATAAAAACACAAAATGGATAGACAACCCAATATTTTAAGAGACCTACCCGGAGACATGATTGATGAAATCTTGTCTAGAGTCGGTCAGAATTCTTCGGCACAACTATTTAAGGCGAGATCAGTTTGTAAGACATTCGAAGAACGTTCCAAGAATGCCTTGGTTTATAAAAGGCTTTCGTTCGGAAGATGGGGGATATCACATTGGGAAACCCATAAGTTACGATGTGTTTACTTTGACGCATATATTGCGGGGAACCCAAATGCTATTTTACGCAAAGGGTTAAGAAATTATTTTGACTCAATATATCCGAATATTGGACTTCGTGATTTAGAAAAAGCGGCTAACATGCAACATAAAGAAGCATGTTATGCTTACGGATTAGTAATGTTCGCTTCTCACCAAAGTGAGAACAAAAACATCGGGCTACAACTATTAAACAAAACGTTTCCACAAGTGACGGAGTCGGTAATTGGGGTAAGAAATGAGGTTTTTAGATTATTACGGGACTGTTGGACATTACGTAACCCTCGTCCCTTTGACGACGTTACAACACGCTGTCTTATCAACGGCCATAACGGTTATGTTCCACAAGACCAAGGATGGGAAGTAGTCCTAGTAAAACCAGAATGCATGACTTGTTTCTAGACGTATGAATTACGTGTCTTTATTGCCTTTGCTGAACGACTTGTGTACTAGCTAGAATTGTCTTCACAACTATCTTGTATTAAAGTTATTGTGTGCTATATTTCATGCTTTATGTAAAATAAGCGGTATTGTAAGTTTGTAAAATATTGTATAAAAGTTTGAACGCGAAATATTATTATAATCAGTTTTTCATATAGAATTGTAGTAGTTGAATTGTATATTAGCTACTAAGTATGAACTTAACGGGTAGGTACTACCCGAATTTAAACTTATAAAACGCTAATATGAAGAAAAAGCTTTTATAAATGAGTTCATATTATGCTACGAAATACTATTAACTACTCTTAATATTCTGTATGATTAACTTGTTCCATTTGACTATTTTGAAGGAAATGGCACCGACTACTCGACACACCGTGAATATGAATGAAGAGGAATTCCGTACTTTTCTAGCTTCAAACATAGCCGCAGTACAGGCTGCGCTACATACCAACAATAACCTTGGATCTAGCAGTACAGGAAATCGTGTAGGATGCACCTACAAAGAATTCACTGCCTGCAAACCTTTGGAATTTGATGGAACCGAAGGACCGATCGGATTGAAACGGTGGACCGAGAAGGTCGAATCGGTGTTTGCCATAAGTAAGTGTACTGAAGAGGACAAAGTGAAGTACGCTACACATACCTTCACAGGTTCTGCGTTAACATGGTGGAATACCTATCTAGAGCAAGTGGGACAAGACGATGCGTACGCACTACCGTAGTCAGCATTCAAGCACTTGATGAACGAGAAGTACCGTCCCAGAACCGAGGTCAATAAGCTCAAGACAGAACTTAGAGGGTTACGAACCCAAGGATTTGATATTACCACGTACGAAAGACGATTCACAGAATTGTGCCTATTGTGTCCGGGAGCATTCGAAGATGAGGAAGAGAAGATCGACGCGTTTGTGAAAGGATTACCAGAAAGAATCCAAGAAGATATAAGTTCACACGAGCCCGCCTCCATACAACAGGCATGTAGAATGGCTCACAAACTAGTGAACCAGATTGAAGAAAGAATTAAAGAACACTCTGCTGAAGAGGCCAATGTGAAGCAAGTCAAAAGAAAGTGGGAGAAAAACGGTGATAAGAATCACCAATACAACAACAACAACAATTACAACAATAATCGCAACAATTATCCCAACAATCGCAACATCAATCGCAACTACAACAAACGGCCCAACAACAACAACAACAACAACAACAGCAACTACAACAATCATCCCAACAACAATAATAACCGCAACAACAACAACAATCAGAAGCAGCTATGCCAAAGGTGTGAAAAGAATCACTCGGGGTTCTGCACCAAATTTTGCAACAAGTGTAAAAGAAATGGTCATAGCGCGGCGAAGTGTGAGGTCTACGGACTAGGGGTTAATAGAACGAAAGGAACAAATGGTGTCGGAACGAGTAATGGCGGAGCAAGTAGTGTCGGAGCAAGTTATGCCAATGTAGTTTGTTATAAATGTGGAAAACCGGGCCACATTATTAGAAATTGCCCGAACCAGGAGAACACGAATGGACAAGGCCGCGGAAGAGTTTTCAATATTAATGCGGCAGAGGCACGGGAAGACCCGGAGCTTGTTACGGGTACGTTTCTTATTGACAATAAATCTGCTTACGTTTTATTTGATTCGGGTGCGGATAGAAGCTATATGAGTAGATATTTTTGTGCTAAATTAAGTTGCCCATTGACGCCTTTGGATAGTAAATTTTTACTCGAATTAGCAAATGGTAAATTAATTTCAGCAGATAATATATGTCGGAATCGAGAAATTAAACTGGTTAGCGAAACATTTAAGATTGATTTGATACCAGTAGAGTTAGGGAGTTTTGATGTGATAATCAGTATGGACTGGTTGAAAGAAGTGAAAGCAGAGATCGTCTGTTACAAAAATGCAATTCGCATTATACGAGAAAAAGGAAAACCCTTAATGGTGTACGGAGAAAAGGGCAACACGAAGCTACATCTTATTAGTAATTTGAAGGCACAAAAACTAATAAGAAAAGGATGCTATGCTGTTCTAGCACATGTCGAGAAAGTACAAACTGAAGAAAAGAGCATCAATGATGTTCCCATTGCAAAAGAATTTCCCGATGTATTTCCGAAAGAATTACCGGGATTACCCCCACATCGATCTGTTGAATTTCAAATAGATCTTGTACCAGGAGCTGCACCAATAGCTCGTGCTCCTTACAGACTCGCACCCAGCGAGATGAAAGAACTGCAAAGCCAATTACAAGAACTTTTAGAGCGTGGTTTCATTCGACCAAGCACATCACCGTGGGGAGCTCCTGTTTTGTTTGTCAAGAAGAAAGATGGTACATTCAGGTTGTGTATCGACTACCGAGAGTTGAACAAACTTACCATCAAGAACCGCTACCCACTACCAAGAATCGATGACTTATTTGATCAACTACAAGGCTCGTCTGTTTATTCAAAGATTGACTTACGTTCCGGGTATCATCAAATGCGGGTGAAAGAAGATGATATTCCAAAGACTGCTTTCAGAACACGTTACGGTCATTACGAGTTTATGGTCATGCCGTTTGGTTTAACTAATGCACCAGCTGTGTTCATGGACCTTATGAACCGAGTGTGTGGACCATACCTTGACAAGTTTGTCATTGTTTTCATTGATGACAAACTTATTTACTCAAAGAATGACCAAGAACACGGTGAACATTTGAGAAAGGTGTTAGAAGTATTGAGGAAGGAAGAATTGTACGCTAAGTTTTCAAAGTGTGCATTTTGGTTGGAAGAAGTTCAATTCCTCGGTCACATAGTGAACAAAGAAGGTATTAAGGTGGATCCAGCAAAGATAGAAACTGTTGAAAAGTGGGAAACCCCGAAAACTCCGAAACACATACGCCAGTTTTTAGGACTAGCTGGTTACTACAGAAGGTTCATCCAAGACTTTTCCAGAATAGCAAAACCCTTGACTGCATTAACGCATAAAGGGAAGAAATTTGAATGGAATGATGAACAAGAGAAAGCGTTTCAGTTATGGAAGAAAAAGCTAACTACGGCACCTATATTGTCATTGCCTGAAGGGAATGATGATTTTGTGATTTATTGTGATGCATCAAAGCAAGGTCTCGGTTGTGTATTAATGCAACGAACGAAGGTGATTGCTTATGCGTCTAGACAACTGAAGATTCACGAACAAAATTATACGACGCATGATTTGGAATTAGGCGCGGTTGTTTTTGCATTAAAGACTTAGAGGCACTACTTATATGGGGTCAAAAGTATTATATATACCGACCACAAAAGTCTTCAACACATATTTAATCAGAAACAACTGAATATGAGGCAGCGTAGGTGGATTGAATTATTGAATGATTACGACTTTGAGATTCGTTACCACCCGGGAAAGGCAAATGTGGTAGCCGATGCCTTGAGCAGGAAGGACAGAGAACCCATTCGAGTAAAATCTATGAATATAATGATTCATAATAACCTTACTACTCAAATAAAGGAGGCGCAACAAGGAGTTTTAAAAGAGGGAAATTTAAAGGATGAAATACCCAAAGGATCGGAGAAGCATCTTAATATTCGGGAAGACGGAACCCGGTATAGGGCTGAAAGGATTTGGGTACCAAAATTTGGAGATATGAGAGAAATGGTACTTAGAGAAGCTCATAAAACCAGATACTCAATACATCCTGGAACGGGGAAGATGTACAAGGATCTCAAGAAATATTTTTGGTGGCCGGGTATGAAAGCCGATGTTGATAAATATGTAGGAGAATATTTGACGTGTTCTAAGGTCAAAGCTGAGCATCAGAAACCATCAGGTCTACTTCAACAACCCGAAATCCCGGAATGGAAATGGGAAAACATTACCATGGATTTCATCACTAAATTGCCAAGGACTGCAAGTGGTTTTGATACTATTTGGGTAATAGTTGATCGTCTCACCAAATCAGCACACTTCCTGCCAATAAGAGAAGATGACAAGATGGAGAAGTTAGCATGACTGTATTTGAAGGAAGTCGTCTCCAGACATGGAATACCAATCTCTATTATCTCTGATAGGGATGGCAGATTTATTTCAAGATTCTGGCAGACATTACAGCAAGCATTAGGAACTCGTCTAGACATGAGTACTGCCTATCATCCACAAACTGATGGGCAGAGCGAAAGGACGATACAAACGCTTGAAGACATGCTACGAGCATGTGTTATTGATTTCGGAAACAGTTGGGATCGACATCTACCGTTAGCAGAATTTTCCTACAACAACAGCTACCATTCAAGCATTGAGATGGCGCCGTTTGAATCACTTTATGGTAGAAAGTGCAGGTCTCCGATTTGTTGGAGTGAAGTGGGGGATAGACAGATTACGAGTCCGGAGATTATACAAGAAACTACCGAGAAGATCATCCAAATTCAACAACGGTTGAAAACCGCCCAAAGTCGACAAAAGAGCTACGCTGACATTAAAAGAAAAGATATAGAATTTGAAATTGGAGAGATGGTCATGCTTAAAGTTGCACCTTGGAAAGGCGTTGTTCGATTTGGTAAACGAGGGAAATTAAATCCAAGGTATATTGGACCATTCAAGATTATTGATCGTGTCGGACCAGTAGCTTACAGACTTGAGTTACCTCAACAACTCGCGGCTGTACATAACACTTTCCACGTCTCGAATTTGAAGAAATGTTTTGCTAAAGAGGATCTCACTATTCCGTTAGATGAAATCCAAATCAACGAAAAACTTCAATTCATCGAAGAACCCGTCGAAATAATGGATCGTGAGGTTAAAAGACTTAAGCAAAACAAGATACCAATTGTTAAGGTTCGATGAAATGCTCGTAGAGGACCCGAGTTCACCTGGGAGCGAGAAGATCAGATGAAGAAGAAATACCCGCATCTATTTCCAGAAGATTCGTCAACACCTTCAACAGCTTAAAATTTCGGGACGAAATTTATTTAACGGGTAGGTACTGTAGTGACCCGAACTTTTCCATGTTTATATATATTAATTGAGATTGATATTTACATGATTAAATGTTTCCAACATGTTAAGCAATCAAACTTGTTAAGACTTGATTAATTGAAATATGTTTCATATAGACAATTGACCACCCAAGTTGACCGGTGATTCACGAACGTTAAAACTTGTAAAAACTATATGATGACATATATATGGATATATATATATAGTTAACATGATAATATGATAAGTAAACATATCATTAAGTATATTAACAATGAACTACATATGTAAAAACAAGACTACTAACTTAATGATTTTTAAACGAGACATATATGTAACGATTATCGTTGTAAAGACATTTAATGTATATATATCATATTAAGAGATATTCATACATGATAATATCATGATAATATAATAATTTAAAATCTCATTTGATATTATAAACATTGGGTTAACAACATTTAACAAGATCGTTAACCTAAAGGTTTCAAAACAACACTTACATGTAACGACTAACGATGACTTAACGACTCAGTTAAAATGTATATACATGTAGTGTTTTAATATGTATTTATACACTTTTGAAAGACTTCAATACACTTATCAAAATACTTCTACTTAACAAAAATGCTTACAATTACATCCTCGTTCAGTTTCATCAACAATTCTACTCGTATGCACCCGTATTCGTACTCGTACAATACACAGCTTTTAGATGTATGTACTATTGGTATATACACTCCAATGATCAGCTCTTAGCAGCCCATGTGAGTCACCTAACACATGTGGGAACCATCATTTGGCAACTAGCATGAAATATCTCATAAAATTACAAAAATATGAGTAATCATTCATGACTTATTTACATGAAAACAAAATTACATATCCTTTATATCTAATCCATACACCAACGACCAAAAACACCTACAAACACTTTCATTCTTCAATTTTATTCATCTAATTAATCTCTCTCAAGTTCTATCTTCAAGTTCTAAGTGTTCTTCATAAATTCCAAAAGTTCTAGTTTCATAAAATCAAGAATACTTTCAAGTTTGCTAGCTCACTTCCAATCTTGTAAGGTGATCATCCAACCTCAAGAAATCTTTGTTTCTTACAGTAGGTTATCATTCTAATACAAGGTAATAATCATATTCAAACTTTGGTTCAATTTCTATAACTATAACAATCTTATTTCAAGAGATGATCTTACTTGAACTTGTTTTCGTGTCATGATTCTGCTTCAAGAACTTCGAGCCATCCAAGGATCCATTGAAGCTAGATCCATTTTTCCCTTTTCCAGTAGGTTTATCCAAGGAAATTAAGGTAGTAATGATGTTCATAACATCATTCGATTCATACATATAAAGCTATCTTATTCGAAGGTTTAAACTTGTAATCACTAGAACATAGTTTAGTTAATTCTAAACTTGTTCGCAAACAAAAGTTAATCCTTCTAACTTGACTTTTAAAATCAACTAAACACATGTTCTACATCTATATGATATGCTAACTTAATGATTTAAAACCTGGAAACACGAAAAACACCGTAAAACCGGATTTACGCCGTCGTAGTAACACCGCGGGCTGTTTTGGGTTAGTTAATTAAAAACTATGATAAACTTTGATTTAAAAGTTGTTATTCTGAGAAAATGATTTTTATTATGAACATGAAACTATATCAAAAAATTATGGTTAAACTCAAAGTGGAAGTATGTTTTCTAAAATGGTCATCTAGACGTCGTTCTTTCGACTGAAATGACTACCTTTACAAAAACGACTTGTAACTTATTTTTCCGACTATAAACTTATACTTTTTCTGTTTAGATTCATAAAATAGAGTTTAATATGAAACCATAGCAATTTGATTCACTCAAAACGGATTTAAAATGAAGAAGTTATGGGTAAAACAAGATTGGATAATTTTTCTCATTTTAGCTACGTGAAAATTGGTAACAAATCTATTCCAACCATAACTTAATCAACTTGTATTGTATATTATGTAATCTTGAGATACCATAGACACGTATACAATGTTTCGACCTATCATGTCGACACATCTATATATATTTCGGAACAACCATAGACACTCTATATGTGAATGTTGGAGTTAGCTATACAGGGTTGAGGTTGATTCCAAAATATATATAGTTTGAGTTGTGATCAATACTGAGATACGTATACACTGGGTCGTGGATTGATTCAAGATAATATTTATCGATTTATTTCTGTACATCTAACTGTGGACAACTAGTTGTAGGTTACTAACGAGGACAGCTGACTTAAGAAACTTAAAACATCAAAATATATTAAAAGTGTTGTAAATATATTTTGAACATACTTTGATATATATGTATATATTGTTATAGGTTCGTGAATCAACCAGTGGCCAAGTCTTACTTCCCGACGAAGTAAAAATCTGTGAAAGTGAGTTATAGTCCCACTTTTAAAATCTAATATTTTTGGGATGAGAATACATGCAGGTTTATAAATGATTTACAAAATAGACACAAGTACGTGAAACTACATTCTATGGTTGAATTATCGAAATCGAATATGCCCCTTTTATAAAGTCTGGTAATCTAAGAATTAGGGAACAGACACCCTAATTGACGCGAATCCTAAAGATAGATCTATTGGGCCTAACAAACCCCATCCAAAGTACCGGATGCTTTAGTACTTCAAAATTTATATCATATCCGAAGGGTGTCCCGGAATGATGGGGATATTCTTATATATGCATCTTGTTAATGTCGGTTACCAGGTGTTCACCATATGAATGATTTTTATCTCTATGTATGGGATGTGTATTGAAATATGAAATCTTGTGGTCTATCGTTACGATTTGATATATATAGGTTAAACCTATAGCTCACCAACATTTTTGTTGACATTTTAAGCATGTTTATTCTCAGGTGATTATTAAGAGCTTCCGCTGTCGCATACTTAAATAAGGACGAGATTTGGAGTCCATGCTTGTATGATATTGTGTAAAAACTGCATTCAAGAAACTTATTTTGTTGTAACATATTTGTATTGTAAACCATTATGTAATGGTCGTGTGTAAACAGGATATTTTAGATTATCATTATTTGATAATCTACGTAAAGCTTTTTAAACCTTTATTGATGAAATAAAGGTTATGGTTTGTTTTAAAATGAATGCAGTCTTTGAAAAACGTCTCATATAGAGGTCAAAACCTCGCAACGAAATCAATTAATATGGAACGTTTTTAATCAATAAGAACGGGACATTTCAAGCGCAACACTAATATAAAAAAAAAAGATTTTTAGTTTACTTTTATTAAAATTTGTTTTTATAAAAATACGTTTTTAAATATTCGAAAATATAAAAAGAAAAACAAAAATATAAGTATTTTTAAGATTTTTTTAAATATTTAAGTTTTATAAAGTTTCTTTATTTTTATATAAGTTTTATTTAAGTATTTTGTTTTTATTTAAAACATAAAAAAACCGAAAAAAAAATTTAATATATATAAATCTATTTTTAAGATATTTTTAAAATTATAAAGTAGTTCTATTTTTATTTAAGTTTTTAAATATAAGTTTTTATTATATAAATATTTTGATATAAATAGAAAATATAAAACAGAAAAAATATAAAAAAAAAATGCGTCAAATTTAAAACTGTACCAGAGTTGAATTTTGGAACCCCGCGACTCGCGGGGTTTGCTGCTTGGAATACCGCAACTCGCGGAGCCACTCTGACACCGACAGAAACCCTAATCCTCATTTAATTAGGAGTAATTAATTATTATTATTATTTTAACCCTAATTAGTTTAATTATTATTATAATTTAGTTTAAGTTTTAATATAATTAGTATAATTAATTATAATTAGTTTTAATATATAAAAATTAATGCTTTTATAAAATAATATAAAAATAATATTTTTATAAAAATTTGTAACTTTTTACAACTTTTTGTATATTTTTATATTTTGTCCCTTTTTAATCGTTTTAGCGTAATATTTGTATTTTTAGCTCATATTTAGTTTTAAACTTAGTTTTTGCCATACTTATTTTTACTTCTAGATTTTTAGGCTTTGCCGTAGAATTCCTTAAGTGCTTTTTCTTTAGACTAAGATTTAGGTACTTTAGAATTTTGCGACGCCTTTTTAAGTTTTAGTTTCTTTTTAAGTTATTTCCATTTGGGATATAGTTTTTCCTGTAAGCTTTAATATTTTTCCGACGCGCTCTTTTTCTTTCTTATTTCTCGCTATTCTAGTTTTAGGACATAGATTTTTATTCTACTTCTTATCTGAATTTCTTAAAATTACGAAAATTTATTTTAGTGGTTAAATTGATAGACATCAAAATTTTCTGGTTCGTAGTAATAGTTGGATTTGTACGTGGACCGGGTTATTGGAGCCAAACAGTCCTCAATTATATTGAGACCAAACGAATTCTGCCCCTCTGCTGCATCTTTTGGCTATTCGAAACGTGGGCAAAATCAGAAAAGTCTATTGATTGGATAACTTATTATAATTTTTCTTTCCTTTTAAAAACTAATAGGATATTCAGTGAATGCACCGAGCAAGACGTTCACCACCTTTTGTACGTTCACCACCTGTAACTAGATCAAGACATTTAGCAAATATTACTGCCGTTGATTTTTCTTTAGAATCGTCATCCAGTCGTCCAAGTACTCCAGTTCAAATTTCCGATAATCCATTTTTTGAACCCGACCTCACAATTGAGAATCCGGAGAATATTCAGGAATGATTCGTAGATCCTGAACCATTAAATTTTCCTCCGGAACCACCAATCATTCAAACAGAGATTGTTGAGGAACGAACCATTAAATCAGAATCCTCTAGTGATTCCGATTCAACAAATTCAATTATGGAGAATCTGGAACCTTTAAGTATGGAAGACTGAATGAGAGCTAAACGCACTGGCCAAGGTCACGCAATTACTCATCCAAACATTAATGCGCCAGATTATGAAATCAAAGGACAAATTCTACACATGGTGACTAATCAATGCCAATTTAGTGGTGCGCCGAAGGAAGATCCAAATGAACATCTACGTACCTTTAATAGGATATGCACACTATTTAAAATCCGAGAAGTTGAGGATGAACAGATATATCTCATGTTATTTCCCTGGACTTTAAAGGGAGAAGCCAAAGATTGGTTGGAATCGTTACCTGAAGGGGCGATTGATACATGGGACGTTTTAGTTGAAAAATTTCTTAAACAATTCTTTCCGGCATCTAAAGCCGTAAGACTTCAAGCAGAAATTGTTACGTTTACACAGAAGCCAAATGAAACTCTATATGAGGCGTGGACTAGATTTGGAAAGTTGTTAAGAGGATGTCCGTAACATGGTTTAGACACCTGTCAAATAGTACAAATATTCTACCAAGGATGCGACATCACTACAAGGAAAGACATAGATATAGCAGCTGGTGGTTCTATTATGAAGAAAACCGAAACTGATGCTTACAAAATTATTGATAACACTGCTTCCCACTCACATGAGTGGCACCAAGAAAAAGATATCGTTAGATCATCTAAAGCAGCTAGAGCCGATTCTAGCCATGACTTAGATTCCATTTCCGCAAAGATAGATGCTGTCGAGAGACGAATGGAAAAGATGACTAAGGATATTCACTCAATACGAATTAGTTGTGAGCAGTGTGGAGGACCACATTTGACAAAAGATTGTCTCAGTATTGAATTAACAATGGAACAAAGAGAGAATATTTCATACATAAACCAAAGGCCTGGAAATAATTATCAGAATAATTATCAACCGCCAAGACCGATTTACAATCAAAACCAGAACTATAACAGAAATATTCCATACAACAACCAACAAGGTCCTAGCAATCAACAAGTATCCAATAATACTTACAACCAGCAAAGACCTAATTTTCAAAACAAACCACCACAACAAACCGATGATAAAAAGCCGAATTTAGAAGATATGATGACGAAGCTAGTTGAAACTCAAACGCAGTTTTTCACATCTCAGAAACAAACTAATGAACAAAATGCTCAAGCATTTAGAAATCAACAAGCTTCTATTCAAAATCTGGAATAAGAAGTAAGTAACCTAGCAAGGTTAATAGGTGAAAGAAAACCGGGAAGTCTACCTAGTGATACAAATGCTAACCCCCGGAATGAAACAGCTAAAGCCATTACCACAAGAAGTGGTACAACACTTAAACCACTTGAAATACCTATAACTTCTGATGAAGCTATTCCTACTCCACAAGAACCACAACCTGATCAAAATAAGGAAAAAGAACCGGTAGTTGAAAAGGTTAATGAAGATAACACAGTTAAGGCTAAACCTTATGTTAAACCATACCAACCACCACTTCCTTACCCGAGTAAAATGAAGAAAGAGAAACTTGAAGCCGAGCAATCCAAATTCTTGGATATGTTTAAACAGATAAATGTAAATCTTCCTTTCATTGATGTGATTTCAGGAATGCCTAGATATGCTAAATTCTTGAAAGATCTAATCTCAAATAGAAAGAAAATGGAAGAACTCTCGGCTGTTACCATGAATGCTAATTGTTCAGCAGTGCTGTTGAATAAGATACCAGAAAAACTATCTGATCCAGGAAGTTTCACAATTCCATGTTTTCTGGATAGTCTTAGTTCAATAGAAGCATTGGCAGACTTAGGTGCCAGTATAAATCTAATGCCGTATTCACTATACGCTAAACTAGACCTTGGAGAATTGAAACCAACCAGAATAAGCATACAACTAGCCGATAGATCAATAAAATATCCTAGAGGGATAATGGAGAACATGCTAGTTAAAGTTGGTACTTTAGTATTTCTAGTAGATTTTGTTGTTTTGGACATGGAAGAAGATTCTCAAGTTCCTCTCATATTAGGAAGACCATTCTTAAACACGGCTAAAGTAATGATAGACGTGTTCGGTAAGAAATTGACCCTAAGTATAGAGGATGAGAGTGTTACCTTTTCAGTTGATAGAGCAATGCAACAACCACAATCTGCAGATGATACATGTTATTATATTCAAACTATAGATGCACATGCAGAATTATTAGAAGAATTTCCAGAATTACAAGGAACAGGAGAATGTTCTTTAGGAGAAGGTAATGAACCAATTGATGAAGCTGAAATGTTAGCTACACTTATAGCTAATGGATATGAACCAACAACAGAAGAAATTCAAATGCTAAAAGAAGAAGACAGATATCGATACAAATCATCGATAGAAGAACCTCCGAAATTAGAGTTAAAGCCACTTCCAAACCATTTGGAATACGCTTATTTACATGGTGAATCTGAATTACCTGTAATAATATCGTCTTCTCTTACTGAAAATGAGAAATCACAACCCATTTCTGTGTTGAAAGCTCATAAACCAGCCATTGCATGGAAGATTCATGATATTAAGGGAATAAGTCCTTCGTATTGCACACATAAAATCCTTATGGAAGAAGGTCATAAAACGTATGTGCAACGCCAACGAAGACTAAATCCTAATATGCAAGATGTAGTTAAGAAAGAGATTATTAAACTGCTAGATGCAGGTCTAATTTATTCAATCTCTGATAGTCCATGGGTAAGCCCAGTTCAATGCGTGCCTAAGAAGGGTGGCATGACTGTCATTACAAATGAGAAAAATGAGCTTATTCCTACTAGGACCGTAACAGGATGGCGTGTATGTATTGATTATAGAAAATTAAATGACGCCACCAGAAAAGATCACTTTCCCTTACCTTTCATAGATCAAATGTTGGAAAGATTAGCCGGAAACAGTTACTATTGTTTTCTTGATGGTTTTTCCGGATATTTTCAAATTCCAATAGCACCCGAAGATCAAGATAAAACCACATTCACGTGCCCTTATGGTACTTTTGCTTACAAACGCATGCCATTTGGACTTTGCAACGCCCCTGCAACCTTTCAAAGGTGTATGATGGCGATTTTTCATGACATGATAGAAGAATGCATGGAAGTTTTCATGGATGACTTTTCAGTCTTCGGTGATACATTTGAATCATGTCTAGCTAATCTGGAACGAATGCTTATTAGATGCGAACAATCAAATCTAGTTCTTAATTGGGAGAAATGCCATTTTATGGTTAAAGAAGGCATCGTTCTTGGTCATAAAATTTCAAAAGAAGGAATTGAAGTGGATAGAGCTAAAGTAGATGTAATTGCTAAACTTCCACATCCCACCAATGTTAGAGGAGTTAGGAGTTTTCTAGGGCATGCCGGTTTTTACCGACGTTTCATAAAAGATTTTTCTAAAATTGCCACTCCTATGAATAAACTCCTAGAAAAGGATGCTCCATTCATCTTTTCTGATGAGTGTATCAAATCTTTTAATATTCTTAAAGAGAAACTCACTAATGCGCCGATCATGATAACACCAAATTGGAATCTACCATTTAAACTAATGTGCGATGCAAGTGATTTTGCAATGGGAGCCGTTTTAGGACAAAGGATTGAAAAATGATTTTAACCTATATATTATGCTAGTAAGACGTTACAAGGAGCACAAACGAACTATACAACTACTGAAAAAGAACTCCTTGCTATTGTCTTTGCTTTTGACAAATTTCGATCATATCTCGTTCTAGCAAAAACGGTGGTCTATACCGACCATTCTGCTCTTAGATACCTATTTTCGAAACAAGATGCTAAACCAAGATTAATCCGTTGGATCTTACTCTTACAAGAGTTTGATATTGAAATCCGAGATAAAAGAGGAGCAGAAAATCTCGCCGCTGATCATCTTTCTCGTCTTGAAAATCCTGAGTTAGAAGTTCTAAATGAATCGGCCATACAAGACAACTTTCCTGATGAATATCTATTGAAGATAGATTATAAAAAAATCCCATGGTTTGCAGACTATGCAAACTACTTAGTTTGTGGATTCCTTGAAAAAGGATTATCGTACCAAAAATGAAAGAAATTCTTCAGTGATATAAAACACTATTTTTGGGAAGATCCACATCTGTTTAAAAGTTGTCCCGATGGAATAATACGCCGATGTGTATTTGGAGATGAAGCTAGTAAAATTTTAAACCATTGTCACACAGGACCAACAGGAGGGCATTATGGGCCTCAACTAACAGCAAGAAAAGTTTATGATGCTGGATTCTATTAGCCTACAATTTACAAAGACGCACACCTTCTTTGCAAATCCTGTGATGCTTGTCAAAGGGCCGGAAAAATAAGTCAACGTGATGAAATGCCACAAAATGTCATCCAAGTATGTGAAGTATTTGACATTTGGGGTATTGACTTTATGGGTCCATTTCCAAAATCTCATAATAATCTATATATACTCGTAGCCATTGATTATGTATCTAAATGGGCGGAAGCACAAGCTCTCCCAACTAACGATGCACGAGTTGTAGTCAACTTTTTAAAATGTCTTTTTGCAAGGTTTGGAACACCGAAAGCTTTAATAAGTGATCGGGGTACTCATTTATGTAATAATCAACTTGAGAAAGTTCTTAAAAGATATGGAGTAACTCATAAAATCTCCACCGCATATCATCCACAAACAAGTGGACAAGTTGAAAATACCAACCGAGCTTTAAAACATATTCTAGAGAAAACCGTAGGATCAAATCCGAAGGAATGGTCCATTAAATTGGAGGATGCACTCTGGGCTTTTAGAACAGCCTACAAAACTCCAATTGGAACCACACCTTTTAGACTTGTTTATGGAAAAGCATGTCATCTTCCAGTAGAAATTGAACACAAAGCATTTTGAGCTTTGAAGACATGTAATCTTGATTTACATGAAGCCGGACGTCTACGGTTAAGTCAACTAAATGAATTAGAAGAATTAAGACATGAAGCATACGATAATTCGTTAATCTATAAGGAAAGAACGAAGAAATGGCATGATAAAAGAATCAGAAGTTCAAAAGAATTTAAAGAAGGAGACAGAGTTCTTCTTTTCAATTCACGATTCAAGCTATTTCCTGGAAAATTGAAATCAAGATGGTCTGGACCATTCATAGTTAAAAGAGTTTTTCCATACGGAACAGTAGAATTGATAAATTCAAATGGGATTGAATTTAAAGTTAATGGTCACAGAGTTAAACATTACATACATGGTCCAATGGAAGTCGACAACGAAGTTAATCACAATTTCGACACCACAGCTAACTAAGTGTGGGGAGAATCAAGTCTTTAAAGGATAATATGTATTTCTGTTAGAGTTAGATTGTCTGTTTTCGTGTAGTTCTCAAAAATGGAACCCGAATGGTCTTTCCCTAGCAGACCCTAAAGAACTAGTCTTCTCCCCCCATTCTGAATTTTTATTTTTTTAGGTTTTTACAAAATGAAGACTGCCTGTGAACTAAACCATGGTCTAATGCTACACGCTTTGATCACTAAATGTAATAATGACACACTACCGAGTGAAATAGTATCAGTAATCAGAGAAAGATTGGACGGAGTTAGAAAAGAATCCAGATGCGAAGATAATAAGTTACAATTTGGTAAAGGAAAATCAAAATCCGCAGCGAAAAGAAGAGCACGACACCTAGAAAGATGTCACAAATGCGGAAAATGGTCACATGGAGGTAAATGTTCAAATAATCAAACCTATTCAAATACCGAATTTGTTACTTTATGCAGAGACGGACCGTTCATATGTTTAGAAGAAAAGACACTGAATGCTCGAGGTTACGCCTATGTAGCCATGGAAAACCAATTAAACCGACTATCTTATGAATGGGATAGATCATATAACTAAGAATACTATCTCACAGGTAAGTTTGTACAGTTTTTAATTTTTTTTTATTTTTAACCTTTTGATAATAAACGCTAATTTGTTCGCTATAAAGTATTAAATTGGTATTGAATAAAATTAGGTTTGGCGACCGAAATTATTGATATCATTCAAAAATTTATTACATCACTGCGAAATTTAACGTTTATTCTTAAGGTATAAATATCTTTAATCAATCAACCCAAAATATTTCAAAAATTCTTCATGAGTTAAATTAGGTCTTGGAACCAAAATTACTTTACCGAAAAGAGGGGCGCATATTTTTGATAATATTCGATTGATTAAAGTGGGATAAAAAGCCAAAAAGATTTTTAATTTTATTTTTACCATGTTTTTAAAATTAATATTTAAATCTTAAATTAATATTGTAAACTTTGTAAAAATAATATTTTTAAAATTGTAAATATTTGAAAAATTAATATAAGTTAGGTGTGAATTTATAATATGAATTTTTAAATTAAGTTTGGTGTGAATTTTTAATTTTTAAAATATGAATTTTTAATTTTATGCATTTCAAATTTTAAGTTTGGTGTGAATTTTTAATATTAATTTTGAATTTTATATTTAAGTTGTGTGAATTTAAAAACAAAAATTTACTTTATCTCATTAAGTTAAAAATATGATTTTTAAAATTCGTCGTGAGTTGAAGACTAGGTCTTTGAACCGAAATTGCTTTACCCGAGGGAGGGACGAGAACTTTTATTATCATTATTTTTAATCTTATTGAATTAAAGTATGCCAAAAACATTAAAAAACCCAAAAATCTTAGCTTTTAAAACAATCGCTACAAAAAGATAAATTTTAAAATTTTGTCGAAGGACGGACTAGGACATCGATCCGAAACGACCTCGTCCTAAATAACAAGGGAAACAAAATTTTAAAATTAATTACTTAATTGTTTTAATTAGTATAAGATGTTATATAAAAAATAAAAAAAAATAAAAAAAAAACTCCGCGAGTCGCGGAGTTTGAAGGGTAATATACCGCGACTCACGGAGTTCCTAAAATCCAGAAAAAAAAATATAAACGCAGAACTGATCAGTCCACAACCCACAACACAGAAAAAACTGCGAAAATACTGCCGAAAAAACCCGCAAAAACACCCCCAAAATCACAATTTTTAACTGTTAATCATCAAATCTTTTACTAAAATCATGTTGAGAAGGATGCTATCAAGTAATTACTCAAGAAAAACGGTAAATTTCTACACCTAAACACCATTTAATCCGAAAATTAGTGTTCTTGAGCAATTTTTTTCCCCAATTTGATTTTGATGCTTTTTAGTGTAATTATGCTTAAATTGCTTATGTATTATGCTTGTATAACCTAGATTGATGCTATTTAACATGATTAGAAGCCTTAAACTTCAAATTTTGAGTAATCTAGGATTTGTGTTCTTGAGCAAATTTGGAGCTTTTTGATATAAACAGGTTATGGCCGATTTTTGTCATGAATTGTTGCTAAATTAAGTAGTGTAACATGTTTAGGTAGTTAAATGATCCAAACTTTGAGCCTAAACATGATTTTGAGAATTAAAGTGGACTTTTTCAAGTCTAAAATTCATGAACTTGATTTTTGAGAGATAATGCCATGTGAAACTTGTTTAATTGCTAGTAATGATTATTTTGACATGTTATTTGAGTTGAATGCTTATGAACTTGGCGAACATTTTCGTATATGCTTATTTGAAAAAGTGTAGATTTGATGAAAATATGAAAATGAGCTTAAGTTTGATATAAATTGATCATGTCATTGTAATTATTTTGATTGATGATTTTGCTAACACTAATGCATATTTGGATGCACAAAAATTGTGTTTGATGTGTTTTGCAGACTGAAAGGGGTGAATCTTCATCCCAAACTCGCAATGCTCCTGCTGAGAATGCGAAACAACAGGAGGTGGATAACTTCTACAAACAAGATATACCTCATCCAGTCATGACATTTTCTGATATGCACTTGGAAGATTTGCACCCGAACCTGAGATTTGACAGACTTTGGATAGATTATCCAAAATACCAAAGGGGTTTGCATACTCTTCATTCTAAAGTTGTTGAGGTACCTAGGGTCATAGAATGGGGACCATTAGAAGCTGTAGAATTGGCCGGGCCAATTAGGGAATTACTTCCACAGAGGTATGGTAATTCTACTTTTAACGACTGGGTACGTTTATTCACCATGCATAGACCTGTATATAAAGTATGGTGTGAAGAATTGTTGTGTAGTATAGAATTAAATGATCGGGTAGCTAGTTTAACCGATCGATCTTTTATTAGATTTTTGTTAGGAGGTTCGATGCGCCACATGTCTTTACTAGACATGGCTCAGGCTTTACGTATATATACGCCTGAGGAGTTAGCATCTGCCGATTGTAGAGGGTTGATACTAAATGGTAGAAAGATAGATGAAAATTTTGATACACATGGTGTATGGAGTCAAATGACAAGCCATCACCGATTCAAAGGGAGAAATTACTCTTATTTGGATATAGATAGAGCTGAATTAAGAGTAATTCATAGGTTTTTAGCTAATTCGATTACACAAAGAGGTAAGAACAAGGAAAAGGTAAATGAACAGGATTTGTTTTACCATATGTGTATTCGAGACCCACAAAGCGCTGTAAGTATACCTTATTGTGTGGGTTATTATTTATCAGCTATGGTTAGGGGGATGAGACCGCATAGCATAATAGGAGGTGGTATTTTTATTACTTTGATTGCTGAATATCTCGGTGTGGATATAAGTCGGGGGGGATTATTAGTCGAAGAACCAGAACCCCGCGATACTATAGGTTTAAATGTATACCATGGTGCGAAAGTTTTGAAGAGGCGAAATAACGCCGCAGTACAATACCATGGTAGACATCCACAGGTTGAGAGAAACCAACAGTAAGGTAATGTAGGAGGGGGAAATGAAATGCAAGAAATGCAAAGGTTTATAGCTTCACAGGAGTACGAAAATGCTAGACAAAGAGCATTTGAAGATTGGCAAGTTCATCAAAACCAAATCATAGCTTATTGCCAACATATAGGTAGAAACTATATTCCTACTCCAAAGCCAATATTCCCTCCCTGGTCTATAGAGATTCAACCACCGTATCCTACGTATAACCCAGCCGAAGCATTCTATAGCACCTATGGTTATGCATGGAACCCCTATTGGTATCAGTATCATCCCTAGTCTACTTAGTTTTATTTATTTTGTAATTTGTAATGTTGATACGTTTAATACTTATGTTAATATTGTAATAGTTTTTATAATTTTCTAACTTTTATTCTTAGATTTTAATAATTTTTGAATGTGAGGTAATATACCAAACTTCAAAAATATGTATATATGTTTGCAGTTTATCTTATGTACACAACAGGGTAAAACAACGCTTTTTCAAAGACTGGCATTAAGTTCAGCAAAAGCAACTAATTTTGACGACAAGATGCAAAATATATGTGAAATAACAACAAGACGGAATGAACAAATGATGTGCACCATTTATCATTCAGCAAACAAACGCCAATATAATTGGAAACTTTGGTAAAATTTAATCATTTTCACACAAATCACCCTCAATAATTTAAATTGTTACTGATTTCTTGCAAATGAGGGCATTGCAAGATCTTAAGTGTGGGAAGGGGTTAAATTCTTTCGGATTTTAAAATTTTTATCTTAAACACTGGGTTACCATTAAAAATACTAGTAAAGCAGTAGTTGTATTAGAATCTAGTGCTCTCTGATAATAAAGAACAGCCCTAGTCTTATATACTGACTACCCAATTCTAGTAAAATTTTTCAAAATTTTCAATTAAATGAACTCAAAATCATGTTTATACATATTTATGAACGATAAAACTAGGTTTTAACACCGAAATTATTGTTACCTCAGAAAGGACATAAATTGAGAAACAAACCAAAATGTTAAAATTCATTTAAAATGGAATCGAGGACAATAAAAAGGAAAATAAAAGCCAAGTGTGGGAAAAATTACCAAGTTATTCAAAACATATGTCACATATTTTTGTACAAATAACTGAAAATACTTTTACTTTGGACTAAACTAAACTGTTTTACCCGATGAAAGAAAAGAAGAGATGGATCTACACGATGAATCAATTCCATCATTAAAAGGAAGTAAAGTCTTCCGAAAAAGAAACGCGCTTCTTGATTTAGGTCATGAAGTTGTCGTCCAGACCAGCTGTAGGTTGACGAAAAATCTAGAAAAGTCATCACTAAAATCAGCAGGAAATCCACGGACCTCAGCATTAAACAGGGTCGCCAAGTGGTCAGATTTATCCTAACCATGAGAAGGATTTATCTCGTACAATGGGGGGCACCATGCAAATTAGCTGGATAAGACTAATGAATCAGATCCCCAAAAAGGATAATCTCCTTAAAGATTAAAAATTAGCTTTTAAGACTGATATTACTCAATCCTTGAGATTGACCTTAAAGATTGAGAATTCAAACTCATGGAATTCAATGATATCTAAACTCGAGCTTGAACGAGAAAATATTTTGATCAAATTATAAACCGATTTGTTTTCTGTAAACCCATTTTCAATGCGTTCATTACCATTGAACGTAAAATCCTAGAAATTCACCTGGAATTCATTAGGTCACCTGAACCAAATCGGGTGTCAACCGTAAGAACGGTGGTTGCATAGCATGGTCAAGGACAGGACCTTGTGCCAGACCAAAAAATTACAAGGGTGAGCTTTACTATTGCTCTTACCAAGGATAGTAATTGCGTCTGACACGTTATAGACCATAATTAAAAGCATGTCAGGGGACATTGCCTTAACAGTTGCTTGTTCAACGCTTTCCTTTACAACCGGACGGTAGTTTACAGAAAGGTAATATACGGGACAAGTAAACTGGACGTGTTGCTTTCCAAATACAAGGTCAGCGAGTGGGTGACACAAAACCATAAGTTTTGAGCTAAAATTTCCAAATCTGAAACCCACCAAACCCACAAAAAGAATTTGCAAACACCGGTGAAGGGTTATTCCGGAAAACTTATCTAGGGTAAAAACTAGATTTAATTTTCAAAAGATCAAATGTTTTCATAAAGATCCAATTTCCTTAATGGATCTAAATTTTTATAGTCATGTGGGACTGTAAACCATATCGTTACTACCATTGTTTATACCGCCGTATAGAAATCACTGATGTACAAAGTGTGAAGAATAAAGAAGTGATTCTAGTATTTCAAGACGATATTGCTTGAGGACAAGCAACGCTTAAGTGTGGGAATATTTGGTAATGCTAAAAATGAACATATATTTCATAGCATTATTCCTCAAGAAAGACAAGCTTTTAGTTGCAATTGTTCTATTTACAAGTGATATTCGTTTAAATAACAAAAGGTGAAGACAAAAGACAGATTCGACGAATTGAAGACGCAAACGACCAAAAAGCTCAAAAGTACAAAAGACAATCAAAGAGGTTCCAATTATTGATAAGAAACGTCTCGGAATTACAAGAGTACAAGATTCAAAACGCAAAGTTCAAGATATTAAATTGTACGCAAGGACATTCGAAAATTCGGAACCGGGACCAGAGTCAACTCTCAACGCTCGACGCAACGGACTAAAAATTACAAGTTAACTATGTATATAAATATAATATAATATATAATTAATTATATAAATTATATATATATTATATTTATATAATAAACCGTCGGTAAACAAAGAGCCAAAATGGAGTGAGCTGTATTTACAAACTCCGCGACTCGCGGAGTTTGAAGGCAAAAAGGGCCGCGAGTCGCGGAGCCCCAAATTCTGAAACTCCCTATAAAAGCAAACGAATTCTGATCGCAAAAACCAACATATATATCCATCCTCTCTATATCTATACGTAAATATTTATATTTATATTTTAATTTTAATTTTAATTTTAATTTTAATCCTAATAATAAGGGTATGTTAGCAAATGTTGTAAGGGTGTAAGTCGAAATTCTGTCCGTGTAACGCTACGCTATTTTTAATCATTGTAAGTTATGTTCAACCTTTTTAATTTAATGTCTCGTAGCTAAGTTATTGTTATGCTTATTTAATCCAAAGTAATCATGATGTTGGGCTAATTACTAAAATTGGGTAATTAGGCTTTGTACCATAATTGGGGTTTGGACAAAAGAACGACACTTGTGGAAATTAGACTATGGGCTATTAATGGGCTTTATATTTGTTTAACTAAATGATAGTTTGTTAATGTTAATATAAAGATTTACAATTGGGCGTCCCTATAAATTACCATATACACTCAATCGGACACGATGGGCGGGGTATTTATATGTACGAATAATCGTTCATTTAACCGGACATGGGAATGGATTAATAGCCACTAGAATAATTAAAACAGGGGTGAAATTATGTAAAAGGACACTTGGCATAATTAATAACAAAATATTAAAACCTTGGGTTACACTCAGTCGACATCCTGGTGTAATTATTAAAAAAAGTATTAAAATCTTGTTATAGTTTAAGTCCCCAATTAGTTGGAATATTTAACTTCGGGTATAAGGATAATTTGACGAGGATACTCGCACTTTATATTTATGACTGATGGACTGTTATGGACAAAAACCAGACGGACATATTAAATAATCCAGGACAAAGGACAATTAACCCATGGGCATAAAACTAAAATCAACACGTCAAACATCATGATTACGGAAGTTTAAATAAGCATAATTCTTTTATTTCATATTTAATTTCCTTTATTTTATATTTAATTGCACTTCTAATTATAGCACTTTTATTTATTGTTATTATATTTAATTGCACTTTTAATTATCGTACTTTTTAATTATCGCAAGTTTATTTTATCGCACTTTTATTATTCGCAATTTCATTATCGTTATTTACTTTACGCTTTAAATTAAGTCTTGTATTTATTTATTATTTTACATTTGGTTTTAACTGCGACTAAAGTTTTAAAATCGACAAACCGGTCATTAAACGGTAAAAACCCCCCTTTATAATAATAATATTACTTATATATATATTTGTATTTTTACAAGAGTAAACTAATATAGCGTTAAGCTTTGTTTAAAGATTTTCCCTGTGGAACGAACCGGACTTACTAAAAACTACACTACTGTACGATTAGGTACACTGCCTATAAGTGTTGTAGCAAGGTTTAAGTATATCCATTCTATAAATAAATAAATATCTTGTGTAAAATTGTATCGTATTTAATAGTATTTTCTGCTAAAATTTAATAGTATTATATACACTCCGCTACCACATCACATCACATCAAACAACTGAGTTGTGTGGCTCAGTTGTGCCTATAAGCACTCCTAGCGTGGGGGAACAACTCGCAAACTGTGCGGTCATAGCGAATCGTTTACATCCGGATAAGCGAATTAAAATCGGCGCAGGTTTGTCAGCTGAAACCAAGGCTAAGCTACATGGAATATTATCCGCAAACGCAGATGTTTTCGCGTAGCGCGAATCAGACATGACTGGGGTTCTGCGAGATATTACGAAACATAAATTGAATGTTAATCCATCACTCACACCCGTTAGGCAAAAGAAGCGGCATATGGCTCTTGAACGCAGTGATTGGTTGTGCGCAGAAGTAGATAACCTAGTCAAAGCAAACATTCTGCGGGAAGTGCGCTATCAGACATGGGTTGCTAATCCTGTGTTGGTGAAAAAGGCTGACGGTAACTGGTGGATGTGTGTTGATTTTAAGGATATTAATAAAGCATGTCCCAAGGACAACTATCCTCTCCCGGAGATAGATTGGAAGGTGGAATCACTGTCAGGTTTTCGGTACAAGTGTTTTCTAGATGTATACAAGGGTTATCACCAAATCTTAATGGCTGCGGAAGATGAGGACAAAACTGCTTTTCATATGCCGCAAGGTATCTACTGTTATAAGAAGATGCCCTTCGGATTAAAAAACGCAGGCGTAACCTATCAGCGCGTAATTGATGCGGCATTCAAACACCAAATTGGGAGGAATCTTGAAGCGTACGTTGACGACTTGGTAATTAAGAGCAACACTGAAGAAGAAATGCTCACGAACATCTTAGAAACGTTTGCGTCTCTACGCAGAATAAACATGAAGCTTAACCCGGTCAAGTGTAGTTTTGGGGAAGAGGAAGGCAAGTTTCTAGGTCATGTGGTGACAGCGCGGGGAATCAAGGCAAATCCCAAAAAGATTGAAGCCATTGATAGTTTGCCATCTCCGAAAACAAAGAAATACGTGCAGAGTCTAACCGAGAAGCTTGCGGCGATCACGCGGTTTTTGTTGAAGGCCGCAGTGCGACAATTGCCATTCTTCAATACTTTGAAGAATTGCTTAAAGAAAAAAGACTTTGTATGCACTCAGGAGGCGGAATCAGCCTTTCAGGAGATGAAGAAGGTGCTCGCTGAATTACCAACACTCACCGCACCAGTAATAGGAGAAATGCTTACGCTGTACCTTGCGGCATCAAAAGAAGCAATCAGCTCGGTTCTTATCGCAGATCGCGGAAAGGTAATCCATTCCCTTTTACTAGTGAATTATTTATTTCGTATACAATTAATGCTGAGGTTTTCTCAGACTCAAATGCCGGTCTACTTTGTAAGTAAGACGCTGACAGCAAGTGAAGTAAACTATGCACCAATAGAAAAGCTAGTGTATGCGCTAGTCCACACGGCACGGCTTTTGCGCCGATATTTTCAAGCACACCCAGTTGTGGTTCTAACTGATCAGCCAATCAAGCAGGTTGGTAAAAACCTAATTTGCGGCAATGACCGGGAATACCGCATTGACTAACGCAATCATATTATGTTTCAGGTACTTTATAAACCTGAAATCTCTGGCCGAATGGCTAAATGGGCTGTTGAGTTAGGGGAGCATGAAATAAATTTTTCTTCGCGAAGCGCGGTTAAGGGTCAAATACTTGTAGATTACCTCGCAGAGTTACCTGCGGATGTTGAGGCATCAGCAGAACATCAAGATACGCATGTACCAACTCTGTCACCATGGGAGTTATATAGCGATGGTGCCTGCAGCGCAGCTGGGGCGGGTGCGGGTGTAATTTTAACTGGTCCGGAACACGAAGAGCATACATATGCGCTACGGTTTAATTTTGCCGTTACGAACAACGAAGCAGAATATGAGGCTCTGTTAGCGGGTATGCGCATTGCGCATAATTTGAATGTTAAAATCCTGCACGCTTATGTGGATTCAAAGCTGGTATGTAGTCAAGTCAGCGGGGACTTTGAAGCGCACGACATTGCCATGCAGAAATATTTATCGCTTGTTCATAACCTCGCTGACCAATTCGAAGCTTTTCAAATCTCCCACGTGATGCGGGGGCAAAATAAGAAAGCGGATGCGCTTAGCAAATTGGCTGCTTTGGCTTTTGATCATCTGGGGAAGAAAGTTCTTATAAAAGAACTGCATGCGAAATCCATTGTTATGATGCCTTTGGTAGCACCTGTTGAGGAATCCAGCTCAACATGGATGACACCTATTATTGCTTTCCTGCGGGACGGCACATCACCTGCGGATTCCGTTGATGCGAAGAAGGTCCGCATCAAGGCACCACTGTATGCTCTTGAGGGTGATGTCCTATATCGAAAAAATTATTTAGGGCCGCACTTAAGATGTATTGGTTCGAAAGAGGCAGAGGAGGTTATACGCGAGGTGCATGAAGGTGCATGTGCTCTTCATTCGGGGCACAGGTCTATAGTGTCAAAAATTATGCGGCTAGGTTATTATTGGCCCACAATGTACGCAGATACTGTGCGAATAGTTAAGCAATGAGAATCCTGCCAAATACATGCACCTATCAGCAGGGCACCTGTGCATCCAATGATACCAGTCTCCTCACCATGGCCATTCTGCAAATGAGCAATCGACATAGTCGGACCATTTCCAAAAGGCCGAGGAAACATCAAATTCTTGATTGTTGCAATCGATTATTTCACGAAGTGGGTTGAAGCGCGACCACTGGCAACAATTTTGGGAAAAAGGGTGCAAAACTTTGTATGGGAAGACAATGTTTGTCGATTCGGCATACCAAACGAAATCGTTAGTGATAACGGTACACAGTTTGCGGGGGATCCTTTTCGTAGTTGGTGCGCAGAGCTTAATATTAAGCAAACTTTTACTTCCGTTGCACATCCGCAGGCGAATGGCCAGTGCGAAGTCACCAACCGGGATATAGTGGCCGAAATCAAAGCTAGATTGGGCCATGGCAGAGTTGGTTGGGTGGATGAACTACCAAAAGATTTGTGGACACATAGAACAACACCGAAAGCAAGCACTAGTGAAACTCCGTTCAGTTTGGTTTACGGGTCAGAAACTGTTGTGCCCGCAGAGATTGGGGTACCAACGTTCCGCATACAGAATTTTGTCGAACAAAATAACTCAGAAGCTTTGCGGGAAAATCTTAATCTGCTTGAAGAACGCAGACTCTTTGCGGCTGTAAACGAAGCCAATAACAAGCAAAAAATTGCAAAGTACTACAATCAACGTGTGCGTTCGCCCTCTTATAAGTGCGGGGACTTAGTTTGGCGTCAGAATGACGCAAGTCATGCGGAGGATACTGGGAAATTGGGCCCCCGCTGGGAAGGTCCGTATAGGGTAGCAAAAGCAAGCAACACCGGGGCATACCATCTCGAGACATTAGATGGAAAACCGGTGAAACGCACTTGGCACGCGACATTATTGAAAAAATGTTATATGTAGCTGGATGGACTTGATCACTCCAATTTATTTTCGCGCATTATTTTTTCTATGTATTTTCATTCCATTTGGATGTGTCACGGTTGTAATCATGATTAATGCCAATTGAATATTTACTCGCGCATACTTTTATTGTTTATTTCTTTTTGTATGCGGTTCCTGCCTACTTAAGGGGTGTCCTCTAGACCCCGTGCGGCAGAAGCCTATTTGGTTACAAGGTTAGACATTAACGGCAGGTGAAGGGAATTGGTTTTCCCCTAGCCAAGCGCCACGCAGACTAGATGGCTTCCAAGTCGACTTAAAAATACAAGCATTGGTTTGCTTATGCGTAATTACTCTCGCATTGGTTTGTGTGTGGAACTCTTAAGCATAAAAGCATTGGTTTGTTTTTAGTTGCGTTGCTTACCATACAGCTAAAGTGCACCCCTAGTACATGACAAAGCAATAACGCAGTAGCTTTTAAGTCAAAGTTGTTCAAGGTAAAATCGCTAAAGTATTGGTTTATTTTACGCAGTACCTGATCATACGCATAAGTTTTGGTTAACTTTGCGCATGGGCATGCGGTTAATTCTTTGTTTTGATTCGCGATATATAAACAAATTAATACACTACGCATGACACAATAATATATACATAGCGTTATTACAAATGGTAATTGTTTAAAGCGCCTGCCCATCACGGGACTTAAGGCCCAAAAATTGTATTTACAATTGCCTGCCTAAGTATAGGACTTACGGCGCAAACTATTACAACAACCTAATAATCCTCTTTGAGGAACCCGTCAATCGACATGTTCGGGTCCGCCGCAAACGTATTAATTAGGGGGATCGGGATGGCAGTAATGGCTTCTTCCACTTCCATGAGCACCGCAGCCGTACCCTCCTTCAAATTTTTTTGCACGACGTCGGGGTACGGCGGTGTGAGCTCGCAGGCTTGGATCACCTCTAGCACTGCCTTATTGATTTCGTGGTCTTTAACCGCGTCAATATAGGCATTGAACTTGTCGGACACGGGCCCGGAATCCATCACCTTCTGCGCAATGGTAGGAAGTGCGGTGCGAAGTTTTGTCAAGTCCGCCTCCGCTAGCTCGCGGCCAGTCACCGCGTCATCCTTCTCCCTAGTAACCTTTTCCAGCTCCACCCGCAGACACTCAGTCTCCCCTTTGGACTGGTCAACCGCCCCAACCAGCTTACGGTTTTTCTTTCTCTCTTCAATCAATGCGGTAACTCTACCGCCTTGCGAGCTTCTTCCGCGGCGTCCCTGTCTTTCTTAACCTGCTCAACTCCCGCTTGCAGCAGCCCTAATTCTGTCTCTTTCCGCACGGCCACTTGATACAAGTTAGTGGAACGGCGGGCTTGATCCGCAACCATGCCAAAAAAGACGAGCCCGTTTTGAACGAAGGCGTTGAGCGCCTGATTAAAAGGCAGTGCGGCTAGTTGGTTGCGGAACTCAGCTGGGAAGATTTGTTGGAGGAAGACGGATTGCTCTGCGGCATTTTCCACCGATGACTGGGTGAACTGCGCCAGATTCGCCAATCGGAAGCTACCGTGTGGAGGGGTTGGTGTAGACTCGGAGTCCAGGTGTATCGTCTTGTCCTTTGACTCGGCGGTAGCTTCAAGGTCCGGATTGATCCGTGGTGGGGTGTGATGCGTCTCTTCAGCATGCTCTGCGTATTATACCGTATGGTTAGATAAATGCAAACTTAAGTAAGAGGTATGCGCGAAAGCAGGACTCTTACCAGATGGGGGAGGTAGATCCGCAGAACGGGGTTCGATGGGAACGAAGTTGTCATTCTGCTTGTCCTCCCTCTGTTTGAGAGTGAGTTTCTTCTTCTTCTGTTGGGATTGGGAGGCTTCGACGGCCTTGCGCTTCTTACCGGAGGTGGCAGGTGCATTCTCGCCAGTTTTTTCCTACTCTAGCTGCTGGTTCACATTCTGCTTGCGGAAGGCGATGCCTGCACTCTCCTCCGCAGTCAGTACTTTCTTCATCTTCATCTCTGCAAACATGCACGCATGTGTTAGCACATATAAAATAGCACTCTGTTATGTTAGTACGTGATTATACTATTCCTACCCTTTCCATCCGGTCCGACTATGGCTGGACGCACATCTTCCCATGGCCAGTGCGCGGAGATCTTCCCTAACCGCAACATTACATTCCCGTATGACCGGTGCATCAGCTGTGTGTTAGCGCACTCCGCTAATAGCTTTGTTTCCTCGTCATCAAGGACCGAGGTTTTGTTCACATCCTTCTCCACCTTCTCGCACCATATAAGCGTTTGCGGAAAATTGGTACCAACTATAGTTTGGTCAATGTAAAAGAAAGTTTCTTTCCAGTTACCCGCATTCGACTTTGGGGTTTTTGTGAAATTTTGTCGGGCGAAGAAGGTGAACCAGGATTTGTGGTGATTGGCTAAGCGGTATAGATGACAGAAAACTTTAACCAGTGGTACCTTGTTGAGTGCGACGCACCACATCTCAAACAGTACTATTTTACCTATGGCATACTGGTGTAGCTGCCCTAATCCCACTCTGAAGTGGTCTAGTACGCCTAGGAAGAAGTCAGAAGGGGGAACCCTAAAGTTGCCGTGCTTGAACGCATGTTCGTAGATGGCCACCTTCTTCTCCGGTGGCTCGTGAGCACGCTGATTAGACAGGGGTGGCACCGGATTGTACTTTGCTAACGGTGGGTATTGTTTGACTAAGTAATCAATGTGTTTCTACTCTATAACCGATCTAACACTATCTACATAGGTCTAGTTAGCCTTAGTCATTTTCTATAGAGTGGTTGGAGAATTACTAACCTTTCGACGGTGGCTGGAATATTTAGGATTTGATCGGAATTGAATATCGCAGCGTATTGGGGAAGCTTGGAGCAGAAAAATGGAAATGTGTGTGAATTTGGGTTATTTATAGTGACGATTTGGGGTCATGGGGTGGAACGCGTTGATCATGGCTGTACACGTGTTACGCGATCAACGGGTGGCATTTTAAGTGTGTGCGTGGATGTCAGTTGGGTATGGTTACCAATGAACGCGTGGCTGACACGCGCCTGCCAACTGCCACTTTATGTCTTGTCAGCCGAATGGTCTTCTGCGACAGTGACATGCATTAAATGACCTCGAAACGCACGCGGAACATTGAATGCTAGCCGTTTTCTTATTTTTTCCGCTTAATAGTTTGATGTCAAATGTCTTGCGCCATATAACATCAAACTGGGGGGACATAATGATACCGCAATCCGCATGCGCACCTGCAAATCTATGCGGGCACCCTCTAGGGTGCGTATGCGTGTGCTCAGGTGCGTTATGCGGTATGCGGATTCGCATCTAATGCCTTTGTTCCCGGAACAGCGATTACTTAGCTATCAAGTAAATATCTTTTCCATAATTACATCCGTGATTTGGGGGAGTTTGTTATGCAAAGGATTGCCATTATCTCGGATGGTTCTAGAATTAGGGTTTGCCTATATATACAAACCCTAACTATCATTCTAAACGTCGTCACATTACGTAACTACCATCTGCCACACGCCTTATGTAATTAAGCATCATTCTTCGTCTCTTCAAGGTTAACAGGTTAGTTCTTTATTAAGCTAGCACCTACAACCTTATTTGGGGCCTTCCGATCAGCGACCGCTATCGAAGGTGGACTTAATCACTTGGCGGCATCATCATGTCGGCCAGGGTTATTCACGGTAGCCGACCGGAGAGCCTTGTTCTAAGATCCTTAAACCCCACTAACGCATTGAGCAGGCATGTTAAACCCAATGGTAAAAATATGCATGATCAGATTTAATGGTTGGTTCCTCTATAATCTCTGTTTGAATGATTGGTGGTTCCGGAGGAAAAATTAATGGTTCAGGATCTATGAATTGTCCCTGAATATTCTCCGGATTCTCAATTGTGAGGTCGGGTTTAAAAAATGGATTATCGGAAATTTGGATTGGAGTACTTGGTCGACTGGATGACGATTCTAAAGAAAATTCAACGGCGACAATATTTGCTAGATATCTTGATCGAGTTACAGGTGGTGAACGTACAAAAGGTGGTGAACGTTTTGCTCGGTGCATTCACTGAATATCCTATTAGTTTTTAAAAAGAAAGAAAAATTATATAAGTTATCCAATTAATAGACTTTTCTGATTTTGCCCACGTTTCGAATAGTCAAAAGATGCAGCAGAGGGGCAGGATTCATTTGGTCTCAATATAATTGAGTACTGTTTGACTCCAATAACCCGGTCCATGTACAAATCCAACTATTACTACGAACCAGAAAATTTTGATGTCTATCAATTTAACCACTTAAAATAATTTTTCGTTGAAATTTAAAGAAATTTTAGAGAAGAAATAGAAAATTCTATGTCCTAAAAACTAGAATGTCGAGAATTAAGAAAGAAAAAGAGTGCGTTAAAAAACGTTGAAAAATAAATGGAAGGTCGAAAAATAAAAATAAGAAAGTAGCGCGTCGATACTTAAAAAGGAACTAAAAACTAAGAATTAAAAGTTGCGTCTAAAAAATATTAAAGCTTAAAAGAAAAACTATATCCCAAATGGCAATAACTTAAAATGGTACTAAAACTTAAAAAGGCGTCGCAAAATTTTAAAGCACCTAAATCTTAGTCTAAAGAAAAAGCACTTAAGGGATTTTACTACAAAGCCTAAAAATCTAGAAATAAAAATAACTATGGCAAAAACTATATCGTAGAACTAAATACGAGCGAAAAATACAAAAATTACGCTAAAACGAATAAAAAGATACAAAATATAAAAATAAACTTAAAGTTGTAAAAAGTACAATTTTTATAAAAATATTATTTTTATATTATTTATCTTATAAAACTATTAATTTTATAATTTATTAAAACTAATTAAACTAAATATATAAAATAAATAATAAAACTAAACTAATTAATTAAATAAACAACCCTAATTAGGGTTTTAATAAATAATAATAATAATAATTACGTAATGATTGCTGAATTAGGGTAAAACTGTGGCGTGTCAGACAGGGCCATGCGATCGCATGGTCCTCACGTTAAAAATCCATGCGATCGCATGGATAAAGATTTCGGGCCAGGCTTTGGGCTGCTACAGTACGGGGCCTCGTGGTTTTTATATTTTTTTTTATTTTCTGTTTTCTGATTTAGATATTTATATAATATATTTATATAAATTAAATAAAACTTATATTTTTACAAAATAAAGATAAAGAAACTTTATAGAACTTATATATTTAACAAACTCTTAAAACTACTTAAATTTTGTTTTTCTTTATATATATTTGTACAAAAACGTATTTTTATAAAAGGAAACTTAAAAATTAATAAAAATCAATAAAAATCTTTTTTTTTATATAGCGTTGCGCTTCCGGCATTTAAGCAAGAAAGTTCCCGGCAGCGGCGCCAAAAATACTTGATGTGTGCGAGGTGTACTAGGAAATAGTATTAATTTTTATAACGAAATACTATTAAATACGATACAATTTTATACAAGATATTTATTTATTTATAGAATGGATATACCTAAACCTTGCTACAACACTTATAGGCAGTGTACCTAATCGTACAGTAGTGTAGTTTTTAGTAAGTCCGGTTCGTTCCACAGGGAAAATTAAACAAGCTTAACGCTATATTTTTAACTTATAATTGTAAAAATACAAAAATATATATAAGTAGTATTATTATTATATGTAACACCCTGTTTCTGTTTCTGAATCTGCAGTAGATCGGGACGCCATCCAAAGTTTGGGACGCCGTCCAGCCGTGAAATGTGGGACGCCGTCCAGTATGTTGGACGCCGTCCAATTGGTCTAACGGGCCAGCTGTTATTTTATTTTAAAAAGGGGTATTTTGGAAAATTCACATGGGTACCGGTTTGGAGCCTTCAAGGCTGATTCATTGATCACTTTGGATCATATTTCACCCACCAAAAACACTCTCAACCTTATCTAGAGAGAGAGGAAGAGTTTAGAGAGAGAGAGAGGTTGATTTGGAGAAGAAGGAGTCGGATTCTCGCAAAAGCTCGGGTTCTAAAGTTGTTCATCTCGCTCCTAGCTACGTTGTGGTAGTATTGGTAAGCTCAAACTCCAAATTTGAATTGTTAGATTTGATATTCAAGTTAGGATTTTGAGCTAGTTTGTTGTAAAACCCTTTTAGATGATGAAGTAGGTTTATGGTGACTTGTTATTCTTGTCACTTGGTGGGTTTTGGGTCGGTTGACGATTTGGCCTTGATTAGGGTTTGTTAATGAGTTTAATCACTAGGTTTAGTGATATTGGAAGTGTTGGAACACTTTTGGGTGTGTTTGGTTAACTAATTTTGAAATGGGTCAAAATTAGGGTTTCGGTGTCAAAATGGGTATGACACTTGTTTAACACTTGTGATCGGGTTTAATTGGTGTGTTAGGACCATTTTCACTCGTGTTAGTGAATATTGGTTAGTTTGGGCGCGGTTTGTGCTTGGAAGTGCAATTGGGTCGAAATTGCACTAAGTGTAAATTGGGTTGGTTTGTAAATCCACCCTAATTATGTTGTGGTATTTGTGATAATGGAATAGGTATTTTCCATTGACGAGTTGCAGATTACTTGGAAGCATTTAGCAAGGTGACAAGGTGAGTGTTAATATCCTATGTGCATATGTATGTGTAGGATGGGTGCGGGTCGGGTGAAGTGGTTCTCGGTTATAGAGCTCACTTCACATATATGTGGATTGATGGACTTGTGTATAGGTCCAATTGGCACGGTTGTGCGTCTTGGTTGACCACCTTTGACGAGGTGCACACTTTGTGTGTACGTTATCACATGGGCGTGTGATGTGGATTATATAACCCCAATGGCGAAGGGTTAATATTGTGAGTGGAGTATTTATACGTACGTGTATATGGCGTATTTATTTTTGGGTGTTATGGTATGAACCATCGAGCTGGTAGTGCCATAACATGTGTGCAATAAGATGTAAACCACGAGCCGGTAACATCGAGTGTGAACCACGAGCCGGTAGCACTATAAAAGCAGATGTGAACCACGAGCCGGTAGCATCGAGTGTGAACCACGAGCCGGTAGCACTATAAAACGAGGCGTGAACCACGAGCCGGTAGCTTCGAAGTGTGAACCACGAGTCGGTAGCACTATAAAAGAGTATGACTTAAATACGTATGGTGTGAACCATGAGCCGGTAGCACCATAGCGTTATGGTTAACCATATTGTGTTTGTGATTATTTAGCATGTTAAATATTGTATACGTATAATGTTGTATTGTCATGATGTAGCTAACCCTCCGGGTGTAGCTTATTGGCATTTGTTCACATTGTCGTTGGTGAACTTACTCATTGTTGATGTTGTTAGCTTGTTGTTTAGTGATCGTACGGTATGCTTAGTGTAGTTGCCTTATTCATGGATGCTTCGGTATGCGGTATTTGATATTGTGTGGCGTGTCCATTTTATACATATATATGTATGTAGTATATTATCACTCACTAAGCGTTAGCTTACCCTCTCGTTGTTTACATTTTTATAGATTGCATGGATGAGGTGGCTCGGGTAAGCATGGGAACTAGTGGACTTTCGTAGTTTGCTTTAGAAGACTTGCTTTTGGATTTAATTAGGATTGGTAGCGTATCCCCAATCCCATGCTCGGTCTATGTTTTGAATTTAACTAAGTGGGTCGAAATGGTCACTTTGTGGTAATTTAGGTCCATGTGGGCCCGTTGTTGTAAAACTCGGTTTTATTGTGGAAAACTCTTAGTTTTAATTATTATAACATATTGTGAAAGTGTCTTGGTTTAAAAGTGTCGGGAAGCGGGTTTTTCGCCCGTGTGAAATCGTTAAGCAAAACAGAATCTGGTAGGCAATTGGGACGCCGTCCAAAGGGCTTGGACGCCATCCAGTTCTTCATAGCTGGACGCCGTCCAGATGGGCTGCTCCAGAAAATTTTTTTCTGGCACATTTTCGGATGGTTAACGGGTTGGGTTGTTACAAGTGGTATCAGAGCATGGTCTAAGGGATTTAGGTGACTTGAGATAGGTGCCTAGACTTAGACTTTTGTGTGTGCTTAATTGTTGCGGGACTTGTAGGAGTACGGGTCGAAATGGGTTATAGTTAGTGCCTTGTTGTAGGTGTTCTTACGTTTATATTAGTAATGCAGATATTATTAATATGTTATTGTGTTGTGATAATAATTATTGCGTGTGCTTATATCGCGAAGAATTTTGTTTGTGTTTGATTTTATCATCGAGCGAGGCGGTTGTTGTACTAACGAGTGGATACGGCGTGTGTGCGTAATAAGGACTTGCAAAACTTATTACGGGTGCAAATCGTGTCTAACAAGTGATGTACGACGAGTGTGTAGCAAGATGGACCGGAGGGGAGTGTGTGTTTTATACGTTCTTGATCTAATTCGCGTTGCATTCCTTAGAATGGCGACGGGAAGTGGGATCGAGACGAACGATGCGGAGTTTAACGCTAGAGTTGCGGCCGCTGTTGCGGAGCAAATGAATGCGTTTTAAGAAGAAATGGATAGGAAGTATTCCGAACTTCAAGGTAGTGGTGAAATGGAGCGATGTCTTAAGAACTTCATGAGGACTAAACCCCCGATGTATGACGGGAAGCCGGATCCTTTGGTGAGCACAACTTGGATTTCGGATGTCGAAGGGTGTTTTCGTACTATTGATTGCCCTCCCGAGATAAAAACGAGACTCGCTACTAGTCTGTTGCGGGGCAAGGCAAGGGATTGGTTGGATGGTAAGATCGATCTTGTCGGTGGCGAAATGTTTATGGCCTTATCGTGGAACGAGTTTAAGGAGGAATTCTTCGAGGAGTTCCGGACTTCGGCCGATTTGTGGGAGTTGCGTAATGAGTTGCGAAATTTGCGACAAGGACTTATGGATTTGAATACTCTCAAGACGACCTTTATGGCGAAGGCTCGTTTTTGCCCGGAGTATTTGGGGAATGATCGTTTGTTGATGGGGAATTTCTATCGGACCTTGAATGATGACTTGAAAGGTAAAATTAGTCGGGGTCAATCGAAATCGTTTGCTGAATTATTCGATTTGGCTAGAGGTTTCGAGTCGTATTCGTGGTCGAAGATGGGTGAACCTTCAAGGGAAAGAAGGGTTGATTCGTATGGTGCTCCAAGTAAGAGCACTAAGGGTCCGAGTGTGAGCACGGGTGGTACGCGAACGGGTATACCAGATTCTAGTGCGGCTAGATGTTACAATTGTGGCGTGAGGGGTCACAAGTCTTGAGAATGTTCGGTACCAAAGGGTGATGGCATGGTGTACTTCAATTGCCAAGAAGAAGGACATCGTAAGTCGAAATGTCCCAAGTTGGCGGGGACGGGTGCGGCAAGGAGACGTTAAGATACATTTCGTTTTAATAAAAATGTCCTTTGATTATTTATTAAGTGTCGTTCGAATTTGAGTTTGTGAAATGCATTGTGTTTTGCATGTTAGGGTTATGGGTGACGCTCCTAATGGAAGTACCCCAGGGTGACGTTTGATTGTCGGGCGAAGGGCGTAAGACTTGGTGCAACCAAGCATTCCTTGATATTTGTAAAATGTTCTACCAAGTCATGGAAATGGTTTTGGTGTTCGGTTATTAAGCGCGTATTCGCTTTTGTGTTGAAGTTGATGAACCATGAGGTTCATCGGGTGATTGAAACCCTCGAGATCGAGTGATTGGATCTCAATGTATGTTGGTAAAGGAGTCTATGTGACGCGACAATAGGTGCCTCTTTCATACCTACTAGCGTGGTGTTCGACTCCGATTGTGTCGCGGTTACATTGTACTTGGGGTACCGAAGCGAAACCCTTAGGTACATGAGTGACTAGGTGGAATTTGACAAAACTAAAGCAATTGGATGACTGCGGGGGTATGGTTTGTGTAATCGTGGTACACTTTTCGTTCGAAGTGTTTAAGGATTGATTGAAATCCTTCGTGTGCTCAAGGTTAGAGCAAGATATGGTGATGGGTTGTGTGAACCCAATTGTTGGTAAAGTCTACCTTTGGTAGCATAGTACGAGTTGTGGATATGGAACGTAGTTCCAAGTAGGGGAGTTACACTCCCGCACGAGGAGACCTTAGGGTGAGAATTCGGATAATGCTTATGGTAGATCCGAAACTTGTGTTGGGACCTAGTTTTGGCCGATTTGTGGTGGATTACAATTTCGGTTAAATTGTACTATTGGTTTGGATTTAAATTATCACTGAGGTGGTAATGTGGTAAATGTCGTTGAGAGATAAAGGACGTGTTTGGAGAGCAAGGCGAAATCCCTCGGTTAAGGGATGTGTATGTGGCTGATTCTCTTTTAGAAAATTTTTGTTTTGTGCCTATGTTCGATATAGGTGGTTCTTGCTCGATTGTGTGAATGGTTAGTGGTATCCGTTAGGATTCACTATGGCGTAGCAGAGCACGATGTTACGCTACTAGTTGTTCGAGGCCAAAAGGGTGTAGATTGGTGAAGCATGACTTTCGGGGTCCGCTGACTTCATCGAGAGGTATTGTTATAGTGGTGAAGCATAACCTTCGGGGTCCGCTGACTTCATCATGGGAGTAGTGATATATCGGTGAAGCATGACCGTTGACGGGGACCGCTGACTTCATCCGGTGTTGAGTGATCTATCGGTTGTTTATGCACCGATGGTGGGGTCATGAGGACCGTGTTGTGTGATTAGTGATGCGATAGCCGTGATTCGCTCACATGCTGTTACGGGTGTGACAATAGTCGATTTTGTACACCTTAGGATTTGCGTTTCCATAGTCATTTTGGGCGCTTTTGGTTTTAGCCGTTTGATTATGATGTTATGGTAGTTGCGTATTGTTCGTATTGCGCACTACAAGGGATGTTTAGTGATCGGTGTTATCCATAAGGATTAGTTTGGTTCGGTCTTCATCGTTTTGGTTGTTGACCTTAGATTGGGACTTAGTCACTTTTAGCATTGTACTTGATAATGGTACGCTAGAGTGTTGATATCTCGGTAAGAGATTGGTTGAGTTTTTCCCGATGTGAGGGAACGGACAAGGTTTTAGTGATCGGATTGGTGGATGTAATAAATCGCGAGGGACGATTTCGGTTGGTAAAGGTGATTCGTTGGGAAGAGTTGCCTAGGAAAGTCGGATTGGGACTTATGCTGAGGACCGTGGAGTGTGGTCCGTTTGATTAAGTGACGAGGATCACGAGGACGTGATCGATTCTAAGTGGGGGAGAGTTGTAACACCCTGTTTCTATTTCTGAATCTGCAGTAGATCGGGACGCCGTCCAAGGTTTGGGACGCCGTCCAGCCGTGAAATGTGGGACGCCGTCCAGTATGTTGAACGCCGTCCAATTGGTCTAACGGGCCAGCTGTTATTTTATTTTAAAAAGGGGTATTTTGGTAAATTCACATGGGTACCGGTTTGGAGCCTTCAAGGCTGATTCATTGATCACTTTGGATCATATTTCACCAATCAAAAACACTCTCAACCTTATCTAGAGAGAGAGGAAGAGTTTAGAGAGAGAGAGGTTGATTTGGAGAAGAAGGAGTCGGATTCTCGCAAAAGCTCGGGTTCTAAAGTTGTTCATCTCGCTCCTAGCTATGTTGTGGTAGTATTGGTAAGCTCAAACTCCGAATTTGAATTGTTAGATTTGATATTCAAGTTAGGGTTTTGAGCTAGTTTGTTGTAAAACCCTTTTAGATGATGAAGTAGGTTTATGGTGACTTGTTATTTTTGTCACTTGGCGGGTTTTGGGTCAGTTGACGATTTGGCCTTGATTAGGGTTTGATAATGAGTTTAATCACTAGGTTTAGTGATATTGGAAGTGTTGGAACACTTTTGGGTGTGTTTGGTTAACTAATTTTGAAATGGGTCAAAATTAGGGTTTCGGTGTCAAAATGGGTATGACACTTGTTTAACACTTGTGATCGGGTTTAATTGGTGTGTTAGGACCATTTTCACTCGTGTTAGTGAATATTGGTTAGTTTGGGCGCGGTTTGTGCTTGGAAGTGCAATTGGGTCGAAATTGCACTAAGTGTAAATTGGGTTGGTTTGTAAATCCACCCTAATTATGTTGTGGTATTTGTGATAATGGAATAGGTATTTTCCATTGACGAGTCGCGGATTACTTGGAAGCATTCAGCAAGGCGACAAGGTGAGTGTTAATATCCTATGTGCATATGTATGTGTAGGATGGGTGCGGGTCGGGTGAAGTGGTTCTCGGTTATAGAGCTCACTTCACATATAGGTGGATTGATGGACTTGTGTATAGGTCCAATTGGCACGGTTGTGCATCTTGGTTGACCACCTTTGACGAGGTGCACACTTTGTGTGTACGTTATCACATGGGCGTGTGATGTGGATTATATAACCCCAACGGCGAAGGGTTAATATTGTGAGTGGAGTATTTATATGTACGTGTATATGGCGTATTTATTTTTGGGTGTTATGGTATGAACCATCGAGCCGGTAGTGCCATAACATGTGTGCTATAAGATGTGAACCACGAGCCGGTAACATCGAGTATGAACCACGAGCCGGTAGCACTATAAAAATAGATGTGAACCACGAGCCGGTAGCATCGAGTGTGAACCACGAGCCGGTAGCACTATAAAACGAGGCGTGAACCACGAGCCGGTAGCGTCGAAGTGTGAACCACGAGCCGGTAGCACTATAAAAGAGTATGACTCAAATACGTATGGTGTGAACCACGAGCCGGTAGCACCATAGCGTTATGGTTAACCATATTGTGTTTGTGATTGTTTAGCATGTTAAATATTGTATACGTATAATGTTGTATTGTCGTGATGTAGCTAACCCTCCGGGTGTAGCTTATTGGCATTTGTTCACATTGTTGTTGGTGAACTTACTCATTGTTGATGTTGTTAGCTTGTTGCTTAGTGATCGTACGGTATGCTTAGTGTAGTTGCCTTATTCATGGATGCTTCGGTATGCGGTATTTGATATTGTGTGGCGTGTCCATTTTATACATATATATGTATGTAGTATATTATCACTCACTAAGCGTTAGCTTACCCTCTCGTTGTTTACATTTTTATAGATTGCATGGATGAGGTGGCTCGGGTAAGCGTGGGAACTAGTGGACTTGCGTAGTTTGCTTTAGAAGACTTGCTTTTGGATTTGATTAGGATTGGTAGCGTATCCCCAATCCCATGCTCGGTCTATGTTTTGAATTTAACTAAGTGGGTCGAAATGGTCACTTTGTGGTAATTTGGGTCCATGTGGGCCCGTTGTTGTAAAACTCGGTTTTATTGTGGAAAACTCTTAGTTTTAATTATTATAACATATTGTGAAAGTGTCTTGTTTTAAAGTGTCGGGAAGCGGGTTTTTTGCCCGTGTGAAATCGTTAAGCAAAACAGAATCTGGTAGGCAATTGGGACGCCGTCCAAAGGGCTTGGACGCCGTCCAGTTCTTCATAGCTGGACGCCGTCCAGAAATCTGGACGCCGTCCAGATGGGCTGCTCCAGAAATTTTTTCCTGGCACGTTTTCGGATGGTTAACGGGTTGGGTTGTTACATTATAAAAGGGGGTTTTTACCGTTTAATGACCGGTTTGTCGATTTTAAAACTTTAGTTGCAATTAAAACCTAATGTAAAATACTAAAAATAAATACAACTTAATTTAAAGCGTAAAGTAAATAACGATAATGAAATTGCGATAAATAAAAATGCGATAAATAAAAAGTATGACAATTAAAGAGTACGATAATTAAAAGTGCAATTAAATACAATGACAATAAATAAAAGTGCGATAATTAAAAGTGCAATTAAATATAAAATAAAGGAAATTAAATATGAAATAAAGGAATTATGCTTATTTAAACTTCCGTAATCATGATGTTTGACGTGTTGTTTTTAGTTTATTCCCATGGATTAATTGTCCTTTGTCCTGGATTATTCGATATGTCCATACGGATTTGTCCATAATAGTCCATCAGTCATAAATATAAAGTGCAAAAGTCTTCGTCAAATTATTCTTATTCCCGAAGTCAAGTATTCCAACTAATTGGGGATTCGAATTGTAACAAGGTTTTAATACTTTGTTTAATGAATACACCAGGTTATCGACTGCGTGTAAACCAAAGTTTTATTACTTTGTTAACAATTACACCAATTACCCTTGAATGCAATCCACCCCTGTTTCAACAAGTCTATTAACTATTAATCCAGTTCCGTGTCCGGTAAAATGAATAATTATTGGTATTTATAGATATCCCGCCCACCGTACCCAGTCAAGCGTATGTGGTTATATATAAATACGTCAAATTATAAGTCTATATATTAATTTAACGAGGTATCGTTTAGTTAATATAAAACCCATTAATAGCCCATAGTCTAATTTCCACAAGTGTCGTTCTTTTATCCAAACTCCAATTATGGTACAAAGCCCAATTACCCAATTTTAATATTCAGCCCAACATCATGATTACTTCGGCATTAAATAAGCATAATAATAACTTAGCTACGAGACATTAATTTAAAAATAACATTAACCATAACTTACAGTGACTAAAAATAGCGTAGCGTTACACGGACAGAATTTCGACTTATACCCTTACAACATTCGCTAACATACCCTTATTATTAGAATTTAAAATTAAAATATAATATATATATATATATATATATATATATATATATATATCTTTACGTATGAATGAGAAGAGAAAAAGATGATGGATATTGAACCAAAACACGCGAATTTATAGCAATGTGGCCTGCTCCCTACTGCCATGCGATCGCATGGCAAATGCTCTTCCAGGCCATGCGATCGCATGGCTCCTTTTTCCAGCTCACATGAGTTTGTTTCTTTGCTTGCCGACGTTTTATAATAATATATATAATATATAAATAATTTTAAAAATTATTTAAATATTATATTATATTCGTGTGCATAGTTGACTCATAATTTTTAGTCCGTTGCGTCGAGCGTTGAGAGTTGACTCTGGTCCCGGTTCCGGATTTTCGAACGTCCTTGCGTACAATTTAATATCTTGTATTTTGCGTTTCGCTTCTTGTACTCTTGTAATTTTGAGACGTTTCTCATCAATAATTAGAACCACTTTGATTGTATTTTGTACTTTTGAGCTTTTTGGTCATTTGCGTCTTTAATTCATCGAATCTGTCTTTTGTCTTCACCTTTTATTATTTAAACGAATATCACTTGTAAATAGAACAATTGCAACTAAAAGCTTGTCTTTCTTGATGGATAATGCTATGAAATATATATTCGTTTTTAGCATTATCAGATTTCAATATCGAACTCTTGTAAGAGTAATATCCAACGGATTAATCGTGGTTTAGCATCTTGTTTCGAAAATAAGTATCTAAGAGCAGAATGGTCAGTATAGACCACCGTTTTTGCTAGAACGAGATATGAACGAAATTTGTCAAAAGCAAAGACAATAGCAAGGAGTTCTTTTTCAGTAGTTGTATAATTTGTTTGTGCTCCTTGCAATGTCTTACTAGCATAATAAATAGGTTGAAATCGTTTTTCAATCCTTTGTCCTAAAACGGCTCCCATTGCAAAATCACTTGCATCGCACATAAGTTCAAACGGTAGATTCCAATTTGGAGTTATCATGATCGGCGCATTAGTGAGTTTTTCTTTAAGAATATTAAAAGATTTGATACATTCATCTGAAAAGATGAATGGAGCATCCTTTTCTAGGAGTTTATTCATAGGAGTGGCAATTTTAGAAAAATCTTTTATGAAACGTCGGTAAAAACCAGCAAGCCCTAGAAAACTCCTAACTCCTCTAACATTGGTGGGATGTGGAAGTTTAGCAATTACATCTACTTTAGCTCTATCCACTTCAATTCCTTCCTTTGAAATTTTATGACCAAGAACGATGCCTTCTTTAACCATGAAATGGCATTTTTCCCAATTAAGAACTAGATTTGATTGTTCGCATCTAATAAGCATTCGTTCAAGATGGACTATACATGGTTCAAATGTATCACCGAAGACTGAAAAGTCATCCATGAAAACTTCCATGCATTCCTCTATCATGTCGTAAAAAATCACCATTATGCACCTTTGAAAGGTTGCAGAGGCGTTGCAAAGTCCAAATGGCATGCGTTTGTAAGCAAAAGTACCATAAGGGCACGTGAATGTGGTTTTCTCTTGGTCCTCGGGTGCTATTGGGATTTGGAAATATTCGGAAAAACCATCAAGAAAACAATAGTAACTATTCCCGGCTAATCTTTCCAACATTTGATCAATGAAAGGTAAGTGAAAATGATCTTTTCTGGTGGCGTCATTTAATTTTCTATAATCAATACAAACACGTCATCCTGTTACAGTCCTAGTAGGAATAAGCTCATTTTTTTCATTTGTGATGACAGTCATGCCACCCTTCTTAGGTACGCATTGAACTGGGCTTACCCATGGACTATCAGAGATTGGATAAATTAAACCTGCATCTAGCAGTTTAATAATTTCTTTCTTAACAACATCTTGCATATTAGGATTTAGTCTTCGTTGGCGTTGCACATACGTTTTATGGCCTTCTTCCATAAGGATTTTATGTGTGCAATACGAAGGACTTATTCCTTTAATGTCATGAATCTTCCATGCAATAGCTGGTTTATGAGCTTTTAGCACAGAAATGAGTTGAGATTTTTCATTTTCAGTAAGAGAAGACGATATTATTACAGGTAATTCAGATTCACCATGTAAATAAGCATACTCCAAATGGTTTGGAAGTGGCTTTAACTCTAATATCGGTGGTTCTTCTATCGATGATTTGTATCGATATCTGTTTTCTTCTTTTAGCATTTGAATTTCTTCTGTTGTTGGTTCATATCCATTAGCCATAAGTGTAGCTAACATTTTAGTTTCATCAATTGGTTCAGCTCCTTCTCCTAAAGAACATTCTCCTATTCCTTGTAGTTCTGGAAATTCTTCTAACAATTCTGCATGTGAATCTATAGTTTGAATATAATAGCATGTATCATCTGCAGATTACGGTTGTTGCATGGCTCTATCAACTGAAAAGGTAACACTCTCGTCCTCTATACTTAAGGTCAGTTTCTTACCGAACACGTCTATTATTGCTTTGGCCGTGTTTAAGAATGGTCTTCCTAATATGAGAGGAACTTGATAGTGCTCCAAATGAACATATATTTAGGCACAATATCCTTCCAATATGTAAAGCTTTTAGTTGCAATTGTTCTATTTCTATGTAATATTCGTTTAAATAAATAAGTGCGAAGACAAAAGAAGAAAACGACGATTTGAAGACGCAAATGACCAAAAAGCTCAAACGAACAAGATATAATTCAAGTGGTTCCATTTATTAATAAGAAACGTCTAAAAATTACAAGAGTGCAAGCCGCGGAATGCAAAGTACAAGATATTAAATCGTACGAAAGGACGTTCGAAAATCCGGAACCGGGACATGAACCAACTATCAACGCAACGGAGCTAAAATTACAAGTCAACTATGCATATAAATATAATATAATATATAAATAATTCTTAAAATTATATATATATTATATTATATATTAATAAAACGTCGGCAAAACTAGAAAACAAAGTGATTGGGCTGGATCCAGCTGGCCATGCGATCGCATGGCCTGGCTGCCTTATTCCCATGCGATCGCATGGCAGGGAATTGGTGGCCAGGTCCTATAAATTCAGCATTTTTCGGACGAGTTAACATATCTTTTTCTTTTCCTTTCTATGTAACGTAAATATATATATATATATATATATATATATATATATATATATATATATATATATATATATATATATATATATATATATATATATATATATATATATATATATATATATAATATAATTTTAATTTTAAGTTAATAATAATAAGGTTATTGTAAGAATGTTTTACGGGTTTTAAGTCAAAATTCTGTCGGTGCAACGCTACGCGATTAATCACCACTGTAAGCTATGTTCTTCCTTTTTAAATTAATGTATCGTAACTAAGTTATTATTATGCTTATTTGAGCCGAAGTAATCGTGATGTTGGACTAAAAATTAAGACTGGGTTATTTGATTTTGTACCATAATTAAGGTTTGGACAAAAGACCGACACTTGTGGACATTGGACTATTGACTATTAATAGATAGGGGGTATTGTCTAATCGAATGACAACTCATTAGAATCTGTCGAACCTATCTTCAAATTAGTTAATCTAATAATTATTAAAATGATTATGTATGTTCTATTTAGTGACGTTTATACGACATCTTTTACGATCATTTAATTAATTATTCGGGTTGGGTAATTGATTATTCATTCTGATCAAGTGGGTGAATTAATATTCATATCTCATTAAAACAGGAGTGGATTACATACAGGGATAATTGGTGTAATTATTAACAAAGTATTAAAACCTTGTTACGGTTCGAATCCCTAATTAATTGGAATATTTGACTTCGAGAATAAGGTTAATTTAAAGAGCATTTTATAATTATGACCGATGGACTATTATGGATAAAAACCAGATAGGTATCAAATAAACCAGGACAAAGGACAATTAACCCGGGTATCTATTAATTAAAATCAACACGTCAAACATCATGATTACGGAAGTTTAAATAAGCATAATTCTTTTATTTCATATTTCATCGTACCTTTATTTACTGTCATTTAATTACTGCAATTTACTTTATCACAATTTAAATTCTATCATTTATATTATCGTCATTTATCTTTACGCTTAAAATATAAAATCGAAAAACCAGTCATTAAACGGTAAAAACCCCCTTTTATAATAATAATACTACTACTATATTACTAATATATATATATATATATATATATATATAAACAAATATAATTGTTTAAAAATATAGCGTTAAACTTGGCTAGCTCCATGTGGAACGAACCGGACTTACTAAAAACTACACTACTCTACGATTAGGTACACTGCCTATAAGTGTTGTAGCAAGGTTTAGGTATATTCCATCCGTAAATTAATAAAACTTGTGTAATATTTCATAGTATTTCGTAGTAAAAATAATAACTATTTCGTATACACCTCGCAACACATCCGTCATCTTATTGAGAAAGTGAGTCTCGTGTAGTTCAGATTCATGATGACTCGTGTATTTCGGTCATCTTATTGAGGTAGTGATCTCGTGTGGTTGCGGATTCACTAATGCTCGTGTAGTTCGGCCAACCTCGATGTTATTGTGGTAATGAAGATAGTAGTCTCATGTGGATGCAGATTTACTAAGGCTCGTGTAGTTCGGCCAATCTTCATTGTAGTATTTGGTTTTCGGTATTGGGTTAAGGGGTTAACCATGGGTGTTGTACGCTTTATGGTTATATATATATTGATGTATTGTTGTGATGTAGCTAGCCCTCCGGGTGTAGCTTATCGGCATTGTTCACATTGTCATTGGTGAACTTATGTTTGTTGATGTATCCTTAACTTGTTGCTTAGTGATCGTACGGTATGCTTAGCTTAGCTTGCTTTATGCTTGGATGCTCCGGTATGCGGTATTTGATTATCTTGTGTGGCGTGTCCATTTTATGCATATATATGTATGTAGTATATTCTCACTCACTAAGCTTTAGCTTACCCTCTCGTTGTTGACTTTTTTTTATAAATTTGCATGGATGCGGTGGATCGGGTAAGCGTGGGACTAGTGGGCTCACATAGTTGCTTTAGAAGATCTTGCTTTTGGATTGATTAGGATTGGGTAGAATATCCCCAATCGCCATGCTCGGTCTTTATTTTGTGTTAAAAATCATGTGGTTGAAAACTTGTATTTTGTACGAAAGTCGTAAAACGGCCGATATGGGCCCGGTCTCGTAAAACTCATTTTATTATTGGAGCGTGTTAGTTTTAACTAGTATAAAATGTTGTGAAAAGCGTTTCGTCTAAAAGTGTCGGGAAGTGGGAGATCTTTAACGGAAAAATGGAAATTTTGGACAGCGGGCTGCCAGGCCTTGTGCGCGCCGCGCACACAAGGTGGTGCGCGCCGCGCACCTATACTGAATAAAAAAAAAAATTTGTTGCATATTCGGTTGGATAACGGTTTGGGTCGTTACAAGTGGTATCAGAGCATGGTCTAAGGGATTTAGGTGACTTGAGATAGGTGCTTAGACTTAGACTTTTGTGTGTGCTTAATTTTGTGCGGGACTTATAGGAGTATGGGTCGGAATGAGTTATAGTTAGTGCCTTGTTTGTAGGTGGACTAACGATTATATTAGTAATGCGGATATTATTAATATACTATTGTGTTGTGATAATGATTCTTGCGTGTGTTTTTATCGCGTAGAATTTTTGTTGTGTTGGTTTATATCATTCAGCGAGGTGGTCATCGTACTAACAAGTCGATACGGCGTGTGTGCGTAATAAGGACTTGCAAACCTTATTACGGGTGCAAATCGTGTCTAACAAGTGATGTACGGCGAGTGTTTAGCAAGATGGGGCGGTGTTGTGTGTGTGGTTTATACGTTCGTAATCTAATCGCTTTGCATTCCTTAGAATGGTGACGGGAAATGGGATCGAGACGAACGGCGTGGAGTTTAATGCTAGAGTTGAGGCCGCCGTTGCGGAGCAAATGGGTGCGTTTCGAGAAGAAATGGATAGGAAGTATTCCGAATTTCAAAGTAGTGGTGAAATGGAGCGTTGTCTAAAGAGCTTCATGAGGACTAAACCTCCGATGTATGACGGGAAACCGGATCCTTTGGTAAGCACAACTTGGATCTTGGATGTCGAAGGGTGTTTTCGCACTATTGAATGCCCTTCCGAGAAAAAGACGAGACTCGCTACTAGTTTGTTGCAGGGTAGGGCGAAGGATTGGTTGGCTGGTAAGATCGATCTTTTCGGTGGTGAACCGTTTATGGCGTTATCGTGGGATGAGTTTAAGAGGGAATTCTTCGAGGAATTCCGGACTTCAGCCGACTTGTCGGAGTTGCGTAATGAGTTGCGAAATTTGCAACAGGGTTCTATGGATTTGAATACTCTCAAGACGACCTTTATGGCGAAGGCTAGTTTTTGTCCGGAGTATTTGGGGAATGACCATTTGTTGATGCAAGATTTCTATCGAACTTTGAATGATGACCTGAAGAATAAGATTATCCGGGGTTACGCGAAATCATTTGCGGAATTATTCGCCGTGGCTAGAGGTTTCGAGTCGTATTCGCGACCGAAGATGAGTGAACCTTCAAGTGAGAGAAGGGTTGTTTCATATGGTGCTCCAAGTAAGAGGACTAAGGGTCCGAGTGTGAGCACGGGTGGTACACGGACGAGTATATTGGATTCTAGTGCGTCTAGATGTTACAATTGTGGTGTGAGGGGTCACAAGTCTTGGGAATGTTCGGTGCCAAAGGGTGATGGCATGGTGTGCTTCATTTTCCAAGAAGAAGGACATCGTAAGTCGGAATGTCCCAAGTTAGAGGGGACGGGTGCGGTAAGGAGACGTTAAGGTATGTTTCATTTTAATAAGTATGCCTTTGATTATTTATTATGCGCCGTTGAGTTTGAGTTTATTAGATACATTGTGTGTGCATGTTATTGATATGGGTGGCGTTCCTAATGGAAGTACCCTATGGTGACGTTTGATTGTCGGGCGAAGGGCGTAAGACTTGGTGCAACCAAGCATTCCTTAGTTTTGGGAAATGTTTCTACCAAGCCATGGAAATGAGTTTTGGTATTCGGTTGTTAAGCGCGTGTTCGCTTTTGTGTTGAAGTTGATGAACCATGAGGTTCGACGGGTGGGATGAAACCCGTGAAATCGAGTGTTGATCTCGATGTATGTTGGTAAAAGAGTATGCATGACGTGACATTAGGTGCCTCTTTCATACCTACTAGCGTGGTGTTCAACTCCGATTGTGTTGTGGTTACATTGTACTTAGGGTGCCGAAGAGAAACCCTTAGGTACATGAGTGACTAGGTGAAATTTGACAAGCTAAAGCAATTGGATGATTGCAAGAGTATAGTTTGTGTAATTTGTGGTACACTTTTCGTTCGAAGTGTTTAAGGATAGGTTAAGATCCTTAGTATGCTCAAGGTTGGAGCAAGATATGGTGATGGGTCGTGTGAACCCAATTGTTGGTAAAGTCTACCTTTGGTAGCATTGTACGGTTGTACAAGATGCGGTTATGGAACATAGTTCCAAGTGGGGGAGTTACACTCCTGCACGAGGAAGTTCTAGTGTGAGATTTCGGATGACGTTTTAGTAGATCCGGAATTTGTGTCGGGACCTAGATTTGGTCGATTGTGGTAGAGTACAATTTCGGTTAAATTGTACTTATGATTTTGGATTTGAATTATCACCGAGGTGGTAATGTGGTAAATCTCTTTGAGAGATAATGGACGTGTTTGACGAGCAAGGTGAAATCCCTCGGTTAAGGGATGTGAGTATCGGATTCTCTTCTAGAGAATTATTGTTTTGTGCCTATGTTTGATATATGTGGTTATTGCTTGATTGTGTGAATGGTTAGTGGTATCCGTTAGGATTCGCTATGGCGTAGCAGAGCGCGATGTTACGTTACTCGTTGTATGAGGCCAAAAGAGCGTCGATTGGTGAAGCATGACCGTTGACGGGGTCCGCTGACTTCATCATGGGAGTAGTGTTATATCGGTATGGTATAACGTTATCGGGAAATACGAGTACCGATGGGGAATGGGATTACCATTCCTGTGTTGAGATTGGGAAGTGGATCGCGTGTGTTGGCGGATTCACGATGACGCGTGTAGTTTCGGTCATCTTATTGTGGAAGTGAGTCGCGTGTAGTTCAGATTCACAAATGACTCGTGTTGTTGCGGTCATTGTATTGAGGAGTGAGTCGCGTGTAGTTCGGATTCACAAATGACTCGTGTGGTTGCGGTCATTGTATTGAGGAGTGAGTCGCGTGTAGTTCGGATTCACAAATGACACGTGTGGTTGCGGTCATTCTATTGGGACAGTGACTCTCGTGTAGTTCAGATTCACTAAGGCGCGTGTAGTTCGGCTAATCCCGATTGTTGTGCGGTGGAGGTAGTGAGTCGCGTGTGGTGCGGATTCACTAAGGCGCGAGTAGTTTTCGACCAGCCTTCATGTTGATGGATGTGTGATCCATTGATTGTTTTATACACCAATGGTGGGGTCGTAAGGACCATGTCGTGTGATCTATTAGTTGTTTTATACACCGATGGTGGGGTCGTGAGGACCCTGTTATATGATTAGTGATGCGATAGCCGTGTTTCGCTCACATGATGTTACGGGTGTGATGATAGTCGATTTTGTACACATTGGGATTAGCGTTGCCATAGTCATTGGGCGCTACCGGTTTTAGCCGTTGGATTATGATGTTACGGTAGTTGCGTATTGGTCGTGTTGCGCACTACAAAGGATGTTAAGTGGGGAGTGTTATCCGTAAGGATTCACTTCTATTTCGGTCTTCGTCGGTTTAGATGGTTGACTTTATTTTGATGAGCGGTTTTTACTAGCGATGTACTTGGTATGGTATGCTAGGGGTTGATATCTCGGTTCGAGATTTGGTTGAGCTTTCCCGATGTGAGGGAATGAGTAAGGTTTTAGTGCTCGGATTGTGGTTTGATAAATCGCGGGTGACGATTTCGTTGTTAAGGGTGATTCATTGGGAAGAATTGTCTGTAGGGGAGAGTTGTAAGACCCTAATATTTATTATACTTAGTGTATTAATGATGTACGTTTAGTGGGTAAAGCGTGGAATAAAATTAAAGGCTCAGAATCTGCCCAGACGTGGGTGCGCGCCGTGCACCTGGCCTGTGACAGAATTCCTGTCTTTTCTATTTTGGGTTTAATGAAGGGAAATTTGGTCTTTTCACTTGAGGCCGGATCTGTGGACTTATCAGCTGGTTTGGATCCATTGTTGGATCATTTTCACATCCACAAACACTCTCAACTATCTTAGAGAGAGAGGAAGATTTATAGAGAGAATTGGGGTTTTGGAGAAGAAGAAGCTTGGTTTGATCAAAAGCTCAAGTGTTAAAGTTGTTCACCTCGTTTCTTGCTACGTTTTGGTTGTTGTGGTAAGTTCTAACTCCGAATTTCATTGTTTGATTTGATATTCAAGTTAGAGTTTGAACTTGATTTGTAGAGAAACCCATTTAAACTCTTGAAGTGAGTTTATTGATGCTAGTAATCGGGTTATTGGTTGTTGTTGGTGGGTTTTGGGTTGGTGAACAAATTGGCCATGATTAGGACTTGTAATTGGGTTTAATCACTAGGTTTAGTGATTATGGAAGTGTTGGAACCCATTATAGTGTATTTGAAAGACTAATTTTGAAATAAGTCAAAATTAGGGTTTATGGGTGAATTTGAGAATCATAAGTGTTTAACACTTACGATTGGGTTAAATTGGCATATAAGGACCATTCTCACTTGTGTTAGTGATTATTGGTTAGTTTGGGCGCGTTTTTTGTTTGTAAGTGCAATTGGTCAAATTTGCACTAAGTATCGAATTTAGTTGGTTTGTAAATCCACTCTAAGTGTGTTGTTGTATTTGTTATAATGGAATAGGTACTTTCCATTGACGGGTTGCGGATTATTCGGTGGCATTCATCAAGGTGACAAGGTAAGTGTTAATATCCTATGTGCATATATATGTGTAGGATGGGTGCGGGTCGGGTGAAGTGGTTCTCGGTTATAGAGCTCACTTCACATATAGGTGGATTTGATGGACTTGCGTAATAGGTCCAATTGGCACGGTTGTGCGTTTTGGTTGACCACCTTTGGCAAGGTGCACACTTCGTGTGTACGATATCACATATGCTTGTGATGTGGATTATACAACCCCAATGGCGAAGGGTTGGTATTGAGTTGTGATTGGAGAAGTGGTGTAGCGACCCGACAAAATCGTCATTGACGGCGCTGTTCACTTAGGTCCCGTTACGTGGTCATAAGTCTTCAAAACAACGTTTGACCAAAAGTATGTCGCATTTATTTCAAAAGTAAAGATGTTTCGAGGTTTACAAAGTAGTTCGACAACTAGTTACATAACAAAGTTTAAAGTACAATTGAAACATATGCGACACAATTTAAAAGTAGCCAAAAGACGCTCCACGTATGCATGTATACTCGACATCCAAGCAAGTATCAAAAGTAATGAGCGGAAGCATGTATCACAAAACGTTCAAGGACCTGAGAAAAACATAGAAATCTGTCAACGAAAACGTTGGTGAAATCATAGGTTTAAGTAAGTAAGTACAAGTGAACCACAAGATTTGTAACATTGATATAATAGTAATACATTCCAAAAGTTAATATTCACGAGCACCCAATTATCAATGCTTAACATTCCTTCCATAGAACCTCATCACAATAGTGTTAGAACATACACTGTTTCTCGAAAATATATTTCATTCGTAAACGGTAGCGAACCGTTTGAATGAGGGTTTGTCAAACCCATATGGCCATATAACATAAGTTCTCGCTTACACCCGGCAAGTGTAACTAATGATAATCGAATTGAGGATTTTTGTTCAAACTCGTATGTAGAATGTTTGTTTTCCTGTACTTGTGTTCACTTAGTAAAAAGAACGTTTATGTTTTCTCATCCCAAATGTAAGTTCAAAAAGAGTAAAAGTGGAACTATGATCTCACCTTGAGTGCACGAGTAATAAGTATTTCGACAAGTAACGTGAACAAAGAACAATACTAGTCTTGACCTAAACAAATAGGTTGTATCAATATTGGTAATCATGTTTGATCAAAGAAGTTCAATTAGTCCTATGGCTCGTTATGACTCGATTATGTAGCATGTGAATCAAATTGTCAAGTTTTATGCAAGATACAAGTATAGAAACAAGTTAGGAAGGTTGCATAATCATTTGGTTAAGTTTGACAAAAAGTCAAACTTTGGTCGAGTCAAAGTCAACGAAAAAGTCAACACGTTCGGGTCGGGTCCCGAACTATTTTTCTGAGGTTTTTATTCATATATAAGCATGTTAGAACAAGTCTCATGTGAATCAGAGGTCCATAGCGTGCCAAACATTTTTCATATAATTGACAAGTAGGTCAGAACCTGGACACGCCTTAGGTCGCGCCGCGACCCAAGACTGCCGCGCCGCGGCATTTAACGGAAGCTGGTACCTGGTCAGTCTCAAATGTCCAAGTCTCAAATCAAAACTCTTTCAAGCATAAATCACAAACCACTAACACTTAGAACTCGCACCTTATATCGTTAGAAAGCTAATTTGACAAGGAACCCAACTAAACACATTTCACCAACCGAAAAATATTATTTGCAATAACCGACTTTTCAAATCAAATGATCAATCAATGCACACATTTAATGCTTCAAATTTTACAAGTGCACATTTATGATTCGGGCATTTAATGCATACATAAAACATGCCGTTTCGTAGGTAATCAAACATACAATCTAACTAACCACTTACCAACAACAATTCATGGCATTCAATACATCAAAAATGCATTTAAAGTTCATCAAAACCCTAACCCAAATTCACCAAAATCACTAATCAAGTTTATGGAGTTTTCTAAAGCAACCTACACATCAAATTGAAGCTAGTGATGTTAGGAACACATTTAATACATGCATTTATGACATTTAACATCATTCAAACAACCAAATCACCAAATCAAACACACCAAAGTTTATGTTCATGCTAGTTACTTCAAATAACAAAATCGAACATATAAATCATATAAATCATATATTCATGTTAGACTTGAGCCATAGACACTAATTAACAACTTTATAAGTTTAAAACATCAAGAACACAAAATCTAGTGATTTTAGAAAGTTACCCAAACTTGATGAAATCGGTATGGAATCAAAGAAGAAGTTGCAAGGATTCCAAATATGTAATTTGTTTTGATTGAAGCTTGCTAGATGTGATTTAGATGATGAATCTTGGAAATGGATAATTGAAAGAAAATATGGAAGTAGTGAAAGAAAAGAGAAATGAAAATGAAAAAGAAGGGAGGAGGGTGTTGACTAGTCAAAAACTAGTCACATCTTTGCTCCCTTGGCGAAACTAGTCCCTCGAGTTCAGTTGCGGGTGCGTGAATTACCTAAACGAAATATTTTTAAAACGCGTATTAACGAGAGATGTTATAATCATATAACGGACTTTAAATAATTAAACGGAAAAGTAAACGGAAAAAGGCGGGATGTTACAAGTGGATCACGTGTGGATGCGGATTCACGATGACGCGTGTAGTTTCGGTCATCTTATTGAGAAAGTGAGTCTCGTGTAGTTCGGATTCACGATGACTCGTGTAGTTCGGTCATCTTATTGAGGTAGTGATCTCGTGTGGTTGCAGATTCACTAAGGCTCGTGTAGTTCGGCCAACCTCGATGTTATTGTGGTAATGAAGATAGTAGTCTCGTGTGAATGCGGATTTACTAAGAATCGTGTAGTTCGGCCAATCTTCATTGTGGTATTTGGTTTTTGGTATTGGGTTAAGGGGTTAACCTTGGGTGTTGTACGCTTTATGGTTATATATATATATATATATATATATATATATATATATATATTGATGTATTGTTGTGATATAGCTAGCCCCTCCGGATGTAGCTTATCGGCATTGTTCACATTGTCATTGGTGAACTTATGTTTGTTGATGTATCCTTAACTTGTTGCTTAGTGATCGTACGGTATGCTTAGCTTAGCTTGCCTTTATGCTTGGATGCTCCAGTTTGCGGTATTTGATTATCTTGTGTGGCGTGTCCATTTTATGCATATATATGTATGTAGTATATTCTCACTCACTAAGCTTTAGCTTTACCCTCTCGTTGTTGACTTTTTTTATAGATTTGCATGGATGAGGTGGATCGGGTAAGCGTGGGACTAGTGGGCTCGCATAGTTGCTTTAGAAGATCTTGCTTTTGGATTGATTAGGATTGGGTAGCGTATCCCCAATCGCCATGCTCGGTCTTTATTTTGTGTTAAAAATCATGTGGTTGAAAACTTGTATTTTGTACGAAAGTCGTAAAACGGCCGATGTGAGCCCGGTCTCGTAAAACTCATTTTATTATTGGAACGTGTTAGTTTTAACTAGTATAAAATGTTGTGAAAAGCGTTTCGTCTAAAAGTGTCGGGAAGTGGGAGATCTTTAACGGGAAAATGGAAATTTTGGACAGCGGACTGCCAGGCCTTGTGCGCGCCGCGCACACAAGGTGGTGCGCGCCGCGCACCTATACTGAATAAAAAAAAATTGTTGCATATTCGGTTGGATAACGGTTTGGGTCGTTACATATATATAAACTTATTCGATTACAAGTATATGTGTTACTAATATATATACTTGATATAGGTTCGTGAATCCGAGGACAACTCTGCACTTGTTCAGTGCCATCATACTCGTAAAATACGAAATACAGTATCGTGAGTTTTCATAGCTCCCTTTTTATATATATTTTTGGGCTGAGAATACATGCGCAACTTTTATAACTGTTTTACGTTTAGACACAAGTACTCAAACTTTTATGCTATATACATGCTTTGTCATGCTAAATCCCTGCCGTAATATCGTTAATTGCTTAGGTATAAGATGCAAGCTTAGTTATTGTGAGTAGCGCTACTGAGAGTGACGTCTCTAGTCAGTTGACCGTTGGTCTTTGACTACATAATAATGATTCAACGACACGAATAACAAGTGTCACGGGGTAACTTTTGTTTAGTCGCGATATTACAAACTCAGCAATACTTTTAGATTGATCTTTCTATATCAATCAACTCTTATTAAATCTTGTGGTCTAACACTATTATTGAAATCATTATTTATGATAAACCTATGAACTCACCAACCTTTTGGTTGACACTCTTTAGCATGTTTATTCTCAGGTCCTACATAATGTTTCTGCTGTGTATTTGCTAATTGAAAGCAACATTTCAACGAGTCATTCATGGATAATTTGAAAGACTTGCATTTGCTAATTTGATGATGATTGTTTGCCATGCTTGGAGTCTTCATTACATATCATATCAATTAAAGACATTTAATGCGTTGTTCATTAAATACATTGTAATCTATATATCTTCCGCTGCAAAACTCTATAAAACGTCTCATATAGAGTCGTTCTCGTTTATACAATTGTGATTTGATATAATTAGTCACAAATAAACCAGGCCCTATTTGAGGTGTGACACGTTCTTCGAGAGGAAACTCCCACAGTGAATACATACAGACATCGTGTATGTTAAAACCTTCTCAAATGACGCTAGAGCAAAAGACGCACGCAACCTCCGTAACTGATGAAATAGACCGGTAACCTTAAGATAAACATTTCATGCGGCTCGTGAGGATCGAACCATCGACCTCTCTTATGAAAAATCAGTTAGTCAGCAATACACCCACTAGAGTTTAGCTTGTTGAACGAAGCTCACACTTGCTCAATGTAGTGCTAGCCGGTTTTAATGTTGACTAGCAAACGTGGAAAGATCAGAAAATTTATCCACAAAAATCTCCATAAACCCAAATACAATAAGGATAAGGTACATTTCCTGCTAGCAATCATCAACAATTTCTTCACTTCTTTCTCGAGGAAGAACACCAAACCCTAAACCTATTTATACATTTTTTTATAAATTCAATTGTAACACACTTTGTTTGCAGTGTGATGGCGACAGCTGTTAGTTTCAATTTAATTGGAGCATTTAAAGGGCTCTCATTTGGTTCGAGTTCATCCTCTTCGTTCTCCAAAGGAGAATTTGGATCTGTTCCAACAGCTAGTAAGGTTTCAATTTCGTTACCAGTGAGAACACCGTTCACAATTCAAAATGCGCATAAAAAAGGAGCCGGAAGTACTAAAAACGGTCGTGATTCAAAAGGTCAGAGGCTCGGTGTGAAGATTTATGGTGATCAGGTAGCAAAACCTGGCGCAATCATCATTCGACAGCGTGGAACAAAGGTAGATTAGTGTTTTAGTTTAGCTGAATCATATGGATAATAGATTAGAAATATGTTTGTGCATTGATGGTTATTTAGTTTTGGGCCCCTTCACTTGTAGAAACTTGATACCTTGTATTAGAGACTTAGTAATGGATGAAATTGGTGGTGTGTGTGTCATTTTGCAGTTGCTAACGAGACTTTCAGGTCATTAGTTGCATTTTCTACTGGAGTTAGCATTTACTTTAGCTTGAAATGTTTCAAAGACGACATAAATAGAGGTGTATTAATGTAATGGGCTCACTATAAATAGAGGTGTATTAAAGCCGACGAAATACCTCGTGTACCAGAATATAGATGTAGTGTGTTAACTTAGCTTTTTGTCTCATAATGATTTGGAGTAGGCCTTTGTATGACTGCTCTTCTTCTATTAACTGTTTGATGATATCTCTAATATATCAAACAAGTTTGAGCTTCGATCAAAAGCTAGAGTCTTTCTATTGCTAAAGCAGAACTATCTTATTCGGGTGTAAGCTGTGTATGATGAGTTGTGTTTTCTATGCTTTGAACACCACTCTTCTATCATAATACCGTTTTGAAAAATGCTTCTTAGACCTAAAAATGTATCCCGAAATGTAGACCTAAATATTTCGTTGCTGGATATGATACAATAATTGGTAGAGAAAACTAAAGCAAATAATTTAGGCACATTTGGTATTACTTTAGCGTTATAGATGCATGAAAATAGAAATTTTGTGTGTGATTTATTGATTTGTCTAGCTTTCAAGGTCTCTGTCAATGAAGTATTGACCTACTTACTATTCTTTATGAAATACCATAGCTGCTATAATGTTATGTGCATAGGGTTTAAGGTTCCCTAGGTAGTAATTCCAGTTTGATGCAAGAAATTGAGTTTTGAATTAGAAACTTAAAAAGACCAGAAGTTTTTTATTTAATACGCTTCTACGCACACCAAATTCCTACTCTCAGTAATAGCTTTGTTCTCCTCTACATTTTCAGGTCCATCCGGGAAAGAATGTCGGGATTGGCAAAGATCACACCATTTTCTCTTTAATTGATGGATTGGTCAAATTTGAAAAGTTTGGACCTGATAGGAAGAAGGTGAAATCTAATTTTTTAAAATCCTAAAGTTAATTGTTTCAGCCACTTTCAATTAAAACAATTTGCATATGCTTTCTAATAGATGATAGAATAGAGGAAGAGAGATATTGAACTTGTAAGTTCTGTGTGTATTATTCAGAGTATTGTGCCTTCTATATATAGAAGGTGTAATTACACTAAGTATCCCTAAACTATAACTAGAACATAACCTTATACAATTATAGTTGTCTAATATTCCCCCGCAAGCTAAGGGCGGGATACGACTTGTAGCTTGGATCGTAATAAAAGAAATCTCGATGAGGACAACGGCTTGGTGAAGATATCAGCAATCTGATCGTCAGTAGTCATAAACTGAACTGAAAGTTTTTGTTGAGCAACTCTTTCCCGAACAAGGTGAAAATCAACTTCTACATGTTTTGTACGTGCATGAAAGACTGGGTTAGCTGAGAGATACGTAGCGCCAAGGTTATCACACCATAAGGTAGGAACTGATTTAACAGGCACACGAAGTTCACGTAATAAATCTTGAAGCCATGTTAGTTCTGCAACTGTGTCAGCTAGGGCCTTGTATTCAGATTCTGTTGAAGATCGAGAGACAGTCTTTTGTTTTCGTGCAGACCATGATACTAGGTTTGAACCTAGATATATAGCATATCCTCCCGTGAATCGACGGTCATCTGGACAACCTGCCCAGTCAGCATCAGAGAAGCTAGTCAGTGAGTTGTATGTGGAATCAGTGTAGGCATGAAGCACTGTTCCGGAGCCGTGTATAAATTGAAACCCATAATTGGCAGTGCCCTGTAAGTAACGGAGAATTCGTTTAACTGCTAACCAATGATTTATCGTGGGACAATGCATGTACTGACATACTTTGTTGACTGCGAAAGTGATGTCCGGTCGAGACAATGTAACATACTGAAGGGCACCTACAATTTGACGGTATTGAACGGGGTTGTCAAATGTTACACTATCACCAAGAGCAAGGTTTGCGTTGGTTATCATGGGAGATGAAACCGGTTTAGCATTAGATAAGTCGGCGCGTTCCAAAAGTTCATGTATGTATTTGCGTTGTGATAGGATCATGTCGTTACCATTCCTTGTGACTTCAATCCCGAGAAAATAAGACAAGTTACCCATGTCTTTAATAGCGAATGAGCGGCTGAGACTTTGTACCACCCTATCTATTTCCTTTGTATCGTTCCCTGTTAAAATAATGTCATCAACATACACAAGCATATATAGAAGAGTGTTCCCATTAGAGTAGATGAATAAGGAAGTATCCGTTTTCGACCCATGAAATCCAAGAGAATGAAGTGCTGTAGAGAGTCGATGAAACCATGCTCTAGGTGCTTGCTTTAATCCATATAAGGCTTTGTGAAGGAGGCACACATGATTTGGTGTAGCTGAATTGACGAATCCCGGTGGTTGTTGTAGATAAACTGTTTCGTGAAGATCACCATGTAAAAAGGCATTTTGTACATCAAGTTGCCTGAGGGACCATTTCTGAGACACAGCCAAGGAGAGAACAACACGAATGGTTGTTGATTTTACAACGGGGCTAAATGTTTCCTGATAGTCGATGCCTGGTTGTTGTCGAAACCCTTTAGCAACTAAACGTGCTTTGTAGCGTTGTACTGCCCCTGTTTGATCCCGTTTTAATTTGTATACCCACTTGCAATCAACCACATTAGAATTTGGAACACGAGGTACTAGTGACCAAGTACCATTCCGCACCAACGTTGAATACTCTTCAGTCATGGCTTTACGCCAGTGAGGATCTTTGTTAGCAATGCTAAAGTTTGCTGGTTCAGTGTCGGACGAGGGACCTCTTGTATGATAGGAGGTGGCCTTATGTTGGTGGATTTGTTTTGGATTGGGGCGAAGATTGGCTGGTCGAGAACGAGGAGGTGGCTCAGTGTTTGTGGAAGTGGTGGTAGTAGTAGCAGTAGTCTGAGGTAGTTGGTTGTGACTTTGTTTAGCTGGTGATGAGGAGGTTTTTGAGCGACGATGATATGTGTGAATTATAGGTGGTTCGATCGTGCCGTGTACAAGCGGTGTAGTGGTGGTATTTTGTGGTTCTGGTGGGACAGAATGAGTTTTAGGAACTGTGGAAGGTGAATCTTTAGTTTGTGAGGTAGGATTTGGATATTTAGAGATGTAGGGATTGACTGGATGTGTAGAAATGGTTGTATCAGATTGTTTAAAAGGAAAAGATTGCTCATTGAATCGAACATGACGGGCTATATAAATATGATCCGACTTTGGGTCGAAACATCGATAGCCATGATGGGCAGTACTGTAACCAAGAAATACACAAGGTGTAGATCGAAAATCCATTTTGTGGTTGTTGTATGAACGAAGATGAGGGTAGCATTGGCACCCAAAAACTCGAAGAAATGAAAAATCAGGTTTATGTTTGAACACATGTTCAAAGGGTGAGGTTGCTGAGTTTGTTCTGGATGGCATTCGATTGATAAGATACACTGCAGTTCCAAAAGCAAAATGCCAAAAACGTTGTGGTACATGTGATTGAGCGAGTAGAGTAAGACCGGTTTCAACAACATGGTGATGTCGTCTTTCAACCAAACCATTTTGTTCACTTGTATGAGGACAGGAAAGACGATGATTGATGCCTAGTGGAGAAAAGAATTGATGGAGATTTCTAAATTCACCTCCCCAATCAGTTTGGACAGATTTGAGTTTGGTCTGAAATTGTCGTTCAACCATTGCCACAAATTGCTTAAAGGTGGCGTAAAAATCAGATTTGAGTTTTAATGGGAAAAACCACATAAATCGTGAAAAGTGATCAACACACAGCAAAAAGTATTTGTGACCATCGAAGGAGGTAACAGGCGCAGGTCCCCATACATCACAAAAGACTAAATCCAAAATGTGCGAACTTTTATAAGTAGATGGTAATAGACGAAGTTTAGAGGATTTTCCAACATTACATGAATCACAAAAGGTGGTTGTAAACTTATTTTGTAAAGGCAAATGATATTTAGATAACATGGACTTCAAAAGTTGTGGATGTGGATGTCCGAGTCTTTGATGCCATGTAATTGAAGATGCACGGGTAGTGGAGAATGCTACTTTGTGAACTGGTGAAGACTGAGGAAGATGGAAGGAGTAAAGACCACCATTACTTGGACCCGTGAGGAGGGTAGTGTGTGTAATCTTGTCCTTCACAGCAAAGAAAGTTGAGTGAAATTCAAAATACACATTGTTATCAAGACAAAACTTTTGTACAGAAAGTAGTTTATGTTTTATTTCAGGAATATGAAGTATGTCTTTGAGGGAAAATGTTTTGTTTGGAGACGAAAAATGTGAGGAACCAACGTGTAGAATGGGTAAACCCTTACCATTGCCAACATGAAGATTGTCCTCACCGTAGTAGACCTCGGAGTTGCCAAAGTTGGATAGGTCTGGAGCAACATGGTGACTAGAGCCTGTGTCTGGGATCCAAGAGGTTGACGCTTGGGAGCGATATTCTGTAAAGTTGGCTGAAGGTGACTGTCGTCTCATAGTAGCAGGGTTACGATTAGGACATTGAGATGGGATGTGCCCAATCCCACACCTGTTGCATGTGCCAAAAACTGTGTTTTGATTAGAAGCCCAGTTAAATGAATTTCGATTACTTGCTTGATTTCTGTTGTTATAGTTGCCTCGTCCACGTCTGTAATCACGTCCACGACCACGGTTATTGCCAGATCGGTTAGTGTGCATGGCTTGTGCAGCCGGTGTATGGGTAGGTTGAGCTTGGAGTCCAAGTTGAGATAAAAGCAATTGTATGGCTTGAAGCTGATCTGTTTGTGAAGCGGGCAAGACATTATTAGGAGCTGGTGAATTGCGACTTTGTGTGCTAGTCGTGAATGCTTGAGCCGAAGGAATGTCGGGTACAGATTTCTTGATCATGTAGTCGTGGTCTGATAGCAGACCATGAAGGTCTACAAAGGTAGGGGGCTTTTCGCGGCCCAGAAGGCTTGATTTTAAACCGTTGTATTCCTCTCGTAGTCCTGATATAACTAGCATCACCAAATCTTTTTCTTTCATCTTTTCACCTATGTTAGCGAGCGCAACATCGTATTCTTGAGTCCTAGTTAGGTAGTCTGCGGTTGTTTCATCTGGTTTCATCTGTAGTCTGAGAAGCTGGGTTTTCAAAGTGTATTCTCGAGAGGAAGTGTGAGGAGCGTAGGCACGTTCAAGGGACAACCAGAGATCACGAGACGTTACTCCTTGAACATGTTGGAATGATGCTTCGGATATGGTAGAAAGGAGGAGCATTCTTATATGAGCATCATTAGAGACCCAATTAATGTAATTGGGGTTTGGTGGTTGAGACTGTGTTTCTTCATCTTTTTCTGATGATGGTACATTTGTAGGTGGACAAGGGATTGTGCCATCAATGTAGTCAAATAATTTGTTGGTGATGAAGAACGGTTCAACCATGGTCTTCCAGTAACCATAGTTCGTGGAAGATAAAATGAAACCAAATTTGTGAGAGTTGTGTGCGGCTTTCTCTGTTGGAGTAAAGGAAGCTAGCATTGCCATTTTCAGATATAGAAAAAAAAAAAAAAAAAAAAGATAAGGTAATAATAATTTTTTTTTTTCTGTTTTTTTTTTTTGTTGTCCTTTTTTTTCTGTTTTTTTTTTTTTAACTTAAAAGAAGATAAAAAAGTAAAAGTAAAAGTAAATATCTAGAGTAGGTAGGAGAGATATAAAAAGAAGATAAAGGGTTTAAAACTTCATTTTCTCTTTTTTTTTTTTTTTCTCGTTCCAGAAGACACAAAAATAGGACAGGCGGTGTACAGTGGCGGCCAGCGGCGGCCGGTGGTGAATATTTGCCGGAAAAAGCTGAAAATTTCAGCGTTTGGTCGGAATTTGATTCCGAGCGTATTGGTGTTGGCGGTTTTCTCTGATTTTGGCCGGATTGATGTAGATCGAAAAAGAAAGTCGAAAATTTCTGGCGGCTGTGGTGGCGCGTGGTGGCGCGTGTGGTGGCAGTTGCGGCTGAAATATTTGTGCGTGTGTTCGGAATTTAATTCCGCATGTAGTTGTGTTGGTAATTTGGCTGATTAGGGTTGTATTGAGTTGCGGTGATTTTGTGGGTTACCGGATTTAGTTGTTACGACCTGAAAAAGCTCGTTTCTGATGTGAACGTTCCGACAACGCTGCATTCACAGAGCATACTTTGAGTTTTAAAGGTCAGTTTTTTTTTTTTTTTTTTTTTTTTGTTGTTCCGGAACTGCTGCCGGAATAGTAGCTGCCGGAATTGTTACCGGAATAGTGGCTGCCAGAATTGTTGCCGGACTTAGGCCTTTACAGCTCTTGATACCATAATAGATGATAGAATAGAGGAAGAGAGATATTGAACTTGTAAGTTCTGTGTGTATTATTCAGAGTATTGTGCCTTCTATATATATAGAAGGTGTAATTACATTAAGTATCCCTAAACTATAACTAGAACATAACCTTATACAATTATAGTTGTCTAATACTTTCAAAAACAACAGGTAAGTGTTTACCCACGTGAAGTGCAGCCTGAAAACCCAAACAGTTATAGAAATAGGAAGAGAGAGTCATTCAGGTTACAGCGTGAACGCAGAAAAGCAAGAAGGGAGCTTAGGGAAGGGGCTGTTACTGAACCTCTGTTGGTGCTGGCTTCAACTACCGCCAGTGAAGTCGCCGTTGAAAACGCCGATTGCTGATTGTAATACATGGATAGTGTTGAACATATGTTTCCTTTACAAAGGTTTCATGAAGGAGCCAAATAGCATTTTCACAAAGCATTACCTCTTTCTGTGTGTTACTACTATATTTTTTGTAAAGATGTTGCCTATAAGTACTAATGTTCTTTTACTTCGAAGCAATGGTGGCGTATCTAGTACTCCGTATCTTGTACTTCTCAGTTTCAATGTAGTGCCTTTTAAAACATTGATAGATGAAAAACCTTTTGGCTTGTTACAACATAATAATATGTTTAAATACTATCAAGTCTAGTACAGTACACTTTAGTGAGGTACAATTGTACAAAAGAACACTATCCAGTTCTAAGAGAACACGTGGGACAATGGGGTGAGCATGCATAGCATTGTATCAAACAAAGGTCACTCACCCAATCTAACCCACTCAAAATAGACTGAACAAAAAGAAAGATGGCTGTTTGCAGACTATACATGGTGGCCCTGATTTGCTTATTTGTGAGTAATCAAGATTGAAGACGTCATAGATACATGTAAAAGCATATCAAACTTCTCATCTACAGCTATAAAAACATCATCACCATAACCAAAATTATTTCACATTACCAACCAAACAGCCTAAACTCATTTCGATGTTACCCAAACTCGAATTTCATCAAACGGGAAATAGACCCAAATCCAAAAATAGACACTTAACCATTGAGGTTTCATCACTGCCCTATAAATAGATCAGGCCAGTCTCTCTTTTGCCTAATCATCTGCCAAGCATGTCCAAAACAATTAAAGGTTGTTTGTTATAGTTATATGTAGGCAAGAACAGAGAAACGGGCACAAGAGGTGTTCGAAAGGGGTGAAGCCTTCAAGCAAGAAGCCTATATAACTGAACCTCGTAATGATAGTATTTCGAATCATGACCATAATGGCGGCTCAGTTACAAGAATCAAGGTAAGCGAGGGTTTTAAATTTTACTTCAATAGATATTAGCCAACAATCAACCACGGAAAGGATATACAGTTTCAAATTTCAATGGTATCTCAGCGGGCGTAACATAAATGCAATCTAAGAAGATAAAACAAAAACTCGTAGCACATTGAGCCCAAGTAAATCCCATAAGGCTAACGATGCAAACAGGTAAACTAAAACACACAGAAGACGTAAAATCCACTACAAGTTTTAACAAAGAGGTATCAAACAGCAAAGGTCATTCTACTTGAGAAGAACACCAAAAAGATTTCTTACAAATACATCACTTGTTTTTTTAAAACCATTTTGCACATAGTTAATGCCCTCCATACAGTTCTTGCCAATTGTATGACCTGAAAGCCAGAGAAAAATGTACTTGTTAGCCAAAATACAACTTCAACGAGTAAAATTCTTTAGTAGTAGCAAATTACACATGTATAGTTGTTAACCAAACCAACTTAACTAGCACAATTTCTCTTAACATACGAGGGTCTTAAGTCTTATGGAGTAATAAAGATTAATGTCACTTCTGAAGACAACTATTATAACGAAGTGCATAATATGCAAGACACAACTTATTGTTACGAGATATTACAACTAATTATTCATATATGGCCACTCAAAAACACACAATCCTTCTTCTAAGTCTGTAAATAAATGTTTAGAGAAGAATTCCAAGTTTGACATGACACCTTTACTTGGAGGAACCAACACCATTTTCTCTTCTCCTTTTCACTCTTTCAGTTGGTTTCGATCTTTTTTATCTTTTTGAACCGCTCGTTTATTCATGTTATCAAAAGTTCAAAACCAATATCCTTATGGTATTCTGCCAACCACCTGATTTTGAGGAACCCTGCCACATTCTTCTTGCATACACATGTCATCCTACTAATTCTACAATTTTAATTAAGTTGGTCCCTACAAGATTATCCTTGATTGCTTTCAACGGGTATTAGATTAAAGACGTCACATATACGTGTAAAAGCTAAGCTCATGATCTACCACTACAAAAACATCATCACCATAACCAAAACTAATTTCATGCCATAGAGATGAAAAGAAATAAACATTGTAGTAACATACCAACCATTATTTGATAATCCCTATAGCTAAACATCCAAGATATTTGCATTACCAACAAAACAACCCAAAATCAATTTGGATGGATGTCACCTGAATCCAAATTTCAGGCAACGAAAAATAAATCCAAACCCAAAAATGATACTGTATTCCATAGCTATTGGACACTTAATCATATAAATTTCATCGCTGCCTTGTCATCTAGCAAACATGGTTGAATAACCAGAAAACCATTGAAGGTTGTCCACTACGGTGATTTGAAGGAAATAGCACAGAGGCCGGGAGGTGTTCAAAAAGGGTTTGAAGCCTTCGAAGCAAGAAGCCTAAACAATTGAGCCTCATGGTGATACTGATAATACGAAAAAATGCCACATTTTCAAGAATCAAGGTTGATACATACTTTCATTAAAGTAGTTTACGTATCTCATGTTTCGTCTCTTTAGCATTACATATCTCATTACATTACCGATTTGACTGCAATCTTCTATTTAATAATTTTAAAATTTACTTTTGCTATTTCTTCCTTTTAAGTATATATAATTCATGCATTTTCTTGATTTCTATTTTTTATTCTCCCTCATATTTCTGTTTAATAGTTTTTCTCCTTTCACTTTCATTCTTATTGAAAAAATTGTTGTTTTTCCTTCTCGGCTTCCATTTGTTTTTCCAATTTCTTCATTCCTTTACTGTGAGTCATCTTATTCAACTCAACTTCTTTTATCAACTTATCTAGTTCACCCATGTCATTCTCCTGGAACTGGATATCCTCCAGCCTTTAATTGTTTGCTTCGATCTTCTTTTCTATACCTTCATTAGTTTAATTAATAACATACTCAAATTCGTGAAAAGGATCAGCAAATAATGGTATTAATTATTAATTAAACTAATAAAGGCCCAAAAAAGTAAGATCGAAGAAAGCAATTTGGGGCAGGAGGATAACCAGTTGCAACAGAATGACATGGGAGAATTGGATCAGTTGACAAAATAATTTGAGTTGAATAAGATAACACACAATAAAGAAATGAAGAAATTGAAAAAACAAATGGAAGGCTAGAAGGAAAAACAACAAATTTTCATTAACAATGAAAATGAAAGAAGAAAAACTATTAAATGAATATATAAGCGAGAAAAATAAACAGAAAGCAAGAAAATGCAGAAATTACATACTCAAAAGGAAGAAATAGTAAAAGAAAATTTGAGAATTGTCAAAGAGAAGATTGTAGAATTGGAAACTCAACTAAAAAAAGCTTCAAATGAAAATATATGATAACGTAATGAGATATGTGAAGCTAAAGAGATTGAACATGAGATACGTAAAGTGCTTCAGTGAAGGTATGTATCAACCTTGATTTTTGAAAATGTCACACCTTTTTTGTATTAATATATCATTATGAGGCTCAGTTGTTTAGGCTTAGAAGGCTTCAAAGCCTTTTTGAACACCCGCCTCTCTGTTATCGCCTTCAGATTAGTGGACAACATTTAATGGCTTTCTAGTTATTTCTGCTCCCGTCAAAAAAAAATTACTGGATCCGCTACTCTAGGTTCGTATCTTGCAAGTTGCAGTTGCAGTGTGCAGCCATTCTTGTAACTTGAAGTTTAAACCGACTCAAAATATTAGAAATCATAATTGAACTAATCATTCAACATCAATACATAGTTAGGTAAGTGGGATTTACTTTTCCCTTTGTCCTTGAAAGGGAACCGCTGTTTGCTACCGTTAAACGTGATTAACTCCGTCGATCGCCACCGTCAACTTTCGCCAAGCAACATTGGAGAACTTTGGTCACCACCATTAAACTCTTGCAATCACCACCATAGTCGAACTGGAATCACCACCATCGTCCTCTTTCCACAGGTGTCGTCCTCCATCCATCACCACCACTATAAACTTTTGTCCACTATCTACTACAAAAAACTCAGATCCGAGTAAAAACAAACTAAAAAGATAAGGTTTTGGCGGTTGAAGGCGGCTAACGGTAGCTGACGGTGGCTAACGGCGGTTTAGCCGGAAAACAAGAAGTGAACGATGATGCGAGATAGAAACAACTACCTGAGAGTTATGAGGATGGCCTCGACTGATCACCGACGAAACGACGGCTGCAATGAAGGGAGAGGATGGAGTTGTTTTTAGTATAGGGTTATGAGATGGTTATGTTTCATATTATTGTTTGATACGGAGTACTCAATTTTTATCAACCTCAGAAGATTGACAAGGGTTCAAGAATTGTTAGGCCACACCTAATTAGCCGTTAATTATTGAGAACGGTGATACTGATATTAATTTATATATAAAAACGTTTACAACTTTAATTACATTACAATTAATAATGAAAGCTCAATTACACATCATCAAAAGAACATGATCCACTGCACATGCATAGATCAAATCAACACTTTACTAACTATTAAAGATCAATTAATTATAGAATTATCGCAATAAAGTAAATCAAAATTTACCTCTAAACAGATCCAACAATAATGTTGTTGATAGGAATGAAGATGAGCTTAACAAAGAACCCTACGAATCCCATCACCACAAATCCAATAGCCGTACGGACAGCTACCTTAGAGAACTCTGCATATATAAAAATAAATCAATAATTAAATTCAGAAACATAAGATCGAGATCTGGAATTAAAACGAGTAAATTTAATTAAAAGTATGTAATTAGTACCTTTACGATCAGGTTTGTGGCATCTCTTGACTAGACGATAACTGTCTTTTGAAAACTCTCTCAATGGCTCAAAAACTGAATCTAAAGCATCCATTTGAAACAGTAATTTTAGATTTAGATCTACTAAAAAAGAAAATTAGGGGTTTTGAGCTGAGATACAGACAGAGAACACTACGATCCAATAGGTATACGCGTTGAACACAAATGAAAGTCGCTCGCCTTACAATTGTATTAATTACAAATGTAACTCATAATTTTTAAAAATGTTCGGTTTTGGTCCTTAAAAATGAAAATTGGTTCACTTATGTACGAAAAGAACTAAAAAATTCCAAAAAATAATTTAAGTAATTTGTGATAATGGGTGGGGCAATTTGCCATAAATATGCAGAGGGTAATTTGCCATAAATATGTACAAGGGTTCGAACTCTGACACCCTCATAGTCACAACTGCTGAGTAAGTCAAGTATGTCATTCGTATTATGAAATTATAAGCTGATTATGAGCTGGTCGGCAGGGGCGTAAGATTCATGAAACATGGAGAGGTGTTATGCCCCAGCTAGCTTTTATTTTGTAGCTAGCAATTTGATATATGCGGAGCTTCAGATAAGTAGTTTTTTTTATTTCATACCCCACCCAAACTAGAAATCAAAAAGTTAATCCATATAATTCATTAAAAAGATCAAGCATAAATTCCTAATCAAACAAATTCTAATAGCCCATTAAAAAATTGAAACATAAAACTTAAATTAAAATTCGAATTACCTATAAATGACGTTTCTTCTGAACAATTTCAATTCACATCTCCCCGTACATAAAATAACTTATTGTTTGAGGTACATTTAAAATTTCTATATAATTTTTTTTTGAAAAGCAAAATTTCTATATAATAAAGTAGTACTTATTTTGTTTTACTTTTATGTATTTAGTAAAATAGTTATGCTTTAATACTTTTTATTTGATAAAATAATGAATAATAACTTAAGTATAAGTGTATAACTGAATAGTGTTGTACTTATTCAACTTGATGTGTTTATAATTTATCGTTCTTATCGGTCTTGCCCACACGATTAATAAGTTCAAGTTTCGCCACTTCCGATCGGGATTGTCGGTTGTTAACCTTTTACCACAAAAAAAGATTTCTAAGTATAACTAAAAAAATAGTAAATATGTTCCAATTGAGATGAGATTTCTGAAGAAGTAAAAGTTTCCTTGATAAATGAAATCCATGCTATATAATTTTGTAGATTTCCCGTTGTCACGACCCTACTTTTTCAGTTATCTTTTTCCGTTAATTATTTAACGACCGTTAACTGTTAGTGTGCCACGTCATTTCTATGACCTATATTATTATTTTTGCAATAATATATATATAATAATTATTATGTGTTATGTGAATATATGTATTCATATTTTAATTTATACGTTTCTACGTCTCGCGGATTTCCATCCGGCGAATCTTTTCGGTTTTTAAACCAACGGTCGAGCTTTCGGGATTTTTAAATCCTAAATATTTTAAATATGATATTTTATGATCATATTATTATTAGGTGTATTTATATTTATTTTTCGTCGCGCGTTTGTTATCTTTCCGGATTTTTAATCGCGTAAGCGTGTTTTCGCGTTTCGGGATTCGTTCGGGCTTTCGGGCCATCAGTGTAGCGACCCGACCAAATCATGTTTGACGGCGCCGTCTACTTAGGTCCCGTTACGTGGTCGTAAGTCTTTAAGACAAAGTTTGACCAAAATATGTCGCCTTCATTTCAAAATAAAGATTGTTCCCAAAGTTTACAAGAATTGTTCAACCAATAGTTAAGTTACAACGTTATAATACGAATGAAATCTAGGCGACACGGTTTAAAGTAAAGTCAAAAGACGCTCCATGAAATGCACATATACTCGACATCCAATGCAAGTATCAAATAATGAGCGGAAGCATGTATCATGTATCGTTCAAGGACCTGAGAAAAACATAGAAATCTGTCAACGAAAACGTTGGTGAAATCATAGGTTTAAGTAAGTAAGTACAAGTGAACCACAAGATTTGCATCAATGAAATAATAGTAATACATTCCAAAAGTTTGTTTCACGAGCACCCAATTATCAAAGCTTAACATTCCTTCCATTGTATACCCCATCACTTAGTGCTAGAACAAACACTGATTCTCGAAAATATATTTCATCCGTAGACGGTAGCGAACCGTCAAGGATGAGGGTTGTCAACCCATATGGCCATATAACATAAGTTCTCGCTTACACCCGGCAAGTGTAACTAATGATAATCGAATTGAGGATTTTGTTCTAAACTCGTATGTAGAATGTTTGTTTTCCCGTTCTTGTGTTCACTTAGTTCAAAAGAATCGTTTATGTTTTCTCATCCCAATATAAGTTCAAAAAGAGTAAAAGTGGGACTATGATCTCACCTTGAGTGCACGAGTAGTAAAGTACTTCGACAAGTAAACGTGTGCAAAGAACAATGCTAGTCTTGACCTAAACAATAGGTTGTATCAATAACGGTAAACACGATAGGTCAAAGATGTTCAATTAGTCCTATGGCTCGTTACGACTCGATTATTTAGCATGTGAAATCAAATTGCCAAGTTTCATGCAAGATACAAGTATATAAATAAGTTAGGAAGGTTGCATAATCATTTGGTTAAGTTTGACAAAAAGTCAAACTTTGGTCGGTCAAAGTCAACGAAAGTCAACACGTTCGGGTCGGGTTCCGAACTATTTTTCTGAGGTTTTTAATCATATATGAACATGTTAGAACAAGTTTCATGTGAATCGGAGGTCCGTAGTATGCCAAACATTTTTCGTAATTTGGACATGGTGGTCAGAGCCTGACCAAGGCTTATGTCGCGCCGCGACATAGTCTGGCCGCGCCGCGGCATTAGCCGTGCGCTGGTACCTGGTCAGTCTCAATTGTTCAAGTCCCAAATCAAAACTCTTTCAAGCATAAATTACAAACCGCTAACATTTAGAACTCGCACCTTATATCGTTGGAAAGGTAATTTGACAAAGAACACAACTAAACACAATTCATCAACCAAACTTCCACTTACAACAACCAAAAACCGTAATTAAACGTTCATAATCAAAGTTCAAGTTCCAAAAACGCATTTTATGATTCGGGCAACCAATTTACATGAATGATATGCCGTTTCGAAGGTAATCAAGCATACAATCCAACTAAACACTTACCAATAATAATCCATGGCATTCAATGCATCAAAAGTCCATTTCAAGTTCATCAAACCCTAACCCAAATTCACCAAAATCAATAATCAAGTTCATGAAGTTTTTCTAAGGCAACCTACACATCAAATTGAAGCTAGTGATGCTAGTAACACAATTAAAACATCAACTTTTAACATCTAACAACATATGATCATCCAAAATTCAAGAATAACACACCAAAATTCAAGTTCATGCTAGTTACACTAAAACAACGAGATCGAGCATACAAATTACATATTCATGTTAGACTTGAGCCATAGACACTAATTAACACTTTTATAAGTTAAAAACATCAAGGACACAAAATCTAGTGATTTTAGAAAGTTACCCAAATGAGATGAAGTTGGTACCAAAACGAAGAGGATGAAGAGAGGATCACGAATATGTAATTTATTTTGTTGTAAGCCTCCTAGATCGAATTTAGATGATGATTGAATGAATTTGGAAATTGGGTGTGTGTGTTCTTGCTAGAGAGAAAGAGAGAGAGATGAAGATGAAATGAATGGGTGAAAGGGGTTTGACCCTTTGACCTAGTCAAGGGTTTGATCCCTTGTCAAGTTTAGTCCCTCAACTTTCGCTCGGGTGCGGGAATTACCTAAACGAGATAATTTAAAACGCGTATCAACGGGAGATGTTATAAACATATAACGGACTTTATATTAGTATAACGGAAAAATAAATGAAAAAAGGCGGGATGTTACATTACCTACTCCTTAAAAGAAATTTCGTCCCGAAATTTAAGTAGGCGTAGTAGTCGTTGTTTCTTCCTCGAGATCTCGCGTTTCCGAATTCACGAATAGATGAGGATACTTCCTTTGCATTTGATCTTGTCTTTCCCAAGTAAACTCGGGTCCTCTTTTGGCATTCCAACGAACCTTGACAATCGGGATTCGGCTTTGTTTCAATGTCTTGACGGAGGTGTCCACAATTTCAACCGGTTCCTCCACAAAATGAAGTTTGTCATCAATAGTAATTTCTTCGAGAGGGATGACGATATCGGGTTCGGCAAGACACTTTTTCAAGTTAGATACATGGAAGGTAGGATGAACGGAGTTCAATTGAGGCGGAAGATCTAAACGATAAGCAACGGTTCCAATACGCTCCAAGATTTCGAAAGGACCAATATACCGCGGATTTAGCTTCCCGCGTTTCCCAAAACGGATTACACCCTTCCAAGGTGCGACTTTTAACATTACTCGGTCACCGACTTGAAATTCAAGATCGTTGCGTCATTTGTCGGTATAGCTCTTTTGACGACTTCGGGCCGTCCTAAGCCTATCTCGGATTTGAACGATTTTCTCGGTGGTTTCGTGAATGAGTTCGGGTCCGGTGATTTGCACGTCGCCTACCTCGGCCCAACAAAGAGGTGAACGACATTTGCGGCCATATAGCGCTTCAAAGGGTGCGGCTTTAATACTCGCGTGATAACTATTGTTGTAAGAGAACTCGGCGAGAGGTAAGTGCTTGTCCCAAGCTTTTCCGAAATCAACCACGCAAGCTCGTAACATGTCCTCTAAGGTTTGAATTGTACGTTCGCTTTGTCCATCGGTTTGAGGATGATATGCGGTGCTCATGTCTAAACGTGTTCCCAACGCTTCTTGCAATGTACGCCAAAATCTAGAAACGAAACGGCCATCTCGGTCGGAGATAATCGATAAAGGTACACCGTGTCGGGCTACGATCTCCTTAATGTAAAGTTGTGCAAGTTTCTCCATTTTGTCCGTTTCTTTCATGGCCAGGAAGTGTGCGGATTTGGTGAGACGGTCAACAATAACCCAAATGGTATCATAACCGCCCGTCGTTTTTGGTAGTTTGGTGATAAAATCCATCGTTATCCTTTCCCACTTCCATTGCGGGATCTCGGGTTGTCGAAGTAGTCCGTGTAGTGACCCGAACTTTTCCATGTTTATATATATTAATTGAGATTTATGTTTACATGATTAAATGTTTCCAACATGTTAAGCAATCAAACTTGTTAAGACTTGATTAATTGAAATAGGTTTCATATAGACAATTGACCACCCAAGTTGACCGGTGATTCACGAACGTTAAAACTTGTAAAAAACTATATGATGACATATATATGGTTATATATATAGTTAACATGATATTATGATAAGTAAACATATCATTAATTATATTAACAATGAACTACATATGTAAAAACAAGACTACTAACTTAATGATTTTGAAACGAGACATATATGTAACGTTTATCGTTGTAACGACATTTAATGTATATATATCATATTAAGAGATATTCGTACATCATAATATCGTGATAATATAATAATTTAAAATCTCTTTTGTTATTATAAACATTGGGTTAACAACATTTAACAAGATCGTTAACCTAAAGGTTTCAAAACAACACTTACATGTAACGACTAACGATGACTTAACGACTCAGTTAAAATGTATATACATGTAGTGTTTTAATATGTATTTATACACTTTTAAAAGACTTCAATACACTTATCAAAATACTTCTACTTAACAAAAATGCTTACAATTACATTCTCGTTCAGTTTCATCAACAATTCTACTCGTATGCACCCGTATTCGTACTCGTACAATACACAGCTTTTAGATGTATGTACTATTGGTATATACACTCCAATGATCAGCTCTTAGCAGCCCATGTGAGTCACCTAACACATGTGGGAACCATCATTTGGCAACTAGCATGAAATATCTCATAAGATTACAAAAATATGAGTAATCATTCATGACTTATTTACATGAAAACAAAATTACATATCCTTTATATCTAATCCATACACCAACGACCAAAAACACCTACAAACACTTTCATTCTTCAATTTTCTTCATCTAATTGAACTCTCTCAAGTTCTATCTTCAAGTTCTAAGTGTTCTTCATAAATTCCAAAAGTTCTAGTTTCATAAAATCAAGAATACTTTCAAGTTTGCTAGCTCACTTCCAATCTTGTAAGGTGATCATCCAACCTCAAGAAATCTTTGTTTCTTACAGTAGGTTATCATTCTAATACAAGGTAATAATCATATTCAAACTTTGGTTCAATTTCTATAACTATAACAATCTTATTTCAAGTGATGATCTTACTTGAACTTGTTTTCGTGTCATGATTTTGCTTCAAGAACTTTGAGCCATCCAAGGATCCATTGAAGCTAGATCCATTTTTCTATTTTCCAGTAGGTTCATCCAAGGAACTTAAGGTAGTAATGATGTTCATAACATCATTCGATTCATACATATAAAGCTATCTTATTCGAAGGTTTAAACTTGTAATCACTAGAACATAGTTTAGTTAATTCTAAACTTGTTCGCAAACAAAAGTTAATCCTTCTAACTTGACTTTTAAAATCAACTAAACACATGTTCTATATCTATATGATATGCTAACTTAATGATTTAAAACCTGGAAACACGAAAAACACCGTAAAACCGGATTTACGCCGTCGTAGTAACACCGCGGGCTGTTTTGGGTTAGTTAATTAAAAACTATGATAAACTTTGATTTAAAAGTTGTTATTCTGAGAAAATGATTTTTATTATGAACATGAAACTATATCCAAAAATTATGGTTAAACTCAAAGTGGAAGTATGTTTTCTAAAATGGTCATCTAGACGTCGTTCTTTCGACTGAAATGACTACCTTTACAAAAACGACTTGTAACTTATTTTTCCGACTAGAAACCTATACTTTTTTTGTTTAGATTCATAAAATAGAGTTCAATATGAAACCATAGCAATTTGATTCACTCAAAACGGATTTAAAATGAAGAAGTTATGGGTAAAACAAGATTGGATAATTTTTCTCATTTTAGCTACGTGAAAATTGGTAACAAATCTATTCCAACCATAACTTAATCAACTTGTATTATATATTATGTAATCTTGAGATACCATAGACACGTATACAATGTTTCGACCTATCATGTCGACACATCTATATATATTTCGGAACAACCATAGACACTCTATATGTGAATGTTGGAGTTAGCTATACAGGGTTGAGGTTGATTCCAAAATATATATAGTTTGAGTTGTGATCAATACTGAGATACGTATACACTGGGTCGTGGATTGATTCAAGATAATATTTATCGATTTATTTCTGTACATCTAACTGTGGACAACTAGTTGTAGGTTACTAACGAGGACAGCTGACTTAATAAACTAAAAACATCAAAATATATTAAAAGTGTTGTAAATATATTTTGAACATACTTTGATATATATGTATATATTGTTATAGGTTCGTGAATCAACCAGTGGCCAAGTCTTACTTCCCGACGAAGTAAAAATCTGTGAAAGTGAGTTATAGTCCCACTTTTAAAATCTAATATTTTTGGGATGAGAATACATGCAGGTTTTATAAATGATTTACAAAATAGACACAAGTACGTGAAACTACATTCTATGGTTGAATTATCGAAATCGAATATGCCCCTTTTTATTAAGTCTGGTAATCTAAGAATTAGGGAACAGACACCCTAATTGACGCGAATCCTAAAGATAGATCTATTGGGCCTAACAAACCCCATCCAAAGTACCGGATGCTTTAGTACTTCGAAATTTATATCATATCCGAAGGGTGTCCCGGAATGATGGGGATATTCTTATATATGCATCTTGTTATTGTCGGTTACCAGGTGTTCACCATATGAATGATTTTTATCTCTATGTATGGGATGTGTATTGAAATATGAAATCTTGTGGTCTATTGTTACGATTTGATATATATAGGTTAAACCTATAACTCACCAACATTTTTGTTGACGTTTTAAGCATGTTTATTCTCAGGTGATTATTAAGAGCTTCCGCTGTCGTATACTTAAATAAGGACAAGATTTGAAGTCCATGCTTGTATGATATTGTGTAAAAACTGCATTCAAGAAACTTATTTTGTTGTAACATATTTGTATTGTAAACCATTATGTAATGGTCGTGTGTAAACAGGATATTTTAGATTATCATTATTTGATAATCTACGTAAAGCTTTTTAAACCTTTATTGATGAAATAAAGGTTATGGTTTGTTTAAAAATGAATGCAGTCTTTGAAAAACGTCTCATATAGAGGTCAAAACCTCGCAACGAAATCAATTAATATGGAACGTTTTTAATCAATAAGAACGGGACATTTCAGTTGGTATCAGAGCGTTGGTCTTAGAGAACCAGAAAATTTGCATTAGTGTGTCTTATCGAGTTTGTTAGGATGCATTAGTGAGTCTGGACTTCGACCGTGTTTTCTTTAAAAATGATTGCTTAACATTTTTGTTGGAAACTATATATTTTTAACATATGAATATTATGTGATATATTAATCTCTTAACGTGTTTGATATTATGTGATAGATGTCTACCTCTAGAACAAGTCCCATTGACTCACCTAATAATAATGAAGAGTCAAATGTAAATTGGAATGATTTGTGGACTGATTCACAAGTTCCCGAAGAGGAACCGGAAGAAGAGTCGGAACCGGAAGAAGAATCGGAACCGGAAGAAGAATCGGAACCGGATGAAGAAATAGAACCGGTGGGGGAAATAATAAAACGGTTAAGTAAAAGAAAATCCTCAACCAACCGACCAAAGTTAATTATGGTCAATGGTGTTTCCGCCAAGGAAGCAAAATATTGGGAGGATTACCAATTCTCCGATGAATCGGATTCCGACGAGAATTCCGATGATGTTATAGAAATTACCCCAACTGAATTTAAAAAGGCAAAAGAAAATAATAAGGGAAAGGGCATAAAAATAGAGAAATCTAATTCCAACCCCGATGAACTTTATATGTATCGTCAACCCCCGAAGTCCTTAAGTTGTAACAATGACCCGGGAACCTCTAAACCACCAGGTTTTTCTAAACCAATGTGGACAACGACGGCTCGTATTAGGGGAACATCATATATCCCTAGAAACTTGGCAAAACGAACCAAAACCGAAGAAGAAGAAACGAGCGAGTCAGAATAAGATAGTTGTATTCGTGTGGTGTAATATATGTAATATAGTGTTCTTATGCTTTATGATATATGTAAAAATTGCTTGTATTAATAAGTATTTTTTTATGAAACTAACTCTTGTCTATTTTACAGTTTAAAAACACAAAATGGATAGACAACCCAATATTTTAAGAGACCTACCCGGAGACATGATTGATGAAATCTTGTCTAGAGTCGGCCAGAATTCTTCGGCACAACTATTTAAGGCGAGATCAGTTTGTAAGACATTCGAAGAACGTTCCAAGAATGTCTTGGTTTATAAGAGACTTTCGTTTGAAAGATGGGGGATATCACATTGGGAAACCCATAAGTTACGATGTGTTTACTTTGACGCATATATTGCGGGGAACCCAAATGCTATTTTACGCAACGGGTTAAGAAATTATTTTGACTCAATATATCCGAATATTGGACTTCGTGATTTAGAAAAAGCGGCTAACATGCAACATAAAGAAGCATGTTATGCTTACGGATTAGTAATGTTCGCTTCTCACCAAAGTGAGAACAAGAACATCGGGCTACAACTATTAAACAAAACGTTTCCACAAGTGACGGAGTCGGTAATTAGGGTAAGAAATGAGGTTTTTAGATTATTACGGGACTGTTGGACATTACGTAACCCTCGTCCCTTTGATGACGTTACAACACGCTGTCTTATCAACGGCCATAACGGTTATGTTGCACAAGACCAAGGATGGGAAGTAGTCCTAGTAAAACCAGAATGCATGACTTGTTTCTGGACGTATGAATTACGTGTCTTTATTGCCTTTGCTGAACGACTTGTGTACTAGCTAGAATTGTCTTCACAACTATCTTGTATCAAAGTTATTGTGTGCTATATTTCATGCTTTATGTAAAATAAGCGGTATTGTAAGTTTGTAAAATATTGTATAAAAGTTTGAACGCGAAATATTATTATAATCAGTTTTTCATATAGAATTGTAGTAGTTGAATTGTATATTAGCTACTAAGTATGAACTTAACGGGTAGGTACTACCCGAATTTAAACTTATAAAACGCTAATATGAAGAAAAAGCTTTTATAAATGAGTTCATATTATGCTACGAAATACTATTAACTACTCTTAATATTCTGTATGATTAACTTGTTCCATTTAACTATTTTGAAGGAAATGGCACCGACTACTCGACACACCGTGAATATGAATGAAGAGGAATTCCGTACTTTTCTAGCTTCAAACATAGCCGCAGTACAGGCTGCGCTACATACCAACAATAACCTTGGATCTAGCAGTACAGGAAATCGTGTAGGATGCACCTACAAAGAATTCACTGCCTGCAAACCTTTGGAATTTGATGGAACCGAAGGACCGATCGGATTGAAACGGTGGACCGAGAAGGTTGAATCGGTGTTTGCCATAAGTAAGTGTACTGAAGAGGACAAAGTGAAGTACGCTACGCATACCTTCACAGGTTCTGCGTTAACATGGTGGAATACCTATCTAGAGCAAGTGGGACAAGATGATGCGTACGCACTACCGTGGTCAGCATTCAAGCACTTGATGAACGAGAAGTACCGTCCCAGAACCGAGGTCAATAAGCTCAAGACAGAACTTATAGGGTTACGAACCCAAGAATTTGATATTACCACGTACGAAAGACGATTCACAGAATTGTGCCTATTGTGTCCGGGAGCATTCGAAGATGAGGAAGAGAAGATCGACGCGTTTGTGAAAGGATTACCGGAAAGAATCCAAGAAGATATAAGTTCACACGAGCCCGCCTCCATACAACAGGCATGTAGAATGGCTCACAAACTAGTGAACCAGATTGAAGAAAGAATTAAAGAACAGACTGCTGAAGAGGCCAGTGTGAAGCAAGTCAAAAGAAAGTGGGAGGAAAACGGTGATAAGAATCACCAATACAACAACAACAGCAATTACAACAATAATCGCAACAATTATCCCAACAATCGCAACATCAATCGCAACTACAACAAACGGCCCAACAACAACAACAACAACAACAACAACAACAGCAACTACAACAATCATCCCAACAACAATAATAACCGCAACAACAACAACAATCAGAAGCAACTATGCCAAAGGTGTGAAAAGAATCACTCAGGGTTCTGCACCAAATTTTGCAACAAGTGTAAAAGAAATGGTCATAGCGCGGCGAAGTGTGAGGTCTACGGACCAGGGGTTAATAGAACGAAAGGAACAAATGGTGTCGGAACGAGTAATGGCGGAGCAAGTAGTGTCGGAGCAAGTTATGCCAATGTAGTTTGTTATAAATGTGGAAAACCAGGCCACATTATTAGAAATTGCCCGAACCAGGAGAACACGAATGGACAAGGCCGTGGAAGAGTTTTCAATATTAATGCGGTAGAGGCACAGGAAGACCCGGAGCTTGTTACGGGTACGTTTCTTATTGACAATAAATCTGCTTACGTTTTATTTGATTCGGGTGCGGATAGAAGCTATATGAGTAGAGATTTTTGTGCTAAATTAAGTTGTCCATTGACGCCTTTGGATAGTAAATTTTTACTCGAATTAGCAAATGGTAAATTAATTTCAGCAGATAATATATGTCGGAATCGAGAAATTAAACTGGTTAGCGAAACATTTAAGATTGATTTGATACCAGTAGAGTTAGGGAGTTTTGATGTGATAATCGGTATGGACTGGTTGAAAGAAGTGAAAGCGGAGATCGTTTGTTACAAAAATGCAATTCGCATTATACGAGAAAAAGGAAAACCTTTAATGGTGTACGGAGAAAAGGGCAACACGAAGATACATCTTATTAGTAATTTGAAGGCACAAAAACTAATAAGAAAAGGTTGCTATGCTGTTCTAGCACACGTCGAGAAAGTACAAACTGAAGAAAAGAGCATCAATGATGTTCCCATTGCAAAAGAATTTCCCGATGTATTTCCGAAAGAATTACCGGGATTACCCCCACATCGATCCGTTGAATTTCAAATAGATCTTGTACCAGGAGCTGCACCAATAGCTCGTGCTCCTTACAGACTCGCACCCAGCGAGATGAAAGAACTGCAAAGCCAATTACAAGAACTTTTAGAGCGTGGTTTCATTCGACCAAGCACATCACCGTGGGGAGCTCCTGTTTTGTTTGTCAAGAAGAAAGATGGTACATTCAGGTTGTGTATCGACTACCGAGAGTTGAACAAACTTACCATCAAGAACCGCTACCCACTACCGAGAATCGACGACTTATTTGATCAACTACAAGGCTCGTCTGTTTATTCAAAGATTGACTTACGTTCCGGGTATCATCAAATGCGGGTGAAAGAAGATGATATTCCAAAGACTGCTTTCAGAACACGTTACGGTCATTACGAGTTTATGGTCATGCCGTTTGGTTTAACTAATGCACCAGCTGTGTTCATGGACCTTATGAACCGAGTGTGTGGACCATACCTTGACAAGTTTGTCATTGTTTTCATTGATGACATACTTATTTACTCAAAGAATGACCAAGAACACGGTGAACATTTGAGAAAGGTGTTAGAAGTATTGAGGAAGGAAGAATTGTACGCTAAGTTTTCAAAGTGTGCATTTTGGTTGGAAGAAGTTCAATTCCTCGGTCACATAGTGAACAAAGAAGGTATTAAGGTGGATCCGGCAAAGATAGAAACTGTTGAAAAGTGGGAAACCCCGAAAACTCCGAAACACATACGCCAGTTTTTAGGACTAGCTGGTTACTACAGAAGGTTCATCCAAGACTTTTCCAGAATAGCAAAACCCTTGACTTCATTAACGCATAAAGGGAAGAAATTTGAATGGAATGATGAACAAGAGAAAGCGTTTCAGTTATTGAAGAAAAAGCTAACTACGGCACCTATATTGTCATTGCCTGAAGGGAATGATGATTTTGTGATTTATTGTGACGCATCAAAGCAAGGTCTCGGTTGTGTATTAATGCAACGAACTAAGGTGATTGCTTATGCGTCTAGACAATTGAAGATTCACGAACAAAATTATACGACGCATGATTTGGAATTAGGCGCGGTTGTTTTTGCATTAAAGACTTGGAGGCACTACTTATATGGGGTCAAAAGTATTATATATACCGACCACAAAAGTCTTCAACACATATTTAATCAGAAACAACTGAATATGAGGCAGCGTAGGTGGATTGAATTATTGAATGATTACGATTTTGAGATTCGTTACCACCCGGGGAAGGCAAATGTGGTAGCCGATGCCTTGAGCAGGAAGGATAGAGAACCCATTCGAGTAAAATCTATGAATATAATGATTCATAATAACATTACTACTCAAATAAAGGAGGCGCAACAAGGAGTTTTAAAAGAGGGAAATTTAAAGGATGAAATACCCAAAGGATCGGAGAAGCATCTTAATATTCGGGAAGACGGAACCCGGTATAGGGCTGAAAGGATTTGGGTACCAAAATTTGGAGATATGAGAGAAATGGTACTTAGAGAAGCTCATAAAACCAGATACTCAATACATCCTGGAATGGGGAAGATGTACAAGGATCTCAAGAAACATTTTTGGTGGCCGGGTATGAAAGCCGATGTTGCTAAATACGTAGGAGAATGTTTGACGTGTTCTAAGGTCAAAGCTGAGCATCAGAAACCATCAGGTCTACTTCAACAACCCGAAATCCCGGAATGGAAATGGGAAAACATTACCATGGATTTCATCACTAAATTGCCAAGGACTGCAAGTGGTTTTGATACTATTTGGGTAATAGTTGATCGTCTCACCAAATCAGCACACTTCCTACCAATAAGAGAAGATGACAAGATGGAGAAGTTAGCACGACTGTATTTGAAGGAAGTCATCTCCAGACATGGAATACCAATCTCTATTATCTCTGATAGGGATGGCAGATTTATTTCAAGATTCTGGCAGACATTACAGCAAGCATTAGGAACTCGTCTAGACATGAGTACTGCCTATCATCCACAAACTGATGGGCAGAGCGAAAGGACGATACAAACACTTGAAGACATGCTACGAGCATGTGTTATTGATTTCGGAAACAGTTGGGATCGACATCTACCGTTAGCAGAATTTTCCTACAACAACAGCTACCATTCAAGCATTGAGATGGCGCCGTTTGAAGCACTTTATGGTAGAAAGTGCAGGTCTCCGATTTGTTGGAGTGAGGTGGGGGATAGACAGATTACGGGTCCGGAGATTATACAAGAAACTACCGAGAAGATCATCCAAATTCAACAACGGTTGAAAACCGCCCAAAGTCGACAAAAGAGCTACGCTGACATTAAAAGAAAAGATATAGAATTTGAAATTGGAGAGATGGTCATGCTTAAAGTTTCACCTTGGAAAGGCGTTGTTCGATTTGGTAAACGAGGGAAATTAAATCCAAGGTATATTGGACCATTCAAGATTATTGATCGTGTCGGACCAGTAGCTTACCGACTTGAGTTACCTCAACAACTCGCGGCTGTACATAACACTTTCCACGTCTCGAATTTGAAGAAATGTTTTGCTAAAGAAGATCTCACTATTCCGTTAGATGAAATCCAAATCAACGAAAAACTCCAATTCATCGAAGAACCCGTCGAAATAATGGATCGTGAGGTTAAAAGACTTAAGCAAAACAAGATACCAATTGTTAAGGTTCGATGGAATGCTCGTAGAGGACCCGAGTTCACCTGGGAGCGTGAAGATCAGATGAAAAAGAAATACCCGCATCTATTTCCAGAAGATTCGTCAACACCTTCAACAGCTTAAAATTTCGGGACGAAATTTATTTAACGGGTAGGTACTGTAGTGACCCGAACTTTTCCATGTTTATATATATTAATTGAGATTTATGTTTACATGATTAAATGTTTCCAACATGTTAAGCAATCAAACTTGTTAAGACTTGATTAATTGAAATAGGTTTCATATAGACAATTGACCACCCAAGTTGACCGGTGATTCACGAACGTTAAAACTTGTAAAAAACTATATGATGACATATATATGGTTATATATATAGTTAACATGATATTATGATAAGTAAACATATCATTAATTATATTAACAATGAACTACATATGTAAAAACAAGACTACTAACTTAATGATTTTGAAACGAGACATATATGTAACGTTTATCGTTGTAACGACATTTAATGTATATATATCATATTAAGAGATATTCGTACATCATAATATCGTGATAATATAATAATTTAAAATCTCTTTTGTTATTATAAACATTGGGTTAACAACATTTAACAAGATCGTTAACCTAAAGGTTTCAAAACAACACTTACATGTAACGACTAACGATGACTTAACGACTCAGTTAAAATGTATATACATGTAGTGTTTTAATATGTATTTATACACTTTTAAAAGACTTCAATACACTTATCAAAATACTTCTACTTAACAAAAATGCTTACAATTACATTCTCGTTCAGTTTCATCAACAATTCTACTCGTATGCACCCGTATTCGTACTCGTACAATACACAGCTTTTAGATGTATGTACTATTGGTATATACACTCCAATGATCAGCTCTTAGCAGCCCATGTGAGTCACCTAACACATGTGGGAACCATCATTTGGCAACTAGCATGAAATATCTCATAAGATTACAAAAATATGAGTAATCATTCATGACTTATTTACATGAAAACAAAATTACATATCCTTTATATCTAATCCATACACCAACGACCAAAAACACCTACAAACACTTTCATTCTTCAATTTTCTTCATCTAATTGAACTCTCTCAAGTTCTATCTTCAAGTTCTAAGTGTTCTTCATAAATTCCAAAAGTTCTAGTTTCATAAAATCAAGAATACTTTCAAGTTTGCTAGCTCACTTCCAATCTTGTAAGGTGATCATCCAACCTCAAGAAATCTTTGTTTCTTACAGTAGGTTATCATTCTAATACAAGGTAATAATCATATTCAAACTTTGGTTCAATTTCTATAACTATAACAATCTTATTTCAAGTGATGATCTTACTTGAACTTGTTTTCGTGTCATGATTTTGCTTCAAGAACTTTGAGCCATCCAAGGATCCATTGAAGCTAGATCCATTTTTCTATTTTCCAGTAGGTTCATCCAAGGAACTTAAGGTAGTAATGATGTTCATAACATCATTCGATTCATACATATAAAGCTATCTTATTCGAAGGTTTAAACTTGTAATCACTAGAACATAGTTTAGTTAATTCTAAACTTGTTCGCAAACAAAAGTTAATCCTTCTAACTTGACTTTTAAAATCAACTAAACACATGTTCTATATCTATATGATATGCTAACTTAATGATTTAAAACCTGGAAACACGAAAAACACCGTAAAACCGGATTTACGCCGTCGTAGTAACACCGCGGGCTGTTTTGGGTTAGTTAATTAAAAACTATGATAAACTTTGATTTAAAAGTTGTTATTCTGAGAAAATGATTTTTATTATGAACATGAAACTATATCCAAAAATTATGGTTAAACTCAAAGTGGAAGTATGTTTTCTAAAATGGTCATCTAGACGTCGTTCTTTCGACTGAAATGACTACCTTTACAAAAACGACTTGTAACTTATTTTTCCGACTAGAAACCTATACTTTTTTTGTTTAGATTCATAAAATAGAGTTCAATATGAAACCATAGCAATTTGATTCACTCAAAACGGATTTAAAATGAAGAAGTTATGGGTAAAACAAGATTGGATAATTTTTCTCATTTTAGCTACGTGAAAATTGGTAACAAATCTATTCCAACCATAACTTAATCAACTTGTATTATATATTATGTAATCTTGAGATACCATAGACACGTATACAATGTTTCGACCTATCATGTCGACACATCTATATATATTTCGGAACAACCATAGACACTCTATATGTGAATGTTGGAGTTAGCTATACAGGGTTGAGGTTGATTCCAAAATATATATAGTTTGAGTTGTGATCAATACTGAGATACGTATACACTGGGTCGTGGATTGATTCAAGATAATATTTATCGATTTATTTCTGTACATCTAACTGTGGACAACTAGTTGTAGGTTACTAACGAGGACAGCTGACTTAATAAACTAAAAACATCAAAATATATTAAAAGTGTTGTAAATATATTTTGAACATACTTTGATATATATGTATATATTGTTATAGGTTCGTGAATCAACCAGTGGCCAAGTCTTACTTCCCGACGAAGTAAAAATCTGTGAAAGTGAGTTATAGTCCCACTTTTAAAATCTAATATTTTTGGGATGAGAATACATGCAGGTTTTATAAATGATTTACAAAATAGACACAAGTACGTGAAACTACATTCTATGGTTGAATTATCGAAATCGAATATGCCCCTTTTTATTAAGTCTGGTAATCTAAGAATTAGGGAACAGACACCCTAATTGACGCGAATCCTAAAGATAGATCTATTGGGCCTAACAAACCCCATCCAAAGTACCGGATGCTTTAGTACTTCGAAATTTATATCATATCCGAAGGGTGTCCCGGAATGATGGGGATATTCTTATATATGCATCTTGTTATTGTCGGTTACCAGGTGTTCACCATATGAATGATTTTTATCTCTATGTATGGGATGTGTATTGAAATATGAAATCTTGTGGTCTATTGTTACGATTTGATATATATAGGTTAAACCTATAACTCACCAACATTTTTGTTGACGTTTTAAGCATGTTTATTCTCAGGTGATTATTAAGAGCTTCCGCTGTCGTATACTTAAATAAGGACAAGATTTGAAGTCCATGCTTGTATGATATTGTGTAAAAACTGCATTCAAGAAACTTATTTTGTTGTAACATATTTGTATTGTAAACCATTATGTAATGGTCGTGTGTAAACAGGATATTTTAGATTATCATTATTTGATAATCTACGTAAAGCTTTTTAAACCTTTATTGATGAAATAAAGGTTATGGTTTGTTTAAAAATGAATGCAGTCTTTGAAAAACGTCTCATATAGAGGTCAAAACCTCGCAACGAAATCAATTAATATGGAACGTTTTTAATCAATAAGAACGGGACATTTCAGTCCGGACGGTCTTTGGTGTTCAGCTTTGACTTTGGAACATGTCAAACACTTGGAAACATAAGTAGCTACGTCCCTTTTGATGTTCGGCCACCAATATAGCTGTTTAAGGTCGTGGTACATCTTATTGGCACCGGGGTGAATCGAGTATCGTGACTTATGGGCTTCATCTAAAATAAGGCTTCGTAGGTCCCCATAACTAGGCACCCAAATCCTTCCGGCGAAATATCGGAGTCCGGTTTCTTTAACTTCGAATCGAGAGGTGAGGACGTTCAAGTGTTCGAGAGAGATGTTTTCATCCTTGAGAGCCTCATCTTGGGCTACCCGAATTTGGCTATTAAGGTTTGTGTGGATGGTGATGTTTAAGGCTCGGACACGAAGAGGCACCACTCTTTCTTTTCGACTTAAGGCATCGGCTACTACATTTGCCTTCCCGGGATGGTAACGAAGCTCGCAATCGTAATCGTTTAAGGTTTCAATCCACCTTCGTTGTCTCATGTTTAGTTGCTTTTGATCGAAAATGTGTTGAAGGCTTTTGTGATCGGTGAAGATAGTACTCTTGGTTCCATAAAGATAGTGTCTCCACATTTTAAGTGCAAAGACGACGGCTCCGAGTTCGAGATCATGCGTCGTGTAGTTTCGTTCATGGATTTTGAGTTGTCGAGAAGCATAAGCAATGACTTTCGTTCGTTGCATCAATACACACCCAAAACCATGTTTCGAGGCATCACAATATACAACAAAGTCATCATTGCCTTCGGGAAGTGACAAGATAGGAGCGGTGGTTAGCTTCGTTTTCAAGATTTGGAATGCGGATTCATGTTCGGTCGCCCAAATGAATTTCTTTCCCTTGTGAGTCAATGCGGTTAGAGGACGTGCAACCAAAGAGAAATTTTCGATGAATCTACGATAGTACCCGGCGAGACCCAAAAATTGACGAATGTGAGTAGGAGTAGTAGGAGTCTCCCATTTGCTAATGGCTTCGATTTTCGTTGGATCGACTTTAATACCTTGGTCACTTACAACATGACCAAGAAATTGAACTTCCTTTAACCAAAATTCACACTTGGAGAATTTGGCATAGAGTTGTTCTTGTCTTAAAAGTTCAAGCACAAGTCGGAGATGTTGTTCGTGCTCTTCTTCATTTTTAGAATAGATCAATATGTCATCGATGAACACAATAACGAATTTATCGAGATACGGTTTGCACACGCGGTTCATAAGATCCATGAACACCGCCGGTGCGTTAGTGAGACCAAATGGCATGACAAGGAATTCATAACTACCATAACGAGTTCGGAAAGCGGTTTTGGAGACATCTTCCCCCTTAACCCTCAATTGATGATAACCTGAGCGGAGATCGATTTTCGAATATACACAAGACCCTTGTAGTTGATCAAAGAGGTCATCGATGCGAGGAAGAGGATATCGGTTCTTAACCGTCAATTTATTTAGTTCACGATAATCAATGCACATTCGTAGGGATCCGTCTTTCTTTTTAACAAACAAAATCGGAGCGCCCCAAGGTGAATGGCTAGGTTGGATAAAACCACGATCAAGTAGTTCTTGGATTTGACTTTGCAATTCTTGCATTTCAGATGGAGCGAGTCTATATGGTGCACGTGCTACGGGTGCGGCTCCTGGAATAAGATCGATTTGGAATTCAACCGGTCGATGAGGCGGAAGACCCGACAATTCGTCGGGAAATACATCGGAATAGTCACTAACAATTGGCACATCATCGATGTGCTTCTCATCGGACCCGACTTTCTTAACGTGGGCAAGGATCGCAAAACAACCCTTACGGAGTAGTTTTCTAACTTTAAGGCACGAAACGAGGTTGAGTCTGGTGCAACTCTTATCGCCATAAACAATCAAAGGTTCACCATTCTCGATAGGAATTCGGATTGCGTTAAGATCACAAAGAATGTGAGATTTCGTTTTGACTAACCAATTCATACCAATTATTACATCAAAGCTTCCTAGTTCCATGGGTATCAAGTCAATTTCAAATTCCCTACCCAAAATGTTTAACGTACACCCCCGGTAATATGTGTTGGCACTTAATAGTTTCCCGTTAGCCACTTCAATGGTATAAGTGGTATCTAATGGAAGAGGTGGAGTGCTAAAAGAATGAGTCAAAGTCTTGGATACAAAGCATTTATCGGCACCCGAATCGAATAAACAGGAGACATAGGAATTGTTGAGAAGAAACGTACCCGTGACTAGTTCAGTGTCATCCCGGGCTTCCTCGGTGTTGATGTTAAAAGCTCGGCCGCGCGTATTGGTGTTATCTTTCCTTTTCGGGCATGCATTTCTATAATGACCCGTTTGGCCACATTCGTAACAAGTGCCCGTCTTTGGTGCATTGGGCCACTTTCGAGCGACGGGAGTAGCACTTTTACAATCGTTGGCCTTATGACCAACTCCTTGGCACCGGTGGCAAATTAACTTACTACATTCGCCAAAGTGATGTTTGTTGCATTTGTTGCAAAGAGGTAGGTTCCCGGCATAACCTTTCTTGCCGTCGGAGGTGTAAGGCTTCTTAGCAAAGTTGTTGTTGCTTGATTGGGAGGGTTCCCACTTTCTTTTGTTGCCGCCCGATTTATCCTCGGCCTTAGGTGCCGGAACTACGATTTCGTCAACCGTTTCAATTAGTTGGCGAGCCATGTTCATAGCGGCTTGATGAGTAGTGGGTTTGGATGACATCACCCCTTGTTTGATGCTTTTTGGAAGACCGAGCATGTAGAGCTCAATCCTTTGAGATTCGGGGTTAACAAGATTAGGACACATCAAGGATAGTTCGGCGAAGCGTTGATTATAAGCTTTAAGATCGTTTCCGACCGCTTTCAAAGCTCTTAGTTCTTCCTCAAGCTTTCGGGTTTCTTCGCGCGGAAAATATTCAACAATCATCTTTTCCTTTAGATCGGCCCAAGAGAGGGCATGAGCTTCATCGGTACCCACCGATTGTGCATAAGTATTCCACCATGTAAGAGTGACACCGGCGAAGGTGTGAGTGGAGTATTTGACCTTGTCTTGGTCCCGACAACCGCTTATGCTAAAGACGGCTTCCGTTTGCTCAAACCATCGGGTGAGCACGACCGGTCCCCCGGTTCCATCAAAAGTGTGAGGTTTGCACCCCATGAAAGCTTTATAGGAGCATCCCTCGTTTGAGTTTCCGGCTCCATTGTTGTTGTTGTTGTTGTTGTGGTTGTGGTTGTTATTATTATTGTTGTTGGATGAGTGACCGGCCATGGCCGCATCTACGGCGGTAGCTATCATCCGTTCGAGAGCTTGTTCGGGAGTTTCATTGCGGCGTACACGACGAGGAGCCATTGTTCCTTCAAGACACAAGAATATCATTGATTAGTATTCTCAATAATACTAACCGTGATATAGAATAAAGATAAAGAGAAGTTTTTTTTTTTTTTTTTTTTTTTTTTTTTCTCGACTCGCCTTAAATTCTTTATGTCATAATGTCGGAACGTTCATACGAGTCACCGTAATATAATCCCGGAAATTATATTACCCTGATTCATATGTGCATTCGACATCATTTCATATAGTCAAGGTGGCGTGTCAATCAAATTAAACAACGTGAGATTAAGATGAACTAAGAGTAGATATGAGTAGAAACGTTCGAGTATAAATGCACAAGTAGTCAAGTAATTCCTACTTCAAGTCTATATGCCGGTTGTAGTCTAGACTCACCAATGTACCCTATGACTCGGGGTTGACACTAATGAACTCTAAATCCCTACAACCAACGCTCTGATACCATCTGTAGCGACCCGACCAAATCATGTTTGACGGCGCCGTCTACTTAGGTCCCGTTACGTGGTCGTAAGTCTTTAAGACAAAGTTTGACCAAAATATGTCGCCTTCATTTCAAAATAAAGATTGTTCCCAAAGTTTACAAGAATTGTTCAACCAATAGTTAAGTTACAACGTTATAATACGAATGAAATCTAGGCGACACGGTTTAAAGTAAAGTCAAAAGACGCTCCATGAAATGCACATATACTCGACATCCAATGCAAGTATCAAATAATGAGCGGAAGCATGTATCATGTATCGTTCAAGGACCTGAGAAAAACATAGAAATCTGTCAACGAAAACGTTGGTGAAATCATAGGTTTAAGTAAGTAAGTACAAGTGAACCACAAGATTTGCATCAATGAAATAATAGTAATACATTCCAAAAGTTTGTTTCACGAGCACCCAATTATCAAAGCTTAACATTCCTTCCATTGTATACCCCATCACTTAGTGCTAGAACAAACACTGATTCTCGAAAATATATTTCATCCGTAGACGGTAGCGAACCGTCAAGGATGAGGGTTGTCAACCCATATGGCCATATAACATAAGTTCTCGCTTACACCCGACAAGTGTAACTAATGATAATCGAATTGAGGATTTTGTTCTAAACTCGTATGTAGAATGTTTGTTTTCCCGTTCTTGTGTTCACTTAGTTCAAAAGAATCGTTTATGTTTTCTCATCCCAATATAAGTTCAAAAAGAGTAAAAGTGGGACTATGATCTCACCTTGAGTGCACGAGTAGTAAAGTACTTCGACAAGTAAACGTGTGCAAAGAACAATGCTAGTCTTGACCTAAACAATAGGTTGTATCAATAACGGTAAACACGATAGGTCAAAGATGTTCAATTAGTCCTATGGCTCGTTACGACTCGATTATTTAGCATGTGAAATCAAATTGCCAAGTTTCATGCAAGATACAAGTATATAAATAAGTTAGGAAGGTTGCATAATCATTTGGTTAAGTTTGACAAAAAGTCAAACTTTGGTCGGTCAAAGTCAACGAAAGTCAACACGTTCGGGTCGGGTTCCGAACTATTTTTCTGAGGTTTTTAATCATATATGAACATGTTAGAACAAGTTTCATGTGAATCGGAGGTCCGTAGTATGCCAAACATTTTTCGTAATTTGGACATGGTGGTCAGAGCCTGACCAAGGCTTATGTCGCGCCGCGACATAGTCTGGCCGCGCCGCGGCATTAGCCGTGCGCTGGTACCTGGTCAGTCTCAATTGTTCAAGTCCCAAATCAAAACTCTTTCAAGCATAAATTACAAACCGCTAACATTTAGAACTCGCACCTTATATCGTTGGAAAGGTAATTTGACAAAGAACACAACTAAACACAATTCATCAACCAAACTTCCACTTACAACAACCAAAAACCGTAATTAAACGTTCATAATCAAAGTTCAAGTTCCAAAAACGCATTTTATGATTCGGGCAACCAATTTACATGAATGATATGCCGTTTCGAAGGTAATCAAGCATACAATCCAACTAAACACTTACCAATAATAATCCATGGCATTCAATGCATCAAAAGTCCATTTCAAGTTCATCAAACCCTAACCCAAATTCACCAAAATCAATAATCAAGTTCATGAAGTTTTTCTAAGGCAACCTACACATCAAATTGAAGCTAGTGATGCTAGTAACACAATTAAAACATCAACTTTTAACATCTAACAACATATGATCATCCAAAATTCAAGAATAACACACCAAAATTCAAGTTCATGCTAGTTACACTAAAACAACGAGATCGAGCATACAAATTACATATTCATGTTAGACTTGAGCCATAGACACTAATTAACACTTTTATAAGTTAAAAACATCAAGGACACAAAATCTAGTGATTTTAGAAAGTTACCCAAATGAGATGAAGTTGGTACCAAAACGAAGAGGATGAAGAGAGGATCACGAATATGTAATTTATTTTGTTGTAAGCCTCCTAGATCGAATTTAGATGATGATTGAATGAATTTGGAAATTGGGTGTGTGTGTTCTTGCTAGAGAGAAAGAGAGAGAGATGAAGATGAAATGAATGGGTGAAAGGGGTTTGACCCTTTGACCTAGTCAAGGTTTTGATCCCTTGTCAAGTTTAGTCCCTCAACTTTCGCTCGGGTGCGGGAATTACCTAAACGAGATAATTTAAAACGCGTATCAACGGGAGATGTTATAAACATATAACGGACTTTATATTAGTATAACGGAAAAATAAATGGAAAAAGGCGGGATGTTACAATCAGACTTTAAGCACTTAGCAAATTTGGCCCACCATGGGGCCCACCCTACCCATTTTCGGCCGAAGCCACAAGGGAGGGGGGATACACTCCCTTGTTTTCCCATATTTTGATTTATTTTATTTTTACAAAATCTTATCTAAACCTAAAACCTAATTTTTTTTCTTTCTTCCTCCCTTTCTCTCTTTTGGGCGACGACCACCACCACCATAAACATCATCACCATCAATCAAAATATTACTTGGATCATCAAATCGTTTATACAATCGTGTTCCTCTCTTCGTTCTCTACGCGATCATATACTTTGATTCTCGATTTGGGTATAAACCCTAACCCTAGCTTTTTGATTTTTCATATATATTACTGATTTTGTATGTTATATTATTAGTATGATGTATATTAGTTGTTGTAATGTTGTTTGGATGCGTAGAATTACTCGTTTGCTTATGATTTCGGTTTGTAAATTTTGGACAGCAGCATAATTCGTATTTTCTGACTTTGTAACTGATATGAATGTTAAAATAAATTACATAAATGAGTTCCTCTCATCAAGACATTAATTTTAGACTCCGGATTCATGTCGTTTCGATTCCCGGAGCCCTTGATATGCTTAATTTGGTTTTTGTTAAAGATTGAAAGGTGTTCTTGGCATGAACAAGGTTGGGTCCGACTTTGTGACCATCCTTGGTGTCTTTAGGGTGTGTCATTTGGTTAGGACTGATGGTGAGACGAATTTTCATGTTCGGGTCACCTAAATCCGAGCCACGGTTCACCCGTTGTGCCCGAATTACTGTTTTGAGTAAATTGATTTCCCAAATGTTGTCATGGCTGATATCCACGACCTAGGGACTGTTCTTGGAGTGTTCTTGAGTTCATAATTGTGTCGGGTGGTTTGAGTAGGTGAAGTTGCATATGTGGCTTGCCCGAAACCGACACCCGGGGCTCAAGATACGACCCGATGAACTTTTAAACTTAAAAACTTATGGTTAATGATTTAACTTATGATAAAAATTATGGATTTCATTATTAATAAATTACTTTAGATAAAAGAAGTAATTATTATTATTTAAGACTTATGATATAAATATTTATTATATCATTTAATTATTAATTATAATTTAATTAACATTTTAATTAAACTTATGATTAATAATACTTTTATTATTAAAGGAAAATACTTATGATAAGTATTAACTTTATTTTTGAGAAATTATTATAAGACTTATAATAAAGAATAAATTATTATTTAATTATTATAAGACTTAATTATTATTTAATTATGATTTAATTATTAAATACTTATGATTTAATAATTTTAATTAGAAACTTATGATATAATTAATAATTCATTATTAATTTATAATACTTATGATATGATTTAAAGATTATTATTATTAATAATATTTATAATATGATTAATATTTAATTAATTAATTAAATACTTATGTTATACTAATTATAACATTTCAACTTATATTAACTTTAATAATTCATTTTATTTAATTAAACTTATGTTAAGACATTATTATACACTTTCGACTTTAATAAACATTATAACCTATGTTATTATTATAATTTACACTTTTCAAATTAATGTTGACTATGTTTGACCAATGTTGACTTTTGAGTTGACTTTCGGTTGACTTTGACTTTCAGTTGACTTCTGTTGACTTTCTAAATAAGGAAACTTTCCTAACTTCAAAACTTTCTAAAAATAGAAATTTCTAAATTTGGAAACTTTCCAAAAATAGAAACTTTCCTAAAATAGAAACTTTCCAAAAATAGAAACTTTCCTAAAATAGAAACTTTCCTAAAATAGAAACTTTCCTAAAATAGAAAACTTTCCAAAAATGGAAACCTGCTAAAAATAGAAAGCGTGTGTCCTTATGCTGTTCCAATCAAACCGATGCTTGCTGAGTAATGTTCTATGTCTACTTGCAACATGTACAATAGCTATCATACTAAGACTTGACCTAAGTTAGTTATTTATTTCGACCTGCTTTATTTAAAGGTCGGCGTTGTGATCTTTCTTGATCACTTTACTTTACTTGCTGTTCGCTTGTTTGTGAGATTTCTTCAGTTGCTATTTAAGGTGAGTTATAGTCCCGTTTTTACATACTTTTCAAAGTATACTTTTTGGGATGTGATTACATGCATATTTTTATTTACGGTTAGACACAAGTAACAGTTAAATTTAATTATTCATTGTGAGTTGGACAAAAATATTCCCTAGTCTGGTAACTGTAATCATTGGTTTCTACCGGTGAACGCGAATCCTACGGATAGATCTATCGGGTTTGACAACCCCATTTCGAGCTAGTCGCGCTAGCAATTTATAATCGGAATGTTTAGTACTTCGTAATTTGTTGTAGATACACTGTCCAAGTGTATATTTTTATTGTGTTTGGCAAGGGTAAATAAAGGGTTAAGTGGTTACCAGGTGGCTCATTGATAATGGAATAATGTTTAATGTTTTCTAACATTTTTAAATCTTGTGGTCTAAAGTTTACTTATTTATTTAAACCTATAATTCACTCAACCTTTGTGTTGACAGTTTACTTGCATGTTTTCACAGGTACTTGAGTTATTTGATGCTTCCGCTGTCGTTAGAAGAGTCTGTATGCATTTGGGCAGATTTTATGAAACTATTTATGAAACTTAAGTTTGCATTCTATTTTGGATAATTTAAATTGTGGGTTTGTTGGCAATGTTTTGTGTCAACTTTTGGTTCATTACTATGGTTGGTTGATTTTAAACTACTTAATTGGGTTTGTTTCCTTTTTGGGCAACATTTTGAAATAAAAGAATGCAACTTTGTTTATTTAATTCATTTAAGTCCGATCAAGCTATGGGACCAACTGACGGATCCGTTAAGTGTTTTGACGGGGTCGTCACATGTGGTATCAGAACTCTGGTTGTAGGGAACTAGGCGGTCTTAATGTGGTCAACCCGTGGTTATTAGGGTGCATTAGAGTCTAGTCTACAGCCCGACCTTTTTGATATAGCATTATTATGCATTTCATTTCGTATAAGTTATATTATTAGCTTTCATATTTTTTAGTATGTGGTTTGCGGTTTTGCTGTTTGCAGATGTCGACTTCGAGCGATAACTCTGTTGCTGCTCCTGCTCCACCGTCTCCTGCTAGACGTCGTGCTAATCAACCAGAGATCGATGATCCTGTTCATTACTATTTTTCTACCATTACTCATATGAACCGGGCTTATAATGAGGTGACACGTATTAACGCCCTTAGTGATTGTTTGCGCACTTTGCCACATAATGAAGTTATGGACGAGATTCGTGCCGACATGGGTAACTTTATCACTTTCAAGCATAGGGTTGAGGATGCGAACCGTAAGCGTGATCGAGAAGTTAATGCTAAGTTCGAGGCTCTCGAGAGCACTGTTCGTGTGTTGAAGGAAGTGTTGGATGTTGTGAAAGGGAAGTTGCGTAAGTATGAGGATCCTGCTGAGACTCATGCTGGACCAGCTTATCACACCCGCTCTAAGCGAATGTGATGTGATTATTCATATTGATTATCTATTTCATCAGACTTAATGTCCTTTTTATACATACATTTTGGGTTATGTACGGCGTTTTGCCGAGGATTTTATTAAGATTTTGTTATGGGATATTTTTTCATTATGTATGGATGGTTATTTTTATGACGTCTATTATCATGTTTTATTTCTGATGTTGTGGCTCTTGGCATGCTATATTATGCGTAATATATGTTCATGTATGTTAGGTGCTATGTATGTTGTATGATGTTATCATAAAATATGTATGCATGTGATGGTTATTTCTATAACAATCATAACTGTCATGTTATTACTCATATTGTTAGTTGACTAATATCTTAATGGTTAGTCTTTTCGTGTTTTGATCTATTCCTTTATGACACTAGTATTATTCTTGGTACTAACGGATGTGTTATTCTATTTTGAAGATCATGCCTCCAAGAGAGTCCACTGAAGCGCGTATGCAACGCCTGATCAATGAAGGAATTGCTGCTGCTATGGCAGCAAATGCTAATGTTAACGCCAATGCCAACAACAACCAGGTGGGATGCTCCCACAAAACTTTTATGGCTGGTCGACCCCAAGAATTCAGTGGTACGGAAGGACCAATAGGGCTTACTCGTTGGTTCGAGAAAATCGAATCTATTTTCAGGGTCAGTCGGGTCTGTGAAGAGGACAAAGTTAGTTTCGCTAGTTGCACTCTCAAGGATAGTGCCTTGACATGGTGGAACAATCTGGTTAGTAGTTTGGGAAGCGATGTAGCTTATGGTTTGGCCTGGAATGATTTTAAGGAAAGATTGATCACCCGCTATAGACCTCGGGGTGAGCTTAAGAAGCTAGAGGTTGAGCTCAAGAATTTGAAAATGCATGGCACCGAGTTAGATGCCTATGAACGAAGGTTTTTCGAATTAACTTTGCTGTGTCCTAGGGTTTGCGGATGAGGACCGCAAAATTGAGGCTTACATTGATGGGTTGTCCAAGAAGATTGAACACGGGGTTGAGTCCAGTGAACCCCAGACTATTGAGGCAGCTATGTCTATGGCCCACAAACTTAATGACAAGGTGTTGAGAAGAAGCAAGACTACAGTTGTTGAAAGTAGTGAGGAGGTTGTCAAGAAGGCTGATAATGGGAAACGAAAGTGGGATAACAACTGCAATCAAAACCAGGGTCAGCAGAAGAAACAGGATACCTCAGGTGCTAATAACAGAAATCAGCGTGTGTGTCCTCGTTGCTATAAAGCTCATGATGGTTACTGCACAGTTACTTGTAAGAGGTGCTCTAAGCAAGGGCACATTGCTAAAGATTGTACAGTGCTTTTGCCGGGGTCTGCTACTCCCGCGACTGGTGGTAATAATAATAATGTTGGTAATAGAGGTGGTAACGGTAACGGTAATGGGAAATCGAATAATGGAGGTAATCCAAGGGTTTGTTATGAGTGTGGGAAGCTGGGGCATTTCCGAGATGCTTGTCCCAACAAGAAGACTGCAGAGACTGCACGCGGCCGAGCGTTCAACATTAATGCAAAGGATGCTGAAGAGGATCCTAAGCTTGTTACTGGTACGTTCTCAGTCAACGATTTATCAGTTTATGTTCTATTTGATTCAGGGGCTGATTTAAGTTTCGTGTCGAGTAAATTAAGTCCGAGAATCAAAACGCCGTTAACTCCCTTAGACAATACTTATGTTGTTGAAGTAGCTAATGGTAAAGAACTTACTGCTAAGACTGTACACCGTAAATGTAACATTAATTTGGGTGGTAGGGATTTTGACATAGATTTGATACCGATTGAACTTGGTAGTTTTGATGTTGTTATTGGTATGGATTGGTTGTCTGCGAACCGTGCCGAGATCGTCTGTTATGATAAGGCTATTCGTGTTACTGATGTTATTGGAGAGCCACTGATGATCTATGGAGATAAGAAATGCGCGCAGTTAAACCTTATTAGCTGTATGAAAGTTCGTAAACATCTCCGCAAGGGCTGTCATGCTATTCTTACTCATTTTGTTGATTCTAGTAAAGAAGTGAAGAACGTTGATGACTTTCCCGTTGTTAGGGATTTTCCCGAAGTGTTTCCTGATGATTTACCTGGCCTTCCGCCGCAACGCGCGGTAGAATTTCAAATTGATCTTGTTCCCGGTGCTGCTCCTGTAGCACGTGCTCCTTATCGTCTTGCGCCTTCTGAACTTCAAGAATTGTCGAGCCAACTCCGTGAGTTGTTAGACAAAGGCTTTATTCGTTCGAGTTCGTCCCCTTGGGGAGCTCCTGTTCTGTTTGTTAAAAAGAAGGATGGTTCTTTTCGTTTATGTATTGATTATCGTGAGTTGAATAAACTTACTGTTAAAAATCGTTATCCTCTTCCGAGAATCGATGATCTGTTCGATCAACTTCAAGGTTCTTCTGTTTATTCAAAGATTGATCTTCGTTCTGGCTATCATCAGTTGCGTGTTAAAGAATCTGATGTTTCAAAAACTGCTTTTCGCACCCGTTACGGTCACTTTGAATTTCTTGTTATGCCGTTCGGATTGACAAATGCACCTGCTGTGTTCATGGACCTCATGAACCGTGTGTGTAGACCCTATCTGGACAAGTTCGTTATAGTTTTCATCGATGACATTCTTATCTATTCTAAGAGTGATGAATAGCACGAAGAACATTTGAGGTTAGTGCTTGATTTGTTAAAGAAAGAAGGGTTGTACGCTAAGTTTTCTAAGTGTGCATTTTGGTTAAAAGAAGTTCAGTTCCTTGGTCACATTGTTAGCAAACAAGGAATACAAGTTGATCCTGCTAAAATTGAGGCGATTGAAAAGTGGGAAACTCCGAAAACTCCTACTCAAATTCGTCAGTTCTTAGGATTGGAAGGTTACTATCGAAGGTTCATCCAGGATTTCTCTCGTATAGCGAAACCTCTGACTACTTTAACGCATAAGGGGAAAAAGTATGAGTGGAAGGATGAACAGGAGAATGCTTTTCAGATTTTGAAGAAGAAACTGACTACCGCTCCGATATTGTCTCTACCGGAGGGTAATGATGATTTTGTTGTTTATTGCGATGCATCACGACAAGGCTATGGTTGCGTTTTGATGCAACGAAAGAAGGTTATTGTGTATGCGTCACGTCAGTTGAAGGTTCACGAACAGAACTATACAACTCATGATTTAGAGTTGGGAGCTGTTATTTTTGCACTGAAGATTTGGAGACACTATCTTTTAGGTGTTAAGAGTACTGTGTACACCGATCATAAGAGTCTTCAACATATTCTCGATCAAAAACATTTGAACATGAGACAACGAAGATGGATTGAGACGTTGAATGATTATGATTGTGACCTTTTGTATCATCCGGGTAAAGCCAATGTTGTGGCTGATGCTTTGAGTCGTAAAGAAAGGGCTGAACCACGAAGGGTTAGAGCTTTGAATATGACAGTTAGATCAAACCTCGTTAGGCAGATTATTGAGGCACAACAAGAAGCCTTAAAGGAGGAGAATTTCGTGAAAGAGAATGTAGCCAAAGTAGCTAAGAAGTTTGAAGTTCGAGCTGATGGAACTAGATACTTTGCGGGACGTCTTTGGGTTCCGAAGTTTGGAGGTCTTCGATAGTTGATTTTAGATGAGGCTCATAAGTCTAGATACTCTATTCATCCTGGTTCAGGGAAGATGTATCAGGATCTTAAGGAGCTGTATTGGTGGCATAATTTGAAGGGTGACATAGCTATGTATGTGTCTAAGTGTTTGACCTATTCTAAGGTCAAAGCTGAACATCAAAAACCGTCCGGATTGTTGGTACAACCAGAAATTCCCGAGTGGAAGTGGGAAGGTATCACTATGGATTTTATCACTAAGTTACCAAGAGTTTCGGGTGGTTATGATGCGATTTGGGTGATTGTAGATCGACTCACTAAGTCGGCTCACTTTTTGCCGATTAGGGAAACCGATTCCATGGAGAAACTCACCCGTTTGTATTTGAAAGAGATTGTTTCGAGGCATGGTGTTCCCGTTTCTATTATTTTCGACAGAGATAGTCGATTTGTATCGAGATTTTGGCAATCGTTGCAAGAAGCCTTGGGCACTAGATTGGATATGAGCACCGCTTATCATCCTCAAACGGATGGTCAAAGTGAGAGGACCATTCAGACATTAGAAGATATGTTGCGAGCTTGTGTGATTGATTTTGGGAATGGGTGGGATAAGTATTTGCCGTTAGCTGAGTTTTCTTATAACAACAGTTATCACGCAAGTATTAAAGCTGCACCGTTTGAAGCTTTGTACGGTAGGAAATGTAGGTCTCCTATTTGTTGGAATGAGGTTGGGGATGCTCAACTTACAGGTCCAGAGATTATTCACGAGACTACTGAGAAGATTGTGCAAATTAAAGAAAGGTTGAGAACTGCTAGAAGTCGGCAAAAGAGTTATGCCGACAAAGGAAGGAAAGATGTTGAATTTCAAGTTGGTGATCGTGTTATGTTAAAAGTTTCGCCTTGGAAGGGTGTTATTCGTTTTGGTAAAAGAGGGAAGTTAAGTCCTCGTTTCGTGGGACCGTTTGAGATCATTGAAAGAGTTGGACCGGTGGCTTATCGTTTGAAGTTGCCACAAGAACTCAGTGCTGTTCACGATGTTTTCCATATTTCGAACTTAAAGAAGTGTTTGGCTGAATTTGATCAGACTATTCCTTTGGAGGAACTTCAAGTTGACAAGCAATTGCATTTTATTGAGGAGCCAGTTGAGATCATGGACCGAGAGGTTAAGACTCTTAAACAGAGCATAATTCCTATTGTTCGGGTCCGATGGAACGCTAGACGCGGTCCCGAGTTCACTTGGGAGCGTGAAGACCAAATGAAGCAGAAGTACCCGCATTTGTTCTCAGATGCCGAGTCAACCCCTGCACCTGCTTAAATTTCGGGACGAAATTTCCGTAACGGGAAGGTACTGTCACGACCCTACTTTTTCCATTATCTTTTTCCGTTAATTATTTAACGACCGTTAACTGTTAGTGTGCCACGTCATTTCTATGACCTATATTATTATTTTTGTAATAATATATATATAATAATTATTATGTGTTATGTGAATATATGTATTCATATTTTAATTTATACGTTTCTACGTCTCGCGGATTTCCATCCGGCGAATCTTTTCGGTTTTTAAACCAACGGTCGAGCTTTCGGGATTTTTAAATCCTAAATATTTTAAATATGATATTTTATGATCATATTATTATTAGGTGTATTTATATTTATTTTTCGTCGCGCGTTTGTTATCTTTCCGGATTTTTAATCGCGTAAGCGTGTTTTCGCGTTTCGGGATTCGTTCGGGCTTTCGGGCCATCAGACTTTAAGCACTTAGCAAATTTGGCCCACCATGGGGCCCACCCTACCCATTTTCGGCCGAAGCCACAAGGGAGGGGGGATACACTCCCTTGTTTTCCCATATTTTGATTTATTTTATTTTTACAAAATCTTATCTAAACCTAAAACCTAATTTTTTTCTTTCTTCCTCCCTTTCTCTCTTTTGGGCGACGACCACCACCACCATAAACATCATCACCATCAATCAAAATATTACTTGGATCATCAAATCGTTTATACAATCGTGTTCCTCTCTTCGTTCTCTACGCGATCATATACTTTGATTCTCGATTTGGGTATAAACCCTAACCCTAGCTTTTTGATTTTTCATATATATTACTGATTTTGTATGTTATATTATTAGTATTGTAACATCCCGCCTTTTTCCATTTATTTTTCCGTTATACTAATATAAAGTCCGTTATATGTTTATAACATCTCCCGTTGATACGCGTTTTAAATTATCTCGTTTAGGTAATTCCCGCACCCGAGCGAAAGTTGAGGGACTAAACTTGACAAGGGATCAAACCCTTGACTAGGTCAAAGGGTCAAACCCCTTTCACCCATTCATTTCATCTTCATCTCTCTCTCTTTCTCTCTAGCAAGAACACACACACCCAATTTCCAAATTCATTCAATCATCATCTAAATTCGATCTAGGAGGCTTACAACAAAATAAATTACATATTCGTGATCCTCTCTTCATCCTCTTCGTTTTGGTACCAACTTCATCTCATTTGGGTAACTTTCTAAAATCACTAGATTTTGTGTTCTTGATGTTTTTAACTTATAAAAGTGTTAATTAGTGTCTATGGCTCAAGTCTAACATGAATATGTAATTTGTATGCTCGATCTCGTTGTTTTAGTGTAACTAGCATGAACTTGAATTTTGGTGTGTTATTCTTGAATTTTGGATGATCATATGTTGTTAGATGTTAAAAGTTGATGTTTTAATTGTGTTACTAGCATCACTAGCTTCAATTTGATGTGTAGGTTGCCTTAGAAAAACTTCATGAACTTGATTATTGATTTTGGTGAATTTGGGTTAGGGTTTGATGAACTTGAAATGGACTTTTGATGAATTGAATGCCATGGATTATTATTGGTAAGTGTTTAGTTGGATTGTATGCTTGATTACCTTCGAAACGGCATATCATTCATGTAAATTGGTTGCCCGAATCATAAAATGCGTTTTTGGAACTTGAACTTTGATTATGAACGTTTAATTACGGTTTTTGGTTGTTGTAAGTGGAAGTTTGGTTGATGAATTGTGTTTAGTTGTATTCTTTGTCAAATTACCTTTCCAACGATATAAGGTGCGAGTTCTAAATGTTAGCGGTTTGTAATTTATGCTTGAAAGAGTTTTGATTTGGGACTTGAACAATTGAGACTGACCAGGTACCAGCGCACGGCTAATGCCGCGGCGCGGCCAGACTATGTCGCGGCGCGACATAAGCCTTGGTCAGGCTCTGACCACCATGTCCAAATTACGAAAAATGTTTGGCATACTACGGACCTCCGATTCACATGAAACTTGTTCTAACATGTTCATATATGATTAAAAACCTCAGAAAAATAGTTCGGAACCCGACCCGAACGTGTTGACTTTCGTTGACTTTGACCGACCAAAGTTTGACTTTTTGTCAAACTTAACCAAATGATTATGCAACCTTCCTAACTTATTTATATACTTGTATCTTGCATGAAACTTGGCAATTTGATTTCACATGCTAAATAATCGAGTCGTAACGAGCCATAGGACTAATTGAACATCTTTGACCTATCGTGTTTACCGTTATTGATACAACCTATTGTTTAGGTCAAGACTAGCATTGTTCTTTGCACACGTTTACTTGTCGAAGTACTTTACTACTCGTGCACTCAAGGTGAGATCATAGTCCCACTTTTACTCTTTTTGAACTTATATTGGGATGAGAAAACATAAACGATTCTTTTGAACTAAGTGAACACAAGAACGGGAAAACAAACATTCTACATACGAGTTTAGAACAAAATCCTCAATTCGATTATCATTAGTTACACTTGCCGGGTGTAAGCGAGAACTTATGTTATATGGCCATATGGGTTGACAACCCTCATCCTTGACGGTTCGCTACCGTCTACGGATGAAATATATTTTCGAGAATCAGTGTTTGTTCTAGCACTAAGTGATGGGGTATACAATGGAAGGAATGTTAAGCTTTGATAATTGGGTGCTCGTGAAACAAACTTTTGGAATGTATTACTATTATTTCATTGATGCAAATCTTGTGGTTCACTTGTACTTACTTACTTAAACCTATGATTTCACCAACGTTTTCGTTGACAGATTTCTATGTTTTTCTCAGGTCCTTGAACGATACATGATACATGCTTCCGCTCATTATTTGATACTTGCATTGGATGTCGAGTATATGTGCATTTCATGGAGCGTCTTTTGACTTTACTTTAAACCGTGTCGCCTAGATTTCATTCGTATTATAACGTTGTAACTTAACTATTGGTTGAACAATTCTTGTAAACTTTGGGAACAATCTTTATTTTGAAATGAAGGCGACATATTTTGGTCAAACTTTGTCTTAAAGACTTACGACCACGTAACGGGACCTAAGTAGACGGCGCCGTCAAACATGATTTGGTCGGGTCGCTACAGATGGTATCAGAGCGTTGGTTGTAGGGATTTAGAGTTCATTAGTGTCAACCCCGAGTCATAGGGTACATTGGTGAGTCTAGACTACAACCGGCATATAGACTTGAAGTAGGAATTACTTGACTACTTGTGCATTTATACTCGAACGTTTCTACTCATATCTACTCTTAGTTCATCTTAATCTCACGTTGTTTAATTTGATTGACACGCCACCTTGACTATATGAAATGATGTCGAATGCACATATGAATCAGGGTAATATAATTTCCGGGATTATATTACGGTGACTCGTATGAACGTTCCGACATTATGACATAAAGAATTTAAGGCGAGTCGAGAAAAAAAAAAAAAAAAAAAAAAAAAAAAAAACTTCTCTTTATCTTTATTCTATATCACGGTTAGTATTATTGAGAATACTAATCAATGATATTCTTGTGTCTTGAAGGAACAATGGCTCCTCGTCGTGTACGCCGCAATGAAACTCCCGAACAAGCTCTCGAACGGATGATAGCTACCGCCGTAGATGCGGCCATGGCCGGTCACTCATCCAACAACAATAATAATAACAACCACAACCACAACAACAACAACAACAATGGAGCCGGAAACTCAAACGAGGGATGCTCCTATAAAGCTTTCATGGGGTGCAAACCTCACACTTTTGATGGAACCGGGGGACCGGTCGTGCTCACCCGATGGTTTGAGCAAACGGAAGCCGTCTTTAGCATAAGCGGTTGTCGGGACCAAGACAAGGTCAAATACTCCACTCACACCTTCGCCGGTGTCACTCTTACATGGTGGAATACTTATGCACAATCGGTGGGTACCGATGAAGCTCATGCCCTCTCTTGGGCCGATCTAAAGGAAAAGATGATTGTTGAATATTTTCCGCGCGAAGAAACCCGAAAGCTTGAGGAAGAACTAAGAGCTTTGAAAGCGGTCGGAAACGATCTTAAAGCTTATAATCAACGCTTCGCCGAACTATCCTTGATGTGTCCTAATCTTGTTAACCCCGAATCTCAAAGGATTGAGCTCTACATGCTCGGTCTTCCAAAAAGCATCAAACAAGGGGTGATGTCATCCAAACCCACTACTCATCAAGCCGCTATGAACATGGCTCGCCAACTAATTGAAACGGTTGACGAAATCGTAGTTCCGGCACCTAAGGCCGAGGATAAATCGGGCGGCAACAAAAGAAAGTGGGAACCCTCCCAATCAAGCAACAACAACTTTGCTAAGAAGCCTTACACCTCCGACGGCAAGAAAGGTTATGCCGGGAACCTACCTCTTTGCAACAAATGCAACAAACATCACTTTGGCGAATGTAGTAAGTTAATTTGCCACCGGTGCCAAGGAGTTGGTCATAAGGCCAACGATTGTAAAAGTGCTACTCCCGTCGCTCGAAAGTGGCCCAATGCACCAAAGACGGGCACTTGTTACGAATGTGGCCAAACGGGTCATTATAGAAATGCATGCCCGAAAAGGAAAGATAACACCAATACGCGCGGCCGAGCTTTTAACATCAACACCGAGGAAGCCCGGGATGACACTGAACTAGTCACGGGTACGTTTCTTCTCAACAATTCCTATGTCTCCTGTTTATTCGATTCGGGTGCCGATAAATGCTTTGTATCCAAGACTTTGACTCATTCTTTTAGCACTCCACCTCTTCCATTAGATACCACTTATACCATTGAAGTGGCTAACGGGAAACTATTAAGTGCCAACACATATTACCGGGGGTGTACGTTAAACATTTTGGGTAGGGAAATTGAAATTGACTTGATACCCATTGAACTAGGAAGCTTTGATGTAATAATTGGTATGAATTGGTTAGTCAAAACGAAATCTCACATTCTTTGTGATCTTAACGCAATCCGAATTCCTATCGAGAATGGTGAACCTTTGATTGTTTATGGCGATAAGAGTTGCACCAGACTCAACCTCGTTTCGTGCCTTAAAGTTAGAAAACTACTCCGTAAGGGTTGTTTTGCGATCCTTGCCCACGTTAAGAAAGTCGGGTCCGATGAGAAGCACATCGATGATGTGCCAATTGTTAGTGACTATTCCGATGTATTTCCCGACGAATTGCCGGGTCTTCCGCCTCATCGACCGGTTGAATTCCAAATCGATCTTATTCCAGGAGCCGCACCCGTAGCACGTGCACCATATAGACTCGCTCCATCTGAAATGCAAGAATTGCAAAGTCAAATCCAAGAACTACTTGATCGTGGTTTTATCCAACCTAGCCATTCACCTTGGGGCGCTCCGATTTTGTTTGTTAAAAAGAAAGACGGATCCCTACGAATGTGCATTGATTATCGTGAACTAAATAAATTGACGGTTAAGAACCGATATCCTCTTCCTCGCATCGATGACCTCTTTGATCAACTACAAGGGTCTTGTGTATATTCGAAAATCGATCTCCGCTCAGGTTATCATCAATTGAGGGTTAAGGGGGAAGATGTCTCCAAAACCGCTTTCCGAACTCGTTATGGTAGTTATGAATTCCTTGTCATGCCATTTGGTCTCACTAACGCACCGGCGGTGTTCATGGATCTTATGAACCGCGTGTGCAAACCGTATCTCGATAAATTCGTTATTGTGTTCATCGATGACATATTGATCTATTCTAAAAATGAAGAAGAGCACGAACAACATCTCCGACTTATGCTTGAACTTTTAAGACAAGAACAACTCTATGCCAAATTCTCCAAGTGTGAATTTTGGTTAAAGGAAGTTCAATTTCTTGGTCATGTTGTAAGTGACCAAGGTATTAAAGTCGATCCAACGAAAATCGAAGCCATTAGCAAATGGGAGACTCCTACTACTCCTACTCACATTCGTCAATTTTTGGGTCTCGCCGGGTACTATCGTAGATTCATCAAAAATTTCTCTTTGGTTGCACGTCCTCTAACCGCATTGACTCACAAGGGAAAGAAATTCATTTGGGCGACCGAACATGAATCCGCATTCCAAATCTTGAAAACGAAGCTAACCACCGCTCCTATCTTGTCACTTCCCGAAGGCAATGATGACTTTGTTGTATATTGTGATGCCTCGAAACATGGTTTTGGGTGTGTATTGATGCAACGAACGAAAGTCATTGCTTATGCTTCTCGACAACTCAAAATCCATGAACGAAACTACACGACGCATGATCTCGAACTCGGAGCCGTCGTCTTTGCACTTAAAATGTGGAGACACTATCTTTATGGAACCAAGAGTACTATCTTCACCGATCACAAAAGCCTTCAACACATTTTCGATCAAAAGCAACTAAACATGAGACAACGAAGGTGGATTGAAACCTTAAACGATTACGATTGCGAGCTTCGTTACCATCCCGGGAAGGCAAATGTAGTAGCCGATGCCTTAAGTCGAAAAGAAAGAGTGGTGCCTCTTCGTGTCCGAGCCTTAAACATCACCATCCACACAAACCTTAATAGCCAAATTCGGGTAGCCCAAGATGAGGCTCTCAAGGATGAAAACATCTCTCTCGAACACTTGAACGTCCTCACCTCTCGATTCGAAGTTAAAGAAACCGGACTCCGATATTTCGCCGGAAGGATTTGGGTGCCTAGTTATGGGGACCTACGAAGCCTTATTTTAGATGAAGCCCATAAGTCACGATACTCGATTCACCCCGGTGCCAATAAGATGTACCACGACCTTAAACAGCTATATTGGTGGCCGAACATCAAAAGGGACGTAGCTACTTATGTTTCCAAGTGTTTGACATGTTCCAAAGTCAAAGCTGAACACCAAAGACCGTCCGGACTACTTCGACAACCCGAGATCCCGCAATGGAAGTGGGAAAGGATAACGATGGATTTTATCACCAAACTACCAAAAACGACGGGCGGTTATGATACCATTTGGGTTATTGTTGACCGTCTCACCAAATCCGCACACTTCCTGGCCATGAAAGAAACGGACAAAATGGAGAAACTTGCACAACTTTACATTAAGGAGATCGTAGCCCGACACGGTGTACCTTTATCGATTATCTCCGACCGAGATGGCCGTTTCGTTTCTAGATTTTGGCGTACATTGCAAGAAGCGTTGGGAACACGTTTAGACATGAGCACCGCATATCATCCTCAAACCGATGGACAAAGCGAACGTACAATTCAAACCTTAGAGGACATGTTACGAGCTTGCGTGGTTGATTTCGGAAAAGCTTGGGACAAGCACTTACCTCTCGCCGAGTTCTCTTACAACAATAGTTATCACGCGAGTATTAAAGCCGCACCCTTTGAAGCGCTATATGGCTGCAAATGTCGTTCACCTCTTTGTTGGGCCGAGGTAGGCGACGTGCAAATCACCGGACCCGAACTCATTCACGAAACCACCGAGAAAATCGTTCAAATCCGAGATAGGCTTAGGACGGCCCGAAGTCGTCAAAAGAGCTATACCGACAAACGACGCAACGATCTTGAATTTCAAGTCGGTGACCGAGTAATGTTAAAAGTCGCACCTTGGAAGGGTGTAATCCGTTTTGGGAAACGCGGGAAGCTAAATCCGCGGTATATTGGTCCTTTCGAAATCTTGGAGCGTATTGGAACCGTTGCTTATCGTTTAGATCTTCCGCCTCAATTGAACTCCGTTCATCCTACCTTCCATGTATCTAACTTGAAAAAGTGTCTTGCCGAACCCGATATCGTCATCCCTCTCGAAGAACTTACTATTGATGACAAACTTCATTTTGTGGAGGAACCGGTTGAAATTGTGGACACCTCCGTCAAGACATTGAAACAAAGCCGAATCCCGATTGTCAAGGTTCGTTGGAATGCCAAAAGAGGACCCGAGTTTACTTGGGAAAGACAAGATCAAATGCAAAGGAAGTATCCTCATCTATTCGTGAATTCGGAAACGCGAGATCTCGAGGAAGAAACAACGACTACTACGCCTACTTAAATTTCGGGACGAAATTTCTTTTAAGGAGTAGGTAATGTAACATCCCGCCTTTTTCCATTTATTTTTCCGTTATACTAATATAAAGTCCGTTATATGTTTATAACATCTCCCGTTGATACGCGTTTTAAATTATCTCGTTTAGGTAATTCCCGCACCCGAGCGAAAGTTGAGGGACTAAACTTGACAAGGGATCAAACCCTTGACTAGGTCAAAGGGTCAAACCCCTTTCACCCATTCATTTCATCTTCATCTCTCTCTCTTTCTCTCTAGCAAGAACACACACACCCAATTTCCAAATTCATTCAATCATCATCTAAATTCGATCTAGGAGGCTTACAACAAAATAAATTACATATTCGTGATCCTCTCTTCATCCTCTTCGTTTTGGTACCAACTTCATCTCATTTGGGTAACTTTCTAAAATCACTAGATTTTGTGTTCTTGATGTTTTTAACTTATAAAAGTGTTAATTAGTGTCTATGGCTCAAGTCTAACATGAATATGTAATTTGTATGCTCGATCTCGTTGTTTTAGTGTAACTAGCATGAACTTGAATTTTGGTGTGTTATTCTTGAATTTTGGATGATCATATGTTGTTAGATGTTAAAAGTTGATGTTTTAATTGTGTTACTAGCATCACTAGCTTCAATTTGATGTGTAGGTTGCCTTAGAAAAACTTCATGAACTTGATTATTGATTTTGGTGAATTTGGGTTAGGGTTTGATGAACTTGAAATGGACTTTTGATGCATTGAATGCCATGGATTATTATTGGTAAGTGTTTAGTTGGATTGTATGCTTGATTACCTTCGAAACGGCATATCATTCATGTAAATTGGTTGCCCGAATCATAAAATGCGTTTTTGGAACTTGAACTTTGATTATGAACGTTTAATTACGGTTTTTGGTTGTTGTAAGTGGAAGTTTGGTTGATGAATTGTGTTTAGTTGTATTCTTTGTCAAATTACCTTTCCAACGATATAAGGTGCGAGTTCTAAATGTTAGCGGTTTGTAATTTATGCTTGAAAGAGTTTTGATTTGGGACTTGAACAATTGAGACTGACCAGGTACCAGCGCACGGCTAATGCCGCGGCGCGGCCAGACTATGTCGCGGCGCGACATAAGCCTTGGTCAGGCTCTGACCACCATGTCCAAATTACGAAAAATGTTTGGCATACTACGGACCTCCGATTCACATGAAACTTGTTCTAACATGTTCATATATGATTAAAAACCTCAGAAAAATAGTTCGGAACCCGACCCGAACTTGTTGACTTTCGTTGACTTTGACCGACCAAAGTTTGACTTTTTGTCAAACTTAACCAAATGATTATGCAACCTTCCTAACTTATTTATATACTTGTATCTTGCATGAAACTTGGCAATTTGATTTCACATGCTAAATAATCGAGTCGTAACGAGCCATAGGACTAATTGAACATCTTTGACCTATCGTGTTTACCGTTATTGATACAACCTATTGTTTAGGTCAAGACTAGCATTGTTCTTTGCACACGTTTACTTGTCGAAGTACTTTACTACTCGTGCACTCAAGGTGAGATCATAGTCCCACTTTTACTCTTTTTGAACTTATATTGGGATGAGAAAACATAAACGATTCTTTTGAACTAAGTGAACACAAGAACGGGAAAACAAACATTCTACATACGAGTTTAGAACAAAATCCTCAATTCGATTATCATTAGTTACACTTGCCGGGTGTAAGCGAGAACTTATGTTATATGGCCATATGGGTTGACAACCCTCATCCTTGACGGTTCGCTACCGTCTACGGATGAAATATATTTTCGAGAATCAGTGTTTGTTCTAGCACTAAGTGATGGGGTATACAATGGAAGGAATGTTAAGCTTTGATAATTGGGTGCTCGTGAAACAAACTTTTGGAATGTATTACTATTATTTCATTGATGCAAATCTTGTGGTTCACTTGTACTTACTTACTTAAACCTATGATTTCACCAACGTTTTCGTTGACAGATTTCTATGTTTTTCTCAGGTCCTTGAACGATACATGATACATGCTTCCGCTCATTATTTGATACTTGCATTGGATGTCGAGTATATGTGCATTTCATGGAGCGTCTTTTGACTTTACTTTAAACCGTGTCGCCTAGATTTCATTCGTATTATAACGTTGTAACTTAACTATTGGTTGAACAATTCTTGTAAACTTTGGGAACAATCTTTATTTTGAAATGAAGGCGACATATTTTGGTCAAACTTTGTCTTAAAGACTTACGACCACGTAACGGGACCTAAGTAGACGGCGCCGTCAAACATGATTTGGTCGGGTCGCTACAAGTATGATGTATATTAGTTGTTTTAATGTTGTTTGGATGCGTAGAATTACTCGTTTGCTTATGATTTCGGTTTGTAAATTTTGGACAGCAGCATAATTCGTATTTTCTGACTTTGTAACTGATATGAATGTTAAAATAAATTACATAAATGAGTTCCTCTCATCAAGACATTAATTTTAGACTCCGGATTCATGTCGTTTCGATTCCCGGAGCCCTTGATATGCTTAATTTGGTTTTTGTTAAAGATTGAAAGGTGTTCTTGGCATGAACAAGGTTGGGTCCGACTTTGTGACCATCCTTGGTGTATTTAGGGTGTGTCATTTGGTTAGGACTGATGGTGAGACGAATTTTCATGTTCGGGTCACCTAAATCCGAGCCACGGTTCACCCGTTGTGCCCGAATTACTGTTTTGAGTAAATTGATTTTCCAAATGTTGTCATGGCTGATATCCACGACCTAGGGACTGTTCTTGGAGTGTTCTTGAGTTCATAATTGTGTCGGGTGGTTTGAGTAGGTGAAGTTGCATATGTGGCTTGCCCGAAACCGACACCCGGGGCTCAAGATACGACCCGATGAACTTTTAAACTTAAAAACTTATGGTTAATGATTTAACTTATGATAAAAATTATGGATTTCATTATTAATAAATTACTTTAGATAAAAGAAGTAATTATTATTATTTAAGACTTATGATATAAATATTTATTATATCATTTAATTATTAATTATAATTTAATTAACATTTTAATTAAACTTATGATTAATAATACTTTTATTATTAAAGGAAAATACTTATGATAAGTATTAACTTTATTTTTGAGAAATTATTATAAGACTTATAATAAAGAATAAATTATTATTTAATTATTATAAGACTTAATTATTATTTAATTATGATTTAATTATTAAATACTTATGATTTAATAATTTTAATTAGAAACTTATGATATAATTAATAATTCATTATTAATTTATAATACTTATGATATGATTTAAAGATTATTATTATTAATAATATTTATAATATGATTAATATTTAATTAATTAATTAAATACTTATGTTATACTAATTATAACATTTCAACTTATATTAACTTTAATAATTCATTTTATTTAATTAAACTTATGTTAAGACATTATTATACACTTTCGACTTTAATAAACATTATAACCTATGTTATTATTATAATTTACACTTTTCAAATTAATGTTGACTATGTTTGACCAATGTTGACTTTTGAGTTGACTTTCGGTTGACTTTGACTTTCAGTTGACTTCTGTTGACTTTCTAAATAAGGAAACTTTCCTAACTTCAAAACTTTCTAAAAATAGAAATTTCTAAATTTGGAAACTTTCCAAAAATAGAAACTTTCCTAAAATAGAAACTTTCCAAAAATAGAAACTTTCCTAAAATAGAAACTTTCCTAAAATAGAAACTTTCCTAAAATAGAAAACTTTCCAAAAATGGAAACCTGCTAAAAATAGAAAGCGTGTGTCCTTATGCTGTTCCAATCAAACCGATGCTTGCTGAGTAATGTTCTATGTCTACTTGCAACATGTACAATAGCTATCATACTAAGACTTGACCTAAGTTAGTTATTTATTTCGACCTGCTTTATTTAAAGGTCGGCGTTGTGATCTTTCTTGATCACTTTACTTTACTTGATGTTCGCTTGTTTGTGAGATTTCTTCAGTTGCTATTTAAGGTGAGTTATAGTCCCGTTTTTACATACTTTTCAAAGTATACTTTTTGGGATGTGATTACATGCATATTTTTATTTACGGTTAGACACAAGTAACAGTTAAATTTAATTATTCATTGTGAGTTGAACAAAAATATTCCCTAGTCTGGTAACTGTAATCATTGGTTTCTACCGGTGAACGCGAATCCTACGGATAGATCTATCGGGTTTGACAACCCCATTTCGAGCTAGTCGCGCTAGCAATTTATAATTGGAATGTTTAGTACTTCGTAATTTGTTGTAGATACACTGTCCAAGTGTATATTTTTATTGTGTTTGGCAAGGGTAAATAAAGGGTTAAGTGGTTACCAGGTGGCTCATTGATAATGGAATAATGTTTAATGTTTTCTAACATTTTTAAATCTTGTGGTCTAAAGTTTACTTATTTATTTAAACCTATAATTCACTCAACCTTTGTGTTGACAGTTTACTTGCATGTTTTCACAGGTACTTGAGTTATTTGATGCTTCCGCTGTCGTTAGAAGAGTCTGCATGCATTTGGGCAGATTTTATGAAACTATTTATGAAACTTAAGTTTGCATTCTATTTTGGATAATTTAAATTGTGGGTTTGTTGGCAATGTTTTGTGTCAACTTTTGGTTCATTACTATGGTTGGTTGATTTTAAACTACTTAATTGGGTTTGTTTCCTTTTTGGGCAACATTTTGAAATAAAAGAATGCAACTTTGTTTATTTAATTCATTTAAGTCCGATCAAGCTATGGGACCAACTGACGGATCCGTTAAGTGTTTTGACGGGGTCGTCACACCAGTTACTTAAAATAAAATAATATTTTATCACATTTATATAGTTGTATTCATTGTTTCAGTTTTTTTTTCTTCACGATTTATTTAGGTCAGTTTGTTTAGTTCTGAACTTTTTGGAAGTAAAACTAAAACTTGTTAAAACCGATTTTAAAATTCAAAACCGAAATTAAATAAAAACTAATACACTAAAATTGAAACACCATATAATAAAAAAAAAAAAAAAATACTCAAAGTATCATAAATAATAATTTTGAATTCGACTTTTAGTTTTAAAGTCGGTGTGCACTAAAATCGAACCGGAAACAAAATTCAAATTCGATTTTTTAATTCGATTGAATTTGTAGATTTCACGATTTGAAAACAAATATTAAACACCTAACTGATAATTGAATGCATAACAGCATAACTTGAAATAATAAAAAGTTCCTAATGTGTTAAAAGTTTCTTAACCACTAAAAACAACAAGACTACAAGTTTAAAGGATCAAAACTGCTAACATAATAGTGAGAGGTCTTTTGTATATTTTGGGTTTTTGAGAGGTACAAAACGTAGATGGTAGTTTCGTCATCCTTTCCTAGCTGGCAACGCCTCAGTGGATTAGTTTGTACAGTCAACACATTAAACAATTGCTGACTTGTTTTCCCCATACGACGCCGTTTGCTGAGGTCATGCAATGCCCCCATCTTTATTATTATTTTCAGAATCATTTTATAAGGCTAAAGATTACTGTATTTCAAAATCAGAAACATATAATCTCTCAACATTTTCATTTTTCAGCAAACATAAATAATTAGGTTTGTAACACAAATTCAATTACAACATTATAACCTTCATTTCTTTGTTTCACGTTGAACAGCTCGTGGGACAAATGTCACTCCACGAATATGACGACGACCAAAACTGATATTTGAAGGAGTAGAATCTGAAGTGGTTAACTTGGAAACGGCTGAAACAAGCCCATTAAGTGTTTCTTCTTCTATTTGCATTGCACTTGATTCTTCTCTATTTTCTTTGGTAAGTGCCACATGGCGTTGTTTGCGTTGATTTTTCTTCGCCCTATCTTTTTTTGACGGTTGGGCCTTTTTAAAGAACTCAAATGAAGAAGGGAAGTTATGTTTGTCCATGAGATGTTGATGCCGACTCTTGTGGCTTTTGAGCTTTAAACCACATCCATCAACAAGGCATTCATACTGTTTCATAAAACATGTGTTAAATGCTGCAACTTACTTTACCAATTTGATAGAGATATCTTAGTGGGAGCAAAATGGGCAGGTCTAAACAGGTCATTATTGGCTTTTGGTACTAATCAGAGTATCAGACCTGATCGATTTGAGTTCGGTTACCTATTTTCCAAACTTTAGAACTATAATATTTCAATTCTTTTTTTAGAAAGGCAAATACTTACACCTCCACAACCTATCACAAATATGTCTATCTCGGGACTTGAACCCCCAACCTCGTGATTAAAAGGCCATTTGGTACACTATTTCAATTCTAATATTTCATATTTAATGAAACGACTTGTGAGATTTAAACATTATGAAAGTACACTTTGGATGACCTTCACCCATTTGTCCCATTTCCTATTCAGCTTTTTTATCTTAGATTTTACCCAACTTTCCCATTGGAGAAACATAACAGCCAGATTTGAACCATTCATATCTAAACGGGTCAATATTGCCACCTTTAAGATTTTGTGACATGTGATCGTGCAATGTGATTATCGTGTCAACCATAATTACAAATATTATATTGATGATATTATACTATGAATAAAACATAGGAGGTTTCATACATAATTTTTTTTTTAAGTTTGGACAACTTTGACCCATTTCCTCGTCAGACATAAAAATAACCTGCATTAAGTCATTCGTATGAAGACACATTGGGCAAGACAGGGGAAAAGGGTTCCTAAGCAAGTTAAATAATATATAAGTAATATATAAATCTTGAAATGCAATTAGATGAAAGTTACCATAGCATAACCCCGATCAACTTTTGCTTGGAAAAATGAATCATGTGCCTCAGACACGTGTATGCTAAGTAGACGAGACGTGGGGTATACTCTAGAGCAGACAGAGCAAGAAGCAGTATGTCGTGCATTGTAATGGTCTTCAAACTCAGCCAAGGATCTCAAATGTGCTCCACAACCAACAATTGGACAAAACACTTCACTACTTCAACAAAATAGTCATGTGGTAAAAAGTAATGCATTAAGTTGTTTACAAGCTTCATACAAGTTAATAGTTAAACAATTTCTTTTAGATGCACGATTATCAAAAGGTCATTCTTGATCCTGAAATACTGACTTAACTCATTCTGTCTTTTACACTAGGGAAAGGAATTAGTACATCTAAAAGTGGATCTTTAACAAAAATAAGCATGCTTAGACTCACAGTAAGTATCTCAAGGACTTATACATTGAATGAAAGCATGCCCAATTCAGGTCAGTCTTTCACTGGACTTGTTGGGTGGTTAATGTAACATTGTAACATATTACAAATATTCTAGTTATGTTATTTATGCGATTTATAAAAGCTATCATTTCACATCCACTATCTTATCACATGTTGCTACAAGCATCCAATACCGTACAGTCTACTAAGAGCTAAAGTAACTAGCCTCATAGCAACTAAAAAATAGTTTTCTCGTATGATGAAGGCTAGTTAATTTCAGCTAAAAAGAGAGGAAGATAAAACTTGAGTAAAGTGATTTACATCATCTACAATCTAGTGCGAATCATCCGTCAAAAGCTAATCATGTGAGCTAGTGACGCTTACATACAGTTAATTATCATCTAATCAAATATAATTACAACGTGTATGGTAAATTAGCAGCTAAACGTATCATGTTCTTCAATCTTCATTACAAATTATTATATTCAGATACCGTGATTTTCAGACGTAAGCCAAAAACATAATCTAGTTCATCAGACTTCACAGCCTTCATTAGTATTAAATATATATGTATAATAATTAAGGTTTGTTAAACATATATGCCAAGATAAACATATTAACATGAAAAACTTAAATTAAAAATGTCCAATAGTACCTGGCCTCGTCTTCCAGATTTCTAAGCTGTTGTTTCTCCTCTTCGCTAATATCCAACGCAATCTGAACATCAATACGAAAGATTAATATCTTAAACAATTTTAATTTATCAGCTAGCAGCTAAATGAAAAATGGCAACCTAAATTAACATGTTAGCCTTCTCACAAATCACAAATACATTTCATCTTTCTTACTGTACTAGTAAGTACTAAATAGTTATTGATTAGGCAGTATCCAATAAACAACAAATTTTAAGAACATTTCAGATGTATGAGTAAGCAGATATACAGATAAAAGTGTCAAACTCGTCGAAATTAAATCCTTGATATGAATTAATATATAAACCCTAAAACGCGAAGTGAATAAAAAGGACGAACCTGTTTAGCAAGAAGTTCGCGTTCGATATTTCCAGAAGCGAAAAATGGATCGTCTGGGCTGATCCGACGAAGAACTGGAAACCATGAATTGAATTCTTGCTGTGTTTGTAGATTATCATCCACCATCATCATGTTCTTTGTGTTGTAAATTTTAAAAGTGAGAGATGAGTTGATAAAGTTAACTGCTTCTACCAATTTCTTCTACGATTTGAGAATTCGATGATTTTTCAAACCGCCTAATTATCTGGTTTCGGGTCCGGATTTACGAGCCGGGCCAAATATGCCCCCGATCTGTAACGTCTCTGTTAGTTAGATTTTTATTTTTATTTTGGAGAAAAACCCTCCTATGAATGGGCACATTATCTACCCCATAGAAAGGTAAAATGTCAAGTAATCAAGCTCCGAGCACGAGACCTGATATCGGATTAATTGCGCATTATGCGCACTCTCTAGTCACACTCTCTTTTTTAAATAATTTAACATAGCCAATAATTAAACTCGGGTGGTGTACTTCATTGGGCAATTCGGTAGCCACACTGTCACGACCGAAAATTTTCGACCAAATTTAAACTTAATCTTTATATGATAACACTATTCCAACATGATAAGCAATGAATTTTGACAAGTTTTAAAACTTTTGAAATGAGTTTTATACAAACAATTAACCACTCATTTGTCCGACGATTCACGAACTACTAATTGTAGATATATATGTATATATAACTATATATATATATATATATATATATATATATATATATATATATATATATATATATAATAACTTGAAATGATATTATACGATATAATTGTTATAATTAAATATGTAAAATAATATATGATATAATAAAACTTATTAAAATATATATACATATAATTTCTGCTTTAATACTTTCTTGTAACCAATAGCTTTTAAAAAACATCAAAGATTTGTTTCATGTTTTCAAAGCTCAGGTCCATAAGTGGGGATTCTTTACCGTCACTATTACATACCATTTGAAAACTTCATTTTTTATATTTGTATATTTTTTTTTACATATCTTTTTATAAATCTCAACTTTAATTTTAATAATAAAATAATATATTATTTTTATATCTACTCATTTAATCAAATGTGGTTTTAACTATGACAAAACCGTCGACATAACATTGCAAATGTGAGACTAGTGAAATTTCTTTTAATTGCATGTGGGATATTTATAATTATATTATTAGTGCATGATTGATGATTGATTGGAGTACAATATCTATATATCTTTGTCTAGTCAAAAACTATGAAACACATATTACGCGTACAAACTTTATATTACGAACTTATTAGTTTCATATATATTTAATATATTTAATGACGTACTAAAAATTTATTGTACAACGTATTTTTATAAAGTATTGATATATACTTAAAAGTTTTGAATACATTTATTAAAAAGTAACACTTGTCGTCTTTCCTTTCGATTTTATTAAACGAATTGAATAACAAACTTACATTTCTCAAAAGAATTAGGACGGGGGTTGGTAAATAAATTAAGTAAATTAAAGTTTTACATTAGTTAATAAAATACTTATCTTTTCATTTTAACTAGAAATTTTTATATATTACATTTTGATGGTACGTATATCCTACATCGAACGTATATAGTAATTTTATAAATAAACGAAGCTTTTTACAACGACTTTTATAAAGCTTAAGACCAAAATAAATATATGTATTCAAATATAAAAAGGGGAATTTTTATTCATATTTTTACCCGTCAATTATTAGCAACAGAGCACGAAATACTAGTCCGTGAAAACAGGGAGTCCAAAAGAAAACAAAATGATGGCGGCTTTTATAATTTAACACGTTTGTATAATAATATAATATAATAACAATATAATAATAATAATAATAATAATAATAATAATAATAATAATAATAATAATAATAATAATAATAATAATAATATACGTAGTAATTCTTAAATCAACTCCATGATTGAATTATCCTATTACTAAATACAAGTGGGTTTGATAGACTCCCATTGGTCCACATGACACCTTCCCCCTCACAAAGGCTACTGCTCATCGATGCATCCCATTTTAAACCACAAAAATTTACCTGAACCAAAAGGAAAAAAGAAAATGAATCAGTTGCCCCTCTCCCATCCCTCTTGCCCATCCATCTTGCCCATCCCTCTCTGACTCAACTCTCCCATCTTATCTTCATCCGATTTCTTCCACCCACACACCTATCATCACTCCCAATTCATCTTTCCATCTATCTCTAAAACCAACCAACAAAAAATGGCGGTTCCAACAATGAATCTGAAATTGATAGTGCCAGGGAGTAGATAATCAAACACAAGGTTCTTACTCATACTTCTTTGTATATAAATTTTAGTGTTTTCCTATTGATTTTGTGTTATTTGATTTTTGTATCTTAAATTTAGATTCTGTTTCATTTTCTATTTCATATCGATGATGCTGATATCGCTCCTAAAACTGTCGAAAATTTTCGTCAGTTTTGTACCGGAGAATATAGGTTTATCTTTTTATTTATTTTATTTGTATTTATATTCATATCTGTGTATTTGTGTAACTTGAATCAGTCAATTAATTTGTCATCTTCATATATTTAGTAGTTTTGGTGTTTGTTTATTAAATAATAAGTTAGTTCCCTGGTATGACCTTAATTTCAATTGTTGATGTGCAGAAAAGTTGGACTACCTGGTGGATACTAAGGTTGCAATTTCATAGGATTATCAAGGATTTTATGATTCAAGCTGTTGATTTTCTCAAGGTTGATTTTTTTCCATTCTCTCATGATTATGTTTTCACATTCAATTTGTTTTTGTTGTCAAATGTCAGTAGGTCCTCATACTTTGACAAGATGCCTCTGTGTAACCTACATAGGAAAGGTATCACTTGTTATTTCTAATTTATAAGAGGCCCTGTTATTTGTTTATATCAGGAAGTTGTTAAGAGGTTAGTCTCTACCTATCATAATCATAATTTGAAATTATAATAATATGAACTATGATGTTATTATAGACATTTTAATGTTCATATTCATCAAGATTATACTGTACAATTAGTGATGGTTGATTTGGTATTATATCTATGTTATATGGTTTCATGTTGTAGTGACCTGAACTTTTCCATGTTTATATATATTAATTGAGATTGATATTTACATGACTAAATGTTTCCAACATGTTAAGCAATCAAACTTGTTAAGACTTGATTAAATGAAATAAGTTTCATATAGACAATTGATCACCCAAGTTGACCGGCGATTCACGAACGTTACAAAATTGTAAAAACTACATGTTGTGGTATATATAGACATATATATATGGTTGACATGAGATTATGATGAGAAAGTATCTCACTAAGTATATTAACAATGTGTGATATACATAAGAAATGAGATTACTAAGTTAAGAAACTTGAAATGATATATATAACGATTATCATTATGATAACGTCTACTAAATATATATGTATCATATTAAGATATTGATACACTATATTTAACATGATAAAATGATATTTAAATATATCATTAAGTGTGTTAACAATGAACTACATATGTAAAAACAAGACTACTAACTCAAGAATTACGAAACGAGACTTATATGTAACGATTATCGTTGTAACGATATTTTAATGTATATATCATATTAAGAGATATTCATACATCATAATATCATGATAATATAATAATTTAACATCTCATTTGATATAATAAACATTGGGTTAACAACATTAATTGAGATCGTTAACTTAAAGGTTTCAAAACAACACTTACATGTAACGACTAACGAAGACTTAACGACTCCATTAGAATGTATATACATGTTATTTTTTGATATGTATTCTTACACTTTTGAAAGACTTCAAGACACATATCAAAGTACTTCTACTTAACAAAAATGCTTACAATTACATCCTCGGTCAGTTTCATCAACAATTCTACTCGTATGCACCCGTATTCGTACTCGTACAATACACAGCTTTTAGATGTATGTACTATTGGTATATACACTCTAATGATCAGCTCTTAGCAGCCCATGTGAGTCACCTAACACATGTGGGAACCATCATTTGGCAACTAGCATGAAATATCTCATAAAATTACAAAAATATGAGTAATCATTCATGACTTATTTACATGAAAACAAAATTACATATCCTTTATATCTAATCCATATACCAACGACCAAAAACACCTACAAACACTTTCATTCTTCAATTTTCTTCATCTAATTGATCTCTCTCAAGTTCCATCTTCAAGTTCTAAGTGTTCTTCATAAATTCCATAAGTATAGTTTCATAAAAATCAAGAATACTTCCAAGTTTGCAAGTCTACTTCCAAACTTTCTAATCCATTCCAAGTAATCATATAAGATCAAGGAACCTTTGTTATTTATAGTAGGTTATCTTTCTAATTCAAGGTAATATTCATATTCAAACTTTGATTCAATTTCTACAACTATAACAATCTTATTTCGAGTGAAAATCTTACTTGAACTGTTTTCGTGTCATGATTCTGTTTCAAGAACTTTCAAGCCATCAAAGGATCCTTTGAAGCTAGATCTATTTTTCTCATTTCCAGTAGTTTTATCCAGAAAACTTGAGGTAGTAATGATGTTCATAACATCATTCGATTCATACATATAAAGCTATCTTATTCGAAGGTTTAAACTTGTAATCACTAGAACATAGTTTAGTTAATTCTAAACTTGTTTGCAAACAAAAGTTAATCCTTCTAACTTGACTTTTAAAATCAAATAAACACATGTTCTATATCTATATGATATGCTAACTTAATGATTTAAAACCTGGAAACACGATGAACACCATAAAATCGGATATACGCCGTCGTAGTGAAACCGGGGGCTGTTTTGGTTTGGATAATTAAAAACTATGATAAACTTTGATTTAAAAGTTGTTCTTCTGGGAAAATGATTTTTCATATGAACATGAAACTATATCCAAAAATCAAGGTTAAACTCAAAGTGGAAGTATGTTTTCTAAAATGGTCATCTAGACGTCGTTCTTTCGACTGAAATGACTACCTTTACAAAAATGACTTGTAACTTATATTTCCGACTATAAACCTATATTTTTTCTGTTTAGATTCATAAAATAGAGTTCAATATGAAACCATAGCAATTTGATTCACTCAAAACGGATTTAAAATGAAGAAGTTATGGGTAAAACAAGATTGGATATTTTTGATCTTTTTAGCTACGGGAAATGTTTAACAAATCTATACAAATCATATCCTAGCTAACTTATATTGTATTATACATGTATTCTAATATATTATGTAATCTTGGGATACCATAGACACGTATGCAAATGTTTTGACATATCATATCGACCCATGTATATATATATTATTTGGAACAACCATAGACACTCTATATGCAGTAATGTTGGAGTTAGCTATACAGGGTTAAGGTTGATTCCAAAAATATATATACTTTGAGTTGTGATCTAGCCTGAGACGTGTATACACTGGGTCGTGGATTGATTCAAGATAATATATATCGATTTATTTCTGTACATCTAACTGTGGACAACTAGTTGTAGGTTACTAATGAGGACAGCTGACTTAATACACTCAAATTTTTAAAACATAATAAAAATGGTTGTAATTATATTTTGATCATACTTTGATATATATGTACATATTTGTATAGGTTAGTGAATCGATCCGTGGCCAAGTCTTATTTCCGAGGAAGGAAATATCTGTGAAAGTGAGTTATAGTCCCACTTTTAAAATCTAATATTTTTTGGATGAGAATACATGCAGGTTTTATAAATGATTTACAAAATAGACACAAGTACGTGAAACTACATTCTATGGTTGAATTATCGAAATCAAATATGCCCCTTTTTATTAAGTCTGGTAATCTAAGAATTAGGGAACAGACACCCTAATTGATGCGAACCCTAAAGATAGATCTATTGGGCCTAACAAACCTCATCCAAAGTACCGGATGCTTTAGTGCTTCGAAATTTATATCAAATCCGAAGGGTGTCCCGGAATGATTGGGATATTCTTATATATGCATCTTGTTAATGTCGGTTACCAGGTGTTCACCATATGAATGATTTTTATCTCTATGTATGGGATGTGTATTGAAATATGAAATCTTGTGGTCTATTGTTACGATTTGATATATATAGGTTAAACCTATAACTCACCAACATTTTTGTTGACGTTTAAAGTATGTTTATTCTCAGGTGAATACTAAGAGCTTCCGCTGTTGCATACTAAAATAAGGACAAGATTTGGAGTCCATGTTTGTATGATATTGTGTAAAAACTGCATTCAAGAAATATATGTCGATGTAATATATTTCTATTGTAAACCATTATGTAATGGTCGTGTGTAAACAGTATATTTTAGATTATCATTACTTGATAATCTACGTAATGTTTTTAAAACCTTTATTGATAAAATAAAGGTTATGGTTGTTTTAAAAATGAATGCAGTCTTTGAAAAAAGTCTCATATAGAGGTCAAAATCTTGCAACGAAATCAATTAATATGGAACGTTTATAATCAATATGAACAGGACATTTCACATGTTCAGTTTTTAATATGACACTTATAACAACCCTCACTTTTCGACATCCGATTTTACTAAAATACGTAGAGTTGTTATATACGAATAAATTTAACGTTGACCGAATAAACGTACGCTTAAAATAAATAATATAATTATAAATATTATAAATAAGATTATGATATATAATATAACATAATTACATCAATGAATATATATATAATATTTATATTACTTTTGTTATTTAGTTAATAGTTTATATAATTAACTAAATAATAAATAATATTATAACATTTATAAAACTAATAAAAACTAAAAATTAATAATCATAAATTTTAATTTTTATAAAAACTAAATATAATAATAATTTTTTAATAATTAAACAAATATAGAAATAAAATGTTAAATGTTCTTAGAAATATATTAAACAAATTTTTTTTAGAATTTTATACAAAAAAAAAATCAAAACTATATCTACTTTTAATAAATAAATACAAAAATACAAACTACTTTTTCTTTTAAGATTTACTTTTAATAAAAATACAAACTACTTTTCTTTTAAGATTTACTTTTAATAAAAATACAAACTACTTTTTCTTATTTTAACTTTTAAGATTTACTTTTAATAAAAATACAAACTACTTTTTCTTATTTTAACTTTTAAGATTTACTTTTAATAAAAATACAAAATACTTTTTCTTATGTTAACTTTTAAGATTTTACTTTTAATAAAAATACAAACTACTTTTTCTTATTTTAACTTTTAAGATTTTACTTTTAATAAAAATACAAACTTCTTTTTCTTATTTTAACTTTTAATATTTACTTTTAATAAAAATACAAAATACTTTTTCTTATTTTAACTTTTAAGATTTTACTTTTAATAAAAATACAAACTACTTTTTCTTATTTTAACTTTTAAGATTTTACTTTTAATAAAAATACAAACTACTTTTTATTATTTTAACTTTTAAGATTTACTTTTAATAAAAATACAAAATACTTTTTCTTATTTTAACTTTTAAGATTTACTTATTTTATTTTAATTTTTTTTTACCTAACATTTTCAACTATAAATACCACATACATTTCTCATTTCAAACTTACACCTTAATCTCTCATTTCTCTCTTAAAGAACTACTTCTAGTTGATATCTCGGTCACTTACTTGCTTTACTTTCCTTTCTTGCGTGGAATACTTCAACTGCTATTTAAGGTGAGTTTCATTTGCTCCCTTTTTAATTGCTTTACAATTTACATTTTTGGGCTGAGAATACATGCGCTGTTTTATAACTATTTTATGAAATGAATACAAACACTAAAACTGATTTTGCGTGATTTTCATTTGCTCCCCTTTTACTCTTTACATTTTTGGGGCTGAGAATAATGCAAATGTTTTATTAACTGTTTTACAATAATTATATGCGTGAGTTTCATTACTCCCTTTTTATATATATTTTTGGGCTGAGAATACATGCGATGTTTTATAAATGTTTTACGAAATAGGCACAAGTACTAAAACTAATTCTACGTGGGTTAGAATCAAAAATCCCCTAGCTTGGTAACTTTAACTATTGGTTTATGAACTGGTAGGCGCGAATCCTAGAGATAGATCTATCGGGTCTTACACCCCCACCCAGATGTTGTTCTAGTCACTACTAAACTAGAAGAACGGGTGTTTAGTACTTCGAGGTTAACGTAACGCACTTGATTCGGTGCAAATATTATTATAACTCAGGGGTACACACTCTTGTTAAGGCTAGTTACCGGGTGCCCACAACTTATAGAATGCTTTTATACACTTGCTAGTGTACGGATATTTATGAAACTGAAATCTTGTGGCCTATTATTATAATGGAAATGATTGATTTTGATAAACTAATGAACTCACCAACCTTTTTGGTTGACACTTTAAGCATGTTTTGTCTCAGGTGACGAATAAGATGATTGCCATGATTGCTACCTGATGAATTGAATGCTGCTACATGGAGTCTTCATTTCATTACATTTACTTTACATTAAGACTATTATTATTATTTCAGTTTAAATTTGATGTAAAACTTTTAATGCTTCCGCTGTTTTATTAATAAATGTTTTATTCAAAACGTCTCATATAGAGTCGTTCTCGTTTATACAACTGTGATTTGATATAATTAGTCACAAATACCCTAGGCCCTATTTTGGGGGTGTGACAGATTGGTATCAGAGCAGGTTGTTGTAGAGAACCAGGATTGCATTTTATGTGTGCCTTATACAATTAGGTACCTTAGCAATGTAGGACTACAACTTTCCTTGACCATAGTGCCTTTAATTGTTGCATTTAATTGATAAATGCTACACTATACCTTAGAAACTATACTTAAATCTTAAGATTATAACATACACGATAATGTGAAATTACTTGAACGTCAACGCTACTTAAGGCCTAGGGTGATCCTTGGTACCACTATGGGACGCTTGTGGATTTCGAATGCCAAACTTAGATTTTGGTCGAGAATTCCTGGGCCAACCGGTAATAATTGATCATTCAAGTGACTCAGCGGTGGCATAGATGTTTGGGTATGGTGCACAATATCAAACTTGACTATAGTGATCATACAACACTTAGTCACTTACGCACTTAATAAGTGGTGAACTTATTAAGAACAACTCACTTAGTCATCTATCCTGGTTTTGTGTATTACATATGTATTACATGAAATATTATCCAAGATTTTTGAAACTCCTATAATTCATACTCAAACGTATATAACTCCCTGTTATATCACGTACCTATATGCCTTATGCCTTTATGCATCGGTTTGCGAACCGGGAAATGTCATTGGGTTATCACAGTATACGAATTGAAAGTCTTTAATCGAAAGATTATTAGATTACATACTTATCATTTTATAATCTCGACATGTCATACTGCCATTATTGGAGTATAGACAAATCATATCTTAGCATATCTATTCCCAATAGACCTTGTCTAACACTTTTCCTAAATTTCCTCCGTAAATTACAGAAATCTTTCTGCTATATATACGTATTCAAGGAGACGAATATATCATTCAATATTCAACACCCATTTCATATCAAACCCTATTCCAAACACATAATATGGATTTCTCACCTGATTCCTCAAGTTCTTCTAGCTCCAAAGATAGCGTGACAGGAGCACACCCACCGATCAATTACCGTGATTTCTTTAGAAAATGGGGATGGGTTCGCGAAATACTCACCCTATGGAGAAATGAAGAAGGTACTCCTTATCATGAGCCAAACTTACCACCAAACGTCGGAGTACTCGATCCGCTTACCGGCGAACCTGTTCGCAATACCGTTTTCACTCTTTTCACAAGGATTTTCCGCCTCGAAGGTCGACTCGATGTAACCAACGACAATATTCGTCCTCTACTCCCGAATTCTAACCAGAAAGGGTTATTAGAAGAAGTTAGAAGACTTCGAACTAAATATCAAGAATTGACAAACCTTACAGAGGAATGGGTAGAACAAATCCACAGACTCGAGCATAAAGTAGAAACCCTGGAGGAAATAGTGCGTGATTTGGTAGCTAGGCTCACACTTACTAACCAAGTACCACAAGCAGCACCAACAGCAGCAGCAGCAGCAGCACCAGCACCACCAGTACTATCAGCATCACCACCAACAGCATCAGCTTCACCAACAACAACATCAGCATCCCACATCTCAACATCATAATCGGTACCTCAAACATCGACATCATACGCCCATAGATACTAAGGAATATTAGTAATAATGAGTTAAGATGTATTGACTCATTCTTCCTGAAGAATTATATATGTATACTTTATATATATATGGTTTGGAACAATAATAAATCTTTTCGTACTAAACTATTACGTGTGAATCTTAACTAGTATGTACTACTTAGTTAATTCATATCACTAATACGCTATGATGTACATCCTTCGTAAATGACTTAACAATCATTAATCACTGCTTCAGTACAATAAACTCCATTTCATAATAAACTAAGTGTATTATTCAAATGCATGTGTGATTTTACACTCCTATTTTCGATATACTCGAAAATTTCTCGAAAACATCATTTGTGCCTTATGAATTTCACAAGAAATCCACGAGCATCAACATCATATACTGAGGTATATTAATAACAATGAACGATGAAGTATTGATTCATAACTTCATTAAAGAAATATTCCGCGACGATTATGTAATCTCTAAAGTTTTGGAGATTATTTATTCTCGTTTCAACCGTAAATCAAATGAGTTTAATATTATATTAACTTATTAAATCCATAATTACATCTGAAGAAAATATATATGTATGTATATTTTCATAAAGATTGTATTTAAAAATTCTTTTGTACAAACTGTTGATTGTGAAAATATTTTAACGGGTAGGTAATACCCAAGAAATATCTAACATTCACATTAATATATTACATTGTACATTCTTCAAAATCCTTGAAAACATATCGGATTGATAATCAATGATTCAGATCAGTTAACCTTGAGAATGCTGATGAAGCAGCAAAAGCTGTAGATGGCCTTAATGACCAGAAGCTTGATAATAAAGAATTGTGTGTTGGAAAAGCTCAAAAGAAAATCTGGTATTGAAAGAGGGATTGAGCAAAACATGAAGGAGACCAAGGACAAATCCCAAGGACTAAACCTATAACCAAAGAATCTAGATGATTCGATTTCTGAAGGAAATCACAGAAGATCTTTTTACGCATTCTAAATCCTTACAGATGAATTTCTTCATTATCCATCTATTTTAGAAATTCTAAAATATCATCGTATCTTTCGTTATAAATATCCTCGATATTTCTAAAGATATCTTCATAACGATTCTTGTCCGCAATTAATTATCTCTTTGCAATATCTTTATTACATCATAAAGGAAAAATGTTTAAGTTTCTATATTTCGTAAAATTTAAATTCAAATTTTGAATGATTTGAAGTAGTGTTGAGAATTGAAGCATGAGTTAGTATAATATAATGACGACAGGCCAACGTGATTATATTACAGTAAGTCATGCTAAATTTTTAATGGATGATGATGATTCATAGACTTTATAATCATCATTTGCCATGTTACACGACTCTTACATTCTACTTAATCTCTGAACATATCAAGAAAATATATTCTTGATAGTTCTATCCTCAGTAATTCTGGTAATTTACCAAATCAAATCGTGATATTACGCTTAGAACAGTAGGTCCATTCGAAACTTCATACCTACAAATTCTGGACCATTACTCGCTTTACTTAGAGTCGAGAGGAGAATAAAAAGGCAAAGAGCTCCGACATATAAGGGAAAATATGTAGCCCGATAACGATACCGAAATTACAAACCGTGTATATCAATACGTATTGCAACGTAAAGACATGGGAGAATTAAAAACACTATAACCCCAAGGTAATAGTAGAAGAAAACAAATTCCTCTAGTGGTAAATGAAAAAGAAGAATGACTGAAATGATAGTCAGAAAAATATCCAGGATAAGAACTGGATGGAGCATTCTCACAATCTTTGGAAGTATGAATTGAGGAAGAAAGTATAGAAGTGGTGAAGATAATGAAACGAAAGAAGCTAATTTATAGCAAAATTCCAAACACAGCAATTGAAGCAATTCACCTCATTTAATCAAAGAAAATTTCAAATTCCTTAATTACCGGAGAATCAAATCTTATGGATTACGAAGATTTCCTTTAATCCCTTGAATTCCGGAAATCAATCGTGACTATGCCAAAAGTTAAGGCGAACATTTAATTCCTCATTCACTCTTTTACAATAGCTTCGTTTATACGCTTCCTATAATCAAATCGTTTTATCCATATTATTCAGTAGTGATAAAACTTTATTTTTTCAACTTATATTCATCATTACAATATTCTTGTTGTAAACAATGATGATCTCTATCAAACTTCATGACTATAATTTTCATGAACTACTCTCTGTTTTGTCTACCCTAATATTGTGACATAAACACTCAAAGTTTTAAATAAGCTCAATACTATTCATAACACATTTCATGTGTTCAGTTTACTAAAATGCTCGTATAACACCATCATCCCTTTTGAGGATAACCTAGTCAAATGACACTCTTATTAATCCTTTAGATAACCTCCGCATTAATGATAAAATGCACTTTATAGAAGAACCTGTAAGAAATTGGGGTTCGTATTATTTAAATGCATGAAACAGAACAATATTCTATCCGTTGGAATTCACGAAAGGCCCCGAACCTACCTGGGAACGTGAAGACCAGATAAAACGTAAATATCCTCGTCTAGGTACGAACAACGTCGATTAATGGCAAAAACTAAATTTCGGGACGAAATTTCTTTTAACGGGTAGGTACTATAACAACCCTCACTTTTCGACTTCCGATTTTACTAAAATACCTAGAGTTGTTATATACGAATAAATTTAACGTTGACCGAATAAACGTACGCTTAAAATAAATAATATAATTATAAATATTATAAATAAGATTATGATATATAATATAACATAATTACATCAATGAATATATATATAATATTTATATTACTTTTGTTATTTAGTTAATAGTTTATATAATTAACTAAATAATAAATAATATTATAACATTTATAAAACTAATAAAAACTAAAAATTAATAATCATAAATTTTAATTTTTATAAAAACTAAATATAATAATAATTTTTTAATAATTAAACAAATATAGAAATAAAATGTTAAATGTTCTTAGAAATATATTAAACAAATTTTTTTTAGAATTTTATACAAAAAAAAAAATCAAAAACTATATCTACTTTTAATAAATAAATACAAAAATACAAACTACTTTTTCTTTTAAGATTTACTTTTAATAAAAATACAAACTACTTTTCTTTTAAGATTTACTTTTAATAAAAATACAAACTACTTTTTCTTATTTTAACTTTTAAGATTTACTTTTAATAAAAATACAAACTACTTTTTCTTATTTTAACTTTTAAGATTTACTTTTAATAAAAATACAAAATATTTTTTCTTATTTTAACTTTTAAGATTTTACTTTTAATAAAAATACAAACTACTTTTTCTTATTTTAACTTTTAAGATTTTACTTTTAATAAAAATACAAACTTCTTTTTCTTATTTTAACTTTTAAGATTTACTTTTAATAAAAATACAAAATACTTTTTCTTATTTTAACTTTTAAGATTTTACTTTTAATAAAAATACAAACTACTTTTTCTTATTTTAACTTTTAAGATTTTACTTTTAATAAAAATACAAACTACTTTTTATTATTTTAACTTTTAAGATTTACTTTTAATAAAAATACAAAATACTTTTTCTTATTTTAACTTTTAAGATTTACTTATTTTATTTTAATTTTTTTTACCTAACATTTTCAACTATAAATACCACATACATTTCTCATTTCAAACTTACACCTTAATCTCTCATTTCTCTCTTAAAGAACTACTTCTAGTTGATATCTCGGTCACTTACTTGCTTTACTTTCCTTTCTTGCGTGGAATACTTCAACTGCTATTTAAGGTGAGTTTCATTTGCTCCCTTTTTAATTGCTTTACAATTTACATTTTTGGGCTGAGAATACATGCGCTGTTTTATAACTATTTTATGAAATGAATACAAACACTAAAACTGATTTTGCGTGATTTTCATTTGCTCCCCTTTTACTCTTTACATTTTTGGGGCTGAGAATAATGCAAATGTTTTATTAACTGTTTTACAATAATTATATGCGTGAGTTTCATTACTCCCTTTTTATATATATTTTTGGGCTGAGAATACATGCGATATTTTATAAATGTTTTACGAAATAGGCACAAGTACTAAAACTAATTCTACGTGGGTTAGAATCAAAAATCCCCTAGCTTGGTAACTTTAACTATTGGTTTATGAACTGGTAGGCGCGAATCCTAGAGATAGATCTATCGGGTCTTACACCCCCACCCAGATGTTATTCTAGTCACTACTAAACTAGAAGAACGGGTGTTTAGTACTTCGAGGTGGTGCAAATATTATTATAACTCAGGGGTACACACTCTTGTTAAGGCTAGTTACCGGGTGCCCACAACTTATAGAATGCTTTTATACACTTGCTAGTGTACGGATATTTATGAAACTGAAATCTTGTGGCCTATTATTATAACGGAAATGATTGATTTTGATAAACTAATGAACTCACCAACCTTTTTGGTTGACACTTTAAGCATGTTTTGTCTCAGGTGACGAATAAGATGATTGCCATGATTGCTACCTGATGAATTGAATGCTGCTACATGGAGTCTTCATTTCATTACATTTACTTTACATTAAGACTATTATTATTATTTCAGTTTAAATTTGATGTAAAACTTTTAATGCTTCCGCTGTTTTATTAATAAATGTTTTATTCAAAACGTCTCATATAGAGTCGTTCTCGTTTATACAACTGTGATTTGATATAATTAGTCACAAATACCCTAGGCCCTATTTTGGGGGTGTGACAACACTGGATATTTGTCTTCATGTAATATGCAAGTAGATTATCCTTTTTTGTCACTGCAAGAATTTTTTAATGAGTTTGTTCATTAGTTTTTCACAATAAGATACTTCCTAAGGTTTGACATACATATCGAGTTTTCAGTAACTGTCCTTTTGTTAATTTTGACTTCCTTTTACTTTCCATTTTGCAAGTTATGCTCTTACGATTGTTGTTGTTGATGTACATGTATATTTTCATCATTGCATACTTGGTACTGCATTCCTCAATTATATTTAGGTGTCTTTTCTTTTGTTGTTAAGGTGAGTTTTTAAACTGATTTTAATTTGCATTTGTTGTTTAGTAAGGTTTTGCTTATTTTTTTGTGCATGTGGTATGCATTTCTTATTGTTTGCTTGAAAAGCTACTCACCCAATTTGGCTATCGTTTAGAAGCTTTGCTTTATCTACTATTTATCTTAAATATTTTTAAGTCTAATGGCATCTTAAAATAGGCACACACAAAAAAAAGTTTGTTACCTGAACAATTGTTGCCTGATGGAGTTGTTTCGCTATTTCCATTAATGGATTCAACCTCTGTTTCTTCTAGAGAATCTGCCCTGCCATTAGAATTTTTATGATGCGTCGTACAGTTGCTAGCCATTCATCTCATTCTGGGTTGTCTGAGCCTGCAGGTGAGGTTTTCTAATTTTAACCAGCTGTTCTTTGTTTTGATCGTCATTGTATGCTTATTTTGGTGTCATGTTAAAAATGTAGGTAGTTCGCAACTATGTGGTGTTGTTGGTGGACATCTTTCATCTTCTATTTATTCTCTTTCATTTTGTGTATTTTTAGTTTTCTCTAGGGCTGTATGGCTCTTCTAATCAGGATGTTTTTATAATGGTACGCTTCTTCTATTTTTATTTTTATGTCGCTTTAGTTATTTATAGCAGACATTAATTTGTTTATGGTGAGCTTTATAATTATCTAGAACATTTGCCACTGTTGGAGCATTAGTTGTGTCTGTTGCTCTTCGTACATCGATTGTGACGAACATGGTATGTTGATAGTGCTCTAAATGAACATATATTTCGTAGCAATATCCTTCCAATATGTAAAGCTTTTAGTTGCAATTGTTCTATTTTTATGTAATAATCGTTTAAATAAATAAGTGCGAAGACGAAAGACAAAAATGACGATTTGAAGACGCAAATGACCAAAAAGCTCAAATGTACAAGTTACAATCCAAGTGGTTCAATTTATTGATAAGAAACGTCTAAAAATGACAAGAGTAGAAGTCGTGGAACGCAAAGTACAAGATATCTACGCGTACGAAAGGAAGTTCGAAAATGCGGAACCGAGACATAAACCGAGCATCAACGCGCGAGTCAACGGTCCTAAAATTACGAGTCAACTATGCACAAGAATATAATATAATATATATATATAATTAATATAAATTATATATATTATATATATATTTAAATAAAACGTCGGCAAACTAGAAAACAAAAACATTTGAGCTGATCCAGCTGGCCATGCGATTGCATGGCCATGATGCCCATAACCCATGCGATCGCATGGCATCCAAAGTCAGGCCAGGTGCTATAAATTGCAACCAATTCAGCGAGTTGTGTACACCATATTTCATTCTTTCTTTCATTCTCTGTAAACATAATATATATTTTTATATTATAATTTTAATTTAAGTTAATTTTAATAATAAAGTTATGGTCTAGTTGGGTTATTGTAAGAAATGTTTTACGGGTTTTAAAGTCGAAACTCTGTCCGTGTAACGCTACGCTATTAATAATCACTGTAAGCTATGTTCTTCCTTTTTAAATTAATGTCTCGTAACTAAGTTATTATTATGCTTATTTGAGCCGAAGTAATCATGATGTTAGACTAAATATTAAGACGGGGTTATTGGATTTTGTACCATAATTAGGGTTTGGACAAAAGACCGACACTTGTAGACATTGGACTATCAATAGATGGGGGTATTGTCTAATTGAGCGACAACTCATTGGAATCTGTCGAACCTATCTTCAAATTAATTAACTTAATGATTATTAAATGATTATGAATGTCCTATTTAGTGACGTTTATACGACATCTTTTACAATCATTTAATTAATTATTCGGGTTGGGTAATTGATTATTCAAACAGATCAAGTGGGTAAATTAATATTCATATCTCATTAAAATAGGGGTGGATTACATACAAGGGTAATTGGTGTAATTGTTAACAAAGTATTAAAACCTTGGATTACACGCAGTCGATAACCTGGTGTAATTATTAACAAAGCATTAAAACCTTGTTACAGTCTAAATCCCTAATTAGTTGGAATATTTGACTTCGGAAATAAGGTTAATTTGACGAGCATTTTATAATTATGACCGATGAACTATTATGGACAAAAACCAGATAGGTATCAAATAATCCAGGACAAAGGACAATTAACCCAGAGTAATAAATTAAAATCAAAACGTCAAACATCATGATTACGGAAGTTTAAATAAACATAATTCTTTTATTTCATATTCTATCGCAATTTTATTTACTGTTATTTTATTTATCGTCATTTATTTATTTTACGCACTTTAATTATTATCATTTATCGTTATGCTTAAAAATATAAAATAGACAAACCGGTCATTAAACGATAAAACCCCCTTTTATAATAATAACATATATATATATATATATATATATATATATATATATATATATATATATATATATATATATATATATATATATATATATATATATATATATATATATATATATAGTTGTTAAAAATATAGTACGTAATCACTAGCTCCCTGTGGAACGAACCGGACTTACTAAAAACTACACTACTCTACGATTAGGTACACTGCCTATAGTGTTGTAGCAGAGTTTAGGTATATCCCATTTGTAAATAAATAATTAAAACTTGTGTAATTTGTATCGTATTTCGTATTAAAAATAATAGTATATTTCGTACCCCTCCGCTTAAATCATCAAGTTTTTGGCACCGCTGCAGGGGACCCGGCGAAACGCTATATTTTTACGCTATATTTCTTATCTCTAATTTTGTAAAAATATTTTTTATTTATATAAAAACATAAAAAAAATAAAAAAAAAATATTTCTATATAAATATATATCTATATATATAAGTGTTAGATTTATATATTATTATTATTAATTAGTTTTAAATAGTTTAGTTATTTTAATTAGTTTTTAAGTTTTAATTAAATTTGTATTAATTAATAATAATATAAAAATAATATTTTTATATAAAACTTTATTTTTATCATTTTCATAATATATCTTAATATTAATTATATCTTTTTAATTGTTTAATTCGTAATTTGTATATTTATCGTTCGTAATTAATTTTAAACTTAGTTTTTGCCGTAGTTATTTTATATTTCTAGATTTTTAGGCTTTACCGTAAAATCCCTTAAGTGCTTTTTCTTTAGATTAAGATTTAGATGCTTTAGAATTTTGCGACGCCGTTTATTTATTTTATTGCCTTTTAAGTTATTGCCATTTTGGATATAGAATTCCTTTTAAGCGTTAATACCTTTAGTCACAACTCTTTAGACTTTTAAGTTTCGACGTTTTTCTTTCTTATTTTTATTTTTCGACGTTTTTCGACGCGCTTCTTTTTATTTCTCATTTCTACGCTCTAGTTTTTAGGACATAGAATTTTATTTATTTTCTTTAAATTTCGACGAAAAATTATTTTAAGCAATTAAATTGATAGACATCCAAATTTTCTGGTTCGTAGTAATAATTGGATTTGTTAGTGGCGAGTTGTGGGCTTCCAATTTAAAGGGTCCTGACTACCTACTGCATTTATTGGCTATTCGAAACGTGGGCAAAATCAGAAAAGTCTATTAATTTGATAACTTATATAATTTTTATTTTTATAACTAATAGGATATTCAGTGAATGCACCGAGCAAAACGTTCACCACCTTTCATACGTTCACCACCTGTAACTCGATCAAGACATCTAGCTAATATTGCCACCGTTGATTTTTCTTTAGAATCATCATCAAATCAAACAAGTACTTCAACTCAAATTTCCGATAATCTATTTTTTGAACCCGACTTCACAATTGAGAACCCGGAGAATATTCAAGGACAATTCCAAGATCCTGAACTACCAATCATTCCTCTTGAACTACAAACCGTTAAATCAGAATCTGCTAGTGATTCGGATTCAACAAATTCAAATATGGAAAGAAACAGAACCTCAAAGTATGGAAGACCGAATGAGAGTCACACGCACGGGCCAAGGTCACGCCATTATTAAGCCAGATATTAATGCGCCAGATTTTCAAATCAAAGGATAAATCCTACACATGGTCACTAATCAATGCCAATTCTGTAGTACAGCAAAAGAAGATCCAAACGAACATCTTCGAACTTTTAATAGGATTTGTAATCTATTTAAAATCCGAGAAGTTGAGGATGAAACTATTTATCTTATGTTGTTCCCATGGAGTTTAAAAGGAGAAGCCAAAGATTGGTTAGAATCCTTACCTGAAGGGGCGATTGATACATGGGATGTTTTAGTTGAGAAATTTCTTAAAAGATTCTTTCCGGCATCTAAAACCGTGAGACTTCAAGGAGAAATTGCCACGTTCATGCAAAAGCCAAATGAAACGTTATATGAGGCATGGACAAGATTCGGAAAAATGTTGAGAGGATGTCCTCAAGAAGGTCTAGATACTTATCAAATAGTTCAAATATTTTACAAAGAAGTCGATGTCACCACACGAAAAGACATCGACACAGCAGCTGGTGGTTCCATTATAAAGAAAACCGCAACCGAAGCTCACAAGATAATTGATAATACAGCTTCCCACTCTCATGAGTGGCACCAGGAAAAAGATATCTTTCATTCATCTAAAGCGCCTAGAGCTGATTATAGCCGTGACTTTGATTCCATTTTCGCAAAAATAGATGCTTTCGAGAGATGAATGGAAAAGATGAATAAATATATTCACGCAATATGAATCAGTTGTGAGCAATGCGGAGGACCACACTTAATGAAAGATTGTCACATTGAATAAACGATGGAACAACGTGATAATGTTTCCTACATGAACCAAAGGCCTCGAAATAATTATCAAAATAATTATCAACCGTCAAGGCCAAACTTCAATCGAAATCAAGACATTCTTTACAATCCAAATGGACCCAACAATAACTCGTATAACCAACAAGGTCCGAATAACCAGCCAACTCAAAACAACACTTTCAATCAATAAAGACCTAGCTTGTATAAACCACCACAACAAACATAAGAGAAAAAGTCAAATCTAGAATAAATGATGGCAAAGCTAATAGAATCTCAAACACAATTTATTACATCTCAAACCCAAACAAATGAGAGGTTTGATCAGTCATTTAGAACTCAACAAGCTTCCATTTTGAATCTAGAAAAACACGTAGGTACTCTTGCTAGCATGATGAGTGAGAGGGAACAAGGAAAGCTACCGAGTAATACTGAAGTAAATCCTAGGAATGAGAATGTTAATATGGTTTCAACAAATTCTGAAAAACCATCATCAGAAGATGGGAAGGTTTTAGATGTAAGTAACGATGAAGAAGTTACACCACCACCACCACCCGAGTATGTAAAGCCAGTGGTGGCACCATACAGACCACCCATCTCGTTTCCAAGAAAAGGAGTTGAGTATGAGCAAGTGATAGGTAATAAAGTTTGTGATACCTTTGGAAAGAAGAAGAAGAATAAGAAAGTGCAAGAAACAAAAACCGTAAAAATAAACCCGGTGAAGACAGTTCCACCAAAACCTCCACCCAGGTTGGGTGATCCGGGTGAATTTATTGTTCCTTGTATACTTAGTGATTGTGTCATGTATGATGCACTAACAGATTTAGGTGCGAGTATAAGTGTTATGCCTCTTTCATTATATAAGAGATTAGGAGTAGGTGAGTTAAGTCCAACGAAAATGAGTGTTCGACTCTTTGATCAAATATTAAACACCCAGTTGGAATTGCTGACAACCTACTCGTTCAAGTGGGTAATTTAACCTTTTTAGTCGAATTTATTGTCATTGACATAGAAGAGGACTCAAACATTCCTCTAATTTTAGGTCGACCATTCTTAGCGTCCACCAGGGCGTTATTTGATGTAAGAAAGGGTAGAATGACACTTAGTGATGGTGACAAATCGGTCACCTTTGTGATTCGAAAGTCTAAATCTCTACCAACCAAACCATTGAACCAATAAAAACGATCGGTGAGAAGCATATTGTTTTACCAACTCCAGCGGTAGGGCTTAACAATAATAAAACACCTAAGTGTGGGGAAAATGAAGTAACACCTAATGATGACCTGATAACAAAGAACCCCGTTGTTGATACGAAATTAAATGACCCTGTTATTAACAGTTCAATGAAGAAACTTATTAAATGAATTCGCGATGCTAGAACCAAGGGGAACTTTAAGTTACGTAACCGGTTAGTATCTAATCTATCGCCTAAAGAAAAGGCAAAACTAGTTGAATTTGTGGATATTACACATGAATCTGACCAATGGCTTAAAGCAAAAGTCACAGATATGCAAGTTGATTATGGTCCAAGAGAAATTGACGATGAAGTTAATCACTATTTCGACACCACAGCTACCTAAGTGTGGGGAGATTCAGATGTTCTAAAAAGAAAATGTTGTCTAGAGTTAGTTGTTCTGTTCTCGTGTAGTTTCCGAGAATGGAATCCGATTGGTCTTTTCCACTAGCAGACACTAAAGAACTAGTTTTCTCCCCCCATTCTAAATTTTTTTGTTTTTGTTTTTTAGGTTATGTATAAAATTAATATGCTTTTTAAATTTAAGTTTTGTGTGAATTTAAAAAACAAAATTTACTTTATTTCATTAAGTTTAAAAAATGATTTCTAAAAAATGATTTCTTCCGTAGATGAAGTGAAGTTGGTTCATCCTCTCGATTGAGGTGTTTTCAAGAATCATGAAAGGCTTGAATGCAGATTGTATTCGTCAAAATACAAATGAGGTTTAAGATGAAATCAAGTGGAAACTTGAAGAAATGTTTAGTTTCATATGTTATAATCAATATTTTAATTCATTTTAATTGTCCAATGTTATTAGTCCACAGTCGATAGTCCTCAGTTAACAGTCCAATAATTCATATATAGTTTAATATATAATATTCGAATTAATTAATACGTATCGTGACCCGTGTACATGTCTCAGACTCGATCACAACTCAAAGTATATATATTATTGTAGAATCAACCTCAACCCTGTATAGCTAACTCAAGCATTACTGCATATAGAGTGTCTATGGTTATTCCAAATAATATATATAGATGCGTCGACATGATATGTCAAAACCTTGTATACGTGTCCCGATATTTAAAGTGTGTAAAATAAATAACAGGACTTAAATGGCGATAAATAAAATTGCGAGAATTTAAATTACGATAATGATAGTGCTCCAAATGAACATATATTTAGTATCAATATCCTTCCAATATGTAAAACTTTTAGTTACTATTGTTTTATTTTTATGTATTAATCGTTTAAATAAATAAGTGCGAAGACAAAAGAAGAAACCAACGATTTGAAGACGCAAATGACCAAAAAGCTCAAATGTACAAGATACAATCCAAGTGGTTCCATTTATTGATAAGAAACGTCTAAAAATGACAAGAGTACAAGCCGCGGAACGCAAAGTACAAGATATCTACGCGTACAAAAAGACGTTCGAAAATCCGGAACAAAGACATGAACCAACTATCAACGTACGACTCAACGGAGCTAAAATTACAAGTCAACTATGCACAAAAATATAATATAATATATATAATTCATAATAATAAATAATATAATAATAATAATATATAATAATAATTCAATTACTATTTGAAATATTAGCCACCGGAGAAATTTGAGAACTTGAAAAATCAACTTCTCATCTAGTCAGCATCCAACAAACTTTCATTCCAATCCAATTTCAAAACAGTGACAAAATTGAGCCTATAAATACCAACACATCGGTAGCTCAATTAACACACCATCCACAATATATCTCTCCCTCTGTAATATATATATATATATATATATATATATATATATATATATATATATATATATATATATATATATATATATATATATATATATAATCTATAGTTTCTATTAAAATGCTAAAATGATGATGTCATTATTAGGCTAATTCCTTTGTGAAGAAAAAATCAAAAAGAAAAAGAAAAAAATCTAAGCATAGTGGGTGATGTCATAAATCTAAATAATTTTGAATTAAAATTAAATCTTATTAATTAATTATTATTATTAAATCTTATTAATAATTATTTTAATTATTAAAATTAAATAATTTTGAATTATTTTAATTAATGATTTTGAATTGAGTACGAGAAGATATAAAAGCTATGCAGAAGGAAATTAATTCTAAATTTATATTTTGATTTACACCTTTAAAATAAAATAACAACCAATATCACCTCTTATGATTGGATATGGATTGTTTAATATAAATTTTTGGTGTTTGATGAAATGTTCAGCTGATGAGTTTTTTTTTTTTTTTTTTTTTTTTTTTTTGAAAAGCAAGCAAGAACTATATTAAACGAAACGAAAGTACAAAATGTACAGAATGTATAAAAAGCCACGAACTGCACACAAACATGAACCATGAGAAATAACCATGAAAACAGCTGACGAGTTTCTTAGTCGGACTCTTTGATTCCACGGGTCATTAAACTAAATAACTTTAGCATTTACGTTCACTTAATACCTAAAATATATCATTAAACTGTTTCGTTTAAACAAACCCGTGATTCTACGGGTCATTTTACTAGTATGTATATATATATATATATATATATATATATATATATATATATATATATATATATATATATATATATATATATATAATAGTTTAGTTTTATATTAGATTAGTTTAGGTAATGTAACGGTTAATTTACGGGTTTTAAAGTCGAAGTTCTGTCCGTGTAACGCTACGCGATTAATAATCATTGTAAGTTAAATTCTCCCTTTTAAATTAATGTCTCGTACTTAAGTTATTATTATGCTTATTTGAGTCAAAGTAATCGTGATGTTGAACTAAATATTAAGACGGGGTTATTGAACTTTGGACCATAATTAAGGTTTGGGTAAAAGATCGACACTTGTGGAAATTGGACAATTGACTATTAATAGATGAGGGGTATTGTCTAATCGAGTGACAACTCATTGGAGTCTGTTGAAACTATCTTCAAATTAATTAACCTAATAATTAATAATGATTATGGTTGTTCTATTTAGTGACGTTCATACGGAATATATTATAATCATTTAATTAATTATTCGGGTTGGGTAATTGATTATTCAAACTGATCAAGTGGGTAAATTAATATTCATATCTAATCAAAACAACGGTGGATTACATACAGTGATAACTGGTGTAATTGTTTACATAAGTGATAACTGAGTCACATTTTAAATCCTTAATTAGTTGAAATATTTAACTTCGGGTATAAGGGTAATTTGACGAGGACACTCGCACTTTATATTTATGACCGATGGACTATTATGGACAAAAAGCATATAAATGTATCAAATAAACCAGGACAAAGGACAATTAACCCAGAGTAATAAATTAAAATCAAAACGTCAAACATCATGATTACGGAAGTTTAAATAAGCATAATTATTTTATTTCATATTTTATTATCGCATTTTTATATATCGTCATTTAAATATCGTTATTTATTTTACGCACTTTAATTATCGTCATTTATCTTTACGCTTAAAATATAAAATCGACAAACCAGTCATTAAACGGTGAAACCCCCTTTTTATAATAATAATTGTAATATATATATATATATTTATATTTTGTACAAATATAGTTGTTTAAAATATAGTGTAAAATAAGTCATCTCCTTGTGGAACGAACCGGACTTACTAAAACTATACTACTCTACGATTAGGTACACTGCCTATTGTGTTGTAGCAGAGTTTAGGTATATCCCATCTGTAAATACATAAATTAAAACTTGTGTAATTTGTATTATATTTCGTAGTAAAAATAATATAAGTATTTCGTATACACCGCTGCACACATCAAGTTTTTGGCGCCGCTGTCGGGGACGCGCGAAACGCCATATTTTTAATATATATTTGTAAAAATATATTTATATATAAGTTTTTTTTAATAAATAAAAATATATATATTTCGTACAGTATAGTAGCATTCAAATTTTGAGGTACAATTTTAGTTTGACACAAGCAATTTCGGATTTGAACCTGCAATTTCAGAATTTACACATGCAATTTCGGATTTCAACAGGCAATTTCAGATTTTAAACATGCAATTTCAGATTTTAAACATGCAATTCCAGTTTTAAACACGCAATTTCAGATTTTCAACACGCAATTTCGATTTTTGAACGCGCAATTTTAGTTTTGAACATGCAATTTCGGATTTTACACATGCAATTTCGGATTTTACACACGCAATTTCGGTTCTGAACACGCAATTTCGGATTTTCAACAAGCAATTTCGGATTTTTAACACGCAATTTCAGATTTTCAACACGCAATTTCGGTTTTGAACATGCAATTCCAAATTTTAAAATAAAAAAAAATTATAAAAAAAATTAAAATCGAAAAAAATATCACTTTCTTTTAAAATTTTCTGTAAGGTTTTAGACGCTACATTTTTTTTTTTTTAGTTTTTCGACTTTTGCTTTTCGTCAAGTTATTATATTTTGTACAAACAATTAAATTAATAGACGCCAATTTTCTGGTTCGTAGTAATAGTTGGATTTGTTAGTGGCGAGTTGTGGATTTCCGATTTAAAGGGTCCTGGCTACCTGCTGCATCTATTGGATATTCGAAACGTGGGCAAAAGCAGAAAAGTCTATTAATTTGATAACTTATATAATTTTTAGTTTTATAACTAATAAGATAATTAGTAAATGCACCACATTGTAACTAAAATTTGGTAATAAGCGTATTATGGAAAATCTCGAAAATACTTTGGAAACATTTTCTGACATACGAAATCAATTACATCAATACGCTCAAACGGTTAGTGATGAAAATTCATTCGGTCAAACTTGGATCACGAATGACGAAACAATAACTGGTTGTGAAATCTGTGGAGATTATCACTCAACATGGGAATGTTATTATTACGTTCCTATGGAAAATTATGCACCCATAGAACCTGAATGGAATGATTATGAGGAATACAATTCAAATTGAGATTATTCTCAAGAATATATCCAAACTCAACAACCAGATGACGAGGAAAATTACGTGTCTGAAATTTTTTTAGATTATATGAAATCAAACTCGAAGAATTTGACGCTCAAAATGAACAAATGAGAGAGTTTGCAAATTGGCAGGCTGAAACTCTATCAGATTACACACCTGTTGATCTGAGGAGTCATGTACAAGAAAATCTCATATCATCGAATTTTGATGAATTCGAGAGCTCCGAAATCACCAATTATCCCGATGATACTTTATATTCAGTTTTACCAAATTCACAACATATCGACACATTAGCTTCTACCGACAAAATCATCGATCCATCAATGGATGAAGAAGAAGTAATGGTGACAAATTGGTACTCTTGGGAAAACAATAACATTGAAAATTTTACCCCCGAGACCAAAGTGGTGGGACCTATAAGAACCGTTAATGAAGAAGAATTTGCTTCGATCCTGAAATTCACCATTCCACAACTTTCCAACCCAATATTCTCAATAGAGGAGTCATCTACCGAAGATGAACTACGAGCTGTAATAGATATCGACACCTCGGATTTCACCCAATTGGGTAATAGAGGTGAAACCTTTGATCCCGAGAATGAACGGAAAGAAATGTTAGAAATTGTCCACCCTATAGAAATATGTATATCGGTGTATAACGATCCATTTGACCAAGAACCAGAAAAGAGACATATCCATTTACTAAAAGCTACACTTAAAAAAGAATTAAGTAGTGACTATCGGGTGGGTCTAAACTTCAAATCCATTGATATATTATACACCACCCGTGATGTAAATAACTGGCTCACTATTTTAATTCGTAGAACTTATTCTACCGACTTCACATGTCATCAGCTAAGTGTGGGGAAGTCTAACCCCACTTAACGTTAAATTCGGGGTTCGAGTTAGTGCATAACTCGTTAATAAACATGCATGATGAGTAAGGGTAAAAGACGCATTTTCAAAGATTAGCAAACAGTTCGAAAAAGCAACCGTTTTTGAAGAAAAAAAAATGTGTGATAAAACAACAAAAAGAATGAACGATGAGGCGCCCCTTATATCATTCGACGAGCTTTGTAATTACAAACTGGGTATTTTTAATCACTTTTCTACACTTATCACCCACATGAATTTATAATTATAGTCTGATTTTATGCAAATGAGGGCATTGCATGATCTCATGTGTGGGGAATGGTTATAAATTCTCTCTGGTTTGCACTTGGTCTATTTGCCAAATTTTGTGAAAATTTGAAAAATTTTCAACTAAATGAATTTAAAATCATGTTTATATATATTCATGAACGATAAAACTAGGTTATAATACCGAAATTATCGTTACCTCGGAAAGGACATAAATTGAGAAACAACCTAAAATGTTTGAATTCATTTAAAATGGAAAAGAGGAGAATAAAAAGGCAAAGAAAGAAAATAAATAAAAGCCAAGTGTGGGGAGAATGTACCAAGTTATTCAATTAAAAACTATCTATCACATGTTTCTGTAAAGTTATTGCAGGTGCTTCTGTTTTGGACTAAATTAACTGTTTTACCCATTTATTGTAATACATTTGAAAGAAAAGATGGATCTACACGATGAATCATATCCATCATTAAAAGGAAGTAAAGTCTTCCGAAAAAGACACGTGCTTCTTGATTTAGGTCAGGAAGTTGTCGTCCAAACCAGCTGTAGGTTGACGAAAAATCTAGAAAAGTCATCTCTAAAATCAGCAGAAAATCCACGGACCTCGGCATCAAACAGGGTCGCCAAGTGGTCAGACTTATCCTAACCATGAGAGGATCTGTCTCGTAAAATGGGGAGGGCACCGTGCAAATTAGCTTGATAAGACTAATGAATCAGACCCCCAGAAAGGATAATCTCCTTAAAGATTAAAAATCAGATTTTAAGCCTGATATTACTCAATCCTTGAGATTGACCTTAAAGATTGAGAATTACAAACTCATGGAATTCAATGATATCTAAACTCAAGCTTGAACGAGAAAATGTTTTGAATAAAATTAAAACCGATTTGTTTTCTAAAAACCTATTTTCAATGCGTTCATTACCATTGAACGTAAAATCCTGAGAATTCATCAGAATTCATTAGGTCACCTGAATCAAATCGGGTGTCAACCGTAAGAACGGTGGTTGCATAGCATGGTCGAAGACAGGACCTTATGCCAGATCGAAAAATTATAGGGTGATCTTTACTATTGCTCCTACAAAGGATAGTAATTGCATCCGACACGTTATGAACCATGAACATCTGCATGTCATTAGACATTGCCTTAACAGTTGCTTGTTCAACGCTTTCCTTTACAACCGGACGGTAGTTTACCGAAAGGTAATATACAGAGCAAGTATACTGGACGTGTGCTTTCCTAATACAAGGATACGCAAGTGGGTGACACAAAAACTGCAAGTTTTGAGCTAAAATTTTCAAATCTGAAACCCACAAAACCCACAAAAACATTTTGCAACACCGGTGAAGGGTTATTCCGGAAAACTTGTCTAGGATAAAATCTAGCTTGAATTTTCAAAAGATCAAATGTTTTCATAAAGATCTAATTTCCTTAAAAGATCTAAATTTTCATAGTCATATGGGACTGTAAATCACATTGTTACTATCATTGTTTATACCGCCGTATCAAAATCACTGATGTATAAAGTGTGAGAATAAAAAAAATGGTTCGAGTGAAGTGTGATTTTATTTCAAGTTCTGTATTGCTTGAGGACAATCAACGTTCAAGTGTGGGGATATTTGATAGTGCTCTAAATGAACATATATTTAGTATCAATATCCTTCCAATATGTAAAGCTTTTAGTTACTATTGTTTTATTTTTATGTAATAATCGTTTAAATAAATAAGTGCGAAGACAAAAGAAAAAAACAACGATTTGAAGACGCAAATGGCCAAAAAGCTCAAATGAACAAGATACAATCCAAGTGGTTCCATTTATTGATAAGAAACGTCTAAAAATGACAAGAGTACAAGTTGTGGAACGCAAAGTACAAGATATCTACGCGTACAAAAAGACGTTCGAAAATCCTAAACAGAGACATGAACCAACTATCAACGTACGACTCAACGGAGCTAAAATTACAAGTCAACTATGCACAAAAATATAATATAATATATATATATATATATATAATTCATAATAATAAATAATATAATAATAATAATATATAATAATAATTCAATCACTATTTGAAATATTAGCCACCGGAGAAATTTGAGAACTTGAAAAATCAACTTCTCATCTAGTCAGCATCCAACAAACTTTCAATCGAATCCAATTTCAAAGAAGTGACAAAATTGAGCCTATAAATACCAACACATCGGTAGCTCAATTAACACACCATCCACAATATATCTCTCCCTCTGTAATATAATATATATATACATATATATATATATATATATATATATATATATATATATATATATATATATATTTATATTAGATTAGTTTAGGTAATGTAACGGTTAATTTACGGGTTTTAAAGTCGAAGTTCTGTCCGTGTAACGCTACGCGATTAATAATCATTGTAAGTTAAATTCTCCTTTTTAAATTAATGTCTCGTACTTAAGTTATTATTATGCTTATTTGAGCCGAAGTAATCGTGATGTTGGACTAAATATTAAGAAGGGGTTATTGCACTTTGGACCATAATTAAGGTTTCGGCAAAAGACCGACACTTGTGGAAATTGGACTATTGACTATTAATAGATGGGGGGTATTGTCTAATCGAGTGACAACTCATTGGAGTCTTTTGAAACTATCTTCAAATTAATTAACCTAATAATTAATAATGATTATGGTTGTTCTATTTAGTGACGTTCATACGGAATCTATTATAATCATTTAATTAATTATTCGGGTTGGGTAATTGATTATTCAAACTGATCAAGTGGGTAAATTAATATTCATATCTAATCAAAACAATGGTGGATTACATACAGTGATAACTGGTGTAATTGTTGACAGAAGTGATAACTGAGTCACATTTTAAATCCTTAATTAGTTAAAATATTTAACTTCGGGTATAAGGGTAATTTAACGAGGACACTCGCACTTTATATTTATGACCGATGGACTATTATAGACAAAAACCAGATAAACGTATCAAATAAACCAGGACAAAGGACAATTAACCCAGAGTAATAAATTAAAATCAAAACATCAAACATCTTGATTACGGAAGTTTAAATAAGCATAATTATTTTATTTCATATTTTATTATCGCATTTTTATATATCGTCATTTAAATATCGTTATTTATTTTACGCATTTTAATTATCATCATTTATCTTTACGCTTAAAATATAAAATCGACAAACCAGTCATTAAACGGTAAAACCCCATTTTATAATAATAATTGTAATATATATATTTATATTTTGTACAAATATAGTTGTTTAAAATATAGTGTAAAATAAGTCGTCTCCCTGTGAAACGAACCGGACTTACTAAAACTATACTATTCTACGATTAGGTACACTGCCTATAGTGTTGTAGCATAGTTTAGGTATATCACATCTGTAAATATATAAATTAAAACTTGTGTAATTTGTATCGTATTTCGTAGTAAAAATAATATAAGTATTTTGTATACACCGCTGCACACATAAGATAAATAAATTGCGATAAATAAAATGTAATACGGAATTAACAGTTAGCTAGGAACAGTTAGCTAGGAACAGTTAGCATAGATTCTTATCAAAATTCTTCTCATAGTTAAATTGTTTGTTTCTAACAAATTTTATTTTTTGTCCAATGTTTTCTTCTTTATGCCACTTGTTGGATTTGATAGGTCAAAATCCAAATATGAAATTGAATGAAAATGGTTATTCTGCGGTGAACGGATACGTATATCTGTAGATGTAAGTAGGATAGTAAATGACTGTTGAATTAGATTCGAAGAATGTACAGTGTAACTTATTAATGTGAAATCTAAATATTTCTCGGGTATTACCTACCCGTTAAAATATTTTCACCATTAATCGTTTGTACAAAAGAATTTTTAATTACAATCTTTATGAAAACATATATACATATATATTTTCTTCAGATGTAATCATAGATTTAATGAGTCAATATGATATTAAACTCATTTGATTTACCGTTAGAATAAGAATATATAATCTCTAAAACATTAGAGATTACATAATTATCATGTCGAACGGAGATAAATGATGTAGAACGTCATGTAGAATGATGATTATACTCGAGGTACAGAATGAGATGTTGAGACATGGATCATTGATGGTACTGGTGCTGTTATTGATGGTACTGCTGGTGTCGGTGATGTTGTTAAAGCTGGTAAATTTTGCACCATATTCTCCAAATTGATTACTCGAGTGCGAAGTTCGTTAACTTATTCTATTATTCCGGGATGATTTTCGGTCGAAACGAGCGGATGAATAGTATTTAGAATTTTAGATAGAATATAATCGTGGCGTGATATTCTGGAAATGAGAGAGAAAATGGTGTTTCAGACTGGTTCACCGGTAAGCGCTTCGGGTTTTTCGTCAAGAGGGCAATTTGGTTGGTGGAAAGGATCGCCTTCTTCGCGTCTTCATTGATTAAGTTGACTACGAACCCATCAGATGAATTAGGGACGGAAGATTGGTTGGTTCATTCTGGTGACACTGCTTTCGGAGCTTAGGTGAAACTCCATATCGGAATAGCTGTCGAAATCTGAGGAATTCGAACTGGTTGAGGGATTCATCTCGTACGATCAGATGAAGGATTTTCGATAAGAAATAGATTATAGGATGTAGATTAGTACCCTGCAATACATAATTTACATATGCATATATAATACTAAAATCCCATAAGTTACGGAGGAATTTACGAAAGCTGTCAGGCAAAGGTAACAATAACAGATACGCTAAGATATGAATTTATCTATACACTGTCTATGAAATAGAGGTAGTAATACGTGTCTAGACTTTAAGAATGATAAGCAAATAATTTTTTGACACTAAATGATAAGCAAAACTTTTGACATGCAGACACGGTCGAAGTCCAGACCCACTAATGTATCTAAACAACTATCAGTTAGACACACTAATGCAAGACCTGGTTCGCTAAGACCACCGCTCTGATACCAACTGAAATGCCCCGTCCTAATCCATCTGGACGAATACATTACATTTGGTTACATCGCGAGGTACTTGACCTCTATATGATACATTTTACAAATATTGCATTCGTTTTTGAAAAGACAAACTTTCATTACATCGAAAGTTCACGGCATGCATACCATTTCATAATATATCCAACTATAATTGACTTAATAATAATCCTGATGAACTCAATGACTCGAATGCAACGTCTTTTGAAATATTTGATGAATGACTCCAAGTAATATCCTTAAAATGAGCTAATGCACAGCAGAAGATTTCTTTCTTACCTGAGAATAAACATGCTTTAAAGTGTCAACCAAAAGGTTGGTGAGTTCATTAGTTTATCATAAATAATTATTTTCATTATTTTAATAGACCACAAGATTTCATTTTCATTTTCATAAACATACATCTCATATCAGGCATTTCGCAAACTGCATAGAGATAAAAATTATTCATATGGTGAACACCTGGTAACCAACCTTGACAAGATGTATATAGAATATCCCTATCATTCCGGGATACCCATCGGACATGATAAACTCGAAGTACTAAAGCATTCCAAATTCCAGAATGGGGGTTGTTAGTTCCCGTAGATCTACCTTTAGAATTCGCGTCAATTAGGGGCCAGTTCCCTAATTCTTAGGCTACCAAGCTAAAAGGGGCATATTCGATTTCGATCATTCAACCATATAATGTAGTTTCGTTTACTTGTGTCTATTTCATCAAACATTTATAAAAATAGCGCATGTATTCTCAGTCCCAAAAATATATATTGCAAAAGCATTTAAAAAGGAAGCAAATGAAACTCATGATAATGTATTTTGTAGTAAAAATAATATGACGACATTGAACAATTGTAGGGTTGGCCTCGGATTCACGAACCTATATCATTCGTATATATATTAAAACATATACTCGTAATCGAATAATTATAACTTATATATTATGTAATTAATTTGTATATTTTTTTTGAAAATGATTATTATATATATAGTTATATATATATTAAAAATACTTAATTTGTTATATATGGATATTTATATAAAGATTGTTAATCTAATTTAATTTATACTTATATGTAATATACTTATAAGTATATTTTTATATACATAATAATATATAATATAAGTAAAAGTTGTATTTGATTATATTAATAATAACATTACTACTAATGATATTCATATTAATAATATTTTTGTTAATAATAATAATAATAGTACTAAAAATGTTACAAATGCTAATATTATGCAAATAATAATAAATTGTATTATTTCGATAATAATTATAGTAATAATAATCATAATCATAAAAATGATAATAAGACTAACATGATAAATTAATAATGACAATAACATTAATAATACTTGTAATAATAATAATAATAATAATAATAATAATAATAATAATAATAATAATAATAATAATAATGATAGTTATTATACTTATAAATATGATAATAATAAAAATGCCAATTATAATACTAATAATAACAATAATAATAATAATAATAATAATAATTTTTGTATTAATAATATCAAAATAATACTAATATGAATAAGAATCATGGTAAAGTAATGATAATAATAATTTTATATAAAAACGATGATTATATTATTATTAATGTTAATGATAATAAAAATAATAATTTTTAATGGTAAAGGTAATAATAATACCTAGTAATAATACAAGTAATAATTTAGATACAACAAGTTACATGTATTAAATTTCATATTAACAACAATAATATTAATAACACTGATATTAATATTAATATTAATATTAATATTAATGTTAATAATATTAATGAAAGTAACAATAATAATAACAAATTATATTATAACTTGTAATTAAGTTTGATATATTAATATTATATTTTATATAATATTTACTAATCTATATATACACATATTTATTTACAAACAATTGTTCGTGAATCGTCGGGAATAGTCAAGGTCAAATGCATTTACAAAAAAATTGTTCCAACATTTTGAGACTCGGTTTGATAAACTTTACTTATCGTGTCGGAATCATTATAAGATTAAGTTTAAATTTGGTCGAAAATTTCCTGGTCGTCACAGTACCTACCCGTTAAATAAATTTCGTCCCGAAATTTGATTGGGATGGTCATGACTGACAATGAGTATGTTTTCATGACTCATATGAGTTGAGGATTTGAGTTTTATTACCATTGAGTAATAAGAATAAAATAATTCAATTATTCAAAGAGTACGAATGAAGCTATCACAAAAGATAAAGATAGAATTTTTAACTTCTAACGTAGTCATCGTGGATTTTCGAAATTTAAGGGATTTAGAGAAAATCTTCGTAATAAGATTTGATTCTTTGGTAATTAAGGAAATTAGAATCTCCTTTGTTTAAATGTGATGATCTGTCTCGATTTCTCTGTCGGACATTTTACTATAAATCCATTCCCTTCGTTTCCTTTATATTTTGGAGTCTCATCCTTTTGTTTTCCTCTTCCTGACTTTAAGTCAAACGAATAATAGCCCAGAATTTGTAGATATGAAATTCGGAATGAACATAGTTAATGTTCTAAGAGAGATTGTAATGGTACGATCTTGATTGATTAAATTACTAAAATTCAAGAGAAAAGATAGAACTATCAATAAAATTTGTTCTTGATATGTTTATAGATTAGATAGAATGTAAGAGTCGTGTAACATGGCACATGATGACGTTATGATATGTGAATCATCACGTCCCATTAGAAACTCAACATGACTTACTGTAATATAATCATGTTGATCAAGTGTCATTATATTATACTAACTCATGCTTCAGTTCCCAACACTTCTTCAAAATCATTCATAATTTAAATTCCAATTTTTCAGAATTTAGAAACTAAAATAGTTTCCTTTTATGATATATCACAGATAACGCGGAGAGATAATTAATGTCGGACGAGAATATTTATGAAGATATCTTTAGAAATATTGAGGATATTCATAATGAAATATACGACAATATCTTAGAATTTCAGAATCAAATTGTGATGAAAAAATTCATTCACGATGATTTAGAGCGATTAAGGAGTAAGGTACTCACTAAAGATTTCATCAGAAACAGAATCATCGGGATTCTTTATGTACAAGTTTAGTCCTTGTGATTTGTTCAGAGTCTCCTTCGTTGTTTGCTCAATTCATTTTTTTCAGTATCAAAATCTTTGAGCTTTTTCAACACTCCATTCTTTATCATCAAACTTTTTATTGTTAAGGTCGTTTATAGTTTTGTTGCTTCATTCAGCTTTTTGAATATTCAGAGTATTGGTTCATAAACCGAGTGCTTTTCAGAATTTCAAAATGGAAGATCATAATTCTAAGAGATAAAGGTTATACGTATACATATAACTGTTGATGTAGAAAAGCTGCGAGATTTAAAATACTGATTGCTAATTCTCGGTAATTGATATGGCAATTCTTGTTATAAGATACAGATAAGTATATGATAGGGTTTTAATGGACAGATATAACGGTTTTTTGGAGAGACTCAAGCCAATGAGTAATGAAGTTGTTGGTACGTTTACTGCTAATGTGATGGAATATAAACGGTTCTCCGGTATCGATGACGAAAGGCAAACTTATATATATCAAGGTTATAATAAGGCTAATTCGAATGAAAGTCGAAGTTGATTTGCTGGAGCTGTGACAAAATTGGCTAATCTGGAGAGAGATTGTAAAGTTATTTTCGGTAATAACAACGCCAAAGAAGCTATTACAAATACGTGTTAAACGTTTACTCAGGTTCTGAGTGTTTTCAAGTGCATAGCTATATGCATCAATCTTTTCTTCCGTAGATGAAGTGCGGTTGGTTCATTCTCTCGATTGAGGTGTTTTCAAGAATCATGAAAGGCTTGAACGCAGATTGTATTCGTCAAAATACAAATGATGTTTAAGATAAAATTAAGTGGAAACTTAAAGAAATGTTTAGTTTCATATGTTATAATCAATATTTTAATTCATTTTAATTGTCCAATGTTATTAGTCCACAATCGATAGTCCTCAGTTAACAGTCCAATAATTCATATATAGTTTAATATATAATATTCGAATTAATTAATACGTATCGTGACCCGTGTACATGTCTCAGACTCGATCACAACTCAAAGTATATATATTATTGTAGAATCAACCTCAACCATGTATAGCTAACTCAAGCATTACTGCATATAGAGCGTCTATGGTTATTCCGAATAATATGTATAGATGTGTCGACATGATATGTCAAAACCTTGTATACGTGTCCCGATATTTAAAGTGCGTTAAATAAATAACAGAACTTAAATGGGGATAAATAAAATTGCGAGAATTTAAATTACGATAATTAAATTGCGATAAATAAAATGTAATACGGAATTAACAGTTAGCTAGGAACAGTTAGCATGGATTCTTATCAAAATTCTTCTCATAGTTAAATTGTTTGTTTCTAACAAATTTTATTTTTTGTCCAATGTTTTCTTCTTTATGCCACTTGTTGGATTCTGATAGGTCAAAATCCAAATATGAAATTGAATGAAAATGGTTATTCTGCGGTGAACGGATACGTATATCTGTAGATGTAAGTAGGATAGTAAATGACTGTTGAATTAGATTCGAAGAATGTTCAGTGTAACTTATTAATGTGAAATCTAAATATTTCTCGGGTATTACCTACCCGTTAAAATATTTTCACCATTAATCGTTTGTACAAAAGAATTTTTAATTACAATTTTTATGAAAACATATATACATATATATTTTCTTCAGATGTAATCATAGATTTAATGAGTCAATATGATATTAAACTCATTTGATTTACCGTTAGAACAAGAATATATAATCTCTAAAATATTAGAGATTACATAATTATCATGTCGAACGGAGATAAATGATGTAGAACTTCATGTAGAACGATGATTATACTCGAGGTACAGAATGAGATGTTGAGACATGGATCATTGATGGCACCGGTGCTGTTATTGATGGTACTGCTGGTGTCGGTGATGTTGTTGAAGCTGGTAAATTTTGTACCATATTCTCCAAATTGATTACTCGAGCGCGAAGTTCATTGACTTATTCTATTATTCCGGGATGATTGTCGGTCGAAACGAGCGGATGAATAATGTTTAGAATTTTAGATAGAATATAATCGTGGCGTGATATTCTGGAAATGAGAGATAAAATGGTGACTGGTTCACCGGTAAGCGCTTCGGGTTTTTCGTCAAGAGGGCAATTTGGTTGGTGGAAATGATCGCCTTCTTCGCGTCTCCATTGATTAAGTCGACTACGAACCCATCAGATGAATTGGGGATGGATGATTGGTTGGTTCATTCTGGTGACACTGCTTTCGGAGCTTAGGTGAAACTCCATATCGGAATAGTTATCGGAATCCGAGGAATTCGAACTGGTTGAGGGATTCATCTCGTACGATCAGATTAAGGATTTTCGATAAGAAATACATTATAGGATGTAGATTAGTACCCTGCAATACATAATTTACATATGCAAATATAATACTAAAATCCCATAAGTTACGAAGGAATTTACGGAAGCTGTCAGACAAAGGTAACAATAACAGATACGCTAAGATATGAATTTATCTATACACTATCTATGCAATAGAGGCAGTAAGACGTGTCTAGACTTTAAGGATGATAAGCAAATAATTTTTCGACACTAAATGATAAGCAAAACTTTTGACATGCAGACACGGTCGAAGTCCAGACCCACTAATGCATCTAAACAACTATCAGTTAGACACACTAATGCAAGACCTGGTTCGCTAAGACCACCGCTCTGATACCAACTGAAATGCCCCATCCTAATCCATCTGGACGAATACATTACATTTGGTTACATCGCGAGGTACTTGACCTCTATATGATACATTTTACAAATATTGCATTCGTTTTTGAAAAGACAAACTTTCATTACATCGAAAGTTGACGACATGCATACCATTTCATAAGATATCCAACTATAATTGACTTAATAATAATCCTGATGAACTCAACGACTCGAATGCAACGTGTTTTGAAATATGTCATGAATGACTCCAAGTAATATCATTAAAATGAGCTAATGCACAGCGGATGATTTCTTTCATACCTGAGAATAAACATGCTTTAAAGTGTCCACAAAAAGGTTGGTGAGTTCATTAGTTTATCATAAACAATTATTTCCATTATTTTAATAGACCACAAGATTTCATTTTCATTTTCATAAACATACATTTCATATCAGGCATTTCACAAACTGCATAGAGATAAAAATCATTCATATGGTGAACACCTGGTAACCGACCTTAACAAGATGCATATAGAATATCCCCATCATTCCGGGACACCCACCGGACATGATAAACTCGAAGTACTAAAGCATTCCAAATTCCAGAATGAGGGTTGTTAGTTCCCGTAGATCTACCTTTAGGATTCGCGTCAATTAGGGGCCAGTTCCCTAATTCTTAGGCTACCAAGCTAAAAGGGGCATATTCAATTTCAATCATTCAACCATATAATGTAGTTTCGTTTACCTGTGTCTATTTCGTCAAACATTTATAAAAATAGCGCATGTATTCTCAGTCTCAAAAATAAATATTGCAAAAGCATTTAAAAAGGGAGCAAATGAAACTCACGATAATGTATTTTGTAGTAAAAATACATATGACGACATTGAATAATTGTAGGGTTGGCCTTGGATTCACGAACCTATATCATTCGTATATATATTAAAACATATACTCGTAATCGAATAATTATAACTTTATATATTATGTAATTAATTTGTATATATTTTTTGAAAATGATTATTATCTATATAGTTATATATATATATATTAAAAATACTTAATTTATTATATATGGATATTTATATAAAGATTGTTAAACTAATTTAATTTATACTTATATGTAATATACTTATAAGTATATTTTTATATACATAATAATATATAATATAAGTAAAAGTTGTATTTGATTATATTAATAATAACATTACTACTAATGATATTCATATTAATAATATTTTTGTTAATAATAATAATAATAGTACTAAAAATGTTTCAAATGCTAATATTATGCAAATAATAATAAATCGTATTATTTCGATAATAATTATAGTAATAATAATCATAATCATAAAAATGATAATAAGACTAACATGATAAATTAATAATGACAATGACACTAATAATACTTGTAATAATAATAATAATAATAATAATAATAATAATAATAATAATAATAATAATAATAATAATAATAATAATAATAATAATAATAATAATAATAGTTATTATACTTATAAATATGATAATAATAAAAATGCCAATTATAATACTAATAATAATAATAATAACAATAATAATAATAATAATTTTTGTATTAATAATATCAAAATAATACTAATATGAATAAGAATCATGGTAAAGTAATGATAATAATAATTTTATATAAAAACGATAATTATATTATTATTAATGTTAATCATAGTAAAAATAATAATTTTTAATGGTAAAAGTAATAATAATACCTAGTAATAATACAAGTAATAATTAAGATACAACAAGTTACATGTATCAAATTTCATATTAAAAACAATAATATTAATAACACCGATGTTAATATTAATATTAATATTAATATTAATGTTAATAATATTAATGAAAGTAACAATAATAATAACAACTTATATTATAACTTGTAATTAAGTTTGATATATTAATATTATATTTTATATAGTATTTACTAATCTATATATACACATATTTATTTACAAATAATTGTTCGTGAATCGTCGAGAATAGTCAAGGTCAAATGCATTTACAAAAAAATAGTTCCAACATTTTGAGACTCGGTTTGATAGACTTTACTTATCGTGTCGGAATCATTATAAGATTAAGTTTAAATTTGATCGAAAATTTTTGCGTCGTCAAATATTACTCAATCCTTGAGATTGACCTTAAAGATTAAGAATTACAAACTCATGGAATTCGATGATATCTAAACTCGACCTTGAACGAGAAAATATTTTGATCAAAATTAAAACCGATTTTTTTTTTCTGAAAACTTATTTTCAATGCATTCATTACCATTGAACGTAAAATCCTAAGAATTTATTATAATTCATTAGGTCACCTGAACCAAATCAGGTGTCAACTGTAAGAACGGTGGTTGCATAGCATGGTCGAAGACAGGACCTTGTGACAGACTGAAAAATTATAGGGTGATCTTTACTATTGCTCCTACAAAGGATAGTAATTGCATCCGACACATTGTGGAGCATGAACATCTGCATGTCATTAGACATTGCCTTAACAGTTGCTTGTTCAACGCTTTCCTTTACAACCGGACGGTAGTTTACCGAAAGGTAATATACGGAGCAAGTATACTGGACGTGTGCATTCCTAATACAAGGTTAGCAAGTGGGTGACACAAAACTGCAAGTTTTGAGATAAAATTTTAAAATATGAAACCCACACAATCCACAAAAACATTTTGCAAATACCGGTGAAGGGTTATTCCGGAAAACTTATCTAGGGTAAAATCTAGCTTAAATTTTCAAAAGATCAAATGTTTTCATAAAGATCCAATTTCCTTAAAGGATCTAAATTTTCATAGTCACGTGAGACTTTAAACCGCCTTTCAAATGTGCACTTTGCTTTGGAAACCGAAAGTAAATCGGCTATTTGATTGCAAGTGTCGTTGATCTGAACCCGAGGCAACTGTGGATGGCACACCCACCTTTAACCATGGTTCTGTCGTTACTATCATTGTTTATACCGCCATATCAAAATCACTGATGTATAAAGTGTGAGAATAAAAAAGTGATTCGAGTGAAGTGTGATTTAATTTCAAGTTCTATATTGCTTGAGGACAAGCAACGTTCAAGTGTGGGGATATTTGATAGTGCTCTAAATGAACATATATTTCATAGCAATATCCTTTTAATATGTAAAGCTTTTAGTTGCAATTATTTTATTTTTATGTAACAATCGTTTAAATAAATAAGTGCGAAGACGAAAGACAAAAATGACGATTTGAAGACGCAAATGACCAAAAAGCTCAAATGTACAAGGTACGATCTAAGTGGTTCAATTTATTGATAAGAAACGTCTAAAAATGACAAGAGTACAAGTCTCGAAATGCAAAGTACAAGATATCTACGCGTACGAAAGGACGTTCGAAAATCCAGAACCGAGACATAAACCGAGCATCAATGCGCGATTCAACGGTCCTAAAATTATGAGTCAACTATGCACAAGAATATAATATAATATATATATATTTAATATAAATTATATATATTATATATATATTTAAATAAAACGTCGGCAAACTAGAAAACAAAAAATGTGAGCTGATACAGCTGGCCATGCGATCGCATGGCCAGGATGCCCATAACCCATGCGATCGCATGGCACCCAAAGTCAGGCCAGGTGCTATAAATTGCAATGAATTCGGCGAGTTGTGTGCACCCTATTTCATTCTTTCTTTCATTCTCTGTAAACATAATATATATATTTATATTATAATTTTAATTTAAGTTAATTTTAATAATAAAGTTATGGTCTAGTTGGGTTATTGTAAGAAATATTTTACGGGTTTTAAAGTCAAAACTCTATCCGTGTAACGCTACGCTATTAATAATCACTGTAAGCTATGTTCTTCCTTTTTAAATTAATGTCTCGTAACTAAGTTATTATTATGCTTATTTGAGCTGAAGTAATCGTGATGTTAGACTAAATATTAAGACGGGGTTATTGGATTTTGTACCATAATTAGGGTTTGGACAAAAGACCGACACTTGTGGACATTGGACTATGACTATTAATAGATGGGGTTATTATCTAATTGAGCGACAACTCATTGGAATCTATCGAACCTATCTTCAAATTAATTAACTTAATAATTATTAAATGATTATGAATGTCCTATTTAGTGACGTTTATACGACATCTTTTACAATCATTTAATTAATTATTCGGGTTGGGTAATTGATTATTCAAACTGATCAAGTGGATAATTAATATTCATATCTCATTAAAACAGGGGTGGATTACATACAAGGGTAATTGGTGTAATTGTTAACAAATTATTAAAACCTTGGATTACACGCAGTTGATAACCTGATGTAATTATTAACAAAGTATTAAAACCTTGTTACATTTTAAATTCCTAATTAGTTGGAATATTTGACTTCGGAAATAAGGTTAATTTGACGAGCATTTTATAATTATGACCGATGAACTATTATGGACAAAAACCAGATAGGTATCAAATAATCCAGGACAAAGGACAATTAACCCAGAGTAATAAATTAAAATCAAAACGTCAAACATCATGATTACAGAAGTTTATATAAGCATAATTCTTTTATTTCATATTCTATCGCAATTTTATTTACTGTTATTTTATTTATCATCATTTATTTATTTTACGCACTTTAATTATTGTCATTTATCGTTACGTTTAAAAATATAAAATAGACAAACCGGTCATCAAACGGTAAAACCCCCTTTTATAATAATAACACTTATATGTATATATATATATATATATATATATATATATATATATATATATATATATATATATATATATATATATATATATATATATATATATATATATATATATATATATATATATATATATATATATTTGTATAAATATAGTTGTTAAAAATATAGTACGTAATCACTAGCTCCCTATAGAACGAACCGGACTTACTAAAAAGTACACTACTCTACGATTAGGTACACTGCCTATAGTGTTGTAGCAGAGTTTAGGTATATCCCATTTGTAAATAAATAATTAAAACTTGTGTAATTTGTATCGTATTTCGTATTAAAAATAATAGTATATTTCGTATACACCGTTGCACACATCATATGTGCTTTATGTAAATTCTATTTTTAATACGTTAGTGTTGTTTTAGTTATTTACAGTAAATCTTAGTTTATTTATGACGAGCTTTATAATTCAGTTTTAGTGTTTTTGAATGTAGTTCAATAGACTTCGCAAAACATTGCTACTTCAGCTGCTCATCATACTGGAATTGTCGACGAACATGGTATGTAATTTATATTAGTAATACGTTAGTGTTGTTTTAGTTATTTGCAGTAGATATTAGTTTTTTTATGACGAGCTTTATAATTCAGTTTTAGTGTTTTAGTTCAATAGACTTGGCAAAACGTTGCTACTTCAGCTGCTCATCATACTGCAATTGTCGACGAACATGGTATGTACTTTATGTTATTTCTTTTATATTAAATCACAAACATACTGTAACATCCCGCCTTTTTCCGGTTACTTTCCGTTTAACTATTTTAAAGTCCGTTATATATTTATAACATCTCCCGTTAATACGCGTTTTAAATTATCTCGTTTAGGTAATTCACGCACCCGAACGAAAGTTGAGGGACTAAACTTGAAAAGGGATCAAACCCTTGACTAGGTCAAAGGGTCAAACCCCTTTCACCCATTCATTCTCATCCTCATCTTTTACTACTTCCAAATCCTCTCAACATTCAATCCTTAATTCATCATCTAAATCCGATTTTGGAGGCTAACATCAAAACAAATTACATATTTGGAATCCTCTCTTCATTCTCTACGTTTTGATACTAATTTCATCTCGATTGGGTAACTTTCTAAAAACTCTAAATTTCATAATCTTAGTGTTCTTGACTTAAAAGTGTGTTAATTAGTGTCTATGGCTCATTGTGATGTCGTATATGTAAATTGTATGCTCGATCTTGTGATTTGACATAACTAGCATGAACTTGAAAAAGTGTTTGTTAAATCTTTGATTTTGGATGATGAAATGTGTTTAGATGTTAATGTTTGTATGTTCAAAGTGTTAGTTACTTCATTAGCTTCGTTTTGGTGTGTTGATTGACATGAAAACCTTACATTAACATGATTATTGGTTTTGAGATTTTGGTTAGGGTTGATAGGCTTAATATGAACTTTTGATGCATCAAATGCTATGAAATGTTGTTGATAAGTGTTTGGTTGCAATGTGTGTTTGATTACCTTTAAAACGGCATATCATATGTGTGAATTGGTTTCCCGAAACTTAAAATGCATTTGATGAACTTGAAACATTGATTTTGAACGTTTAACGATCATTCGACGAGGTTTTTGTTGTCTTAAATGATGAACTTTATTTAGGAAATGTATCTAGTTGTGTTCCTTATCAAAAGAGCTTTTCGATGATATAAGATACATGTCTTGGTTGTTTGCGGATCATAAAATGTGTTAGTTTGGTTTTTGGTTCGTGCACTTAGGAGTTTCTGCATCAGACTTGAATACCAATCTGGACGCCGTCCAGATCCTTGGACGCCATCCCAGATTTAAAAGCTGGACGCCGTCCAGATCTTTGGACGCCGTCCCATCCTTCAAAGCTGGACGCCGTCCAAACAATCTGGACGCCGTCCAGATACACTGACAGGCTTCTGTCTTCGTTGGTCATTTTTTGAAAAATGTTTACTATGCTACGCACCTCCGATTCACATGTAACTTGTTCTAACGTGCTCATATATGATTAAAAACCTCAGAGAAATAGTTCGGGACCCGACCCGAACGTGTTGACTTTTTCGTTGACTTTGACCCGACCAAGTTGACTTTTAATCAAACTTAACCAAATGTTTGTGCAAATCGTTCTAACATGCTTTTATACTCGTATCTTGCATGAAACATGACAATTTGACTCACATGTTGTAGTATTTGAGTCGTAACGAGCCATAGGACTAATTGAACATCTTTGACCTATCATGTTTACCGTTATTGATATAACCTATTGTTTAGGTCAAGACTAGCATTGTTCTTTGCACACGTTTACTTGTTGAAGTACTTTACTACTCGTGCACTCAAGGTGAGATCATAGTCCCACTTTTACTCTTTTGAAACTTACATTTGGGATGAGAAAACATAAACGTTCCTTTTTAACTAAAGTGAACACAAGTACAGGAAAACAAACATTCTACATACGAGTTTAGAACAAAAATCCTCAATTCGATTATCATTAGTTACACTTGCCGGGTGTAAGCGAGAACTTATGTTATATGGCCATATGGGTTTGACAAACCCTCATTCAAACGGTTCGCTACCGATTACGAATGAAATATATTTCCGAGAAACAGTGTATGTTCTAGCACTAAGGTGATGGGGTTCTATGGAAGGAATGTTAAGCATTGATAATTGGGTGCTCGTGAAACAAACTTTTGGAATGTATTACTATTATCTCATTGTTGCAAATCTTGTGGTTCACTTGTACTTACTTACTCAAACCTATGATTTCACCAACGTTTTCGTTGACAGATTTCTATGTTTTTCTCAGGTCCATGAACGATACATGATACATGCTTCCGCTCATTATTTTGATACTTGCATTGGATGTCGAGTATATATGCATACATGGAGCGTCTTTTGGCTACTTTTAAATTGTGTCGCATAAGTTTTATTTGTACTTATAACTTTGTAACGTAACTTGTGGTGGAACTATTCTTGTAAACTTTGGACAATCTTTACATTTGAAATGAATGCGACATATCTTTTGGTCAAACGTTGTTTTAAAGACTTATGACCACGTAACGGGACCTAAGTAGACGGCGCCATCAATGACGATTTTGTCGGGTCGCTACAGATGGTATCAGAGCGTTGGTTGTAGGGATTTAGAGTTCATTGGTGTCAACCTCGAGTCATAGGGTACATTGGTGAGTCTAGACTACAACCGACATATAGACTTGAAGTAGGAATTACTTGACTACTTGTGCATTTATACTCGAACGCTTCTACTCATATCTACTCTTAGTTCATCTTAATCTCACGTTGTTTAATTTGATTGACACGCCACCTTGACTATATGAAATGATGTCGAATGCACATATGAATCAGGGTAATATAATTTCCGGGATTATATTACGGTGACTCATATGAACGTTCTGACATTGTGGCATAAAGAATTTAAGGCGAGTCAAGGAAAATTTTCTCTCTATCTTTATTCCATATCACGGTTAGTATTATTTAGAATACTAATCAACGGTATTCTTTTGTTTTGAAGGAACAATGCCTCCTCGCCGTGTGCCACGCCGTGAAACTCCCGAACAAGCTCTACAACGCATGATAGCCACCGCCGTAGATGCGGCCATGGCCGGTCACTCATCCAACAACAATAATAATAACAACCACAACAACAATAACAACAACAACAATGGAGCCGGTAACTCAAACGAGGGATGCTCCTATAAAGCTTTCATGGGGTGCAAACCTCACACTTTCGATGGAACCGGAGGACCGGTTGCTCTCACTCGATGGTTTGAGCAAACGGAAGCCGTTTTTAGCATAAGCGGTTGTCGGGACCAAGACAAGGTCAAGTACTCCACTCACACTTTCTCCGGCGTCACTCTCACTTGGTGGAACACCTATGTAAAATCGGTGGGTACCGATGAAGCCCACGCTCTCTCTTGGTCCGATTTGAAAGGAAAGATGATCACCGAATACTTTCCGCGCGAGGAAACCTGAAAGCTCGAACAAGAGCTAAGAACTCTAAAAGCGGTCGGAAACGATCTCAAGGCCTATAATCAACGATTTTCTGAACTAGCCTTGATGTGCCCAAACCTTGTGAACCCCGAGTCTTTAAGGGTTGAACTTTACATGGATGGTCTTCCAAAGAGCATCAAACACGGAGTAATGTCATCCAAACCCCCTAATCATCAAGAAGCTTTGAACATGGCCCGCAAATTGATAGAGACGGTGGACGAAATCATAGTACCGGCACCTAAAGCCGAGGACAAGTCGGGTAACAACAAAAGAAAATGAGAAGCTCCCCAATCAATCAACAACAACTTTGCCAAGAAATCTTTCACCTCCGACGGCAAGAAGGGTTATGCCGGAAATCTACCTCTTTGCAACAAATGCAACAAACATCACTTTGGCGAATGTAGTAAGCTAATTTGCCATCGGTGCCAAGGAATTGGTCATAAGGCCAATGATTGTAAAAGTGCCACTCCCGTCGCTCGAAAGTGGCCCAATGCACCAAAGACGGGCACTTGTTACGAATGTGGCCAAACGGGTCATTATAGAAATGCATGCCCAAAGAAGAAAGATAACCTCAACACGCGCGGCCGAGCTTTCAACATCAACACCGAGGAAGCCCTGGATGACACTGAACTAGTCACGGGTACGTTTCTTCTCAACAATTCTTATGTCTCTTGCTTATTCGATTCGGGTGCCGATAAATGCTTTGTATCCAAGACTTTGACTCATTCTTTTAGCACTCCACCTCTTCCATTAGATACCACTTATACCATTGAAGTGGCTAACGGGAAACTATTAAGTGCCGACACATATTACCGGGGGTGTACGTTAAACATTTTGGGTAAGGAATTTGAAATTGACTTGATACCCATGGAACTAGGAAGCTTTGATGTAATAATCGGTATGAATTGGTTAGTCAAAACGAAATCTCACATCCTTTGTGATCTTAACGCAATCCGAATTCCTATCGAGAATGATGAACCTTTGATTGTTTATGGCGATAAGAGTTGCACCAGACTCAACCTCGTTTCGTGCCTTAAAGTTAGAAAACTACTCCGTAAGGGTTGTTTTGCGATCCTTGCCCACGTTAAGAAAGTCGAGTCCGAAGAGAAGCATATCGATGATGTACCAATTGTTAGTGACTTTTCCGATGTATTTCCCGACGAATTGCCGGGTCTTCCACCTAATCGACTGGTAGAATTCCAAATCGATCTTATTCCGGGAGCCGCACCCGTAGCACGTGCTCCGTATAGACTTGCTCCATCCGAAATGCAAGAATTGCAAAGTCAAATCCAAGAACTACTTGACCGTGGTTTTATCCAACCTAGCCATTCACCATGGGGCGCTCCGATTTTGTTTGTTAAAAAGAAAGACGGATCCCTACGAATGTGCATTGATTATCGTGAACTAAATAAATTGACGGTTAAGAACCGATATCCTCTTCCTTACATCGATGACCTCTTTGATCAACTACAAGGGTCTTGTGTATATTCGAAAATCGATCTCCGCTCGGGTTATCATCAATTAAGGGTTAAGGGGGAAGATGTCTCCAAAACCACTTTCCGGACTCGTTATGGTAGTTATGAATTCCTTGTCATGCCTTTTGGTCTCACTAATGCACCGGCGGTGTTCATGGATCTTATAAACCGCGTGTGCAAACCGTATCTCGATAAATTCGTTATTGTGTTCATCGATGACATATTGATTTATTCTAAAAATGAAGAAGAGCACGAACAACATCTCCGACTTGTGCTTGAACTCTTGAGACAAGAACGACTTTATGCCAAATTCTCCAAGTGTGAATTTTGGTTGAAGGAAGTTCAATTTCTTGGTCATGTTTTAAGTGATCAAGGTATTAAAGTCGATCCCACGAAAATTGAAGCCATTAGTAAATGGGAGACTCCTACTACTCCTACTCACATTCGTCAATTCTTGGGTCTTGCCGGGTACTATCGTAGATTCATCGAAAACTTCTCTTTGGTTGCACGTCCTCTAACCGCATTAACTCACAAGGGAAAGAAATTCATTTGGGCGACCGAGCAAGAATCCGCGTTTCAAATCTTGAAAACAAAGCTAACCACCGCTCCTATCTTGTCACTTCCCGAAGGCAATGATGATTTTGTTGTATATTGTGATGCCTCGAAACATGGGTGTGTATTGATGCAACGGAAGAAAGTCATTGCTTATGCCTCTCGACAACTAAAAATTCATGAACGGAATTACACGACTCATGATCTCGAACTCGGAGCCGTTGTCTTAGCACTTAAAACGTGGAGACACTATCTTTATGGAACCAAGAGTACTATCTTCACCGATCACAAAAGCCTTCAACACATCTTCGATCAAAAGCAACTAAACATGAGACAACGACGGTGGATTGAAACTTTGAACGATTACGATTGTGAGCTTCGTTACCATCCCGGGAAGGCAAATGTAGTAGCCGATGCCTTAAGTCGAAAAGAAAGAACGGTGCCTCTTCGTGTCCGAGCTTTAAACATCACCATTCACACCAACCTCAATAGTCAAATTCGTGTAGCCCAAGACGAAGCTCTCAAGGATGAAAACATCTCTCTCGAACACTTGAACGTCCTCACCTCTCGATTCGAAGTTAAAGAAATCGGACTCCGATATTTCGCTGGAAGAATTTGGGTACCTAGTTATGGGGACTTGCGAAGCCTTATTTTAGACGAAGCCCATAAGTCAAGATATTCGATTCACCCCGGTGCCAATAAGATGTACCACGACCTCAAAGAACAATATTGGTGGCCGAACATTAAAAGGGACGTCGCTACTTATGTTGGAAAGTGCCTAACTTGCTCCAAAGTCAAATCCGAACATCAAAGACCATCCGAACTACTTCAAAAACCCGAAATCCCGCAATGGAAATGGGAAAGGATAACGATGGATTTTATCACCAAACTACCAAAGACGGTTGGCGGTTATGATACTATTTGGGTCATTGTTGATAGACTCACCAAATCCGCGCACTTCCTAGCCATGAAGGAAACCGACAACATGGAGAAACTCGCACAACTCTACATCAAAGAAATAGTAGCCCGACACGGTGTACCCTTATCGATTATCTCCGACCGAGATGGCCGTTTTGTTTCTAGATTTTGGCGTACTTTGCAAGAAGCATTGGGAACGCGTTTAGACATGAGCACCGCATATCATCTACAAACCGACGGACAAAGCGAACGCACAATTCAAACCTTGGAAGACATGCTACGAGCTTGCGTTGTCGACTTTGGAAAAGCTTGGGATAAGCACTTGCCTCTCGCCGAATTCTCCTACAACAATAGTTATCACGCGAGTATTAACGCCGCACCATTCGAAGCATTATATGGCCGAAAATGTCGTTCTCCTCTTTGTTGGGCCGAAGTAGGCGACGTACAAATCACCGGACCCGAACTCATTCACGAAACCACCGAGAAGATCGTTCAAATCCGAGATAGGCTTAGGACGGCCCGTAGTCGTCAAAAGAGCTATACCGACACTAGACGCAACGACCTCGAATTCCAAGTCGGTGATCGCGTAATGTTAAAAGTCGCACCTTGGAAAGGTGTAATTCATTTCGGAAAACGCGGGAAGCTAAATCCGCGGTATATTGGTCCTTTCGAAATCTTGGAGCGTGTTGGAACCGTTGCTTATCGTTTAGATCTTCCGCCTCAACTGAGTTCCGTTCATCCTACTTTCCATGTATCTAACTTGAAAAAGTGTTTAGCCGAACCCGAACTCGTCATCCCTCTCGAGGAGCTTACTATCGATGACAAACTTCACTTTGTGGAGGAACCGGTTGAAATTGTGGACACCTCCGTCAAAACGTTAAAACAAAGCCGAATTACAATTGTCAAGGTCCGTTGGAATGCCAAAAGGGGACCCGAGTTTACTTGGAAAAGACAAGATCAAATGCAAAGGAAGTATCCTCATCTATTCGTGAATTCGGAAACGCAAGATCTCGAGGAAGAAACAACGACTACTACGCCTACTTAAATTTCGGGACGAAATTTCTTTTAAGGAGTAGGTAATGTAACATCCCGCCTTTTTCCGGTTACTTTCCGTTTAACTATTTTAAAGTCCGTTATATATTTATAACATCTCCCGTTAATACGCGTTTTAAATTATCTCGTTTAGGTAATTCACGCACCCGAACGAAAGTTGAGGGACTAAACTTGAAAAGGGATCAAACCCTTGACTAGGTCAAAGGGTCAAACCCCTTTCACCCATTCATTCTCATCCTCATCTTTTACTACTTCCAAATCCTCTCAACATTCAATCCTTAATTCATCATCTAAATCCGATTTTGGAGGCTAACATCAAAACAAATTACATATTTGGAATCCTCTCTTCATTCTCTACGTTTTGATACTAATTTCATCTCGATTGGGTAACTTTCTAAAAACTCTAAATTTCATAATCTTAGTGTTCTTGACTTAAAAGTGTGTTAATTAGTGTCTATGGCTCATTGTGATGTCGTATATGTAAATTGTATGCTCGATCTTGTGATTTGACATAACTAGCATGAACTTGAAAAAGTGTTTGTTAAATCTTTGATTTTGGATGATGAAATGTGTTTAGATGTTAATGTTTGTATGTTCAAAGTGTTAGTTACTTCATTAGCTTCGTTTTGGTGTGTTGATTGACATGAAAACCTTACATTAACATGATTATTGGTTTTGAGATTTTGGTTAGGGTTGATAGGCTTAATATGAACTTTTGATGCATCAAATGCTATGAAATGTTGTTGATAAGTGTTTGGTTGCAATGTGTGTTTGATTACCTTTAAAACGGCATATCATATGTGTGAATTGGTTTCCCGAAACTTAAAATGCATTTGATGAACATGAAACATTGATTTTGAACGTTTAACGATCATTCGACGAGGTTTTTGTTGTCTTAAATGATGAACTTGATTTAGGAAATGTATCTAGTTGTGTTCCTTGTCAAAAGAGCTTTTCGATGATATAAGATACATGTCTTGGTTGTTTGCGGATCATAAAATGTGTTAGTTTGGTTTTTGGTTCGTGCACTTAGGAGTTTCTGCATCAGACTTGAATACCAATCTGGACGCCGTCCAGATCCTTGGACGCCGTCCCAGATTTCAATGCTGGACGCCGTCCAGATCTTTGGACGCCGTCCCATCCTTCAAAGCTGGACGCCGTCCAAACAATCTGGACGCCGTCCAGATACACTGACAGGCTTCTGTCTTCGTTGGTCATTTTTCAAAAAATGTTTACTATGCTACGCACCTCTGATTCACATGTAACTTGTTCTAACGTGCTCATATATGATTAAAAACCTCAGAGAAATAGTTCGGGACCCGACCCCAACGTGTTGACTTTTTCGTTGACTTTGACCCGACCAAGTTGACTTTTAATCAAACTTAACCAAATGTTTGTGCAAATCGTTCTAACATGCTTTTATACTCGTATCTTGCATGAAACATGACAATTTGACTCACATGTTGTAGTATTCGAGTTGTAACGAGCCATAGGACTAATTGAACATCTTTGACCTATCGTGTTTACCGTTATTGATACAACCTATTGTTTAGGTCAAGACTAGCATTGTTCTTCGCACACGTTTACTTGTTGAAGTACTTTACTACTCGTGCACTCAAGGTGAGATCATAGTCTCACTTTTACTCTTTTGAAACTTACATTTGGGATGAGAAAACATAAACGTTCCTTTTTAACTAAGTGAACACAAGTACAGGAAAACAAACATTCTACATACGAGTTTAGAACAAAAATCCTCAATTCGATTATCATTAGTTACACTTGCCGGGTGTAAGCGAGAACTTATGTTATATAGCCATATGGGTTTGACAAACCCTCATTCAAACGGTTCGCTACCGTTTACGAATGAAATATATTTTCGAGAAACAGTGTATGTTCTAGCACTAAGGTGATGGGGTTCTATGGAAGGAATGTTAAGCATTGATAATTGGGTGCTCGTGAAACAAACTTTTGGAATGTATTACTATTATCTCATTGTTGCAAATCTTGTGGTTCACTTGTACTTACTTACTCAAACCTATGATTTCACCAACGTTTTCGTTGACAGATTTCTATGTTTTTCTCAGGTCCTTGAACGATACATGATACATGCTTCCGCTCATTATTTTGATACTTGCATTGGATGTCGAGTATATATGCATACATGGAGCGTCTTTTGGCTACTTTTAAATTGTGTCGCATAAGTTTCATTTGTACTTATAACTTTGTAACGTAACTTGTGGTGGAACTATTCTTGTAAACTTTGAACAATCTTTACATTTGAAATGAATGCGACATATCTTTTGGTCAAACGTTGTTTTAAAGACTTATGACCACGTAACGGGACCTAAGTAGACGGCGCCGTCAATGACGATTTTGTCGGGTCGCTACACATACGGTGACAGATGCATATCCAGTAATCGAACGTTTAAAGACACCTTCACAAAACATACGGTGACAAATTCATTACTTAATATAAGAATGATGGAAGGATGGTGGTTGCCTTTTGGGATAGATGTGATCGCTTTTTGTCAAGGCTATATATGACTTTCTAATGAATTGCAGCCGTGGCAATTGTCATTTATGCTAGCCAATATTAATTGCATTTCCCAACTTTTAGAAAACAGGGGCTATGATGATCAATAATTTATGGCTTAGTCGAGGTTTGAGAAATAACGAGTTCGTATCTTGGTATGGCACAACAAATGTTGCAACAATGGCGAACCATGTTTTTTTCATTCACTTTGTACATAACTCTGAGCCTCATATTTCTTTTTGTTTTTTTTAAATCAATCTTCCCTTTGCTACGCTAATGTAAAAGATATAGGTGAAGCTGCGCTTAACGGTACAAAAGTATATATGTGAGAAAGTTTCTTTTTTAATTTGTCATTATCTAATTATCGATATGTTACTCATTTTAGTTATATTTGATGTTCATTGTTGGGATGTGTAGGAGAAGTCTTATCCTTTCACATATGAATAGCACAGGTTTTCAGAGTTGATGAGGAATAACAGGTAAGTTATAACCTTTAAAAATGCACCTCATTTTTCTTTTTGGTTATTTTCCAATCAATGTTACCTTTGTTATGTTGCTTTTGAAGATATGAGGGAAGCACAATTTAGTTGTATTTAATGTTAATTATACATGGTATATGCAAGATACTTCTAGCATAAAGCCAAATTGCAGTTAAGTTTAATTATTAAAATTTGGAAACTTTGTCTGTTATTTGTATTGAAATAGGTATTGATTGAAATAGGTATTGATTAATCGTTAGTTTGTTCAAGTAGAATAGAAAATTGCAGTCTTCTAAACATATCATTTGTAAGTTTTAGTCTTTCAATATCAAAGCTCCGGAAATAGACGAGATCGTGATGATGAGATATCTATCCACTTCGTATACTAAACAACTCTGTTTTTTTTAGTTACATTAAAGATATTGATGATGATAAAGAAGACCTTTGTCAATTTTCTACTGTTCAAGGTAACTTTTGGCTTCAAATTAATGTTTATGTCAACTTGCTACATAATCATTTAAAAAACCCGTGAAATCACGGGTCATTTAACTAGGTGGTCACGAACTTGGCCTCTCCACTGGAAATGCAGCCGGGCTACTGGCTTGTGGTATGATATACATAAAGGGATTGAGGAATCATGAAAGCACTAGAGGTTCAATCGCTTCGATTAATAGATTCATATCAACTTATTCGAAAACGATTTAACTTTTTTAAAGTATACCTTATTCTCTTTCAGTTTTATGTTATCTTCATTGTGTAGTCGTAAATGTTTGATAATGTGGATTTATTACTTCTGATATCAGGTTTAAGTTTTATGAGGTTTGATAATGTGGTGTTTATGTCTTATGTCTTTCGTTTTTTTAATGGATTGCTGCATGAATGATGCAAACATAAATTGATCGAACAATAATATGATTGATGTAAAAATCGCGAAAAAAAATTAGCAGCAACGCGCGAACCCATAACTCTTATTCAATTCAATCATGCAAGTGCACCAATCAACTTCAACACTATGCTCAACAAACTTTCAAAGATCAATAGTGTGACAACCTGGAAATTTCTGACCAAATTTAAACTTTATTTTTATATTATTCCGACACGATAAGCAAAGTTTGTTAAGATGAATCTCAAGGATTTTAAACTGTGTTCATACATTCATTTAACCACGACCAAATTTCGACGATTCACGAACGTCATAACTTGTGATAATTATATATATATATATATATATATATATATATATATATATATATATATATATATATATATACACGAAAACATGCGAATAATATTTATATACGATATGATAAAGATTTACTATTGAATGATGCAATTTCAAATTAAAATTTTTACGTATATAATCGTTTAATTTTTTATGATGTATTTTTTTTTTAAATTATAAGAAAAACGCAATTAAATCAAATATGTACAAGTTATAAAGCACAACGTACAACAACGTAACTTAAATAGTTGAATCGAAATTAATTCATTTACTATTCATATAAATAGTAAATGAAACGAAATTAATTAATTTACTATTCACATGAAAGCGACATGATAGAAATTATTAATTATAAGTTACATAAAATACCCCTGAAGTATTTAAAAAATACGACTTTTAAAATTTATTTTGATTCTTGTTACGAATTATTATAAATATAATTATTATATTTATATTATTATATTATATATTTTTGTCCAGTCAAAAACTAGGAAAACACATACTACGCGTACAAACTCTATATTACGAACCTTTTTACAACTAGTTTTATAAAGCTTAAGACCAAAACAAATATATGTATTCAAATATAAAATGTGGAATTTTATTCATATTTTTTTACACGTCAATTATTAGCAAAAGAGCACGAAATACCAGTTCGTGAAAACACGGAGTCGAAAAAAATGACAAAAGACAAGTGGGGCGGCTGATCCACGTTTTCTATTATTATTATTATTAAATTATTATTATTATATTAATATTATTATATTATTATATTTATTTAAATTATTATATTATAATATTACTATTACTATATATATGAATTTATCGATCACTCGTAACACACATATATTATTACTCTTTAAAATTTCTAGTTATATTTCTAAATTAGTATTAGTAGTATACATAAAATATTACGACAAGGTTATGCTTAAGTGATGTCAAAATGAGTTTTCAAATGGGTTTTAGCTAAAGAAATTATGGGTTATAGTTATGGAGGTTATGGGTATTGTTCGAGGATATTGCTCGTGAGTCAAACTAGTGTTTATCATCTCCGTTGCGTCTACGTACTTTCCTGCAATATTGAATCACAATATTGATACGTGAGCATTCATATCTTATCTTTTATATATTGATAGTGTATCCATGTCTAGTGCTCGAGTATATATATTTATGCATGCTCGTATGCTTTAATTTTTCTTTAGATATTTTATGATGAATCACGAATTTGATACATATGTTATTAATATAAGGTATATGATATGCATGTCATTGAAAAGCTGTCGAAAAATTTATAACTTTTCATTTAGAAATCGTGTGTTTTCGAGGAACGGATTAAAAGTTATGGTCAACTGAATTATGATTAACATTAATTGGAATTGCTTTTGAATCCGCAATTAATATTTAAATAACTTGTTTATGAGATTGATAAATTGGATTTTTAGATATTACTAATCGAGTAAATGAATGTCTATATAAGGCACGTTTTGTTTTGTTGATCAATTGTCAAAGTTGACTGTCTTATCATGTTTTAAAGCTTTATAAACACTATAATTTGATTTTACAAGTATTGAAAAACTATGTGAAATAATAAAATATGTTCGATTGCCATGATAGTTCAAATACAATATAGCTCCTGAAATAAATAATATTTTGAGTTTGATAAACTATAAATTCGTACAAATTATCAAGACTTATACTATGCTAATATAATAAACATGTATAGATTTAAAGATCATATTGGGTCAGGTTGACTTTTGAGATGACTTTTGTTAACTTTTACATGTCGGTCTCGAGCATTAGGATTGTGATACACTATGATCTGACCTAGCTTGTTAGACATGTATTGACCAACATATGTTCTCTAGGTTGAGATCTACGGTTATTTTGCATTCCGGATTTCGGTCACATTTCGGTGAATGACCTTATGTACTGCTAAGGTGAGTTTATATATCCCTTTTTAATTGCTTTTGCAATCTATATTTTTGGGCTGAGAATACATGCACTTTATTTTAAACGCAATGGATACAAGTATATACTAAATTCTACACCGAGTTTGAACCGAAAATCTCTTAGCTTTGGTAACTAGTAACTGCCGGTTATAAGAACTGGTGGGCGCGAGTAGTTGTATATGGATTCATAGGGCTTGACATCCCCGTCCGTTCCAGGTATAGAAACCCTAACCTGAACTATAAAGCGGACGTATACTATTTGAGTTTAATACACGTTGGTTTGCGTGTATTGTACATGTTGGTTGCATGTATGTTAAAACATGGGTACTTATTATATATACGTTAAGTTTAGTTACCAGGGTGCTCAATTTTGTAGAATATTTTGATAAATGTTTTGGATGAAATAACTGAAATCTTGTGATCCACCTTTATATACATAGTATGCGCAATATTAAAACTATGAACTCACCAACCTTTGTGTTGACACTTTTAAGCATGTTTATTCTCAGGTTTCCTAGAAGTCTTCCGCTGTTTGCTTATATGTGATATAAGCTATGTGCATGGAGTCATACATGCTTTATTCGAGAAAACGTTGCATTCACAAAATCAACACCTTGTATCTTATTTAGACTGCATTATCAACGGATGTAGTATTGTAAACTATTAATTACGGTGATTGTCTATATGTCGAAATCATTATACGTCAAAAACCTTGAAATTTGATATTCAATTATGGTGTGCCTTTTCAAAAGAATGCAATGGTGTGCCTCACTGTGAAATCGATGAATGATGTATTCGTCCAAAGGGATTTGAAAGGATCATCACAAATAGTGACTTTTATTTCACTATATATACGGAGTACTACATTCATGAATTCACAACTCAATTAGCACCTTTCAAGTTTACAATTCAATCACCGAATCCCATTTCACATGCATCATTTTACAGTACACAAAACATCACAATCACTTTACCAATTCACAACATCTTCGTCTTTTAATTCACGAGCATCTTTCTTTATTAATATTCATATATCATCATTTCAATTTCATATTTCATTTTATTTTCTAAGTTCTAAATTAGTAGTTTGTGATGTAATTTAATATTGTACGGGTATTGTAATTCAAGATTCTACCATTCCAAATCATTGTTCGTGAATCCAAGGAAGACCGTGCATTATTTTTTCATTAAATTGAAAAATCATTTATTCTCTTCTTTATTACAATGAGTTTTCATAGTCCTCCTTTTTACAAGCTTTTGCTATAAACATTTTTGGGATGAGAATGCATGCTATTTTATTAAATGTTTGACGAAATAGACACAAGTACGTAAAAACATTCTTCGACTGAATTGTTATACCGGATATCCTTATTTTTGCTTGGTAGCCTAAGAATTAGTATACACTCTAATTGACGGGAATCCTAAAGATAGATCTATTGGGCCTAACAACCCCATCCAGGGTATGGATGTTTTAGTACTTCGATTTTATACAAATGTGATTCCTGTATGTTGGGGATATTCTATATGCATTTTTGTTAATGTCAATTACCAGGCAACTCATCGTATGAATGATTTTATACACAGATTATGTGTATGGTTTTTGTACACGAGAATTGTGTACTTGTGGTCTATTAAAATTATTGAAAATCATTGTTTATGATAAACCTATGAACTCACCAACCTTTTGGTTGACACTTTTAAGCATGTTTATTCTCGGGTATTAAAAAAATCTTCCGCTGTGCATTTGCTCATTTTAAAGATATTACTTGGAGTCGTTCATGGCATAATTTCAAAAGACGTGCATTCAAAATCATCATCGAGTATCATATTTGAAAATCATCACAGTTGTTATGTTGTAAAATATTATTTATGATAATTGTTTATACATAGAAGTCATCAGTTGTCAAAAACCTTGAATTTATATACGATGTGTCTTTTAAAGGATTGCAATGTTTGTAAAACATATCATATATAGATCAATACCTCGCAATGAGACCAGATGTTCATGCATTCGTCTATAGGGATATGGACGGGTCGTTTCACACACAAGCTTGCGTGGTTAGTTAGACTCATTTTAAACCTCAAAAACTATGAGTAGATAATATATTATTTATTTATTTAACATCGAGATCGAGATCGAAGTTATTGAAACGACCATTAAGAGAGTTCTCATCACCTAATTATATCCGTCTATATGTTAATGATGTTTTATTGAACAACTGTCATATGACAGATTCTGTGTGTAGTCACCTTTGAGAAGCATCTCATGAACAACTGTTATATAACATGCTTAGACAAAATGACTCAAGAGTTCTCCATAACTAATTGCAAAATAAATTACATCATAAAATCCTCGGGTGGTTTAGTAACAATGGTCATTTCTCAACTAGATCTTTCATAAATTATCTCAATGAGCTGAGTGCAGCCACTTTAAACTCGATAGATCCCACCCTGGTCAACTCTTTACTACCCCAAAAGATCGGCATTATTATTTGGCATGCAAAACAAAACAAACTCCCCGTTCGATCCGAACTTGATAAACGTGATATCGACTTGCATTCGACGAGATGTCCGGTTTGTGATGAAGATATTGAAACATTCCAACATACGCTTTCTATCGTGTAAAAAAGCTATTGAAATATGGAATCAAATTCGCAATTGGTGGAGTCTTGATAATATGGACAGAAGATAATTCTTTAACTTCAGCCATGCCATTAATCTTTATTTGCTCACCTTTAACTATTGGTTGCTCCTCATTAACAGGACTAGCATGAGCAGAGTTAACATGACTACCATGAACCGATTTACCATTCATATTCTCCATATTAATCGAGTTCGGATTCGTATTATTTACCTGAACCGGAGGAAAGTCTTTGACATTTAATTCATTATGCTCATCATCAGACCATGAATTAGTAGAATGGACACTTATTTATCCTCTAAATCAGTCTTATCAGCCACATATTGCCCACCTTTAATGCAACTATTAGTCTTATTCTTTTGAAGAACATCATGCACAGAATCCAAATTGGTGGCCATATAATCAGTAGTATTTGCACCCCTAACTTCATCATCATCATCTAATACTGAATGCCCACTACCACCATCATTCTTTTCCAACATGCCATCATATTCATTATCATTATTGTTACTGTTCTTAACCTGATCAATAAACTCATCATTAATCGTTGATATATATTCTTTAAGCAACACATGTTGCGCACTTGTTCTGTCATCCACGTTCAGCTCTTCATCCACCCGCTAATTGCTCAACACCGTACCGGTTTCACGCAGTTTAGATATCGAATCATCACTCGAATCCAACTCATCATCCCCACCGATTGTCCGGCTTCGTAAAACCCTAGGTTGGGTTTTGTTCGTGTTTTTCTTTTTCTTGCCACCTGACGTCTTACCCATCACCCCTAATCGATTTGAACGAACCAATGAAACAGATTAAGCGTGAAAATTGAAGAAAATTGAAGAAAATTGCAGGAAAAAAAATTAATTTTTTATGCCGCAAAGTATCGCCCTTGTTTGACGGAGGAGGCTAGGGTTTCTTACTATAACCAAATCAACAATACAAAAAAACGTTTAAAAATATATTATATTTATATTTATATAAATAATATATAAGAAATATAAAATTATACCTATTATATTTCTTTTTGTATTATTAGTCCATTAAATAAAACGAGTCACTAAAAGATATCAATTATTAGGACAAAATTCACTAAAATAACATGTATTGTGAGAATCGCCTTTCAAAAAAAAAAAAAAAAAAAAATGCATCGTAACAAAGGATTGTACTCCGTACATGATAGACCAAACTTCAAAATCAAACAATCACATTATTATTTTTGATCATTTTATCCATACCCACTAAAACTCCCCCAAATTTTTGTAGTTTTAGTTTTATCAAATTGTCGTTTTAAGTATGCGTTCACACTACAAATTGTCCCTCAAAATTGGCTCAATTTACACAACAGCTCCTCAAGTTTACACTTTTGCAGGGGTAAAATGCGTAAATATATAATTTTCTTTAAATAAAAGAAACTAATTCCACCCGAATTTTTAACGGGCCATATCTTCTCGCTCGGTGCGAGTTAAATTTTTCCGAGACCACCGTTCAACTCGAAAAAACCTGACGAGCATAACGCAACTAACTATACGTGGAACGGACATCGTTAAAAACACTAAATAACGGGCCCTATATTCTTGCTCGGTGCGAGTTAACTTTTTCCTAGACCACCGTTCAACTCGAAATAATTTTACGAACACAACGCGACTAACTATACGCGAAACGGACATCGTTTAAAAAACATTAAATATTTCGGGCTATATTTCATACATAGACATACACGTCCAACAAACAACCCAACCTATTAGATATATTAGGTACCAAACAACATATATTCAAATTCGACTGCGCGTTGAATACAAACGCAGCAACGCGCGGTCGAATTTTTTTTATAGTTTTTTATAAAACATATGTCATTCAATAAAATAAAATCAGATATTATAACCCGTAGATTTTAGTGATTTTCTTTAGGTTTTAGTGATTACTTCTTATTTTATTTGTTGATTATTTGATATGAACGCATTTTTTATTTTAATGATTGTTGATATGTCCAATTTATGAATTGATTTATGTATAGCATCATTTTATATTTTACAAGTTTGTGAGATATAATTTAGTAATACGTATGATATAACCATCGAAGTTTGACTTGAGTGGATGGGTGAGATCTTTTTTTTTTTGAACGGCAAGCTTGCATCAGCGTATCATTTATTTCAACGACACTCATCATTTGCACACACACACGCGTTCGGGAGGAAACCCGAATCGCATGTGACGATCGCTCCAAATCCATATGGACGAACACGTCATTCATTGATTTCATTGCGAGGTATTTGACCTGTATATGATACGTTTTATAAACATTGCATTCTTTTGAAAAGGCACACCATAAATGAATATTAATCAAAGGTTTTCGACATCTGATGATTTCTACATATAAACAATCACCTTATATAATAGTTTACAACAGTACTTCCGTTGACAATGCAGTCTAAATAAGGTACATGGTGATGAACTGGTGAATGCAACATTTTCTTGAAAAATATGCCATGTAAGACTCCATGCACATAGCTTGTCTATCATATAAGCAAACAGCGGAAGACTTCTAGGGAACCTGAGAATAAACATGCTAACAAGTGTCAACACAAAGGTTGGTGAGTTCATAGTTTTAGTGTTTCGCATAATCTGCATATAAAAGTGGATAACAAGATTTCAGTTGTTTCATCCAGAAACGTTTATCAAAATATTCTACGAAATTGAGCACCCTGGTAACTAAACTTAACGTATTTATAATTTGTACCCTTTGTATAATCATCTTAATAATACACGCAAACCAACGTGTACGCTTATCAAATAGCATACGTCCGTTAAAAGGCTAGCGCTCTAGCTCGGACGGGGATATCAAGCCCTATGGATCCATATACAACTATTCGCGCCCACCAGTTCTTATAACCGACAGTTACTAGTTACCAAAGCTAAGGGATTTTCGGTTCAAACTCAGTGTAGAATTTAGTATGTACTTGTGTCCATTGTTTTTTTTTTAAAATAAAGTGCATGTATTCTCAGCCCAAAAATATATTGAGTAAAAGGGATCATATGAAACTCACCTTAGCAGCATATAAAGTCGTTCACCAAAATGTGATCGAAACTCGGATTACCAAATAACCGTAGATCTCAACGTATCAATATTGAGATTCAATATTGTAGGAAAGTACGTACACGCAACGGAGATGATAAACACTAGGTTTGATTCACAAATATACCCCCGAACATTACCCATAACCTCCTTGGCAATAACCCATAATTTTCTTAGCTCTATCCCGCTTGAAAACCATTTTGAAAGTGACACGCTCATGACCTCGTCGTAGTATTTTAAGTGATATAATTAGTAATAATAATAATACTAATAATAATAATAATAATAAAATAAATAATAATAATAATCTTAATAATAATAATAATAATATTAATAATATTAATATAAATAATAAATAATAATAATATTACAGAGGGAGTAATATAGGTGTAAATATAACTCGAGCAGAAACTGGCATTTTATAGGCAATTTTTTGGAATCTGATGCCCATGCGATCGCATGGATTTTATGCCTATTTGCCATGCGATCGCATGGCCGTCAGATCCAGCTCACATATTTTTTGTAATTTTGTTTGTCGACATAATTTAATATAATATATATAATATATTTAATTTAAATAATTAATTATATATTATATTAAATTCATGTGCATAGTTGACTTGTAATTTTCGTTCCGATGACTCGTACGTTGTCACTCGACTTATGTCCCGGTTCCGGTTTCTCGAACGCATTTTTGTACGCTTAGAAAACTCGCAATTTACGTTTTGTGACTCGTACCTTTGTCAAAATATAGTCTTAAATTATCAATAAACTATATCATTCAAAGTGTATCTTAAACTTTCGAGTGTTTTGGTCATTTACTTCTATAAATCATTGTCTTGCTATTTGTTAATATATATATATATAATAACAAATCATTTTATGACCAAGTTAATATATATTTTCAACATTCATAAACACGTTTTAAATATACGTCGCAAGTTATTCATATAATTAATATTCCAACTTATCATATATATTCAAATAAATATTTAAACCAATAAGTTTAATGTACTTTATCAAACAATTAATACATTGCTACGTTTTCAAGTTATAGTATATATATATATATATATATATATATATATATACATATAATTGTTTGCGAATCGTCAAGAATAACCGAAAGGTATTTGAATATATGAAAGTAGTTCAAAAATTTTGAGATTCAGTTTTACAGACTTTGCTTATCGTGTCGGAAATGTTAATCATACAAAGATTAAGTTTAAATTTGGTCAGAAATTTCCGGGTCATCACAGTACCTACCCGTTAAAGAAATTTCGTCCCGAAATTTGAGTGAGGTCGTCATGACTAACAATAAAAATGTTTTCATGACGTATATGTGTTGATAAATAGAGTTTTATCACCGTTGAATAATATGGATAAAACAATCCGATTATTTGAAGCGTATGAGAGAAGTTATCATAAAAGAGTGAAATGAAGAATAGAGATTCGTCTTAACTCTTGACGTATTAACGATTGATTTATGTAATTTAAGGAAAATAAAATCTTCATAATCTAAATAAGATTTGATTCTTCGAAAATTAAGGAGATTAAGATCTTCTTTAATTAAATGCGTAATCTGCCTAGATTGCTATGTCTGATATTTTACTATAAATTGACCTCTTCCGTTTCATTTATTTTCACCACTCCTATAAGCTTCTTCCTTATTTCATACTTCCTAATAGATTTTGAAAATGCTTAATCCAGTTCTGGTTCTTGATATTTTCTTGGCTATCGTATCCTTCATTCTTCTTTTTCATCTGCCACCAGAGGAGGTTATTTTCTTCTACTATTACCTTGGGGTTATAGTGTTTTTCATTATCCCGTGTCTTTATATTGCTATACGCATTGATATACATGGTTTGTAAATTCGGGGTTGTTTTCGGGCTTTATATTTTCCATTATATTTCGGAGCTTCATGCTTTTGTTTTCTCTTCCCGACTTTAAGTTAAGCGAATAATGGTCCAGAATTCGTAGGTATAAATTTTGGAATGAACATAATTAATGTTCTAAGAAAGAAATGGTAATGGCACAATCTGACTTTTCAAATTACCAGAATACCTCGAAAAAGACCGAATCATTAAGAAAATATTTTCTTGATATTTTTAGAGATTATATAGAATGAAAGAGTTATGTAACATGGTTCATGATGAGGGTATGATCTATGAACCTTTATCACGTTCCATTAGAAACTCAGCATGACTTACTGTAATATAATCACGTTGATCAAGTGTCATTATATTATACTAACTCATGCTTCAATTCCCAACACTACTTCAAAAACATCCATTTTTCGAAATTTTCAGAAATTAGAAACTAAAATAGTTTCTTTTATGATGTAACACAGATAGCGTGAAGAGATAAATGATTTCAGATAAGAATAGTTATGAAAATATCTTCAGAAATATGGAGGATATTTATAATGGAAGATACGATGATATCTTAGAATTTTTAATATCGGAGGATGATGCGGAAAATCTGTCTGTGAAGGTTTAGAATAAGAAGTAAGATTCTTACTAATGGTTTCAGCAGACACTTAATCATTTGGATTCTTTGAAGGTAGATTTCGTCCTTGTGATTTGTCTACAGCTTCCTTCATACTTTGCTCAACCCGTTTTCCAGTTTCAAATATTCTCTTTTTCTGTGCTTTTCTAACACACTACTCTTTATCATCAAACTTTCGACTGTTAAAGTCGTTTATAGTTTTTGCTGATTCATCAGCATTTTTCCAAAATTCGTAGAACTAGTTTCGTAGTTTGGGGTGTTTTTCAGAAACTTCACATTCGAAGTATGTAAGTCTAGAAAATAGACATTATATGTATATATATAACTGTTGGCGTAGAATTGCTGCGAAATTCAAAATACTGGTTGCTAATTCCCAGTAGTTGGTATGGCAATTATTGTTACAAGATGTGGATGAGTACATGATAGGGTTTTAATGAGTATAATGATTTTTCAGAAGGTCAAGGATTAATGAAGTTGTTAGTAAATTTACTGCTAATGTGGTGGAACATAAAAGGTTCCCCGGTAATAAAAACGTATATGTCAAGGTTACAATAAGGTTAATCTGAAAAGTCGAAGTTGACTGGTTGAAAGTGTGATAAAACTGGATACTTTGAAAAGGATGGCAAGATTATTTTCAGTAATAACAATGCTAAAGGATCTTTCACATTTTTAAAGTCAAAGTATAGCTTTGAAAGATGTAGAGATCTAAGAATGATGTCACCCGTTAAACCTTGACTTGGATTCTGATCCGTCAATATCAGAATATGTTATTGAATTTGTATGAAAACGATTGTATATCGCTATGAGCATAGTTAATAATTTTTGAATCAAAGTTGAAGAATGTACAGTATAACATATTAATTGTGAACTTATATATTTTTCGGGAATTACCTACCCGTTAAAGATTTCACAAGTAATATTTTGTAAAAAAGAATTTTCATTACAGTCTTTATGAAAATATATGTATGTATATTTCTTCAGATGTAATACGGATTTAATGAGTTAATATCATATTAAGCTCATTTGATTTTCGGCTTGACTTTGAAATGATTAATCTCTAAAACATTAAAGATTACATAATCTTTGCGGAGTTTTTCACTAATGAAATAAATACTTCATTATTTATTCTTATTGATATTCCTCGGTGAAGGATGTTGGTGCTCGTGGAATTTTTGTGAACCTTACAAGGCATAGATGATGTTTTCTGGAAATTTCGAGTATATCGAAATTGAAAATGGAAAATCAATTATGTAATTTATTAATACACTTGGTTTATTATGAAATGGAATTCATTGGGTTGAAACAGAGATTGTAGTTAACAATGGTTAAGTTGTTAAGGAAGGATGTACATCATTGCATATTAGTAATATGAACTAATCGAGTAGTTCCTACCAGTTAAGATTCACACGTAATAGCTAAGTACGAAAAGATTTATTTTGATTTCAAAATTCATATATATTAAATATACATAAAATTTCTTCAGAGGAAATGAGTTAATACTTCATCGGTTATTGTTGCTGGTATTTCTTGGTAACTACGGTGCGTATGACATTGATGCTTGTGGAACAGATTGTGAAGTTGAGGTTTGCGATGCGGATGTTGTTGGTGGTGGTAATGGTACTGTTGGTGTTGTTGTTGGTGGTACTGTTGATGCCGGTGATGCTGCTGGTGTTTGTAACCTTTGCACCATATTCTCCAAAGCCACTACCCGAGCACGAAGCTCGTTGACTTCTTCTACTACACCGGGATGATTGGCGGTTCGGACGCGTGGATGAATAAGATCCAGAATTTGAGATAGTATATTATCATGACTAGATACTCTTGAAATGAGAGAGAAAATGGTATTACGAACAGGTTCGCCGGTAAGTGCTTCAGGTTCTTCGCCAAGAGGGCAATGTGGTGGATGGAAGGGATCGCCTTCTTCTTGTCTCCAATAATTAAGTAGGCTACGAACCCATCCCCAATTCATCCAGAATAGATGATGGCTAATTGGTTGATCCATTCCAGTTACACTTTCTTCAGAGTTCAGGAGAATATCCATATCAGAATAGCTGTCGGAATTTAAGGAATTTGAACTAGATACGGGATCCATCTTGTATAATTAGATAGATGATCTTTGATATGAAATAGATTATAGAATTTAGTTTGGTATTCTTCAATACATAATTTACATATGTATATATAATACCAAATTCCATAAATCACGGAGAAATTTTCGGAAGATGTCAGGAAAAGTTTACAGTAACAGATCACCTAAGATATGAATTTTTGTCTATACACTATTTATGCAATCAATGCAGTAAAACGTGTCTAGACTTAAGAATGATAAGCATGTAATTTTCGACAAAAATGATAAGCAAAACTTTTAACATGCAGACACGGTCGAAGTCCAGACTTACTAATGCATCTTAACAACTATCAGTTAGACACATTCATGCAAGACCTGGTTCGCTAGGACCATCGCTCTGATACCAACTGTGACGATCGCTCCAAATCCATATGGACGAACACGTCATTCATTGATTTCATTGCGAGGTATTTGACCTGTATATGATACGTTTTATAAACATTGCATTCTTTTGAAAAGGCACACCATAAATGAATATTAATCAAAGGTTTTCGACATCTGATGATTTCTACATATAAACAATCACCTTATATAATAGTTTACAACAGTACTTCCGTTGACAATGCAGTCTAAATAAGGTACATGGTGATGAATTGGTGAATGCAACATTTTCTTGAAAAATATGCCATGTAAGACTCCATGCACATAGCTTGTCTATCATATAAGCAAACAGCGGAAGACTTCTAGGGAACCTGAGAATAAACATGCTAACAAGTGTCAACACAAAGGTTGGTGAGTTCATAGTTTTAGTGTTTCGCATAATCTGCATATAAAAGTGGATAACAAGATTTCAGTTGTTTCATCCAGAAACGTTTATCAAAATATTCTACGAAATTGAGCACCCTGGTAACTAAACTTAACGTATTTATAATTTGTACCCTTTGTATAATCATCTTAATAATACACGCAAACCAACGTGTACGCTTATCAAATAGCATACGTCCGTTAAAAGGCTAGCGCTCTAGCTCGGACGGGGATATCAAGCCCTATGGATCCATATACAACTATTCACGCCCACCAGTTCTTATAACCGACAGTTACTTTTTACCAAAGCTAAGGGATTTTCGGTTCAAACTCAGTGTAGAATTTAGTATGTACTTGTGTCCATTGTTTTTTTAAAAATAAAGTGCATGTATTCTCAGCCCAAAAATATATTGAGTAAAAGGGATCATATGAAACTCACCTTAGCAGCATATAAAGTCGTTCACCAAAATGTGATCGAAACTCGGATTACCAAATAACCGTAGATCTCAACGTATCAATATTGAGATTCAATATTGTAGGAAAGTACGTAGACGCAACGGAGATGATAAACACTAGGTTTGATTCACAAATATACCCCCGAACATTACCCATAACCTCCTTGGCAATAACTCATAATTTTCTTAGCTCTATCCCGCTTGAAAACCATTTTGAAAGTGACACGCTCATGACCTCGTCGTAGTATTTTAAGTGATATAATTAGTAATAATAATAATACTAATAATAATAATAAAATAAATAATAATAATAATCTTAATAATAATAATAATATTATTAATAATATTAATATAAATAATAAATAATAATAATATTACAGAGGGAGTAATATAGGTGTAAATATAACTCGAGCAGAAACTGGCATTTTATAGGCAACTTTTTGGAATCTGATGCCCATGCGATCGCATGGGTTTTATGCCTATTTGCCATGCGATCGCATGGCCGTCAGATCCAGCTCACATATTTTTTGTAATTTTGTTTGTCGACATAATTTAATATAATATATATAATATATTTAATTTAAATAATTAATTATATATTATATTAAATTCATGTGCATAGTTGACTTGTAATTTTCGTTCCGATGACTCGTACGTTGTCACTCGACTTATGTCCCGGTTCCGGTTTCTCGAACGCATTTTTGTACGCTTAGAAAACTCGCAATTTACGTTTTGTGACTCGTACCTTTGTCAAAATATAGTCTTAAATTATCAATAAACTATATCATTCAAAGTGTATCTTAAACTTTCGAGTGTTTTGGTCATTTACTTCTATAAATCATTGTCTTGCTATTTGTTAATATATATATATAATAACAAATCATTTTATGACCAAGTTAATATATATTTTCAACATTCATAAACACGTTTTAAATATACGTCGCAAGTTATTCATATAATTAATATTCCAACTTATCATATATATTCAAATAAATATTTAAACCAATAAGTTTAATGTACTTTATCAAACAATTAATACATTGCTACGTTTTCAAGTTATAGTATATATATATATATATATATATATATATATATATATATATATATATATATATATACATATAATTGTTTGCGAATCGTCAAGAATAACCGAAAGGTATTTGAATATATGAAAGTAGTTCAAAAATTTTGAGATTCAGTTTTACAGACTTTGCTTATCGTGTCGGAAATGTTAATCATACAAAGATTAAGTTTAAATTTGGTCAGAAATTTCCGGGTCATCACATAGCATTACAGGAACCCGATCCTTTAACTATCCCGAGGGGCAGGCGGACCGGGTTTTGAATCCTGAATGGATCCGGGAGAAAACCCCCTTGGGGTCAATCTGGATATCCATATTTCAGGCAGATTAATTAATAGGATGGGCAGAGCGAGGCTCGAACCCATGACCTAACCCCCAGCCCCAACACACAAGGTGAGGGGATGCGGTTGAAGCAATGCTTCGTTGGCGGATGGGTGAGATCTAATTTAGGCACTGCCAACTCAGGTTCGATTTTCACTTCAAGGAGGGAGTTTTCAAACTTTGATGGTACTGCCAACATCATGCGATTTGAGAAGGTCTCCGGGGGTTTCCCAACCTTCTATGTAACTGCCAACATCATCGCGAATTGAGTTTTTCCTAACCCGTGTGTGAGTGACAAATGAGAGTATTCGATGTCGACATCCTAAAAGAAAAATTTAGTATACATATAAAAAAGACAAGTATTGGATTGAACAACTACATTACAAAAACTAAAATCATAAATTATTTTTATTATTAACCCATCAAATATAAACAACAAAATTAACGATATAACAAACCTTCAACTACAGTTAGGAAAATGCAAAATAAGAACGGCAGATATAAATTTCAACTAACACAAATACTACCTAAAAGAACCTGCAATAAGAAAAAATAAAAAACATGTAAACATAAAACAAACACAAATTAAATACTAAACCCCAAAGCATGTACAATTGCCCAAATCAACCAAAATTCAACACACCAAATGGAATGCATATGAACCGTCGTTTAAAAAGATATATTTTAAATACCTTTCAAATCCCCAAAGTTTTACCCTTTATTATTAGGGTTATAATGATAATAACAATAACAATAATGATAATGATAATGAAGTAATATAGACCAACAACAAAAATATAAATAAATAATTTATGACCTAACCTGAAAGGACCCGTCCTAATCCATCTGGACGAATACATTACATTTGATTACATCGTGAGGTACTTGACCTCTATATGATACATTTTTACAAACATTGCATTCGTTTTTAAAAGACAACTTTCACTACATCGAAAGTTGACGACATGCATACCATTTCATAATATACCCAACTATAATTGACTTAATAATAATCTTGATGAACTCAACGACTCGAATGCAACGTCTTTTGAAATATGTCATGAATGACTTCAAGTAATATCTCTAAAATGAGCAAATGCATAGCGGAAGATTTCTTTCATACCTGAGAATAAATATGCTTAAAAGTGTCAACCAAAAGGTTGGTGAGTTCATTAGTTTATCATAATCATTCATTTCCATCTTTTTAATAGACCACAAGAATTTCATTTCCATTTCTCATAAATATACGTCCCATGCATAGAGACAAAAATCATTCATATGGATTGAACACCTGGTAACCGACATTAACAAGATGCATATAAGAATATCCCCTATCATTCCGGGAAATTCTTCGGACATGATAAAAACGAATTCGAAGTACTAAAGCATCCGGTACTTTGGATGGGGTTCGTTAGGCCCGATAGATCTATCTTTAGGATTCGCGTCAATTAGGAGTGCACTAATTCTCAAAATTAGTGATGTTCCCTAATTCTTAGGCTGCCAAGCAAAAAGGGGCATATTCGGCTTCGATCATTCAACCATATAATGTAGTTTCGATTACTTATGTCTATTTCATAAAATATTTATAAAAATTGCGCATGTATTCTCAGCCCAAAAATATAAAGGGTAAAAAGGCAAATAAAACTCACCATACTGTATTTCGTAGTAAAAATACATATAACATCATTGAACAAGTGCAAGGTTGGCCTCGGATTCACGAACCTATATCAGTTATATATATTAAAACATATAATGAACATCTAATAATTCCATCTATTATTTATATAAATTATTTATATATTTAGTGTTGTAGTTTATATATAATTTGTACTAAATTCTAATATATTTTATATCTTAAAGTACATGTTATATATGTATATTTTGTATATGTATCTTAAGTAATTATTATAGTTATATTAGTATCTATATATATTTAGTATTATATTAAAATACCTAATTTGTTAAATGTAGTATTTATATAATGTTAATATGTTTTTCATATAGTTTTGTGGAATCTCAATATAATTATAGTGTATATAATAAGTGTGTGTTTTTATGTACAAGATATTTATTTGTTAAAAAAAATGATAGTTTTGGTTTTAATGTTTTTTTTCTAGTGATAATAATAATAACTTTATTAATAATGATAATATTAATAATAACTAGCAAGATTTTGACCGCGCGTTGCGGCGTTCGGGGTTTTTTCTCTTTGGGGTTGATCAATGCTAGATATGTTGACAGTTACATATATATGTACATATTATAAAGTAGCAGTAGAGATGTTGTGTTACAGGTGTGACTTGTTACAACTTGTAGCTACATATAGCTAACTGCAAAAGCTACTTAAGTGCTTATTTAGATATGGTTATACTACAACTTGCAGATTATCTTACTAATTTTCATACAATTAGATATTGGAATTTATTCCTTTTTTTTCTTTTTTGGGCTTTTCTCTGCTTCTTGAAATATTGGTCTTTTTATGAAGGTGTTTCGTTGGTGTTCAGTTTGTTTGTTTGGAGTAGGTAGTACAGGTGTGTTAGTGGTCAGGTTTTGTTCTTTTTCAGGTTGTGTGGATGTTGATGGGGTGTTATTTGGGATTGATGTTTCGACGGGTATTATGCGGTGGAGGATAAACTCTGGGAATCCGTAATTGTTGTTGCTGAATTTGAATTGTAATTTGTGTTTTGTTCCTTGTAGTTGACTGATTTGGGGAGGTATTTCTCGTTTGTTGTCGTGACCCATTGTTGTTACCAGCGTTTTACAGTCAGTTCCAACTAACTCGTTTGCAGCGTCCGAGAAGAAGGTGAATATGGCTGTTCCAGATTCGTCAGAGACTGTTGCTTTGAAGCAGTAGCTGTTATGTTAAAAATTAATTAGTTTGTAGGATTGTTAGTGATGTATATGTCGACAGAATTTTTTATATATTCTTGTTATTTACCTGATGATATATTTGCCTTTTGTATCGTGTTTTCTGCAGTATAGGTCTGGTAGGTTTCCTCTGAGTACTTTTCGACATGTTGGGCAGGCGTAATAAAACTAATCTTTGTTTCTCAAGATGTAGCCGATTGTTCCTTCGCAGGTGTAGATTCTTCCCTGTTAATGTCGATGTTAGTTTTGTTATTTGTTTTTGTTTTTAGTGTTTTTTTGGTTTGTGGTTTTACCTGTTGCGTGATAGGATCATACTCCATTAATTCAGCAAGCGTTGGTTGTTGTTCCTCTTGATTTTCATCGTGTAATTTGTCAGCTATCAGTAGGGGTTTTCTTTCAACTTTTTCTCTGTAACTGTTAGAAAAATTGTTGGTGAATAGTATTGTTGTAGCTTGTAATAATGTTGTTGTTTGTGAAAATAACTTACAGGTTTATTGATTGGTGGAATTCAGCGATATCTGGGTTGAAAAAGTAATGGGTTCCTGATGTTGTTGATAGTTGGAGCTTCCCAGTATCTGTAATATTGTGTTGTGTAAATGAGGTAAGTTGTAAGTTGGATATGAGTCGTTAAAAGGATGTAAGAAATGGTATGTGATGTTTGTGTTGAGTTGAACTTACATATGTTATCGTTGACCCAGCATGCTGTCACTGCGATGATGACTGGTGGTGGCAGGTTGTTGAACGTTTCCATGTCAAAATTTATGGCCATTTTGCTCCATACTGTTAATTGTATTGGCATTTCACTGTTTGGATTTTTTGTGTAGAAATATGTTAGATTTTGGTTTAAATGTAAGCAGTAAATTGATGGTTGGTATTAAGGTTTCTTACTTGATATCTATAATGTCTATTATTCGGCGGTGCAATATTTCTTGGCGTGGTCCTCTTCCTATGATTTCTTCGATATCCCCAATTTTTTGTATGCAGCCAATATAATCTATATATTTTTGTAGATGTTGGAAAGAGCATATTACATTGAGAGACGAATATTATATAGTTCTTAGTAATTTGTATTGAGGTTGTACCTGTTACTGTTGAGTCTTGTAGTCGGCTAAAGTCAGTGAATTCAAAATGTTCTGTTGGGAAGTGAAACAACCCCAAACCGTTTAACCAAAAACGGAGTACTTTTTTTTTTTTTTTTTTGTTAGGTCCCAATATCACCCAAGTATACAAACCATTTCGAAATAGTTATCCATATACAATTTATCATAATAACACGTTAAACATTTTATCTCGACTCTTGGTTTACAATGACACCATACATCCTTACGAGAATGTATTTCACATACAAGGTTTGACTCGACACAACCAAACGATGCGACCTCGAAACATTTATACAACACCACGGTTAAGACACAATAGCCCAACCCGATACCAAGAGCATAATCCCGAGGATCTACAAAATCCCCAATCCACATCCATATCCGAAAGCTACCCCATAGAGCCCAAGCGCTACTACGCAACTAGTCTATCAACTAGCTAGCTTCACAATCACAATACCTGTAAAAAGGTAAACAACGAGAGGGGTAAGCTAACGCTTAGTGAATGCAATAATTATACATATACATATATAATCTACTTACTTGCAAACACTTACACAATACCGCATACAAGCTAGCAATTCGACAGCCATGCAAACATCATGCATAAACTACTATCCACAATTCACAAGAAGCTAGCAACAACAATAGCATATAGTTCACAATTTAATATGCTAAATACAAATTCACTCAACCATGGTTAACCAATCGTACAAGGGAACGGTACTTGAAAGACCATCGGAGTTCATAACATCCATTAGTGTTACTTAAACACCGCGTAATCACTAATCCCCCGGGTGATGTCTTGAACACCGCGACTAACTCACCCCCATGACAATGTGGCGTCTTGAACACCGCGACGATTCCACATGTCAATCAAAACAATGAGTGGTGTCTTGAACACCGCGACAATTCCACTCCCATGACCATGTGATGTCTTGAACACCGCGACAATACCACATGTCAATCAAACAATGAGTAGTGTCTTGAGCACCGCGACAATGCTACTCGTTACTTAGAATGTGGTGTCTTGAACACCGTGACAATTCCACATTCATATCACACAAATAAATACATTATATACGTACACGCATAATTATTCCACTCACCTCGAGATGCATGCACAAGTCATGTATGTAAAGTCGCCACCAAACGCAACCGAGCAAGCTTTTACCTATAATATACATATAGGTATTCACACAATCAACACACATTCCCTTCAAGAGAATTTGACGCAAACACCCTTAACCAAGGGTTTATACCTACCTCCACAATCCACCCATTTAGACACATAAGTGCAAAATACACCTTTTTATACATTTAATGACACCCGAAGGTCCAAAACTAACGAGACTAGTTCCCGCATTCCCGAAATACCCAAATACATCAACTTTAGCCATTAAATGCATACTATCTCGTATATTGCCCAAAAACCCGTTTCATGGTTGACCAAGTTTGACTTTATGGTTAAAATACCAATTTCAACCCGAAATCATTTCTCACGTTCACTTTCATTCAAAAATGCCATTTAACACTTAACAAAAAGTGTTTAACATCCATTTAATTCAATTTAGTGTCATTACCAAATTTGACCCAATCAAAGTCGACCCATTTTGACCTAAGTCTCAAAAACGCCCAAAATCACTAACGACTAGTGATTATATTACCAAAACACCAAATAACACCTAAAACAAGTATTTACATACTTAATTCACCAAAACTTGACTCAAAACCCATTTTGACACATAAACCCTAATTTTGACCCATTACAAAATTAGTCAACTCAAATACACCCAAAAGGGTTCCAACACTTCCAAAATCACTAAACTAAGTGATTACACCCTAAACCAAGGCCTAATCATGGCCAAAACATCAATCAACCCAAAACCCGCCATGTATCAAAAATAACTAGTTTCCATAAACCCACTTCATCATCTAAATGGGTTTTACAACTAAAAATCTAAAAACCCTAACTTGAATATTAAATCATAAAGATGAATTTCGGAGTTAGAACATACCATTACTACCACAACGTAGCCGTGAACGAGGAGAACAACTTTAACTCTTGTGACCCGACCCAAAACACTCTTCTTCTTCCCCGATTTGAGCTTTCTCTCTCTAAACCCTTTACTCTCTCTCTAGGGTTTGGTGTGTGAGTGGGAGGGAAGGAGAATGAAGAGAATGAGGTTTGGATAAGATTGGGATCAGTTTTATGGCCAAAAACCCGTCCATATGTGAAATACCAACTTTGCCCTTCATTTAACTCATTAAAAGGCTGAACAGCACCAGATCGTGCCTATTGTCGCGCCGCGGAGCAATTTGTCGCGCCGTGGCCCAAAGGGTGATTTTAGAACATGTTTTTCAAGCTTTCTGACCTTCAACATAGGCATTTGTCGCGCCGCGGAGCAATTTGTCGCGCCGTGACAATTGCCTGTTTCATCCGAACTTCAGCAAACTTGTTTTGGCCATAACTTTTTGACCGTAACTCCGTTTTCGATGAATCAAATATCGTTGGAAACGTAATAAGATTTCCTTTCTAATGGTAAGGTTTTGAAATGTCAACTCAAACTTTATTTGGGATCGAAAAGGTACGTACACATCATGTAACTCAAACAACGTCCAGTTTTCTTCGACATTCGAACAAGCAACACGTGTACGCTTGGTACACTTCATGCACTCATCGTACAATCATCTTTATACTATTATACAACCAAGTATGAACATTCTAAAGATCAATCAAGTACCTCAGACATGTATGAAGAAAAACGGGATGTTACAGGAAGCCTTTGGAAGGTATATCCTGTGATGTTAATTGTTCACCGATTGATATGCATGTAGTGTTTGATATGCTCTGTCGTATTGGTTGACTGGTTCACATATGAAGTTTGACAGTCGATATGCTGAGTTAAGTTGCAAGAGGTTTGTGAAGTATCGTTTTTGGCTGTAATCTGCTACTGCCTGGATGGCGTTTCCCTGCTCAATTCATAAAATTACAGGATATTAAGTTTCATATTTATAAAAAAACTTAGGGTAGGCATATTGAATTATGTAATTATGAATATTTAGCATATTTTTTTTAGAAAGTATTTTGTAGTTGCATATATTTTAATCCTAATTTTATGTACATAATTTCAATATATAATTTGGTTTTGTAATTATGTGACACTATGTATAGTTACCTGTGCATCTATTAAAAGGATGCAAAATCCAACGGGTTTCGAGTTCTTTCCTCTCTTCATTACCCAATGCCTGTAAGCTAGAACTTCAATCATCTTTAGCCGGTCACCTGGACGCAAGGAGGAGATTGGTACCAGTTCAAATTGTTGTTCCATGCTGCAATGATTGTTAGAAAGAGAATATCTTAGTAAAATATATATAAAAATATATAAAGATGCATAATACCTGTTAATTTAAAATGCTTTTCAAAAAATCTTTATAGACTATATTTTTGGTGACGTTGGGGTCTCTTTTTTTGTCTTTTTTATGAGAATTTTTAAACCATGGGGAGTTGTTGCTCTTGACAGAGCTACATATAATTGACCATGACTAAAAACGGGTTTTGGAAGATAGATTCCGATTTTGTTTAGTGATTGGCCTTGACTTTTGTTAATCGTCATCGCGTAAGATATTTTGACGGGATGTTGGACTCTTTTAAACATATATGGAAGGACGTTATCTTTGTGAAACAAATTAATTCTTGGGAGGTAAACTTTTTGCCCAACTTTGGTTCCTGTGATGATTTCGGCTTTTATATGCCGTGTTAATAGTTGTGTTGTTATCATCCGTGTTCCGTTGCATAAACCGCCAGCTATATTTAGATTTCGTAATAACATTATTGGAACGCCAACTTTGAGCGTGAGCACGTGCGGAGGGAGGCTGGGGAAATTTTGTGAGTTGAGATACTCTGCAGGGTATAGTAATTATGCCTGGCCTCTGTCATTGTTATAAGGGATGGCAGAATCAAAACTTGTGTAAGTTCTTTCTGCTCTTTCGATCTTTTGAATAATTGCTTCATTAATTAGATCAGCGGTTTCATTTTTTGGACACACGATAGCTTGCTGTTGCAGTTGTAATGCATTTGGTTGTCGTAACAGATCGTCGTTGTATATGAATGATATAAGATTCGATAGACCATTTTCATCGTTGTTGATGTAGTATTTGTATGGTATTTTGACCCATGATACATTCTGAGGATCGCTATCATCTGGATCGCCAATATTCCCATCTCCAATTTGTAGTAACCATTCTGCAAATGATTTGATGTTTTGTTTCTCCATGTCTGTAAGGTTTGGTTGTAACAATCGCATATTCTCTTCTAGTGTAATATATGAAAATGCTTCCATAAAGGTGAATAAACAATGGAACCATTTAAAATATCGAGTTTGCTGCATCTTTTCTTGACCGGTAGAGTTTGACGAAAATCTCCACCTAAAATAAAACTAAGACCTCCAAAAGGAATATCCGAAGCATCGAAAATATCTCTTAATGTTCTGTCGAGTGTTTCTATGCATTTGCGATCATTCATTGGTACCTCGTCCCAAATAATGAGCTCCGTTTTCGTCAAGAGTGATGCCATTTGTGTTTTCTTCTTTATATAACAAACACTTTCATCAGTTAAATCTAGTGGTATTCTAAACCTTGAATGCGCTGTTTGCCCTGATGGTAATAGTAATGATGCAATACCAGAAGAAGCTACAGCTAAAACGATTTTCCCTTCAGCTCTTAATGATGTTGTAAGTGCTTTCAAAAGAAAAGTTTTTCATGTTCCTCCATGGCCGTATACAAATATTAGCTCTTGTTTTCGATTAATATTCGCATTGATAACCATATCATAAACCATCTTCTGTTTCTGATTCAGTTTGCTTAACAATATTGATCTTTCAACTATTAATGCATCACGATCATAATTTTTCTCTTGCATAATAAGCCTGTTTTGAAGATCTTCTAGTAAATGTTGAGGAATTGATGGTAAGCCAAAATCAGAAACATTTCTAGAATACTCATTTAGCAATATTTGGAGCTCATAAAGTATATACCCTTGTAACTCTTCTGAATTTATTATTATATTTGACATGTTCAGTGAATCAGCTGCACGAAGAGGTATGTCATCTTACATTAATTTCCATGTTTGTGTCCAAAGTTTTAGTGGGTCAGCTACATCACAATACATCAATATGTGGCAAAAGAGAGTACGTAGTTCTTTTGATGTCGCTGTTGCACCTGCTTCTTCCATAGCTGTTAACCATTCTCTGTCATCACCTAAAAGACCAAATGCTAAACACGCTTCGCGATACGTACAATAAGTACGGCCCCTTACCGTCATCAGATCCTTAAAAGAGGTACTACCTTTTTGATGACATAACAACATTCTTAAGTAAAAACTTCACCAAATGCAGGATGCATATACGACAGCCGACCAATTGATTGTTTGTTAAGATTAAATCTTCGTTTCCATCATTTCTCGTTTTCAACCCATACATATTCAAAAGGAAAGTCGAGGTATGTTAGATTCCTCCCGTCAGCAGAATCTCTGTTATAAATGAGCCACTCGGTAAGAGTTGTTTTTTTGCTTGCGGGATTTCGCACTACTGATTGCAGTCGTTGATTAGAACGAAATGTCACTAATTGCATGTCTTCTAAGTGAACAGAAATAATTTGGACTGCTGGTTATCTGTAATGTATCAGGAAATTGTAGATTCTCCAAGCAGCTTCGTGAGGACAAATGAATCGAGCATCAACAAAGTTCTATATTTCATCGATATTTGAAGAGCGTTCTGCATTTGTTGATGACGATGAGCCTAGTGGTTTCGGAATACGTGCTGCTATTCGGTCAGATCCTTTCGATATATATTTAAACAAATACTTTATTAACATGGTCCATCCACACCATTCAACGTTGATATGTGTGTGGAATTTGAGACATAGTGTACGATTATATGGAACAACGTATCCATTATCTAGATTGCATATTCCTGCATAGAAAAACAAATACGTAAGATGTTATTGACTACTATCTATAATTGATTCTACTAAATAAAATTAATGTTATGAATTTCCAACTAAAAGCTACTTGAAAAGAAAAAGTGCAAGAAGCTGGTTAGAAAGCAAGCTACAATCATGATCAACTAATTTGTTTTTTTTAGTATGTTTTTTTGTATTTTGTGAAATTCACAGTAAAAACTTCCTTTTGTCAATTTAGGTGTTCATATAAAGAACTGTCGTTCTTCAAATTATAAACAAAAAAGAAAGGAGAACATCATAAAGATTTTAATGTAAAATTCAACATACTGTTTTATCTATAATTATAAACTTAGTAAAACATAAATATATATTATTTCATAGAATAAAATAATCTAAAATTTGTAACTTAGAGTATACCTTTATCAACTGAAATTCCTGAGTTTCGTCTCCGGTAATGAACAAATCCATCTTTGTCAAAATATGTTACTTCGTTGAAAACTTTTGGGAACCTCTTTAAGCAAATATTGTCCTTGTTAAAAATACCAGATGGGCTGATTTCTAAATCTTGCATGCAAGGTGCATCTCTATTCACTAACCCACATGGTCCGTGCATCATCATTTCTGATACGACCTTGAAACCTTTTGGATCCGTTGTTGGATCTGGTAATTCAGCAGATATATAGCGATCAACATCACATGCTTCAAAAGAATTTGAAAGAGAGTGAATCCATATCAGTGTATGACAGTGTGGTAGACCTCTGATGATGTAGCGGAGGGGTACGTGATAGTACTATATTTTACTACGAAATACGTTACAAATTACACAAGTTTTAATTATTTATTTACAAATGGGATATACCTAAACCTTGCTACAACACTATAGGCAGTGTACCTAATCGTAGAGTAGTATAGTTTTTAGTAAGTCCGGTTCGTTCCACAGGGAGCGGGCTTATTGCACACTATATTTTTAAACAACTATATTTGTACAAAATATATATAATTATATATAATAATATATAAAAGGGGGTTTACCGTTTAATGACCGGTTTGTCGATTTATATTTTAAGCGAAGCGTATAGTAAATGACGATATTTAAATAACAATATAAATTAAATAACAATAATTAAAATGACAATAAATAAAAATACGAGGAAAAATGAAATAAAATATATTATGCTTATTTAAACTTCCGTAATCATGATGTTTGACGTGTTGATTTTAGTTTTATGCCCATGGGTTAATTGTCCTTTGTCCTGGATTATTTAATATGTCCGTCTGGTTTTTGTCCATAACAGTCCATCAGTCATAAATATAAAGTGCGAGTGTCCTCGTCAAATTATTATTATACCCGAAGTTAAATATTCCAACTAATTGGGGATTCGAATTGTAACAAGGTTTTAATACTTTGTTTCATGAATACACCAGGTTATCGACTGCGTGTAAACCAAGGTTTTACTACTTTGTTAACAATTACACCAATTACCCTTGAATGTAATTTCACCCCTGTTTTAATTATTCTAGTGGCTATTAATCCATTCCCGTGTCCGGTTAAATGAACGATTATTCGTACATATAAATACCCCGCCCATCGTGTCCGATCGAGTGTATATGGTAATTTATAGGGACGCCCAATTGTAAATCTTTATATTAACATTAACAAACTATCATTTAGTTAAACAAATATAAAGCCCATTAATAGCCCATAGTCTAATTTCCACAAGTGTCGTTCTTTTGTCCAAACCCCAATTATGGTACAAAACCCAATTACCCAATTTTAGTAATTAGCCCAACATCATGATTACTTCGTTTTAAATAAGCATAATAATAACTTAGTTACGAGACATTAATTTAAAAAGGAGAACATAGCTTACATTGATTATTTATCGCGTAGTGTTACACGGACAGAGCTTCGACTTTAAAAACCCGTAAAAATAACTTTTACATAACCCAAACTAATCTAATATAACACTAATCTATACTATATATACATATATATATTTATTTATATTATACTAGGGAGTATTATTATTATTATTTATTTTTTTTTTATATATTTTACATGCAGAACTCGAGAGCTTTTATAGCCAGAACTGAAATTCACTGCTCCGCGAGTCGCGGCCATTTTGGCCTTCCAGCTCCGCAAGTCGCGGAGGTTCCAAAACCAGCCCACAAGTTCAAGATCCAAGGCTGCCGACGGTTTTTATTTAAATATATATAATATATAAATAATTTTTATAATTATTTATATATTATATTATATTTATATACATAGTAGACTCGTAATTTTTTTTCCGTTGCGTCGAGCGTTGAGAGTTGGTTCATGTACCGGTTCCGGATTTTCGAACGTCCTTGCGTACGCTGAGATATTTTGTACTTTGCGTTTCGTAACTTGTACTCTTGTCATTTTTAGACGTTCCTTATCAATAAATTGAACCTTTTTAATTGTATCTTGTACTTTTGAGCTTTTTGGACCTTTGCATCTTCAATTCGTTATTTTCGCCTTTTGTCTTCGCACTTATTTAATATAAATGAATATTACATGAAAATGGAACAATTGCAACTGAAATCTTTACATATCGGAGGGATATTGATACTAAATATATGTTCATTTGGAGCACTATCAAATATCCCCACACTTGAACGTTGCTTGTCCTCAAGCAATACAGTCTTGAAATAAAACACACTAGAATCACTTCTTTATTCTTCACACTTTGTACATCAGTGATTTTGATACGGCGGTATAAACAATGATAGTAGCATTTGTGGTTTACAGTCCCACATGACTATGAAAATTTAGATCCGTTAGGAAATTGGATCTTTATGAAAACATTTGATCTTTTGAAAATTCAATCTAGTTTTTACCCTAGATAAGTTTTCCGGAATAACCCTTCACCGGTGTTTGCAAAATATTTTTGTGGGTTGGTGGGTTTCAGATTTGAAAATTTTAGCTCAAAACTTATGGTTTTGTGTCACCCACTTGCTAACGTTGTATTAGGAAAGCAACACGTCCAGTTTACTTGTCCCGTATATTACCTTTCGGTAAACTACCGTCCGGTTGTAAAGGAAAGCGATGAACAAGCAACTGTTAAGGCAATGTCCCGTGACATGCTTTTGATTATGGTCTTTAATGTGTCGGATGCAATACTATCCTTTGTAGGAGCAATAGTAAAGATCACCCTATAGTTTTTCGGTCTTGGCACAAGGTCCTGTCTTCGACCAATATGCAACCACCGTTCTTACGGTTGACACCCGATTTGGTTCAGGTGACCTAATGAATTCCAGGTGAATTCCTAGGATTTTACGTTTAATGAACGCATTGAAAATGGGTTTTCAGAAAACAAATCGGTTTTATTTTTGATCAAAATATTTTCTCGTTCAAGCTCGAGTTTAGATATCATCGAATTCCATGAGTTGTAATTCTCAATCTTTAAAGTCAATCTCAAGGATTGAGTAATATCAGGCTTAAAAGCTGATTTTTAATCTTTAAGGAGATTATCCTTTCTGGGGATCTGATTCATTAGTCTTATCCAGCTAATTTGCATGGTGCCTCCCCATTGTACGAGATAAATCCTTCTCATGGTTAGGATAAATCTGACCACTTGGCGACCCTGTTTAATGCTGAGGTCCGTGGATTTCCTGCTGATTTTAGAGTTGACTTTTCTAGATTTTTCGTCAACCTACAGCTGGTCTGGACGACAACTTCATGACCTAAATCAAGAAGCGCGTTTCTTTTTTCGGAAGACTTTACTTCCTTTAAATAATGGAATTGATTCATCGTGTAGATCCATCTTTCATTACAGTAAATCGGGTAAAACAGTTAATTTAGTCCAAAACAAAAGCACTTGCAATAAACTTTACAGAAACATGTGATAGATAGTTTTTAATTGAATAACTTGGCACATTCTCCCCACACTTAGTTTCTTTCTTTGCCTTTTTATTCTCCTTTATTCCATTTTAAATGAATTCAATCGTTTTAGGGTGTTTCTCAATTTATGTCCTTTCCGAGGTAACGATAATTTCGGTATTAACACCTAGTTTTCACCGTTCATAAATATGTATAAATATGATTTTGAATTCATTTATTTGAAAATTTTTAAAATTTTCACAAAATTTGGCAAATAAACCAAGTGTAAAATCCGAGAGAATTTATAACCCTTCCCCACACTTAAGATCATGCAATGCCCTCATTTGCATGAAATCAGACTCTAATTATAAATTCATGAGGGTGATTAGTGTAGAAAAGTGATTAAGAATACCTAGTTTGTACTTACAAAGCTCGTCGAATGATAGATGGCGCGCCTCACCGTTCATTCCTTCTTGTTTTATCACACATGTTTTTCTTTAAAAATGGTTGCTTTTCTGAACTGTTTGCTAATTTTTGAAAATGCGTATTTTACCCTAAGTTATCATGCATGTTTATTAACGAGTTATGCACTAACCCGAACCCCTATTTTAACGTTAAGTGGGGTTAGACTTCCCCACACTTAGCTGACGACATGTGAAGTCGGTAGAATAAGTTCCACGAATTAGAATAGTGAGCCAGTTATTTATATCTCGGGTGGTGTATAATATATCAATGGGTTTAAAGTTTAGACTCACCCAATCGTCACTACTTAATTCTTTTTTAAGTGTAGCTTTTAGTAAATGGATATGTCTCTTTTCTGGTTCTTGGTCAAATGGATCGATATACATCGACATACATATTTCTATAGGGTGGATAATTCCTAACATTTCCTTCCTTTTATTCTCAGGATCAAAGTTTTCACCTCTATTACCCAATTGGATGAAATTCGAGGTGTCATTATCTATTACAGCTCGTAGTTCATTTCCGGTGGATGACTCGTCTATTGAGAATATTGGGTTGGAAGGTTGTGGAATGGTGAATTTTGGGATTGGAGTAGATTCTTCTTCATTAACGGTACTTATTGTTCTCACCATTTTGGTCTCGGGGGTAAAATTTTCAACGTTATCGTTTTCCCAAGAGTACCAATTTGTCACCCTTACGTCTTCTTTATCCATTGATGGATCGATGATTTCGTCGGTAGAGGCTAATGTGTCGATATGTTGTGAAATTGGTAAGACTGAATAAAAAGTATCATCGGGATAGTTAGTGATTTCGGAGCTCTCGAATTCATCAAAATTCGATGATATGAGATTTTCTTGCACACGACTCCTCAGATCAACAGGTGTGTAGTCTGATAGAGTTTCAGCTTGCCGGTTTACAAACTCTCTCATTTGTTCATTTTGAGCATTGAGTTCTTCGAGTTTGATTTTCATATTGTCTAATAAATTTTCAGACACGTAATTTTCCTCGTCTACTGGTTGTTGAGTTTGGATATATTCTTGGGAATAATCCCAATTTGAATTGTGTTCTTCGTAATCGTTCCATTCAGGTTCCGTGGGTGCGTAATTTTCCATAGGAACGTAATAGTAACATTCCCATGTTGAGTGATAATCTCCACAGATTTCACAACCAGTTATTGTTTCGTCGTTCGCGATCCAAGATTGACCGAATGAATTGTTATCAACACTCGTTTGAGGGTATTGATTTAATTGATTTTGGAGTTCAAAAAGAGTTTCCAAGGCCCTGTTTTCAAAATTTTCCATTTTATTGCGATGGCCAAATTTTTAGCTACAATGTGGTGCATTTACTAATTATCCTATTAGTTATAAAAATAGAAAAACTTATATAAGTTGTCCAATTAATAGACTTTTCTGCTTTTGCCCACGTTTCGAATAGCCAAAAGATGCAGCAGGGAGCCAGAACCCTTTAAATCGGAAGCTCACAACTCAGCCACTAACAAATCCAACTATTACTACGAAGCAGAAAATTGTCAACGTCCATTAATTTAACCACTTAAATAATTTTTCTTTCTGTTTGAGATATTAGATAAGAAATAGAGAAAATTTCTAAGTCCTAAAAACTAAAGCGTCGAGAAATAAGAAAGAAAAAAAAAATGCGCGTCGAAAAACGTCGAAAAATAAAAATAAGAAAATAGCGCGTCGTAACTTAAAAAGGAATTAAAAACTAAGAATTAAAAGTTGCGTCTAAAAATATTAAAGCTTAAAAGAAAAACTATATCCCAAATGGTAATAACTTAAAAAGGTACTAAAATATAAAAACGGCGTCGCAAAATTCTAAAGCACCTAAATCTCAGTCTAAAGAAAAAGCACTTAAGGGATTTTACGGCAAAGCCTAAAAATCTAGAAGTAAAAATAACTATGGCAAAAACTAAGTTTAAAACTAAATATGAGCTAAAAATAGAAATATTACGCTAAAACGATTAAAAAGGGACAAAATATAAAAATATACAAAAAGTTGTAAAAAGTACAATTTTTATAAAAATATTATTTTTATATTATTTATTTATTAAAACTATTAATTTTACATATAATAAAACTAATTAATACTAAATACATAAATTAAATAAAAAGTAAAAGTAAAAATAAAACTAATAATAATAATAATAATAATAATTAGGTTAAATAATAATAATAATTAATTAAATCCCGTAATTAATGCAGGATTAGGGTTTCTGTCGCGTGTCAGAGAGGCTCCGCGAGTCGCGGCAATTAAAGCTTTAAACCCCGCGAGTCGCGGGGTTCAGAAATTCAGTTGACAGCTTGCAATATTCGACGTGTTTTTTCTTTATTTATTTTTTTTTTATTTTATTTTATTTTCTGTTTTCTGTTTTAAAATCTAAATATTTATATAATAAAAACTTATATTTAAAAACTAAAATAAAAATAGAACTACTTTATAATTTTATAAATAAAAATCGTAAAACTAGATTTATATATATATTTTATTTTTTATTTTTTTTTCGGTTTTTTTTTTTTATTTTTTATTTTTTTAATTTGATATTGTTTTTCTAAAAATATATTTATACAAATATATATTAAAAATATAGCGTTTCGCCAAGTTCCCCGGCAGCGGCGCCAAAAACTTGATGATGTAGCGGAGGGGTACGTGATAGTACTATATTTTACTACGAAATACGTTACAAATTACACAAGTTTTAATTATTTATTTACAAATGGGATATACCTAAACCTTGCTACAACACTATAGGCAGTGTACCTAATCGTAGAGTAGTATAGTTTTTAGTAAGTCCGGTTCGTTCCACAGGGAGCGGGCTTATTGCACACTATATTTTTAAACAACTATATTTGTACAAAATATATATAATTATATATAATAATATATAAAAGGGGGTTTACCGTTTAATGACCGGTTTGTCGATTTATATTTTAAGCGAAGCGTATAGTAAATGACGATATTTAAATAACAATATAAATTAAATAACAATAATTAAAATGACAATAAATAAAAATACGAGGAAAAATGAAATAAAATATATTATGCTTATTTAAACTTCCGTAATCATGATGTTTGACGTGTTGATTTTAGTTTTTTGCCCATGGGTTAATTGTCCTTTGTCCTGGATTATTTAATATGTCCGTCTGGTTTTTGTCCATAACAGTCCATCAGTCATAAATATAAAGTGCGAGTGTCCTCGTCAAATTATTATTATACCCGAAGTTAAATATTCCAACTAATTGGGGATTCGAATTGTAACAAGGTTTTAATACTTTGTTTCATGAATACACCAGGTTATCGACTGCGTGTAAACCAAGGTTTTACTACTTTGTTAACAATTACACCAATTACCCTTGAATGTAATTTCACCCCTGTTTTAATTATTCTAGTGGCTATTAATCCATTCCCGTGTCCGGTTAAATGAACGATTATTCGTACATATAAATACCCCGCCCATCGTGTCCGATCGAGTGTATATGGTAATTTATAGGGACGCCCAATTGTAAATCTTTATATTAACATTAACAAACTATCATTTAGTTAAACAAATATAAAGCCCATTAATAGCCCATAGTCTAATTTCCACAAGTGTCGTTCTTTTGTCCAAACCCCAATTATGGTACAAAACCCAATTACCCAATTTTAGTAATTAGCCCAACATCATGATTACTTCGTTTTAAATAAGCATAATAATAACTTAGTTACGAGACATTAATTTAAAAAGGAGAACATAGCTTACATTGATTATTTATCGCGTAGTGTTACACGGACAGAGCTTCGACTTTAAAAACCCGTAAAAATAACTTTTACATAACCCAAACTAATCTAATATAACACTAATCTATACTATATATACATATATATATTTATTTATATTATACTAGGGAGTATTATTATTATTATTTATTTTTTTTTTATATATTTTACATGCAGAACTCGAGAGCTTTTATAGCCAGAACTGAAATTCACTGCTCCGCGAGTCGCGGCCATTTTGGCCTTCCAGCTCCGCAAGTCGCGGAGGTTCCAAAACCAGCCCACAAGTTCAAGATCCAAGGCTGCCGACGGTTTTTATTTAAATATATATAATATATAAATAATTTTTATAATTATTTATATATTATATTATATTTATATACATAGTAGACTCGTAATTTTTTTTCCGTTGCGTCGAGCGTTGAGAGTTGGTTCATGTACCGGTTCCGGATTTTCGAACGTCCTTGCGTACGCTGAGATATTTTGTACTTTGCGTTTCGTAACTTGTACTCTTGTCATTTTTAGACGTTCCTTATCAATAAATTGAACCTTTTTAATTGTATCTTGTACTTTTGAGCTTTTTGGACCTTTGCATCTTCAATTCGTTATTTTCGCCTTTTGTCTTCGCACTTATTTAATATAAATGAATATTACATGAAAATGGAACAATTGCAACTGAAATCTTTACATATCGGAGGGATATTGATACTAAATATATGTTCATTTGGAGCACTATCAACCTCTCTTTTGAAATTCTATTGTGTATAAGACTGCAGTATATGTGATTGAAAATTAGCAGTTGTAGTAAAATATGAATGAACAAAGATAGTAAATAACTAAATTGTGAGAACAAATTTATATAAATATGTAAGAAATAATTATAAAAAAAATAAATAATATCATACCTGCTTTCCATATGCCCAACAACTCTTCTTCTTTCAAAGCAGAAACGTATAGCCTCACTTTTATATGAAAGATTCTTGAAATAATATCAGCACGATCATTTGCAGTTAAATGGGAATACTTGTGAAGATATCTTTTAATTTCTGGCCATTTAGTATTACAGGTAAAAGTTATGAAAAATCTTGGATTTCCATAAACGCGACAAATGGCCAACGCATCTAAGTAGTGACTATACATATACCTAGGGCCTCCTGTATATGATGCTGGCAAGATGGTTCTTGACCCTACTTCAAATCCATAATGATCACCTCTATCCAAAGCATCATATAATCCAGATAAGTATTCATTACGTATATCTCGTTGATTGCGCCTTACATAATCTAATCTATCTAATTCTATACTGTAATACACGGTAACTATGTACTGCTGAAATAACCTACCACATCTGGAGAGAAGACCAAACTGGTTAAATCTATCATGTAATTGGTAACTATAAAATGTATTCATAGTTAGCTTTTTCTTTCGGTTGCTTCTTGTACCGCTAACAGGTCTTAAAGTCATACCTGGATGATAACCGGGCTGACCATAGATAAACATTAAAGGAAACTGAAGCGACATGTATGATGGATGTAATTTATTAACACGTTGAGGTGTACCTCCTTTACACTCAATAATAAGATCATAACCGGTTTGAGTCCTATCATCAAAACCATAAACTAAAGCTCCTAATGCATCAGAAGTTGGAAATTCATATTTTCTAGAACCACCACACTAAACAACCTGATTCTTAAATCTGGCACATCCAACTCTTTAATTTTATCTCTTACAGTTCTAAAAAGTTTAAGTAACTCGTTATTTGAATCTAACACCTTTATTAAACTTATAACTATATCAGAATTAAGGCTGCCAGAATTGTTGGCAGTAAAAAACCTTAACCTATTACTCGTTTCATTGTCCGTATCGTATATATATAATTGTAAAAACCTTGGAGGATTTCCTTCTTCAGGACACAATGAACCTATCCAATGATAGACTTGCCCAGATATCTTAAATACATATGGTCCTCTACCATTATTGACTTCATCATCTATATGTGCACCATAAGAAGCCATGCTAAACATTTGATTATACGCTCTTATATTGTCCATAAAGTGCTTATTATTTAATAATTCTATAATCGTTTGTGGAGGAGTTTCTTCTCGAGGCAAAGAAACACGACCACCTTCGCAACAACGATTATAGTTTAAAGAAGATGGTGATACTCTTAAACGTTCCTCATACCAAAACATAGCACCACAGTAAGAACAAACACAATTGCAGTCACCAACATCTTCATATTCATTAGTTACATCTACAATTTATCGAACACGTAAGTCAGATAGATTATAGTAAATCTCAGTATATATTCAATTGATTGTTTAACCAATCAACTATGGTAAACATACCTAATGAAATATTGGAACCTTGATGAAATGATTCAATTGATTGAAGAGATGAAACAAACGGAGACGGACCTGAGGTAGAAAACACAAAAAACATAGCAGTATTTAGCAACACATATTATTTATATATATATATATATATATATACGTATACATATCTGATAGTCTGAAAAAAGTAAACAAAATGTTATACATACCTACGCAAGAAGAAGTTGCAGCAGAAGATAGGCCACGACCATTAAAGGAACCAAAGACAAAGGAATTAGAAGATACAATAGGTTCATTATAAATAGTGGATCCACCATCACTAACAGAACGTTGGTAAGTTGATTTTTTTCTTTTTTTTACAGGTTTAGAATGTGTAACACCACTGCAGCCACCAGAACTCGATGGAACAGCGTGATCCACAGACATTTCATTTTTCTTTTTAGGTGGCATTTTATGTTCTATTTTGTACCCATAACCTAGTGAAACAATTGCAGCATAAAAACCAAACCGCATACGCATAGATGGCAATACAAAAACCAGGTTACTAATGGTAATTAAAAAAGAAATACATAATAGATAACAAAATAATCTAAAATAGCCACATCCAGTATTTCAAGATTATTTCACTGAAAATAAATCAGAGCTGAAAAACTAAAACAGTAACATTGAAAATTGCCCTTTATATGCTAATTTTTTGTTATTAATTAAAGCGGGAGCAAAATTTAATAAAAATATGAGCAATAATAAAGGAAACAAATTATACCTAGAAATGCATACAACAGATAAAGCTGGAAAAGACCAAGATATCGAGCTGGAGAAGATGGAGCTAAGAAGGGGCAATCAGAGAATTCAAAAGATAGCGAGGTGAAAATGTTTACCGATGGAACTAAAAGGGGTTTTTTTTTGAGAGGGTGGGGAAAAGGGCAAAAAATAATACTGTAATAGTAATAGTAATAAAAATAAAAAGAAACAAAAAATAGAAGAATGGAGAAGAAGAAGTGGGAACAGGTGTGCATAGCAAAAAACTGATGCGTGTTTGTTCAGAGCACGTGGGTGTTCTAGGGGTAATAATAATAAAAAAAACAAAAAAAGGCATCGAACCCTGGTGTCTGGTAACTGTTGAACATGGGGAAACCATCTACACCAACCACGTAATCCTATCCTAACCGGAAAAATAAAATAATTAAGCTGAAATGACGGTGGGTTAAGCACAAAACGACAGAAATTCTAGTGACGATTAGTATATAAGGTTAATAATGATATTGTTAATAATGATACTTTTGATTAATAATAATAATAATAACACTAATGGTTACAAAAGTGATACTAATACTAATACTGATAATGATATCTTGTATTATTTTCATAATAATAATAATAATAATAATAAAAATAATAATAATAATAATAATAATAATAATAATAATAATAATAACCCTAAACATGATAATAATACTAACACAATTATTAGTGATAATAATAATAATTTTCATACTTGTATTTATAATCATAATACATGAAAATTTTATTATAATACTTATTTCAATAATACTAATATTAATGAAAAACAATAATTTTATCATTTTCATAATAATGCTAATAATATTAGTTGTTATCATTATAATAATAAATGATAATTTTTATCCTAATACTTGTATTTGTAAAGATAATAATAATTATATTACTAATAATAACAATATTGATAATTATATTAATGATGATCTTAATAATAATAATACTAGTAACAATAATAATAATAATAATAATGAAACTAATAACAATAACAATAATAATAATAATAATTAGTATTAATAATAATAATAATAATAATAATAATAATAATAATAATAATAATAATAATAATAATAATAATAATAATAATAATAATTATGAGGGATTACAATTACAATATTGATACTTATAATGATAATCATTCTAAGATCATATTTTTAATGATGTTAATAATATTAAAGTTTTAAAATTAGTAATAATATCATAAGTAATACCCATAGTAATAATAATAATAATAATAGATAAAATACTTATATTTATGATAATAGTAATAATAACAATTATGATACTTATAATACTAATTATAATACTAATAATAAAAATAACAATAATAATCATAATAATAACAATTATAAACATAATAATAATTACTAATAATAATAATAGAAATTTTAAAAGTGATAATTACCTCAATAAGCTTCATTTTTAAAAAAATAAATGCCCTGGACCGAGCTCGAACCCGTGACCTCTCGCACACCAGACCAACATACTAACCACTGCTCCATTCACGTTTTATCTGATTAATATCCCTCCAAATTTTATATATCCAATATTTATTTACCTCGCTATTTCATCTTCTGCTTCACCATACCCACCGACCAGAGTACCAATCCAGATAACAACGAATTTTGTAATTAATTTTAGGATTCGTATAGCCACAGAAAACGACTAGTAACTAATTACATTGTCTAAAATAGATTTAAAATAAAAAAAAATAACTGTAACAGTTAAATAAGAACGAGTATGAACTTGAAATCAATTTCGGATTTTCAAAACGTTTTAGCTCATGTTTTCTAAACAAAGTTGGTTCTAAATCAATCCTAGAAACTTTATAGATGATCGATTTCAACAAAAACGTTACAACACGTTCGAATTTTAGGATGAACATAATTGTTGACTTTTTAAAATTAATTCTAAACTTGTTCGCAAACACGAAAAACACCGTAACTTGACTTTTAAAATCAAATAAACACATGTTCTATATCTATATGATATGCTAACTTAATGATTTAAAACCTAAAAACACGAAAAACACCGTAAAATCGGATATACGCCGTCGTAGTAACACCGCGGGCTGTTTTGGGTTAGTTAATTAAAAACTATGATAAACTTTGATTTAAAAGTTGTTCTTCTGGGAAAATGATTTTTCTTATGAACATGAAACTATATCCAAAAATTATGGTTAAACTCAAAGTGGAAGTATGTTTTCCAAAATGGTCATCTAAACGTCGTTCTTTCGACTGAAATGACTACCTTTACAAAAATGACTTGTAATCTATATTTCTGACTATAAACTTATACTTTTTCTGTTTATATTCATAAACTTAAGTTCAATATGAAACCATAGCAACTTGAATCACTCAAAACGGATTTAAAACGAAGAAGTTATGGGTAAAACAAGATTGGATAATTTTTCTTGTTGTAGCTACGTGAAAATTGGTAATAAATCTATATTAATCATATCCTAACTAACTCATATTGTATTATACATGTATTCTAATATATTATGTAATCTTGGGATACCATAGACACGAATACAATGTTTTGACATATCATATCGACCCATCTATATATATATTTCGGAACAACCATAGACACTCTATATGCAGTAATGTTGGAGTTAGCTATACATGGTTGAGGTTGATTCCAAAATATTATATATACTTTGAGTTGTGATCTAGCCTGAGGCTTGTATACACGAGGTCGTGGATTGATTCGAGATAATATATATTGCTTTATTTTTCTGTACATCTAACTGTGGACAACTAGTTGTAGGTTACTAACGAGGACAGCTGACTTAATAAACTTAAAACATTAAAACGTATTAAAAATATTGTAAGTATATTTTGAACATACTTTGATATATATGTACATATTTGTTATAGGTTCATGAATCGATCAGTGGCCAAGTCTTACTTCCCAACGAAGTAAAAATCTGTGAAAGTGAGTTATAGTCCCACTTTTAAAATCTAATATTTTGGGATGAGAATACATGCAGTTTTATAAATGTTTTACAAAATAGATACAAGTAAATGAAACTAAATTCTATGGCTGGATTATTAAACCGAATATGCCCCTTTTTAGTCTGGTAATCTAAGAATTAGGGAACATACACCCTAATTGACGCGAATCCTAAAGATAGATCTATTGGGCCCAGCGAGCTCCATTCAAAGTACCGGATGCTTTAGTACTTCGAATTCATCATGTCTGAAGGGAGTCCCGGAATGATAGGGGATATTCTATATGCTTCTTGTTAAGGTCGGTTACCAGGTGTTCACCATATGAATGATTTTTATCTCTATGTATGGGATGTATATTGAAATATGAAATCTTGTGGTCTATTATTACGATTTGATAAATATATAGGTTAAACCTATAACTCACCAACATTTTTGTTGACATTTAAAGCATGTTTATTCTCAGGTGATTATTAAGAGCTTTCGCTGTTGCATGCTAAAATATGAACATGATTTGGTATCAGCATGCTTGTATAATATTGTTTAAAACTGCATTCGAGATTTACTTTGTTGTAACATATTAATATTGTAAACCAATATGTATTGGTAGTGTGTAAGTGTGATATTTTAGATTATCATTTCTGGATAATCTCGGTGGTGACTTTTTAACCTTGTCGATAAAATAAAGGTTATGGTTTGTTTTAAAAACGAATGCAGTCTTTGAAAAACGTCTCATATAGAGGTCAAAACCTCGCAATGAAATCAATTAATATGGAACGTTTATAATCAATATGAACGGGACATTTCAGTTGCTATCAGAGCGTTGGTCTTAGAGAACCAGAATTTTTGTATTAGTGTGTCTTACCGAGTTTGTTAGGATGCATTAGTGAGTCTGGACTTCGACCCTGTTTTTCTTCATAAACGATTACTTAACATTTTTTGTTGGAAACTATATACTATTAACATGTAAATATTATGTGATATATTAATCTCTTAACGTCTTTGATATTGTGTGATAGATGTCTACCTCTATTACAAATCCCATCGACTCACCTAATATTAATGAAGAGTCGAATATACTTTGGGAAGATTCACAAATTCTTGAAGAGGAACCGGAAGAGGAGGAACCGGAAGAGGAAGAACTGGAAGAAGAAGAGGTTCCGGAGGAAGAAATATTGATACCTATAGTAAATCGATTAAATAAAAAAAATCCTCAACCAACGGACCAAAGTCAAAAATGGTCAATGGTGTTTCCGCCAAGGAAGCAAAATATTGGGAAGATTACCAATTTTACGATGAATCGGATCCCGATGAGGATTCTGATGATGTTATAGAAATTACCTCGACCCAATTTAATAAAGCAAAAAAAAATAATAAGGAAAAAGGTATAAAAATAGAGAAACCTGATTCCAACCCCGATGAACTTTATATGTATCGGCAACGTCTGTAATTCCTAAAATGTAACAATAACCCAGGAACCTCTAAACCACCAGGTTTTTCTAAACCATTGTGTAAAATGACGGCTCGTATTAGAGGAACACCATATATCCATAGAAAATTAGGAAAACGAACCAAGTCCGAAGAAGATGAAACCAGTAATTCGGATTAGAGGGTTGTAATCATGTTGTGTATTATATGTATTGTAGTGTGCTTGTACTTTTATGTTCTATGTAAAAATTGTTTGTTAATTATCTTTTTCGAATCTAATCCTTGTCTATTTTACAGTATAAAAACAAAATGGACGTTAAGGGTAGACAACCGAATATTTTAGAAGACCTACCAGAGGATATGATTGAGGAAATATTGTCTAGAGTCGGTCAGAATTCATCAGCACATTTAGTTATGGCGAAATTAACTTGTCAAACATTTGAAAGACTTTCCAGAAATGCCTTAGTTTATAAAAAGCTTTCCTTTGATAGGTGGGGTATATCACATTGGGGAGACCGTAAGTTACGCCGTATTTTCTTTAAAGCGTTAAATGCAGGGAACCCAAATGCAATTTTACGCTACGGGTTAAGAACCTATTTTGACTCAACATATCCCAACATAGGATTTCGTGAGTTAGAAAGAGCTTCTAACATGCAACATAAAGAAGCATGTTATACTTACGGGTTAGTGATGTTCGCTTCTTACCAAAGTGAGAAAAAGAATATCGGATTATAACTTTTAAATAAAACCTTTCCACAAGTGACGGATTCAGTAGTTGGGGTGAGAAACAAGGTTTTTAGATTATTACGGGGCTGTTGGACATTACGAAACCCTCGTCCTTTTGACGACATTACAACATACTGTCTAGCCAATGGCCATAACAGTTACTTTCCACAAGACCAAGGATGGGAAGTCGTCTTAGTAAAATCAGAATGCTTGACTTGTTTCTGGACTTATGAATTACGTGTCTTTATTTCTTTTGCTGAACAACTTGCGTATTAACTAGAATTGCCTTTATAGCTGTCGAGTAGCAAAGTTATTATGTGCTATATTTCATCCTATATGTATAATAGCGGTATTGTAAGTTTGTAAAATATTGTATAAAAATTTGAACGCGAAATTTTATTATAATCAGGTTTTTTTCATATAGAATTGTAGTAGTTGAATTGTATATTAGCTACTAAGTATGAACTTAACGGGTAGGTACTACCCGAATTAAAACTATAAAACGCTAATATGAAGAAAAAGCTTTTATAAATAAGTTCATACTATGCTACGAAATACTATTGACTACTCTTAAAATTCTATATGATTAACTTAATTCTTTTAGGCTATTTTTGAAGGAAATGGCACCGACGACTCGTCAGAATTTGAACATGAGCGAGGAAGATTTTCGTATTTTCCTTGCAGCAAACATAGCCGTAGTACAGGCTGCGATGCAAAATAACAATAACTCTAGATCTAGCAGTGGAACTAATTCCACAAGAAATCGTGTAGGATGCTCCTACAAAGAATTCACTGCCTGCAAACCTTTGGAATTTGATGGAACCGAAGGATCAATTGGATTGAAACGGTGGACCGAGAAGGTCAAATCGGTGTTTGCCATAAGTAAGTGTACTGAAGAGGACAAAGTTAAGTACGCTACGTATACCTTCACAGGTACTGCGTTAACGTGGTGGAACACCTATCTTGAACAGGTAGGACAAAATGCTGCTTATGCACTACCTTGGTCGGCATTCAAGCAATTGATGAACGAGCAGTACCATCCTAGAAATGAAGTCAATAAGCTTAAGGTAGAACTTAGAGAATTACGAACATAAGGATTTGACATTACCACATATGAACGACGATTCACAGAGTTGTGCCTATTGTGTCCGGGAGCGTTCGAAGATGAAGAAGAGAAGATCGACGCGTTTGTAAAAGGGTTACCAGTAAGGATTCAAGAATATGTGAGTTCACACGAGCCCGCTTCCATACAGAAGTCAAGTCGAATGGCTCATAACAGATTGAGGGGAGAATTAAAGAACAGGTGGCCGAAGAAGACAACATGAAACAACTCAAGAGGAAGTGGGAGGAAAACGGTGACAAGAGTCACCATTACAACAATAATAACAATTACAACCACAACCGCAACAACAATCGCAATAATAATCGCAATCTTAACAATAACTACAACAAATGTCCCAACAACAACAACAACTACAACAACCGTTTCAACAACAACCTCAATAATAACAAACAACATAAACAACCATGCTTCAGGTGTGCAGAGTACCATCCGAATGCGTTTTGCACAACAGTTTGCACCAAGTGTAAGAGAAGTGGTAATGGCGCGGCAAAATGTGAGGTTTACGGACCAAAGAACGACAAAAATAAAGAAACAAATAAGGTCGGAACAAATAATGCCGACGTAGTTTGTTATAAATGTGGAAAACCGGGCCACATTATTAGAAATTGCCCAAACCAAGAGAATACTAATGGGCAAGGCCGCGGAAGAGTTTTCAATATTAATGCGGCAGAAGCGCAGGAAGACCCGGAGCTTGTTACGGGTACGTTTCTTATTGACAATACATCTGCTTATGTTTTATTTGATTCGGGTGTGGATAGAAGCTATATGAGTAGAGATTTTTGTGCTAAATTAAGTTGTCCACTGACGCCTTTGGATAATAAATTTTTACTCGAATTAGCAAACGGTAAATTAATTACAGCAGATAATATATGTCGGAATAGAGAAATTAAGCTGGTTAGTGAAACATTTAAGATTGATTTGATACCAGTAGAGTTAGGAAGTTTTGATGTGATAATTGGCATGGACTGGTTGAAAAAGGTGAGAGCAGAGATCGTATGTTACAAAAATGCAATTCGCATTATACGGGGAAAAGGAAAACCCTTAATGGTGTACGGAGAAAAGAATAACGCAAAATTAAATCTTATTTGTAGTATGAACTAATAAGAAAAGGTTGTTACGTCATTCTAGCACACATTGAGGAAGTTAAACCTGAAGAAAAGAACATCAGTGATGTTTCCGACACAAAAGAATTTCCCGATGTATTTCCAAAACAATTACTGGGATTACCCCCACATCGATCCATTGAATTTCAAATAGACCTTGTACCAGGAGCTGCACCGATAGCTCGTGCTCCATACAGACTCGCACCCAGCGAAATGAAATAATTACAAAGTCAGTTACAAGAACTTTTAGAGCGTGGTTTCATTCGACCAAGCACATCACCATGGGGAGCTCCTGTTTTATTTGTCAAGAAGAAGGATGGTACATTTAGGTTGTGTATCGACTACCGAGAGTTGAACAAACTTACCATCAAGAACCGCTACCCACTACCGAGAATCGATGACTTATTTGATCAACTACAAGGCTCATCGGTTTATTCGAAGATTGATTTACGTTCTGGGAATCATTAAATGCGGGTGAAGGAGGATGATATTCCAAAGATTGCTTTAGGACGCGTTACGGTCATTACGAGTTTATGGTTATGCCGTTTGGGTTGACTAATGCACCAGCTGTGTTCATGGACCTCATGAATCGAGTGTGTGGACCATACCTTGACAAGTTTGTCATTGTTTTCATCGATGACATACTTATTTACTCAAAGAATGACCAGGAGCACGAAGAACATTTGAGAAAAGTGCAAGAGTTGTTAAGGAGAGAAAAACTGTATGCTAAGTTTTCAAAGTGTGCATTTTGGTTGGAAGAAGTTCAATTCCTCAGTCATATAGTGAACAAAGAAGGTATTCAGGTGGATCCAGCAAAGATTGAAACCGTTGAAAAGTGGGAAACCCCAAAAACTCCGAAGCATATACGCCAATTTTTAGGATTAGCTGGTTACTACAGAAGGTTCATCTAAGATTTTTCCAGAATAGCAAAACCCTTGACTGCATTAACGCATAAAGGGAAGAAATTTGAATGGAAGGATGAGCAGGATAAAGCGTTTCAATTGTTGAAGAAAAAGTTAACTACAACACCTATATTGTCATTACCTGAAGGGAATGATGATTTTGTGATATATTGTGACGCCTCAAAGCAAGGTCTCGGTTGTGTATTAATGCAACGAACGAAGGTAATTGCTTATGCGTCTAGATAATTGAAAATTCACGAGCAGAATTATACGACGCATGATTTGGAATTAGGCGCGGTTGTTTTTGCATTAAAGACTTGGAGGAACTACTTATATGGGGTCAAAAGTATTATATATACCGACCACAAAAGTCTTTAACACATATTTAATCAGAAACAACTGAACATGAGACAGCGCAGGTGGATTGAATTTTTGAATGATTACGACTTTGAGATTCGTTACCACCCAGGGAAGGCAAATGTGGTAGCCGACGCCTTGAGCAGAAAGGACAGAGAACCCATTCGAGTAAAAGCTATGAATATAATGATTCACAATAACCTTACTACTCAAATAAAGGAGGCGCAACAAGGAGTTTTAAAAGAAGGAAATTTAAAGGATGAAATACCTAAAGGATCGGAGAAGCATCTTAATATTCGGGAAGATGGAACCCGGTATAGGGCTGAAAAATTTTGGGTACCAAAATTTGGAGATATGAGAGAAATGGTACTTAGAGAAGCTCATAAAACCAGATACTCAATACATCCTGGAACGGGGAAGATGTACAAGGATCTCAAGAAACATTTTTGGTGGCCGGGTATGAAAGCCGATGTTGCTAAATGTGTAGGAGAATGTTTGACGTGTTCTAAGGTCAAAGCTGAGCATCAGAAACCATCAGGTCTACTTCAACAACCCGAAATCCTGGAATGGAAATGGGAAAACATTACCATGGATTTCATCACTAAATTGCCAAGTACTGCAAGTGATTTTGATACTATTTGGGTAATAGTTGATCGTCTCACCAAATCAGCACACTTCCTGCCAATAAGAGAAGATGACAAGATGGAGAAGTTAGCACGACTGTATTTAAAGGAAGTCGTCTCCAGACATGGAATACCAATCTCTGTTATCTCTGATAGGGATGGCAGATTTATTTCAAGATTCTGGCAGACATTACATCGAGCATTAGGAACTCGTTTAAACATGAGTACTGCCTATCATCCACAAACTGATGGGCAGAGTGAAAGAACGATACAAACACTTGAAGACATGCTACGAGCATGTGTTATTGATTTCGGAAAAAGTTGGGATCGACATCTACCGTTAGCAGAATTTTCCTACAACAATAGCTACCATTCAAGCATTGAGATGGCACCGTTTGAAGCACTTTATGGTAGAAAGTGTAGGTCTCCGAATTGTTGGAGTGAAGTGGGGGATAGACAGATTACGGGTCCGGAGATAATACAAGAAACTACCGAGAAGATCATCCAAATTCAATAACGGTTAAAAACCACCCAAAGTCGACAAAAGAGCTACGCTGACATTAAAAGAAAAGATATAGAATTTGAAATTGGAGAGATGGTCATGCTTAAAGTTGCACCTTGGAAAGGCGTTTTTCGATTTGGTAAACGAGGGAAATTAAATCCAAGGTATATTGGACCATTCAAGATTATTGATCGTGTCGGACCAGTAGCTTACCGACTTGAGTTACCTCAATAACTCGCAGCTGTACATAACACTTTCCACTCTCGAATTTGAAGAAATATTTTGCTAAAGAAGATCTCACTATTCCTTTAGACGAAATCCAAATCAACGAAAAACTTCAATTCATCGAAAAACCCGTCGAAATAATGGATCGTGAGGTTAAAAGACTTAAGCAAAACAAGATACCAATTGTTAAGGTTAGATGAAATGCTCGTAGAGGACTCGAGTTCACCTGGGAACGAGAAGATTATATGAAGAATAAATACCCGCACTTATTTCCAGAAGATACGTCAACACCTCCAACTGCTTAAAATTTCGGGACGAAATTTATTTAACGGGAAGGTACTGTAGTGACCCGAACTTTTCCATGTTTATATATATTAAATAAAATTGATATTTATATGATTAAGTATTTCCAACATGTTAAGCAATCAAACTTGTTAAGACTTGATTAATTGAAATAGGTTTCATATAGACAATTGACCACCCATGTTGACCGGTGATTCACGAACGTTAAAACTTGTAAAAACTATATGATGACATATATATGGATATATATAGTTAACATGATATTATGATAACTGAATATCTCATTAGGTATGTTAACAATGAGTGATATACATAAAATGAGTTTATTGATTTAAGAAACTCGAAACGATATATATAACGATTATCGTTATAACAACGTCTTACTAAATACATATGAATCATATTAAGATATTGTTACACTATGTTTAAATATGATAAATGATAAGTAAACATATCATTAAGTGTATTAACAATGAACTACATATGTAAAAACAAGACTACTAACTTAAGGATTTCGAAACGAGTCATATATGTAACGATTATCGTTGTAACGACATTTAAATGTATATATATCATATTAAGATATATTAATACATCATAATATCATGATAATGAAATAATTTAACATCTCATTAGATATTATAAATAATGGGCTAACAACATTTAACAAGATCGTTAACTTAAAGGTTTCAAAACAACATTTACATGTAACGACTAACGATGACTTAACGACTCAGTTAAATGTATATACATGTAGTGTATTGTGTTGTAATAATACACTTTTGGAAGACTTCAAGACACATATCAAAGTACTTCTATTTAACAAAAATGCTTATAATTACATTTGAAATGTCCCGTTCTTATTGATTAAAAACGTTCCATATTAATTGATTTCGTTGCGAGGTTTTGACCTCTATATGAGACGTTTTTCAAAGACTGCATTCATTTTAAAACAAACCATAACCTTTATTTCATCAATAAAGGTTTAAAAAACTTTACGTTGATTATCAAATAATGATAATCTAAAATATCCTGTTTACACACGACCATTACATAATGGTTTACAATACAAATATGTTACAACAAAATAAGTTTCTTGAATGCAGTTTTTACACAATATCATACAAGCATGGACTCCAAATCTCGTCCTTATTTAAGTATGCGACAGCGGAAGCTCTTAATAATCACCCGAGAATAAACATGCTTAAAACGTCAACAAAAATGTTGGTGAGTTATAGGTTTAACCTATATATATCAAATCATAATAATAGACCACAAGATTTCATATTTCAATACACATCCCATACATAGAGATAAAAATCATTCATATGGTGAACACCTGGTAACCGACATTAACAAGATGCATATATAAGAATATCCCCATCATTCCGGGACACCCTTCGGATATGATATAAATTTCGAAGTACTAAAGCATCCGGTACTTTAGATGGGGTTTGTTAGGCCCAATAGATCTATCTTTAGGATTCGCGTCAATTAGGGTGTCTGTTCCCTAATTCTTAGATTACCAGACTTAATAAAAAGGGGCATATTCGATTTCGATAATTCAACCATAGAATGTAGTTTCACGTACTTGTGTCTATTTTGTAAATCATTTATAAAACCTGCATGTATTCTCATCCCAAAAATATTAGATTTTAAAAGTGGGACTATAACTCACTTTCACAGATTTTTACTTCGTCGGGAAGTAAGATTTGGCCACTGGTTGATTCACGAACCTATAACAATATATACATATATATCAAAGTATGTTCAAAATATATTTACAACACTTTTAATATATTTTGATGTTTTAAGTTTATTAAGTCAGCTGTCCTCGTTAGTAACCAACAACTAGTTGTCCACAGTTAGATGTACAGAAATAAATCAATAAATATTATCTTGAATCAATCCACGACCCAGTGTATACGTATCTCAGTATTGATCACAACTCAAACTATATATATTTTGGAATCAACCTCAACCCTGTATAGCTAACTCCAACATTCACATATAGAGTGTCTATGGTTGTTCCGAAATATATATAGATGTGTCGACATGATAGGTCGAAACATTGTATACGTGTCTATGGTATCTCAAGATTACATAATATACAATACAAGTTGATTAAGTTATGGTTGGAATAGATTTGTTACCAATTTTCACGTAGCTAAAATGAGAAAAATTATCCAATCTTGTTTTACCCATAACTTCTTCATTTTAAATCCGTTTTGAGTGAATCAAATTGCTATGGTTTCATATTGAACTCTATTTTATGAATCTAAACAGAAAAAGTATAGGTTTATAGTCGGAAAAATAAGTTACAAGTCGTTTTTATAAAGGTAGTCATTTCAGTCGAAAGAACGACGTCTAGATGACCATTTTAGAAAACATACTTCCACTTTGAGTTTAACCATAATTTTTGGATATAGTTTCATGTTCATAATAAAAATCATTTTCTCAGAATAACAACTTTTAAATCAAAGTTTATCATAGTTTTTAATTAACTAACCCAAAACAGCCCGCGGTGTTACTACGACGGCGTAAATCCGGTTTTACGGTGTTTTCGTGTTTACAGGTTTTAAATCATTAAGTTAGCATATCATATAGATATAGAACATGTGTTTAGTTGATTTTAAAAGTCAAGTTAGAAGGATTAACTTTTGTTTGCGAACAAGTTTAGAATTTACTAAACTATGTTCTAGTGATTACAAGTTTAAACCTTCGAATAAGATAGCTTTATATGTATGAATCGAATGATGTTATGAACATCATTACTACCTTAAGTTCCTTGGATAAACCTACTGGAAAAGAGAAAAATGGATCTAGCTTCAATGGATCCTTGGATGGCTCGAAGTTCTTGAAGCAGAATCATGACACGAAAACAAGTTCAAGTAAGATCATCACTTAAAATAAGATTGTTATAGTTATAGAAATTGAACCAAAGTTTGAATATGATTATTACCTTGTATTAGAATGATAACCTACTGTAAGAAACAAAGATTTCTTGAGGTTGGATGATCACCTTACAAGATTGGAAGTGAGCTAGCAAACTTGAAAGTATTCTTGATTTTATGAAACTAGAACTTTTGGAATTTATGAAGAACACTTAGAACTTGAAGATAGAACTTGAGAGAGATCAATTAGATGAAGAAAATTGAAGAATGAAAGTGTTTGTAGGTGTTTTTGGTCGTTGGTGTATGGATTAGATATAAAGGATATGTTATTTTGTTTTCATGTAAATAAGTCATGAATGATTACTCATATTTTTGTAATTTTATGAGATATTTCATGCTAGTTTCCAAATGATGGTTCCCACATGTGTTAGGTGACTCACATGGGCTGCTAAGAGCTGATCATTGGAGTGTATATACCAATAGTACATACATCTAAAAGCTGTGTATTGTACGAGTACGAATACGGGTGCATACGAGTAGAATTGTTGATGAAACTGAACGAGGATGTAATTGTAAGCATTTTTGTTAAGTAGAAGTATTTTGATAAGTGTCTTGAAGTCTTTCAAAAGTGTATGAATACATATTAAAACACTACATGTATATACATTTTAACTGAGTCGTTAAGTCATCGTTAGTCGTTACATGTAAATGTTGTTTTGAAACCTTTAGGTTAACGATCTTGTTAAATGTTGTTAACCCAATGTTTATAATATCAAAAGAGATTTTAAATTATTATATTATCATGATATTATGATGTACGAATATCTCTTAATATGATATATATACATTAAATGTCGTTACAACGATAATCGTTACATATATGTCTCGTTTCAAAATCATTAAGTTAGTAGTCTTGTTTTTACATATGTAGTTCATTGTTAATATAATTAATGATATATTTACTTATCATAATATCATGTTAACTATATATATAACCATATATATGTCATCATATAGTGTTTACAAGTTTTATCGTTCGTGAATCACCGGTCAACTTGGGTGGTCAATTGTCTATATGAAACCTATTTCAATTAATCAAGTCTTAACAAGTTTGATTGCTTAACATGTTGGAAACATTTAATCATGTAAATATCAATCTGAATTAATATATATAAACATGGAAAAGTTCGGGTCACTACAGTACCTACCCGTTAAATAAATTTCGTCCCGAAATTTTAAGCTGTTGAAGGTGTTGACGAATCTTCTGGAAATAGATGCGGGTATTTCTTCTTCATCTGATCTTCACGCTCCCAGGTGAACTCGGGTCCTCTACGAGCATTCCATTGAACCTTAACAATTGGTATCTTGTTTTGCTTAAGTCTTTTAACCTCACGATCCATTATTTCGACGGGTTCTTCGATGAATTGAAGTTTTTTCGTTGATTTGGATTTCATCTAACGGAACAGTGAGATCTTCTTTAGCAAAACATTTCTTCAAATTCGAGACGTGGAAAGTGTTATGTACAGCCGCGAGTTGTTGAGGTAACTCAAGTCGGTAAGCTACTGGTCCAACACGATCAATAATCTTGAATGGTCCAATATACCTTGGATTTAATTTCCCTCGTTTACCAAATCGAACAACGCCTTTCCAAGGTGCAACTTTAAGCATGACCATCTCTCCAATTTCAAATTCTATATCTTTTCTTTTAATGTCAGCGTAGCTCTTTTGTCGACTTTGGGCGGTTTTCAACCGTTGTTGAATTTGGATGATCTTCTCGGTAGTTTCTTGTATAATCTCCGGACCCGTAATCTGTCTATCCCCCACTTCACTCCAACAAATCGGAGACCTGCACTTTCTACCATAAAGTGCTTCAAACGGCACCATCTCAATGCTTGAATGGTAGCTGTTGTTGTAGGAAAATTCTGCTAATGGTAGATGTCGATCCCAACTGTTTCCGAAATCAATAACACATGCTCGTAGCATGTCTTCAAGCGTTTGTATCGTCCTTTCGCTCTGCCCATCAGTTTGTGGATGATAGGCAGTACTCATGTCTAGACGAGTTCCTAATGCTTGCTGTAATGTCTGCCAGAATCTTGAAATAAATCTGCCATCCCTATCAGAGATAATAGAGATTGGTATTCCATGTCTGGAGATGACTTCCTTCAAATACAGTCGTGCTAACTTCTCCACCTTGTCATCTTCTCTTATTGGCAGGAAGTGTGCTGATTTGGTGAGACGATCAACTATTACCCAAATAGTATCAAAACCACTTGCAGTCCTTGGCAATTTAGTGATGAAATCCATGGTAATGTTTTCCCATTTCCATTCCGGGATTTCGGGTTGTTGAAGTAGACCTGATGGTTTCTGATGCTCAGCTTTGACCTTAGAACACGTCAAACATTCTCCTACGTATTTAGCAACATCGGCTTTCATACCCGGCCACCAAAAATGTTTCTTGAGATCCTTGTACATCTTCCCCGTTCCAGGATGTATTGAGTATCTGGTTTTATGAGCTTCTCTAAGTACCATTTCTCTCATATCTCCAAATTTTGGTACCCAAATCCTTTCAGCCCTATACCGGGTTCCGTCTTCCTGAATATTAAGATGTTTCTTCGATCCTTTGGGTATTTCATCCTTTAAATTTCCCTCTTTTAAAACTCCTTGTTGCGCCTCCTTTATTTGAGTAGTAAGGTTATTATGAATCATTATATTCATAGATTTTACTCGAATGGGTTCTCTGTCCTTCCTGCTCAAGGCATCGGCTACCACATTTGCCTTCCCCGGGTGGTAACGAATCTCAAAGTCGTAATCATTCAATAATTCAATCCACCTACGCTGCCTCATATTCAGTTGTTTCTGATTAAATATGTGTTGAAGACTTTTGTGGTCGGTATATATATTACTTTTGACCCCATATAAGTAGTGCCTCCAAGTCTTTAATGCAAAAACAACCGCGCCTAATTCCAAATCATGCGTCGTATAATTTTGTTCGTGAATCTTCAATTGTCTAGACGCATAAGCAATCACCTTCGTTCGTTGCATTAATACACAACCGAGACCTTGCTTTGATGCGTCACAATAAATCGCAAAATCATCATTCCCTTCAGGCAATGACAATATAGGTGCCGTAGTTAGCTTTTTCTTCAATAACTGAAACGCTTTCTCTTGTTCATCATTCCATTCAAATTTCTTCCCTTTATGCGTTAATGCAGTCAAGGGTTTTGCTATTCTGTAAAAGTCTTGGATGAACCTTCTGTAGTAACCAGCTAGTCCTAAAAACTGGCGTATGTGTTTCGGAGTTTTCGGGGTTTCCCACTTTTCAACAGTTTCTATCTTTGCCGGATCCACCTTAATACCTTCTTTGTTCACTATGTGACCGAGGAATTGAACTTCTTCCAACCAAAATGCACACTTTGAAAACTTAGCGTACAATTCTTCCTTCCTCAATACTTCTAACACCTTTCTCAAATGTTCACCGTGTTCTTGGTCATTCTTTGAGTAAATAAGTATGTCATCAATGAAAACAATGACAAACTTGTCAAGGTATGGTCCACACACTCGGTTCATAAGGTCCATGAACACAGCTGGTGCATTAGTTAAACCAAACGGCATGACCATAAACTCGTAATGACCGTAACGTGTTCTGAAAGCAGTCTTTGGAATATCATCTTCTTTCACCCGCATTTGATGATACCCGGAACGTAAGTCAATCTTTGAATAAACAGACGAGCCTTGTAGTTGATCAAATAAGTCGTCGATTCTCGGTAGTGGGTAGCGGTTCTTGATGGTAAGTTTGTTCAACTCTCGGTAGTCGATACACAACCTGAATGTACCATCTTTCTTCTTGACAAACAAAATAGGAGCTCCCCACGGTGATGTGCTTGGTCGAATGAAACCACGCTCTAAAAGTTCTTGTAATTGGCTTTGCAGTTCTTTCATCTCGTTGGGTGCGAGTCTGTAAGGAGCACGAGCTATTGGTGCAGCTCCTGGTACAAGATCTATTTGAAATTCAACGGATCGATGTGGGGGTAATCCCGGTAATTCTTTCGGAAATACATCGGGAAATTCTTTTGCGACGGGAACATCATTGATGCTCTTTTCTTCAGTTTGTACTTTCTCGACGTGTGCTAGAACAGCATAGCAACCTTTTCTTATTAGTTTTTGTGCCTTCAAATTACTAATAAGATGTAGCTTCGTGTTGCCCTTTTCTCCGTACACCATTAAGGGTTTTCCTTTTTCTCGTATAATGCGAATTGCATTTTTGTAACAAACGATCTCTGCTTTCACTTCTTTCAACCAGTCCATACCGATTATCACATCAAAACTCCCTAACTCTACTGGTATCAAATCAATCTTAAATGTTTCGCTAACCAGTTTAATTTCTCGATTCCGACATATATTATCTGCTGAAATTAATTTACCATTTGCTAATTCGAGTAAAAATTTACTATCCAAAGGCGTCAATGGACAACTTAATTTAGCACAAAAATCTCTACTCATATAGCTTCTATCCGCACCCGAATCAAATAAAACGTAAGCAGATTTATTGTCAATAAGAAACGTACCCGTAACAAGCTCTGGGTCTTCCTGTGCCTCTGCCGCATTAATATTGAAAACTCTTCAGCGGCCTTGTCCATTCGTGTTCTCCTGGTTCGGGCAATTTCTAATAATGTGGCCCGGTTTTCCACATTTATAACAAACTACATTGGCATAACTTGCTCCGACACTACTTGCTCCGCCATTACTCGTTCCGACACCATTTGTTCCTTTCGTTCTATTAACCCCTAGTCCGTAGACCTCACACTTCGCCGCGCTATGACCATTTCTTTTACACTTGTTGCAAAATTTGGTGCAGAACCCCGAGTGATACTTTTCACACCTTTGGCATAGCTGCTTCTGATTGTTGTTGTTGTTGCGGTTATTATTGTTGTTGGGATGATTGTTGTAGTTGCTGTTGTTGTTGTTGTTGTTGTTGTTGTTATTGTTGTTGTTGTTGTTGGGCCGTTTGTTGTAGTTGCGATTGATGTTGCGATTGTTGGGATAATTGTTGCGATTATTGTTGTAATTACTGTTGTTGTTGTATTGGTGATTCTTATCACCGTTTTCCTCCCACTTTCTTTTGACTTGCTTCACATTGGCCTCTTCAGCAGTCTGTTCTTTAATTCTTTCTTCAATCTGGTTCACTAGTTTGTGAGCCATTCTACATGCCTGTTGTATGGAGGCGGGCTCGTGTGAACTTATATCTTCTTGGATTCTTTCCGGTAATCCTTTCACAAACGCGTCGATCTTCTCTTCCTCATCTTCGAATGCTCCCGGACACAATAGGAACAATTCTGTAAATCGTCTTTCGTACGTGGTAATATCAAATCCTTGGTTTCGTAACCCGCTAAGTTCTGTCTTGAGCTTATTGACCTCGGTTCTGGGATGGTACTTCTCGTTCATCAAGTGCTTGAATGCTGACCACGGTAGTGCGTACGCATCGTCTTGTCCCACTTGCTCTAGATAGGTATTCCACCATGTTAACGCAGAACCTGTGAAGGTATGCGTAGCGTACTTCAATTTGTCCTCTTCAGTACACTTACTTATGGCAAACACCGATTCGACCTTCTCGGTCCACCGTTTCAATCCGATCGGTCCTTCGGTTCCATCAAATTCCAAAGGTTTGCAGGCAGTGAATTCTTTGTAGGTGCATCCTACACGATTTCCTGTACTGCCAGATCCAAGGTTATTGTTGGTATGTAGCGCAGCCTGTACTGCGGCTATGTTTGAAGCTAGAAAAGTACGGAATTCCTCTTCATTCATATTCACGGTGTGTCGAGTAGTCGGTGCCATTTCCTTCAAAATAGTCAAATGGAACAAGTTAATCATACAGAATATTAAGAGTAGTTAATAGTATTTCGTAGCATAATATGAACTCATTTATAAAAGCTTTTTCTTCATATTAGCGTTTTATAAGTTTAAATTCGGGTAGTACCTACCCGTTAAGTTCATACTTAGTAGCTAATATACAATTCAACTACTACAATTCTATATGAAAAACTGATTATAATAATATTTCGCGTTCAAACTTTTACACAATAGTTTACAAACTTACAATACCGCTTATTTTACATATAGCATGAAATATAGCACACAATAAATTTGATACAAGATGGTTGTGAAGATAATTCTAGCTAGTACACAAGTCGTTCAGCAAAGGCAATAAAGACACGTAATTCATACGTCCAGAAACAAGTCATGCATTCTGGTTTTACTAGGATTACTTCCCATCCTTGGTCTTGTGGAACATAACCGTTATGGCCGTTGATAAAACAGCGTGTTGTAACGTCGTCAAAGGGACGAGGGTTACGTAATGTCTAACAGTCCCGTAACAATCTAAAAACCTCATTTCTTACCCCAATTACTGACTCCGTCACTTGTGGGAACGTTTTGTTTAATAGTTGTAGCCCGATGTTCTTGTTCACACTTTGGTGAGAAGCGAACATTACTAATCCGTAAGCATAACATGCTTCTTTATGTTGCATGTTAGCCGCTTTTTCTAAATCACGAAGTCCAATATTCGGATATAATGAGTCAAAATAATTTCTTAACCCATTGCGTAAAATAGCATTTGGGTTCCCCGCAATATATGCGTCAAAGTAAACACATCGTAACTTATGGTTTTCCCAATGTGATATCCCCCATCTTTCGAACGAAAGCCTTTTATAAACCAAGGCATTCTTGGAACGTTCTTCGAATGTCTTACAAACTGATCTCGCCTTAAATAGTTGTGCCGAAGAATTCTGACCGACTCTAGACAAGATTTCATCAATCATGTCTCCGGGTAGGTCTCTTAAAATATTGGGTTGTCTATCCATTTTGTGTTTTTATACTGTAAAATAGACAAGAGTTAGATTCATAAAAAAAAAATACTTATTAATACAAGCAATTTTTACATATATCATAAAGCATAAGCACACTATATTACATATATTACACCACACGAATACAACTATCTTATTCCGACTCGCTTGTTTCTTCTTCTTCGGTTTTGGTTCGTTTTGCCAAGTTTCTAGGGATATATGATGTTCCCCTAATATTAGCCGTAATTTTCCACATTGGTTTAGAAAAACCTGGTGGTTTAGAGGTTCCCGGGTCATTGTTACAACTTAAGGACTTCGGGGGTTGACGATACATATAAAGTTCATCGGGGTTGGAATTAGATTTCTCTATTTTTATGCCCTTTCCCTTATTATTTTCTTTTGCCTTTTTAAATTCAGTTGGGGTAATTTCTATAACATCATCGGAATTCTCGTCGGAATCCGATTCATCGGAGAATTGGTAATCCTCCCAATATTTTGCTTCCTTGGCGGAAACACCATTGACCATAATTAACCTTGGTCGGTTGGTTGAGGATTTTCTTTTACTTAACCGTTTTATTATTTCCCCCACCGGTTCTATTTCTTCATCCGGTTCCGATTCTTCTTCCGGTTCCGATTCTTCTTCCGGTTCCGACTCTTCTTCCGGTTCCTCTTCGGGAACTTGTGAATCAGTCCACGAATCATTCCAATTTACATTTGACTCTTCATTATTATTAGGTGAGTCAATGGGACTTGTTCTAGAGGTAGACATCTATCACATAATATCAAACGCGTTAAGAGATTAATATATCACATAATATTCACATGTTAAAAATATATAGTTTTCAACAAAATTTGTTAAGCAATCATTTTTCAAGTAAACACGGTCGAAGTCCAGACTCACTAATGCATCCTAACAAACTCGATAAGACACACTAATGCAAAATTCTGGTTCTCTAAGACCAACGCTCGGATACCAACTGAAATGTCCCGTTCTTATTGATTAAAAACGTTCCATATTAATTGATTTCGTTGCGAGGTTTTGACCTCTATATGAGACGTTTTTCAAAGACTGCATTCATTTTAAAACAAACCATAACCTTTATTTCATCAATAAAGGTTTAAAAAACTTTACGTTGATTATCAAATAATGATAATCTAAAATATCCTGTTTACACACGACCATTACATAATGGTTTACAATACAAATATGTTACAACAAAATAAGTTTCTTGAATGCAGTTTTTACACAATATCATACAAGCATGGACTCCAAATCTCGTCCTTATTTAAGTATGCGACAGCGGAAGCTCTTAATAATCACCTGAGAATAAACATGCTTAAAACGTCAACAAAAATGTTGGTGAGTTATAGGTTTAACCTATATATATCAAATTATAATAATAGACCACAAGATTTCATATTTCAATACACATCCCATACATAGAGATAAAAATCATTCATATGGTGAACACCTGGTAACCGACATTAACAAGATGCATATATAAGAATATCCCCATCATTCCGGGACACCCTTCGGATATGATATAAATTTCGAAGTACTAAAGCATCCGGTACTTTGGATGGGGTTTGTTAGGCCCAATAGATCTATCTTTAGGATTCGCGTCAATTAGGGTGTCTGTTCCCTAATTCATAGATTACCAGACTTAATAAAAAGGGGCATATTCGATTTCGATAATTCAACCATAGAATGTAGTTTCACGTACTTGTGTCTATTTTGTAAATCATTTATAAAACCTGCATGTATTCTCATCCCAAAAATATTAGATTTTAAAAGTGGGACTATAACTCACTTTCACAGATTTTTACTTCGTCGGGAAGTAAGACTTGGCCACTGGTTGATTCACGAACCTATAACAATATATACATATATATCAAAGTATGTTCAAAATATATTTACAACACTTTTAATATATTTTGATGTTTTAAGTTTATTAAGTCAGATGTCCTCGTTAGTAACCTACAACTAGTTGTCCACAGTTAGATGTACAGAAATAAATCGATAAATATTATCTTGAATCAATCCACAACCCAGTGTATACGTATCTCAGTATTGATCACAACTCAAACTATATATATTTTGGAATCAACCTCAACCCTGTATAGCTAACTCCAACATTCACATATAGAGTGTCTATGGTTGTTCCGAAATATATATAGATGTGTCGACATGATAGGTCGAAACATTGTATACGTGTCTATGGTATCTCAAGATTACATAATATACAATACAAGTTGATTAAGTTATGGTTGGAATAGATTTGTTACCAATTTTCACGTAGCTAAAATGAGAAAAATTATCCAATCTTGTTTTACCCATAACTTCTTCATTTTAAATCCGTTTTGAGTGAATCAAATTGCTATGGTTTCATATTGAACTCTATTTTATGAATCTAAACAGAAAAAGTATAGGTTTATAGTCGGAAAAATAAGTTACAAGTCGTTTTTGTAAAGGTAGTCATTTCAGTCGAAAGAACGACGTCTAGATGACCATTTTAGAAAACATACTTCCACTTTGAGTTTAACCATAATTTTTGGATATAGTTTCATGTTCATAATAAAAATCATTTTCTCAGAATAACAACTTTTAAATCAAAGTTTATCATATTTTTTAATTAACTAACCCAAAACAGCCCGCGGTGTTACTACGACGGCGTAAATCCGGTTTTACGGTGTTTTTCGTGTTTCCAGGTTTTAAATCATTAAGTTAGCATATCATATAGATATAGAACATGTGTTTAGTTGATTTTAAAAGTCAAGTTAGAAGGATTAACTTTTGTTTGCGAACAAGTTTAGAATTAACTAAACTATGTTCTAGTGATTACAAGTTTAAACCTTCGAATAAGATAGCTTTATATGTATGAATCGAATGATGTTATGAACATCATTACTACCTTAATTTCCTTGGATAAACCTACTGGAAAAGAGAAAAATGGATCTAGCTTCAATGGATCCTTGGATGGCTCGAAGTTCTTGAAGCAGAATCATGACACGAAAACAAGTTCAAGTAAGATCATCACTTGAAATAAGATTGTTATAGTTATAGAAATTGAACCAAAGTTTGAATATGATTATTACCTTGTATTAGAATGATAACCTACTGTAAGAAACAAAGATTTCTTGAGGTTGGATGATCACCTTACAAGATTGGAAGTGAGCTAGCAAACTTGAAAGTATTCTTGATTTTATGAAACTAGAACTTTTGGAATTTATGAAGAACACTTAGAACTTGAAGATAGAACTTGAGAGAGATCAATTAGATGAAGAAAATTGAAGAATGAAAGTGTTTGTAGGTGTTTTTGGTCGTTGGTGTATGGATTAGATATAAAGGATATGCAATTTTGTTTTCATGTAAATAAGTCATGAATGATTACTCATATTTTTGTAATTTTATGAGATATTTCATGCTAGTTGCCAAATGATGGTTCCCACATGTGTTAGGTGACTCACATGGGCTGCTAAGAGCTGATCATTGGAGTGTATATACCAATAGTACATACATCTAAAAGCTGTGTATTGTACGAGTACGAATACGGGTGCATACGAGTAGAATTGTTGATGAAACTGAACGAGGATGTAATTGTAAGCATTTTTGTTAAGTAGAAGTATTTTGATAAGTGTCTTGAAGTCTTTCAAAAGTGTATGAATACATATTAAAACACTACATGTATATACATTTTTAACTGAGTCGTTAAGTCATCGTTAGTCGTTACATGTAAATGTTGTTTTGAAACCTTTATGTTAACGATCTTGTTAAATGTTGTTAACCCAATGTTTATAATATCAAAAGAGATTTTAAATTATTATATTATCATGATATTATGATGTACGAATATCTCTTAATATGATATATATACATTAAATGTCGTTACAACGATAATCGTTACATATATGTCTCGTTTCAAAATCATTAAGTTAGTAGTCTTGTTTTTACATATGTAGTTCATTGTTAATATACTTAATGATATGTTTACATATCATAATATCATGTTAACTATATATATAACCATATATATGTCATCATATAGTGTTTACAAGTTTTATCGTTCGTGAATCACCGGTCAACTTGGGTGGTCAATTGTCTATATGAAACCTATTTCAATTAATCAAGTCTTAACAAGTTTGATTGCTTAACATGTTGGAAACATTTAATCATGTAAATATCAATCTCAATTAATATATATAAACATGGAAAAGTTCGGGTCACTACAACATTCTCGTTCAATTTCATCAATAATTCTACTCGTATGCAACCGTATTCGTACTCGTACAATACCCAGCTCCTAGACGTATATACTATTGGTATATACACATAATATGTAAAGACCCGTCTTAATCCATCTGGACGAAGTCCACATCGATTATAAAAGATTCACAATAGTTGATTTCATTGCGAGGTACTTGACCTCTATATGATACATTTTACAAACATTGCATTCGTTTTCAAAAGACAAACTTTCATTTCATTGTAAGTTGACAGACATGCATACTATTTCATAATATATCTAAACTATAAATGACTTGATAATATTCTTGATGAACTTAACGACTCGAATGCAACGTCTTTTGAAATATGTCATGAATGACTCCAAGTAATATCTCTAAGATGAGCAAATGCACAGCGGAAGATTTCTTTCATACCTGAGAATAAACATGCTTTAAAGTGTCAACCAAAAGGTTGGTGAGTTCATTAGTTTAACATAAATAATCATTTCCATCCTTTTAATAGACCACAAGATTTTCATTTTCAGTTCGCATAAATAAACGTCCCATGCATAGAGACAAAAATATCATTCATATGGATTGAACACCTGGTAACTGACGTTAACTTTAATGCATAGAATATCCCCAAATAGAACCACTCATCTGTATAATAATAATCTCGAAGTACTAAAGCATTCGTACCCCGAATGGGACTTGTCAAGGTCCATAGATCTATCTTTAGGATTCGCGTCAATCAGGGGCCATTTCCCTAAATTCTTAGGTTACCAGACTTGAAGGGCGATATTCGGTTAATAATCCAACCATAGAATGTAATTTTAAGTACTTGTGTCTATTTCGTAAAACATTTATAAAAGCAATGCATGTATTCTCAGTCCAAAAAATATATTGCAAAAGCATTTAAAAAGGGAGCAAATGAAACTCACCATACTGTATTTTGTAGTAAAAATACATATGACTAAATTGAACAATGCAGGGTTGGCCTTGGATTTACGAACCTATATCAAGTATATATATTAACATCTATACTTGTAATCGAACAACTAAGTTTATATATAATTAGTGATATAATTGTTGTTTTAGTAAGTTATATACTTTTATCAATAAGTAAATTAAATATTTATATTTTTTGTGTACCTTAACTAATTAATTAGTATTTATTTTAAAATGTTAATATAGATATGTTATATGTATTAACTATAGTGTTATATAACTAAAAATCATTTGATAACATAATATAAATGATAATGAATAAAAAGTTATATTATTTTATAATAATAATATTAGTAACTATACTTAATAATGATAACAATGATAAGTATGATAATAATTTTAGTAGAAATATTGCTAATACTAATAATAATAGTTTTAGTGATAATAATACTTATAATAGTAATGAAGACGGAAATTTTAAATAAAATACCTTTGTTAAAATATATAATTTTAAAAATGATAATACTAGTACTAATGCTAATAATAACAATAACAATAATAATACTAATATTTAATAGTAATAATGAAAGTGATAATAATATTACTATAACAACTATTTTTTTAACTTGTAATTATATTTATTATATTAATATTACAACTTATTAGTTATATCATACTAACTTAGTATATATATATATAATATATATATATATATATATATATATATATATATATATATATATATATATATATATATATATACATATATATATATATATATATATATATATATATATATATATATATATATAATATGTATTTAATATTTATAATCTTATTATAATATTACTTATGTAAAGATTTCATATATCTATAAATCTATATATCTATTCATTTAAATAATGATTTAATTATTCTTTATATTATTTTACATAATTATTTATAACAATAATTTCATACCATAGTTTAATAATCTACAAAAATATATTCATATATATATATATATATATATATATATATATATATATATATATATATATATATATATATATATATATATATATATATATATATAACAATTTACAATTAATTGTTCGTGAATCGTCGAGAACAGTCGAAGGTCAATTCAATATATGAACATTGTTTCACAATTTTTGAGACTCAACATTACAGACTTTGCTTATCGTGTCGAAATCATATAAAGTTTAAGTTTAAATTTGGTCGGAAATTGCCGGGTCGTCACAGTACCTACCCGTTAAAGAAATTTCATCTCGAAATTTGAGTGAGGTGGTCATGGCTAACAATAAAAATGTTTTCATGACGAATATGAGTTAAAAATTAGAGTTTTATCATCATTAAATAATATAGATAAAACTTTTCGATTATGTGGAGCGTACAAGTGTAGTTATTACAAAAGAGTGAATTGAAGAAATAAAGTTTCCTCTTAACTTTTGACGTAGTCACGTTTAAATTTAGTAAAATAAGGTGCGTCTTAACTTTTGATGTTGTCTTGTTTGAATTCCGGTATTCAAGGGATTTAAAGAAGATCTTCAAAATCTATAAGATTTGATTCATCGATGAATAAGGAAATTAGGATCTCTATAATTAAATGCGGTAATCTATCTCGATTGATCTGTCGGATACTTCCATTATAAATTAACCTCTTCCGTTTCATTGATTTTCACCACTTCAATACTTTCTTTCTTAATTCATATTTTCAAAGATTTTGAAAATGCTTAATCCAGTTCTGATCCTTGTTCTTATTCTGACAATCACATTGATCGTACTTCTTTTCCAACTCCCACTGGAAGAATCTATTAACTTCTACTACTACCTTGAGGTTATAGTATTTTTAATTCTCCCGTGTCTTTATGTTGCTATACGCATTGATATACACGGTTTGTAATTTCTATGTTGTTGTTGTGCTTATATTTCGAAGCTCCATGCTTTTGTTTTCTCTTCCCGACCTGAAGTAAAGCGAATAATGATCCAGAATTCATAAGTATGGAGTTTCGAATGAACTTAATGTTCTAAACGAGAAAGAACGTAATAGCGCGATTTGATTTGTCAAATTACCAGAATTACTGAGAATAGAACTATCAAGAATATATTTTCTTGATATGTTCAGAAGTTAATCAGAATGAAAGAGTTATGTAATATGACACATAATGACGTTATAATCTGTAAATAATCATGTTCCATTTAGAAACTCAACATGACTTACTGTAATATAATCACGTTGATCAAGTGTCATTATATTATACTAACTCATGCATCAGTTCCCAACATTACTTCAATAACATTTATATTTTAAGCTCGAAAGTTTATAGAATATAGAAACTAACAGTTTCTATATGATGTAGCACTGATAGCACGAAGAGATTAATGATTTCCGATAAGAATAGTTATAAAAATATCTTTAGAAATATGGAGGATATTTATAATGAAAGATACGATGATATCTTGGAATTTCTAATGTCAAAGGATGGTGAAGAAAATTTTTCCGCAAGAGTTTGGAGTCAGAAGCAAGGTATTCGCTAAAGATTTCATCAGAAACAGAATCATCAGGATTCTTAATGTACAAGTTTAGTCCTTGTGATTTGTTCAGAGACTCCTTCGTAGTTTGCTCAATCAGTTTTAAAGTTTCAAACTTTTCTGAGCTTTTCCAACATACTATTCTTTATCATCAAACTTTCGACTATTTAAGGTCGTTTACGGTTGCTTACAGTTTCTGCTGCTTCATTCAGCTTTTTCAAAGTTCAATGTATTGATTCGTAAGCTGGGTACTTTTCAAAATTTCAGAATTGAAGATCGTAATTCTAGGAGATAATTGTTATATGTATACATATAACTATTGGTGTAGAAATGTTACGAGATTCGAAATACTGATTGCGGATTCTCGGTAATTGGTATGGCAATTATTGTTACAGGGTATAGATGAATACACGATGGGGTTTCACTGAATATAATGATTTTTCGGAAAGTCCAGATTCATTGAAGTTGCTGGTAAGTTTACTGCTAATGTGGTGGAATATAAATGGTTCCCCGGTAACGATGACGAAAGGCAAACTTATATATCAAAGTTATAATAAGACCAATCCGGATGAAAAGTCGAAGTTGACTTGCTGAAGCCGTGACAAGACTGGCTATTTTGGAAAGAGATTGCAAAGTTATTTTCGGTAATAACAACGCCAAGGAGTTAGTACAGATACGTGTTAAATGTTTACTCAGGTTCTGAGTGTTTTCAGGTGCATAACAATATGCATCAATATTTTCTTCCGTAGATGAAGTGCGGTTGGTTCATCCTCTTGGTTGAGGTGTTTTCAAGAATCATGAAAGGTTTGAACGCAGATTGTAATCGTGATGATACGAATGGGGTTTAAAATGAAATCAAGTGGCAAACTTGAAAATTGTTTTGTTTCATATGTTATAATCAATATTTTAATTCATTTTAATTGTCCAATGTCATTAGTCCACAGTCGATAATCCACAGTTGACAGTCCAATAATTCATATATAATTTAATATATAATATTCGAATTAATTAATACGTATCGTGACCCGTGTACATGTCTCAGACTCGATCACAACTCAAACTATATATATTATTGTAGAATCAACCTCAACCCTGTATAGAGAACTCGATCATTACTGCATATATAGTGTCTATGGTTATTCCAAATAATATATATAGATGCGTCGATATGATATGTCAAAACCTTGTATACGTGCCCCGATATTTAAAGTGCGTAAAATAAATAACAGGAATTAAATAACGATAAATAAAGTGCGTAAAGTAAATAACAGAAATTAAATGACAATAAATAAAATTGCGAGAATGTAAATTGCGATAATTAAATTGCGATAAATAAAATGCGATAAATAGAATGTAATCAGTTAGCTAGGAACAGTTAGCGTGGATTCTTAACAAAAAATTTCGTAGTTAATTTGTTTGTTTCTATCAAATTTTTATTTCGTCAAATGTGTTCTTCATTATGCCACTTGTCGGATCCAAATATGAAATTAAATGAAAATGGTTATTCTGTGGTGAACGGATTCGTATATCGGTAGATGTAAGTAGGATAGTAAATGACTTGTTGAATCAGATTCGAAGAATGTACAGTGTAACTTATTAATGTGAAGTCTAAATATTCCCCGGGTATTACCTACCCGTTAAAATATTTTCAACATTAACAGTTTGTACGAAAGAATTTTTAATTACAATCTTTATGAAAATATACTTACATATATATTTTCTTCAGATTTAATCATGGATTTAATGAATTAATATGATATTAATCTCATTTGCTTTTTGGTTAGAATTAAAGTACATAATCTCTAAAACATTAGAGATTACATAATCATCATGTCGAACGAAGATAAATAATGTAGAACGTCATGTAGATCGAAGATAACCGATGTAGAGCAAGATTATGCTCGAGGTATAGATTGTGATGTTGAGGCGTGGATTGTTGATGGTACTGGTGCTGTTACTGATGGTACTGTTGGTGCCGGTGATGTTGCTGAAGCTGGTACATTTTTCACCATATTCTCCAAATTGATTACTCGAGCGCGAAGTTCATTGACTTCTTCTATTATTACGAAATGATTGTCAGTCTGAACGAGCGGATGAATAAGGTTTAGAATTTTAGATAGAATATAATCGTGGCAAAATACTCTGAAAATGAATGTGAGAATGGTGTTTCGAACAGGTTCGCCGGTAAGTGTTTCAGGTTCTTCGCCAAAAGGTGAATTCGGTTGATGGAAATGATCGCCTTCTTCTTGTTTCCAATGATGAAGTAGACTACGAACCTATCAGATGAATTGGTTGATTCATTCTGGTGACGCTGCTTTTGGAGCTTAGGTGAACATCCATGTCGAAATAGCTGTCGGAATAACTATCGGAATAGCTATCGAAATCTGAGGGACTCGAACTGGTTGAGGGATTCATCTCGTACGATCAGATGAAGGATTTTCGATAAGAATTAGATTATAGGATGTAGATTAGTACCCTGCAATACATAATTTACATATGCATATATAATACTAAAATTCCATAAGTTACGGAGGAATCTACGGAAACTGTCAGGCAAAGTCTACAGTAGCAGATACGCTAAGATATGAATTATCAGATACGCTAAGATATGAATTAGCAGATATGTTAAGATATGAATTTTGTCTATAAATTATTCATGCAATCATTGCAGTATGATGTGTCTAGACTAAGAATGATAAGCAGATGAGTTCTGACTAGAAATGAAAAGCAAAACTTTTGACATGCAACCACGGCTGAAGTCCAGACTCACTAATACATCCTAACGACTATCAGCTAGACACACTAATGCAAGACCTGGTTCGCTAAGACCACCGCTCTGATACCAACTGTAAAGACCCGTCCTAATTCATCTGGACGAAGTCCACATCGATTATAAACGATTCACAATAGTTGTTTTCATTGCGAGGTACTTGACCTCTATATGATACATTTTACAAACATTGCATTCATTTTTAAAAGACAAACTTTCATTTCATTGTAAGTTGACAGACATGCATACCATTTCATAATATATCTAAACTATAAATGACTTGATAATATTCTTGATGAACTAGACGACTCGAATGCAACGTCTTTTGAAATATGTCATGAATGACTCCAAGTAATATCTCTAAGATGAGCAAATGCACAGCGGAAGATTTCTTTCATACCTAAGAATAAACATGCTTTAAAGTGTCAACCAAAAGGTTGGTGAGTTCATTAGTTTAACATAAATAATCATTTCCATCCTTTTAATAGACCACAAGATTTTCATTTTCAGTTCGTATAACAACCCGTCCTCATCCACCTGGACGAAGTCATCAACATTTGGTCCCATTGCGATGATCGACTCCAAGTAATGTCCTTAAAATGAGCAAATGCACAGCGGAAGACTTAATTCGTACCTGAGAATAAACATGCTTAAAAGTATCAACCAAAAGGTTGGTGAGTTCATAGGTTTATCATAACAATCTTTTCAATATATTAATAGACCACAAGATTTCATTATTTATAAACATAATACACTCGCAAGTGTATGTAAAGCATTCTAAGTGGTTGAGCACTTGGTAACCATACTTAACATTTAATCACGTCGCATATTCCCTTTATTATGAAATCTCACTACACCGTACCAAGTGTAGTCACCGAAACGAAGTACTGTGCAACCGTTGAATACTGGTCGTCCAGTCCGGTTGGGGTTGTCAGGCCCGATAGATCTATCAACAGGATTCGCGTTTACAATACCCATGTAAATAGTAGTTACCAAGCTATAGGGAAGTATGCCAGTGGTACAACTCAACGTAGAATGTATTTTTAAGTACCTGTGTCTATTTCTTAAATATTTATAAAAGCAGTGCATGTATTCTCAGCCCAAAAATATATATTGCAAAAGCAATTAAAAAGAGAGCAAATGAAACTCACCATACTGTATTTTGAAGTAAAAATACATATAACATCATTGAACAAGTGTAAGGTTGGCCTCGGATTCACGAACCTATATTAGTTATATATATATTAACACACATAATTAAAATCGAACAATTTACATATTATTAGTGTTATGATTGTTATTTATATGTTTCATTCATATAATAATTAGATATATTTATTTTTATATACTTTAAATAGATAATTCATATTTATTACAAAAATATTAATATAGTTATGTTTTATGTTATAAATATATTTTTATATAGAATTGTTTATTTGATATATTAATGATACTAATAATAATAATGATAAAAGTTAATACTGATTATGATAAAAATCATAATAATTCTAATAATAATAATTAAGATAGTTTTAATAATCAAAATGATAATTTTTATAAAAAGATTAGTTTCACTAATAATACTACTTACATTAAAAATGATAATAATAATAATAATAATAATAATAATAATAATAATAATAATAATAATAATAATAATAATAATAATAATAATAATAATAATAATAATAATAAAAGTTATTGTGTATACCCTTAAAGCTTTGTCAAAAAAAATGCTCCAAACAGGACTCGAGCACACAACCTCTCATTCACCCGCAAACACCATTAACCATCCAACCATTTCAGTCTTTCTGAAATTAAACCCACCTAATTAATTATAACACGTATTATTATTATTATTATTATTATTTTTCATCCCCATTTTCATCTTTTCTTCACAATTTTAATCAACCCAGAGTAAAACAACCATAACCTCGAAATCTAATCAGGCTACTTCGATCATTTCTGTGATATCATATTATTACTATTATCTTCATCCTAATTATCACGTAACCATTATCAATATCTCCCTCGGTTTCAATTTATTTCGTAACCTTCTGTTGGGCTAACCTTGAAAGCCCAAGTGACCTTAGATATTCTTGAAGCCCATTAATTAAACGAAACCCATTTCATATTTTAATTAAACCGTTTGTGATTGTGGACAATAGGGTTCGACCGACAGAAACAAAAAGACAACGTAACTGTATCAGTTTTTATCATCATTCTTCATCATCTCTAAAAAAAAACACAAATCAATAAGTGGGTTATTTACTTTATAACTTTATCACCATTTCTTTTTATAAGTGGGGTTATCTATGATGTAAATGTCGACCAAGACCACAACAGAACTAAATTCGGGAATCATCATACTATCATCATCGTATTTTATATCATCATCAATATTGACTCATCACCATAATCATTTACATACAACGTCACTATTTCCATCGTTCTTTATTATGAACCAAACAACAACGTATAGTAGTAATTTTTGTTGGTGGTGTTGTGGTAATCCTTCGGCCCATCACCAAAACCTAAACAGAAGGGAAACATATGGGTTTCAATGGTGCTTGTGATCGTGAGTTTGTTTGGTTTCACGTCTTCATAGAGAAAGAAAGAGAAAGGTAGAGAGGGAGAGAGAAAATAGCAAGCGTGATAATTCTTGTATGGTGGCGGTTTGTGGTATAAACTTACGGTGGTGTTGGGTTGTGATGAAGGTGGTGAACGTGGTGGTAGTGATTGTTTAGTGTTGGTTTCTAGTGGTGGCTCGAGGTAGAGTGGGTCATGGTGGTGGTTGCCGATAGTTAAGTGATGGATTAAAGTGGTTTTCACAGTTGGGTCGTGGGTTTGTTGAACAATAACTATACAAGTGGTTCTTAGTTCTTGAATATAATGAAAACAAGAAGTAGTAATCGATCGATAGGTTAAGTATGGTGATTAAATGGTTGTTGGGTCTATTCTCTACATTCGAGGTGGTGATGATCGAATATAGGTGGTGAAGTGGTGATTGATAGTGGTTTGAGTGGTTCCATAGTGATTCGATGATGTGGAGAAGAAAGGTTGTGTTGGTGATAGATGGTGACGGTTGTGATAGTTTATGGTGTGGTTATGGTTTAAGGTGGTTGTCTAAATATTCATGGTGATGGCGGTTAGATTATAAACAGAAAACCAATGCACAAAATAAGAGAGAGATAGTTTGTTAACGATGATGACTGTGAAGTGGCTAAAGGTGTTGGGTGGACTTGGTGGAAATGGTTTCAAAATAAGCGATTGTGTTGTAGAGTTTTGTTTCTTGGTTAATAGTAGTAGTAAGGTAGAGAATGAAGTGATGATTACTGGATACATGGGTTTCATATATACATAGATATAGAATCTTAAAAAGTTAAAAACAGTAAACTTACATTAATCATATTATTGAAAGTTCGAGATTGAAAGGAACGGTTAACAAATCACACAGTCATTCTAATTTTTAAATAAATTCATCAATCAGTACATAATAATAATAAATTTAGAACGTGTCAAATGGTTGTCACGAGAATAATTAATATCAACCGACACTTCCATAGGGATGATATATCGTGTCCATTGCTAAACAGTTAAAATATAAAAGTTCTCCTAAAAATCCCAAATTTTTAGATTAAGCATATTTAATTATTTCACTCATTACCTGTTTGAAACCTGATCAAAAAGGTTCGAAAATTATTTATTTTCTGTTCCGATTTATATGTACGGTGTACTAATATTTTAACTTAAAAAGATAAAAATATTTTTAACAAATCTAGAATCTTTGTAATCAATTTACACTTCATCTTTTATTTTAATCTTTCATGAACATGTATTACATCTATATTAAAACTAACGAAACGTCAACCGAGTGTTACTGACGTTTATTAATTAGGCTCGAAAACAGTTATTTTCCATATACTAAATGTATATATAAATACATTCTAATATCAGGTTCTATTATAGAACTAAAGATATATATATATATATATATATATATATATATATATATATATATATATATATATATATATATATATATATATATATATATATATATTTACAAATAGTTGTTCGTGAATCGTCGAGAACAGTCGAAGGTCAATTGAATATATGAAACAGTTCAAAATTTTTGAGACTCAACCTTACAGACTTTGCTTATTGTGTCAAGAATATTAAATCGTATCGAGAGTTTCGTTTAAAATTAGTCAGAATTTTCCGGGTCGTGACAGTACCTACCCGTTAAAGAAATTTCGTCCCTAAATTTGATCGAGGTCGTCATGACTAACACTAAAAATGTTTTCATGACGAATATGAGTTGATAAATAGAGTTTTATCATTATTGATTAATATAGATTAAACGATTCGATCATGTGAAGCGTACGAGTGAAGCTATCACAAAAGAGTGAAAAGTTTCGTCTTAACTTTTGACGTAGTCACGGTGGATTTCTGGAATTCAAGAAATTGAAGGAAATCTTCTATTCAGAAAGAAAATGAAATAGCACGATTTATTAGCAAACTGTTGGAATTACGGAAGAACAGAAATATCAAGGAAATATTTCCGTGATATGCTTAGAAATTAAGTAGAATGCAAGAGTTATGTAACATGGCACATGATGAGGGTATGATCTGTAATCATCATCACGTTCCATTAAAAATTTAGCATGACTTACTGTAATATAACCACGTTGGCCCGACGTCATTATATTATACTAACTCATGCTTCAATTCCCAACACTACTCCAGAAATCATTCATAATTTAAACTCGAATTTTAAAGAACTTCAGAAACTAAAATAGTTTCCGTTATGATGTAACATAGATAGCACGAGGAGATAAATAATTTATGACAAGAAGAGTTATGAAAATATTCTCAGAAATATCGAAGATATTTATGATGATATTTTGGAATTTCTAAGTTCGAAGGTTGATGAAGAAAGATTTTCCACAAGATTTAACATGACTTCGGGGCAAGATAATTGATGAAGATTTCATTGGATCCAAAATTACCTGGATTCTTTGAACATAGGGTTTGGTCCTTGTATTTGTTCTTTGTTTCCTTCATGGTGTGCTCAATCTGATTTTCAGTACTAAATTTTCTATCGAGCATTCCAAACACTTCCTTCTTTATCATCAACTTTTGGCCATTAAGACCATCTACAACATGCTGCTTCGTCAGCATTTTCAAAGTTAATGGATCTGGATCGTCGGTTATCAAACCGAAGTGGTTTCAGGAGAATTGTGTTTTTAGATGATTAAACGCTGATGGTAATATGGTGGAATATAAAAGGTTTTCCGGTAACGAAGGCGAAAAGACTATGTATATATCACAGTTATAATAAGGTTAGTCTGACTGAAAATTCGAAGTTGACTTGCTAGAGCTGTGACAAAAATTGCTACCTTGAAAAGGGATTGCAAACTATTTTGGGTAATAATAACACTAAAGGAATTAGCACAGCTACGTATTAAACGTTTACCCAGTTTCTGAGGGTTTTTCAGGTGCATAACTATATGCATCAATCTTTTCTTCTGTAAATGAAGTGCGGCTGGTTCATCCTCTCGATCGAGGTGTTTTCAAGAATTACGAAAGGTTTGAACGCAGATTGTAATCGTCAAGATACAAACGAGGTTTAAGATGAAATCAAGTCACAAACTTGAAGAATTGTTTAGTTTCATATGTTATAATCGATATTTTAATTCATTTTAATTGTCCAAAGTTAGTAGTCCAATAGTTCATATATAGTTTAATATAACATTCGAATTAATTAATACGTATCGTGACCCGTTTACCGATCTCAGTATTGATCACAACTCAAACTATATATATATTTTGGAATCAACCTCAACCCTGTATAGCTAACTCCGTCATTTGCATATAGAGTGTCTATGGTTGTTCCAAGATAGATATATAGATGGGTCAATATGATATGTCGAAACCTTGTATACGTGTCCCGTTATTTTAGGTGCGTAAAAGTAAATAACAGAAATTAAATGACGATAAATAAAATTGCGATAATTAAATTGCGATAAATAAAATGTAATCAGTTAGCTAGGAACAGTTAGCTGGAACAGTTAGCGTGGATTCTTAACAAAATTTCAATTAGTTAATTCGTTTATTTCTAACAAATTTTATTTTATCCAATGTTTTCTTCATTATGCCACTTGCTAGATTTTGATAAGTCAAAATCCAGTTATGAAATTGAATGAAAAGGGTTATTCTGCGGTGAACGGATACGTATATTGGTGGATGTAAGTAGGATAGTAAATGACTGTTGAATCAGATTCGAAGAATGTACAGTGTAACTTATTAATGTGAAATCTAAATATTCCTCGGGTATTACCTACCCGTTAAAATATTTTCACCATTAACAGTTTGTACAAAAGAATTTTTAATTACAATCTTTATGAAAATATACTTGAATATATATTTTCTGCAGATGTAATCATGGATTTAATGAGTCAATAAGATATTAAACTCATTTGATTTATCGTTAGTACTAGATTACATAATCTCTAAAACTTTAGAAATTACATGATCGCCATGTCGAACGAAGATAATCAATGTAGAACAATATGTAGAACGAAGATAAAGTAGATAGAACGATACATAGAATGATGATTATGCTAGAGGTACAGAATGAGATGTTGAGGCATGTGATGTTGAAACTTGGGTTGTTGGTGGTACTGTTGGTGCCGGTGATGTTGTTGGAGCTGTTAAGTTTTACACTATATTCTCCAAAGTCACTACTCGAGCGCGAAGCTCGTTGTCTTTTTCTATTACTCCGGGATGATTGTCGGTCAGAACAAACGGATGAATAAGGTTGAGAATTTTTTTTTAGATAGAAGATAATCGTGACGAGCTACCCTGGAGATGAGGCTAAAATGGTGTTTTGGATAGGTTCATCGGTAAGTGCTTCAGGTTCTTCGCCGAGGGTGAATTCGGTCGGTGGAAGGAAAGGATCGCCTTCTTCTCGTCTCCATTGATTAAGTCAACTACGGACACATCAGATGAATTGGTGATGACTAACTGGTTGATCCATTCCAGTTACACTGCTTTCGGAGCTTGAGTGGGACTCCATATCGAAATCCGAGGAGCTTGAACTAGTGGTGAGTTCCATTTTGCTCGGTTAGATAAAGAGTTTTTGGTATGAAATGAATTTCGGATATCGGATGATATTCTAATTACATAGAATATCTATATATAGTACAGAAGATCCCGTAGATTACGAAGGGATTTAAAGAAACGTGTTAGATAAAGTTTACAGTAACAGATATGCAAAGATATGAATTTATCTGTACACTATCTATCAAATAAGTGCAGGAAGTCGTGTCTAGACTTAGGAATGATAAGCAAGTAATTTTTCACTAGGAATGATAAACAATACTTATAATATGCAGCTAAGGTAGAATTCCAGACTTGCTAATGCATCATAACAACTATCAGTTAGACACACTAATGCAAGACCTGGTTTGCTAGGACCAACGCTCTGATACCAACTATAACAACCCGTCCTTATCCACCTGGATGAAGTCATCAACATTTGGTCCCATTGCGATGATCGACTCCAAGTAATGTCCTTAAAATGAGCAAATGCACAGTGGAAGACTTAATTCGTACCTGAGAATAAATATGCTTAAAAGTATCAACCAAAAGGTTGGTGAGTTCATAGATTTATCATAACAATCTTTTCAATATATTAATAGACCACAAGATTTCATTATTTATAAACATAATACACTCGCAAGTGTATGTAAAGCATTCTAAGTGGTTGAGCACTTGGTAACCATACTTAACATTTAATCACGCCGCATATTCCCTTTATTATGAAATCTCACTACACCGTACCAAGTGTAGTCACCGAAACGAAGTACTGTGCAACCGTTGAATACTGGTCGTCCAGTCCGGTTGGGGTTGTCAGGCCCGATAGATCTATCAACAGGATTCGCGTTTACAATACCCATGTAAATAGTAATTACCAAGCTATAGGGAAGTATGCCAGTGGTACAACTCAACGTAGAATGTATTTTTAAGTACCTGTGTCTATTTCGTAAATATTTATAAAAGCAGTGCATGTATTCTCAGCCCAAAAATATATATTGCAAAAGCAATTAAAAAGGGAGCAAATGAAACTCACCATACTGTATTTCGTAGTAAAAATACATATAACATCATTGAACAAGTGTAAGGTTGGCCTCGGATTCACGAACCTATATTAGTTATATATATATTAACACACATAATTGAAATCGAACAATTTACATATTATTAGTGTTATGATTGTTATTTATATGTTTCATTCATATAATAATTAGATATATTTATTTTTATATACTTTAAATAGATAATTCATATTTATTACAAAAATATTAATATAGTTATGTTTTATGTTATAAATATATTTTTATATAGAATTGTTTATTTGATATATTAATGATACTAATAATAATAATGATAAAAATTAATACTGACTATGATAAAAATCATAATAATTCTAATAATAATAATTAAGATAGTTTTAATAATCAAAATGATAATTTTTATAAAAAGATTAGTTTCACTAATAATACTACTTACATTAAAAATGATAATAATAATAATAATAATAATAATAATAATAATAATAATAATAATAATAATAATAATAATAAAAGTTATTGTGTATACCCTTAAAGCTTTGTCAAAAAAAATGCTCCAAACAGGACTCGAGCACACGACCTCTCATTCACCCGCAAACACCATTAACCATCCAACCATTTCAGTCTTTCTGAAATTAAACCCACCTAATTAATTATAACCCGTATTATTATTATTATTTTTTTTCATCCCCATTTTCATCTTTTCTTCACAATTTTAATCAACCCAGAGTAAAACAACCATAACCTCGAAATCTAATCAGGCTACTTCGATCATTTCTGTGATATCATATTATTGCTATTATCTTCATCCTAATTATCACGTAACCATTATCAATATCTCCCTCGGTTTCAATTTATTTCGTAACCTTCTGTTGGGCTAACCTTGAAAGCCCAAGTGACCTTAGATATTCTTGAAGCCCATTAATTAAACGAAACCCATTTCATATTTTAATTAAACCGTTTGTGATTGTGGACAACAGGGTTCGACCGACAGAAACAAAAAGACAACGTAACTGTATCAGTTTTTATCATCATTCTTCATCATCTCTAAAAAAAACACAAATCAATAAGTGGGTTATTTACTTTATAACTTTATCACCATTTCTTTTTATAAGTGGGGTTATCTATGATGTAAATGTCGACCAAGACCACAACAGAACTAAATTCGGGAATCATCATACTATCATCATCGTATTTTATATCATCATCAATATCGACTCATCACCATAATCATTTACATACAACGTCACTATTTCCATCGTTCTTTATTATGAACCAAACAACAACGTATAGTAGCAATTTTTGTTGGTGGTGTTGTGGTAATCCTTCGGCCCATCACCAAAACCTAAACAGAAGGGAAACATATGGGTTTCAATGGTGCTTGTGATCGTGAGTTTGTTTGGTTTCACGTCTTCATAGAGAAAGAAAGAGAAAGGTAGAGAGGGAGAGAGAAAATAGCGAGCGTGATAATTCTTGTATGGTGGCGGTTTGTGGTATAAACTTACGGTGGTGTTGGGTTGTGATGAAGGTGGTGAACGTGGTGGTAGTGATTGTTTAGTGTTGGTTTCTAGTGGTGGCTCGAGGTAGAGTGGGTCATGGTGGTGGTTGCCGATAGTTAAGTGATGGATTAAAGTGGTTTTCACAGTTGGGTCGTGGGTTTGTTGAACAATAACTATACAAGTGGTTCTTAGTTCTTGAATATAATGAAAACAAGAAGTAGTAATCGATCGATAGGTTAAGTATGGTGATTAAATGGTTGTTGGGTCTATTCTCTACATTCGAGGTGGTGATGATCGAATATAGGTGGTGAAGTGGTGATTGATAGTGGTTTGAGTGGTTCCATAGTGATTCGATGATGTGGAGAAGAAAGGTTGTGTTGGTGATAGATGGTGACGGTTGTGATAGTTTATGGTGTGGTTATGGTTTAAGGTGGTTGTCTAAATATTCATGGTGATGGCGGTTAGATTATAAACAAAAAACCAATGCACAAAATAAGAGAGAGATAGTTTGTTAACGATGATGATTATGAAGTGGCTAAAGGTGTTGGGTGGACTTGGTGGAAATGGTTTCAAAATAAGCGATTGTGTTGTAGAGTTTTGTTTCTTGGTTAATAGTAGTAGTAAGGTAGAGAATGAAGTGATGATTACTGGATACATGGGTTTCATATATACATAGATATAGAATCTTAAAAAGTTAAAAACAGTAAACTTACATTAATCATATTATTGAAAGTTCGAGATTGAAAGGAACGGTTAACAAATCACACAGTCATTCTAATTTTTAAATAAATTCATCAATCAGTACATAATAATAATAAATTTAGAACGTGTCAAATGGTTGTCACGAGAATAATTAATATCAGCCGACACTTCCATAGGGATGATATATCGTGTCCATTGCTAAACAGTTAAAATATAAAAGTTCTCCTAAAAATCCCAAATTTTTAGATTAAGCATATTTAATTATTTCACTCATTACCTGTTTGAAACCTGATCAAAAAGGTTCAAAAATTATTTATTTTCTGTTCCGATTTATATGTACGGTGTACTAATATTTTAACTTAAAAAGATAAAAATATTTTTAACAAATCTAGAATCTTTGTAATCAATTTACACTTCATCTTTTATTTTAATCTTTCATGAACATGTATTACATCTATATTAAAACTAACGAAACGTCAACCGAGTGTTACTGACGTTTATTAATTAGGCTCGAAAACAGTTATTTTCCATATACTAAATGTATATATAAATACATTCTAATATCAGGTTCTATTATAGAACTAAAGATATATATATATATATATATATATATATATATATATATATATATATATATATATATATATATATATATATATATATATATATATATATATATATATATATATATATATATATTTTTACAAATAGTTGTTCGTGAATCGTCGAGAACAGTCGAAGGTCAATTGAATATTTGAAACAGTTCAAAATTTTTGAGACTCAACCTTACAGACTTTGCTTATTGTGTCAAGAATATTAAATCGTATCGAGAGTTTCGTTTAAAATTAGTCAAAATTTTCCGGGTCGTGACAGTTTGCATAAATAAACGTCCCATGCATAGAGACAAAAATATCATTCCTATAGATTGAACACCTCGTAACCGACGTTAACTTTAATGCATAGAATATCCCCAAACAGAACCTCTCGTCTGTATAATAATAATATCGAAGTACTAAAGTATTCGTACCCCGAATGGGACTTGTCAAGGCCCATAGATCTATCTTTAGGATTCGCGTCAATCAGGGGCCATTTTCCTAAATTCTTAGGTTACCAGACTTGAAGGGCGATATTCGGTTAATAATCCAACCATAGAATGTAATTTTAAGTACTTGTGTCTATTTCGTAAAACATTTATAAAAGCAACGCATGTATTCTCAGTCCCAAAAATATATTGCAAAAGCATTTAAAAAGGGAGCAAATGAAACTCACCATACTGTATTTTGTAGTAAAAATACATATGACTAAATTGAACAATGCAGGGTTGGCCTTGGATTCACGAACCTATATCAAGTATATATATTAACATCTATACTTGTAATCGAACAACTAAGTTTATATATAATTAGTGATATAATTGTTGTTTTAGTAAGTTATATACTTTTATCAATAAGTAAATTAAATATTTCTATTTTTTGTGTACCTTAACTAATTAATTAGTATTTATTTTAAAACGTTAATATAAATATGTTATATGTATTAACTATAGTGTTATATAACTAAAAATCTTTTGATAACATAATATAAATGATAATGAATAAAAAGTTATATTATTTTATAATAATAATATTAGTAACTATACTTAATAATGATAACAGTGATAAGTATGATAATAATTTTAGTAGAAATATTGTTAATACTAATAATAATAGTTTTAATGATAATAATACTTATAATAGTAATGAAGACGGAAATTTTAAATAAAATACCTTTGTTAAAATATATAATTTTAAAAATGATAATACTAGTACTAATGCTAATAATAACAATAACAATAATAATACTAATATTTAATAGTAATAATGAAAGTGATAATAATATTACTATAACAACTATTTTTTTAACTTGTAATTATATTTAATATATTAATATTACAACTTATTAGTTATATCATGCTTACTTAGTATATACTATATATATATATATATATATATATATATATATATATATATATATATATATATATATATATATATATATATATATATTATATAATAATATGTATTTAATATTTATAATCTTATTATAATATTACTTATGTAAAGATTTCATATATCTATAAATCTATATATCTATTCATTTAAATAATGATTTAATTATTCTTTATATTATTTTACATAATTATTTATAACAATAATTTCATACCATAGTTTAATAATCTACAAATATATATATATATATATATATATATATATATATATATATATATATATATATATATATATATATATATATATATATATATATATATATCCATAACAATTTACAATTAATTGTTCGTGAATCGTCGAGAACAGTCGAAGGTCAATTCAATATATGAACATCGTTTCAAAATTTTTGAGACTCAACATTACAGACTTTGCTTATCGTGTCGAAATCATATAAAGTTTAAGTTTAAATTTGGTCGGAAATTGCCGGGTCATCACATAATAATTCAGCTATTAGTAGCCCTAGATAGTCAACAAATATGTGGAACCAACAATTAGACAACTAGCATGACTTATGAGCAAGGAAACAAAAACAAGAACTCCTTTTAACCCCACTCACCTTCACCACTCACCACCTACTCCATTTCACTTCCAATTTTCTTCCCAATTCTCTCTCAAAACACACACACTCTTCCATGAACGTCTAAGTTACTATTTTTCCAGCAAAAATCATCAAATACAAGCTTTGGTTATTACCTATAATCATCATAAAAACAATTACTCAAGAACACATCAAGAACACTTCCAAGTTTACAAGTTTACTTCCAAGTTTCCTAATCCATTCCAAGCAATCATCCAAGATCAAGAAACCTTTGTTATTTACAGTAGGTTATCTTTCTAAATCAAGGTAATATTCATATTCAAGCTTTGATTCAATTTCTATAACTATAACTATCTTAATTCGAGTAATAATCTTACTTGAACTTGTTTTTGTGTCATGATTCTATTTCAAGAACTTCCAAGCCATCAAAGATCCTTTGAAGCTCAAGTTATTTTTTCAACATTTCCAGTAGGTTTAAATACTAAACTTGAGGTAGTAATGATGTTCATAACATCATTCGATTCATATATGTATAACTATCTTATTCGAAGATTTGAACATGTAATGACTAGAACATAGTTTAGTTAATTCTAAACTTGTTCGCAAACAAAGTTAATCCTTCTAACTTGACTTTTAAAATCAACTAAACACATGTTCTATATCTATATGATATGCTAACTTAATTATTTAAAACCTGAAAACACGAAAAATACCGTAAAACCGGATATACGCCGTCGTAGTAACACCGCGGGCTGTTTTGGGTTAGTTAATTAAAAACTATGATAAACTTTGATTTAAAAGTTGTTCTTCTGAGAAAATGATTTTTCTTATGAACATGAAACTATACCCAAAAATCATGGTTAAACTCAAAGTGGAAGTATGTTTTCCAAAATGGTCATCTAGACGTCGTTCTTTCGACTGAAATGACTACCTTTACAAAAATGACTTGTAATCTGTATTTATGACCATAAACTTATACTTTTTCTGTTTAGATTCATAAACTTAAGTTCAATATGAAACCATAGCAGCTTGAATCACTCAAAACGGATTTAAAACGAAGAAGTTATGGGTAAAACAAGATTGGATAATTTTTCTTGTTGTAGCTACGTGAAAATTGGTAACAAATCTATATTAATCATATCCTAGCTAACTCATATTGTATTATACATGTATTCTAATATATTATGTAATCTTGGGATACCATAGACACGAATACAATGTTTTGACATATCATATCGACCCATCTATATATATATTTCGGAACAACCATAGACACTCTATATGCAGTAATGTTGGAGTTAGCTATACATGGTTGAGGTTGATTCCAAAATATTATATATACTTTGAGTTGTGATCTAGCGTGAGGCTTGTATGCACGAGGTCGTGGATTGATTCAAGATAATATATATTGCTTTATTTTTCTGTACATCTAACTGTGAATAACTAGTTGTAGGTTACTAACGAGGACAGCTGACTTAATAAACTTAAAACATTAAAACGTATTAAAAATGTTGTAAATATATTTTGAACATACTTTGATATATATGTACATATTTGTTATAGGTTCGTGAATCGACCAGTGGCCAAGTCTTACTTCCCGACGAAGTAAAAATCTGTGAAAGTGAGTTATAGTCCCACTTTTAAAATCTAATATTTTTGGGATGAGAATACATGCAGGTTTTATAAATGATTTACAAAATAGACACAAGTACGTGAAACTACATTCTATGGTTAAATTATCGAAATCGAATATGCCCCTTTTTATTAAGTCTGGTAATCTAAGAATTAGGGAACAGACACCCTAATTGACGCGAATCCTAAAGATAGATCTATTAGGCCCAACGAGCCCCATCCAAAGTACCGGATGCTTTAGTACTTCGAATTCATCATGTCCGAAGGGAGTCCCAGAATGATAGGGGATATTCTATATACATCTTGTTAAGGTCGGTTACCAGGTGTTCACCATATGAATGATTTTTATCTCTATGTATGGGATGTATATTGAAATATGAAATCTTGTGGTCTATTATTACGATTTGATAAATATATAGGTTAAACCTATAACTCACCAACATTTTTGTTGACGTTTAAAGCATGTTTATTCTCAGGTGATTATTAAGAGCTTTCGCTGTTGCATGCTAAAATATGGACAAGATTTGGTGTCAGCATGCTTGTATAATATTGTTTAAAACTGCATTCGAGATTTACTTTGTTGTAACTTATTAATATTGTAAACTAATATGTATTGGTAGTGTGTAAGTGTGATATTTTAGATTATCATTTCTGGATAATCTAGGTGGTGACTTTTTAACCTTGTCGATAAAATAAAGGTTATGGTTTGTTTTAAAAACGAATGCAGTCTTTGAAAAAAGTCTCATATAGAGGTCAAAACCTCGCAACGAAATCAATTAATATGGAACGTTGATAATCAATATTGTAGTGACCCGAACTTTTCCATGTTTATATATATTAATTGAGATTGATATTTACATGATTAAATGTTTCCAACATGTTAAGCAATCAAACTTGTTAAGACTTGATTAATTGAAATAGGTTTCATATAGACAATTGACCACCCAAGTTGACCGGTGATTCACGAACGTTAAAACTTGTAAAAACTATATGATGACATATATATGGTTATATATATAGTTAACATGATATTATGATAAGTAAACATATCATTAAGTATATTAACAATGAACTACATATGTAAAAACAAGACTACTAACTTAATGATTTTGAAACGAGACATATATGTAACGATTATCGTTGTAACGACATTTAATGTATATATATCATATTAAGAGATATTCGTACATCATAATATCATGATAATATAATAATTTAAAATCTCTTTTGATATTATAAACATTGGGTTAACAACATTTAACAAGATCGTTAACCTAAAGGTTTCAAAACAACATTTACATGTAACGACTAACGATGACTTAACGACTCAGTTAAAATGTATATACATGTAGTGTTTTAATATGTATTCATACACTTTTGAAAGACTTCAAGACACTTATCAAAATACTTCTACTTAACAAAAATGCTTACAATTACATCCTCGTTCAGTTTCATCAACAATTCTACTCGTATGCACCCTTATTCGTACTCGTACAATACACAGCTTTTAGATGTATGTACTATTGGTATATACACTCCAATGATCAGCTCTTAGCAGCCCATTTGAGTCACCTAACACATGTGGGAACCATCATTTGGCAACTAGCATGAAATATCTCATAAAATTACAAAAATATGAGTAATCATTCATGACTTATTTACATGAAAACAAAATTACATATCCTTTATATCTAATCCATACACCAACGACCAAAAACACCTACAAACACTTTCATTCTTCAATTTTCTTCATCTAATTGATCTCTCTCAAGTTCTATCTTCAAGTTCTAAGTGTTCTTCATAAATTCCAAAAGTTCTAGTTTCATAAAATCAAGAATACTTTCAAGTTTGCTAGCTCACTTCCAATCTTGTAAGGTGATCATCCAACCTCAAGAAATCTTTGTTTCTTACAGTAGGTTATCATTCTAATACAAGGTAATAATCATATTAAAACTTTGGTTCAATTTCTATAACTATAACAATCTTATTTCAAGTGATGATCTTACTTGAACTTGTTTTCGTGTCATGATTTTGCTTCAAGAACTTCGAGCCATCCAAGGATCCATTGAAGCTAGATCCATTTTTCTCTTTTCCAGTAGGTTTATTCAAGGTACTTAAGGTAGTAATGATATTCATAACATCATTCGATTCATACATATAAAGCTATCTTATTTGAAGGTTTAAACTTGTAATCACTAGAACATAGTTTAGTTAATTCTAAACTTGTTCGCAAACAAAAGTTAATCCTTCTAACTTAACTTTTAAAATCAACTAAACACATGTTCTATATCTATATGATATGCTAACTTAATGATTTAAAACCTGGAAACACGAAAAACACCGTAAAACCGGATTTACGCCGTCGTAGTAACACCGCGGGCTGTTTTGGGTTAGTTAATTAAAAACTATGATAAACTTTGATTTAAAAGTTGTTATTCTGAGAAAATGATTTTTATTATGAACATGAAACTATATCCAAAAATTATGGTTAAACTCAAAGTGGAAGTATGTTTTCTAAAATGGTCATCTAGACGTCGTTCTTTCGACTGAAATGACTACCTTTAAAAAAACGACTTGTAACTTATTTTTCCGACTATAAACCTATACTTTTCTGTTTAGATTCATAAAATAGAGTTCAATATGAAACCATAGCAATTTGATTCACTCAAAACGGATTTAAAATGAAGAAGTTATGGGTAAAACAAGATTGGATAATTTTTCTCATTTTAGCTACGTGAAAATTGGTAACAAATCTATTCCAACCCTAACTTAATCAACTTGTATTGTATATTATGTAATCTTGAGATACCATAGACACGTATACAATGTTTCGACCTATCATGTCGACACATCTATATATATTTCGGAACAACCATAGACACTCTATATGTGAATGTTGGAGTTAGCTATACATGGTTGAGGTTGATTCCAAAATATATATAGTTTGAGTTGTGATCAATACTGAGATACGTATACACTGGGTCGTGGATTGATTCAAGATAATATTTATCGATTTATTTCTGTACATCTAACTGTGGACAACTAGTTGTAGGTTACTAACGAGGACAGCTGACTTAATAAACTTAAAACATCAAAATATATTAAAAGTGTTGTAAATATATTTTGAACATACTTTGATATATATGTATATATTGTTATAGGTTCGTGAATCAACCAGTTGCCAAGTCTTACTTCCCGACGAAGTAAAAATCTGTGAAAGTGAGTTATAGTCCCACTTTTAAAATCTAATATTTTTGGGATGAGAATACATGCAGGTTTTATAAATGATTTACAAAATAGACACAAGTACGTGAAACTACATTCTATGGTTGAATTATCGAAATTGAATATGCCCCTTTTTATTAAGTCTGGTAATCTAAGAATTAGGGAACAGACACCCTAATTGACGCGAATCCTAAAGATAGATCTATCGGGCCCAACAAGCCCCATCCAAAGTACCGGATGCTTTAGTACTTCGAAATTTATATCATATCCGAAGGGTGTCCCGGAATGATGGGGATATTCTTATATATGCATCTTGTTAATGTCGGTTACCAGGTGTTCACCATATGAATGATTTTTATCTCTATGTATAGGATATGTATTGAAATATGAAATCTTGTGGTCTATTATTATGATTTGATATATATAGGTTAAACCTATAACTCACCAACATTTTTGTTGATGTTTTAAGCATGTTTATTCTCAGGTGATTATTAAGAGCTTCCGCTGTCACATACTTAAATAAGGACGAGATTTGGAGTCCATGCTTGTATGATATTGTGTAAAAACTGCATTCAAGAAACTTATTTTGTTGTAACATATTTGTATTGTAAACCATTATGTAATGGTCGTGTGTAAACAGGATATTTTAGATTATCATTATTTGATAATCTACGTAAAGCTTTTTAAACCTTTATTGATGAAATAAAGGTTATGGTTTGTTTTAAAATGAATGCAGTCTTTGAAAAACGTCTCATATAGAGGTCAAAACCTCGCAACGAAATCAATTAATATGGAACGTTTTTGATCAATAAGAACGGGACATTTCAGTTGGTATCCGAGCGTTGGTCTTAGAGAACCAGAATTTTGCATTAGTGTGTCTTATCAAGTTTGTTAGGATGCATTAGTGAATCTGGACTTCGACCGTGTTTACTTGAAAAATGATTGCTTAACATATTTTGTTGGAAACTATATATTTTTAACATGTGAATATTATGTGATATATTAATCTCTTAACGCGTTTGATATTATGTGATAGATGTCTACCTCTAGAACAAGTACCATTGACTCACCTAATAATAATGAAGAGTCAAATGTAAATTGGAATGATTCGTGGACTGATTCACAAGTTCCCGAAGAGGAACCGGAAGAAGAGTCGGAACCGGAAGAAGAATCGGAACCGGAAGAAGAATCGGAACCGGATGAAGAAATAGAACCGGTGGGGGAAATAATAAAACGGTTAAGTAAAAGAAAATCCTCAACCAACCGACCAAGATTAATTATGGTCAATGGTGTTTCCGCCAAGGAAGCAAAATATTGGGAGGATTACCAATTCTCCGATGAATCGGATTCCGACGAGAATTCCGATGATGTTATAGAAATTACCCCAACTAAATTTAAAAAGGCAAAAGAAAATAATAAGGGAAAGGGCATAAAAATAGAGAAATCTAATTCCAACCCCGATGAACTTTATATGTATCGTGAACCCCCGAATTCTTTAAGTTGTAACAATGACCCGGGAACCTCTAAACCACCAGGTTTTTCTAAACCAATGTGGAAAATAACGGCTCGTATTAGGGGAACATCATATATCCCTAGAAACTTGGCAAAACGAACCAAAACCGAAGAAGAAGAAACAAGCGAGTCGGAATAAGATAGTTGTATTCATGTGGTCTAATATATGTAATATAGTGTGCTTATGCTTTATGATATATGTAAAAATTGCTTGTATTAATAAGTATATTTTTTTTTATGAATCTAACTCTTGTCTATTTTACAGTATAAAAACACAAAATGGATAGACAACCCAATATTTTAAGAGACCTACCCGGAGACATGATTGATGAAATCTTGTCTAGAGTCGGTCAGAATTCTTCGGCACAACTATTTAAGGCGAGATCAGTTTGTAAGACATTCGAAGAACGTTCCAAGAATGCCATGGTTTATAAAAGGCTTTCGTTCGAAAGATGGGGGATATCACATTGGGAAATCCATAAGTTACGATGTGTTTACTTTGACGCATATATTGCGGGGAACCCAAATGCTATTTTACGCAATGGGTTAAGAAATTATTTTGACTCAATATATCCGAATATTGGACTTCGTGATTTAGAAAAAGCGGCTAACATGCAACATAAAGAAGCATGTTATGCTTACGGATTAGTAATGTTCGCTTCTCACCAAAGTGAGAACAAGAACATCGGGCTACAACTATTAAACAAAACGTTTCCACAAGTGACGGAGTCGGTAATTGGGGTAAGAAATGAGGTTTTTAGATTGTTACGGGACTGTTGGACATTACGTAACCCTCGTCCCTTTGACGACGTTACAACACGCTGTTTTATCAACGGCCATAATGGTTATGTTCCACAAGACCAAGGATGGGAAGTAATCCTAGTAAAACCAGAATGCATGACTTGTTTCTGGACGTATGAATTACGTGTCTTTATTGCCTTTGCTGAACGACTTGTGTACTAGCTAGAATTATCTTCACAACCATCTTGTATCAAATTTATTGTGTGCTATATTTCATGCTATATGTAAAATAAGCGGTATTGTAAGTTTGTAAAATATTGTGTAAAAGTTTGAACGCGAAATATTATTATAATCAGTTTTTCATATAGAATTGTAGTAGTTGAATTGTATATTAGCTACTAAGTATGAACTTAACGGGTAGGTACTACCCGAATTTAAACTTATAAAACGCTAATATGAAGAAAAAGCTTTTATAAATGAGTTCATATTATGCTACGAAATACTATTAACTACTCTTAATATTCTGTATGATTAACTTGTTCCATTTGACTATTTTGAAGGAAATGGCACCGACTACTCGACACACCATGAATATGAATGAAGAGGAATTCCGTACTTTTCTAGCTTCAAACATAGCCGCAGTACAGGCTGCGCTACATACCAACAATAACCTTGGATCTAGCAGTACAGGAAATCGTGTAGGATGCACCTACAAAGAATTCACTGCCTGCAAACCTTTGGAATTTGATGGAACCGAAGGACCGATCGGATTGAAACGGTGGACCGAGAAGGTCGAATCGGTGTTTGCCATAAGTAAGTGTACTGAAGAGGACAAAGTAAAGTACGCTACGCATACCTTCACAGGTTCTGCGTTAACATGGTGGAATACCTATCTAGAGCAAGTGGGACAAGACTGAAATGTCCCGTTCTTATTGATTAAAAACGTTCCATATTAATTGATTTCGTTGCGAGGTTTTGACCTCTATATGAGACGTTTTTCAAAGACTGCATTCATTTTTAAAACAAACCATAACCTTTATTTCATAAATAAAGGTTTAAAAAGCTTTACGTAGATTATCAAATAATGATAATCTAAAATATCCTGTTTACACACGACCATTACATAATGGTTTACAATACAAATATGTTACATCGAAATCAGTTTCTTGAATGCAGTTTTTACACAATATCATACAAACATGGACTCCAAATCTTGTCCTTATTTTAGTATGCAACAGCGGAAGCTCTTAATATTCACCTGAGAATAAACATGCTTTAAACGTCAACAAAAATGTTGGTGAGTTATAGGTTTAACCTATATATATCAAATCGTAACAATAGACCACAAGATTTCATATTTCAATACACATCCCATACATAGAGATAAAAATCATTCATATGGTGAACACCTGGTAACCGACATTAACAAGATGCATATATAAGAATATCCCCATCATTCCGGGACACCCTTCGGATATGATATAAATTTCGAAGTACTAAAGCATCCGGTACTTTGGATGGGGTTTGTTAAGCCCAATAGATCTATCTTTAGGATTCGCGTCAATTAGGGTGTCTGTTCCCTAATTCTTAGATTACCAGACTTAATAAAAAGGGGCATATTCGATTTCGATAATTCAGCCATAGAATGTAGTTTCACGTACTTGTGTCTATTTTGTAAATCATTTATAAAACCTGCATGTATTCTCATCCCAAAAATATTAGATTTTAAAAGTGGGACTATAACTCACTTTCACAGATTTTTACTTCGTCGGGAAGTAAGACTTGGCCACTGGTTGATTCACGAACCTATAACAATATATACATATATATCAAAGTATGTTCAAAATATATTTACAACACTTTTAATATATTTTGATGTTTTAAGTTTATTAAGTCAGCTGTCCTCGTTAGTAACCTACAACTAGTTGTCCACAGTTAGATGTACAGAAATAAATCGATAAATATTATCTTGAATCAATCCACGACCCAGTGTATACGTATCTCAGTATTGATCACAACTCAAAATATATATATTTTGGAATCAACCTCAACCCTGTATAGCTAACTCCAACATTCACATATAGAGTGTCTATGGTTGTTCCGAAATATATATAGATGTGTCGACATGATAGGTCGAAACATTGTATACGTGTCTATGGTATCTCAAGATTATATAATATACAATACAAGTTGATTAAGTTATGGTTGGAATAGATTTGTTACCAATTTTCACGTAGCTAAAATGAGAAAAATTATCCAATCTTGTTTTACCCATAACTTCTTCATTTTAAATCCATTTTGAGTGAATCAAATTGCTATGGTTTCATATTGAACTCTATTTTATGAATCTAAACAGAAAAAGTATAGGTTTATAGTCGGAAAAATAAGTTACAAGTCGTTTTTATAAAGGTAGTCATTTCAGTCGAAAGAACGACGTCTAGATGACCATTTTAGAAAACATACTTCCACTTTGAGTTTAACCATAATTTTTGGATATAGTTTCATGTTCATAATAAAAATCATTTTCTCAGAATAACAACTTTTAAATCAAAGTTTATCATAGTTTTTAATTAACTAACCCAAAACAGCCCTCGGTGTTACTACGACGGCGTAAATCCGGTTTTACGGTGTTTTTCGTGTTTCCAGGTTTTAAATCATTAAGTTAGCATATCATATAGATATAGAACATGTGTTTAGTTGATTTTAAAAGTCAAGTTAGAAGGATTAACTTTTGTTTGCGAACAAGTTTAGAATTAACTAAACTATGTTCTAGTGATTACAAGTTTAAACCTTCGAATAAGATAGCTTTATATGTATGAATCGAATGATGTTATGAACATCATTACTACCTTAAGTTCCTTGGATAAACCTACTGGAAAATAGAAAAATGGATCTAGCTTCAATGGATCCTTGGATGGCTCGAAGTTCTTGAAGCAGAATCATGACACGAAAACAAGTTCAAGTAAGATCATCACTTGAAATAAGATTGTTATAGTTATAGAAATTGAACCAAAGTTTGAATATGATTATTACCTTGTATTAGAATGATAACCTACTGTAAGAAACAAAGATTTCTTGAGGTTGTATGATCACCTTACAAGATTGGAAGTGAGCTAGCAAACTTGAAAGTATTCTTGATTTTATGAAACTAGAACTTTTGGAATTTATGAAGAACACTTAGAACTTGAAGATAGAACTTGAGAGAGATCAATTAGATGAAGAAAATTGAAGAATTAAAGTGTTTGTAGGTGTTTTTGGTCGTTGGTGTATGGATTAGATATAAAGGATATGTAATTTTGTTTTCATATAAATAAGTCATGAATGATTACTCATATTTTTGTAATTTTATGAGATATTTCATGCTAGTTGCCAAATGATGGTTCCCACATGTGTTAGGTGACTCACATGGGCTGCTAAGAGCTGATCATTGGAGTGTATATACCAATAGTACATACATCTAAAAGCTGTGTATTGTACGAGTACGAATACGGGTGCATACGAGTAGAATTGTTGATGAAACTGAACGAGGATGTAATTGTAAGCATTTTTGTTAAGTAGAAGTATTTTGATAAGTGTATTGAAGTCTTTCAAAAGTGTATAAATACATATTAAAACACTACATGTATATACATTTTAACTGAGTCGTTAAGTCATCGTTAGTCGTTACATGTAAGTGTTGTTTTTAAACCTTTAGGTTAACGGTCTTGTTAAATGTTGTTAACCCAATGTTTATAATATCAAATGAGATTTTAAATTATTATATCATCATGATATTATCATGTATGAATATCTCTTAATATGATATATATACATTAAATGTCTTTACAACGATAATCGTTACATATATGTCTCGTTTAAAAATCATTAAGTTAGTAGTCTTGTTTTTACATATGTAGTTCATTGTTAATATACTTAATGATATGTTTACTTATCATAGTATCATGTTAACTATATATATATATCCATATATATGTCATCATATAGTTTTTATAAGTTTTAACGTTCGTGAATCACCGGTCAACTTGGGTGGTCAATTGTCTATATGAAACATATTTCAATTAATCAAGTCTTAACAAGTTTGATTGCTTAACATGTTGGAAACATTTAATCATGTAAATATCAATCTCAATTAATATATATAAACATGGAAAAGTTCGGGTCACTACAGTACCTACCCGTTAAATAAATTTCGTCCCGAAATTTTAAGCTGTTGAAGGTGTTGACGAATCTTCTGGAAATAGATGTGGGTATTTCTTCTTCATCTAATCTTCACGCTCCCAGGTGAACTCGGGTCCTCTACGAGCATTCCATCGAACCTTAACAATTGGTATCTTGTTTTGCTTAAGTCTTTTAACCTCACGATCCATTATTTCGACGGGTTCTTCGATGAATTGAAGTTTTTCGTTGATTTGGATTTCCTCTAACGGAATAGTGAGATCTTCTTTAGCAAAACATTTCTTCAAATTCGAGACGTGGAAAGTGTTATGTACAGTCGCGAGTTGTTGAGGTAACTCTAGTCGGTAAGCTACTGGTCCGACACGATCAATAATCTTGAATGGTCCAATATACCTTGGATTTAATTTCCCTCGTTTACCAAATCGAACAACGCCTTTCCAAGGTGCAACTTTAAGCATGACCATCTCTCCAATTTCAAATTCTATATCTTTTCTTTTAATGTCAGCGTAGCTCTTTTGTCGACTTTGGGCGGTTTTCAACCGTTGTTGAATTTGGATGATCTTCTCGGTAGTTTCTTGTATAATCTCCGGACCCGTAATCTGTCTATCCCCCACTTCACTCCAACAAATCGGAGACCTGCACTTTCTACCATAAAGTGCTTCAAACGGCGCCATCTCAATGCTTGAATGGTAGCTGTTGTTGTAGGAAAATTCTGCTAACGGTAGATGTCGATCCCAACTGTTTCCGAAATCAATAACACATGCTCGTAGCATGTCTTCAAGCGTTTATATCGTCCTTTCGCTCTGCCCATCAGTTTGTGGATGATAGGCAGTACTCATGTCTAGACGAGTTCCTAATGCTTGCTGTAATGTCTGCCAGAATCTTGAAATAAATCTGCCATCCCTATCAGAGATAATAGAGATTGGTATTCCATGTCTGGAGATGACTTCCTTCAAATACAGTCGTGCTAACTTCTCCATCTTGTCATCTTCTCTTATTGGCAAGAAGTGTGCTGATTTGGTGAGACGATCAACTATTACCCAAATAGTATCAAAACCACTTGCAGTCCTTGGCAATTTAGTGATGAAATCCATGGTAATGTTTTCCCATTTCCATTCCGGGATTTCAGGTTGTTGAAGTAGACCTGATGGTTTCTGATGCTCAGCTTTGACCTTAGAACACGTCAAACATTCTCCTACATATTTAGCAACATCGGCTTTCATACCCGGCCACCAAAAATGTTTCTTGAGATCCTTGTACATCTTCCCCGTTCCAGGATGTATTGAGTATCTGGTTTTATGAGCTTCTCTAAGTACCATTTCTCTCATATCTCCAAATTTTGGTACCCAAATCCTTTCAGCCCTATACCGGGTTCCGTCTTCCCGAATATTAAGATGCTTCTCCGATCCTTTGGGTATTTCATCCTTTAAATTTCCCTCTTTTAAAACTCCTTGTTGCGCCTCCTTTATTTGAGTAGTAATGTTATTATGAATCATTATATTCATAGATTTTACTCGAATGGGTTCTCTGTCCTTCCTGCTCAAGGCATCGGCTACCACATTTGCCTTCCCCGGGTGGTAACGAATCTCAAAGTCGTAATCATTCAATAATTCAATCCACCTACGCTGCCTCATATTCAGTTGTTTCTGATTAAATATGTGTTGAAGACTTTTGTGGTCGGTATATATAATACTTTTGACCCCATATAAGTAGTGCCTCCAAGTCTTTAATGCAAAAACAACCGCGCCTAATTCCAAATCATGCGTCGTATAATTTTGTTCGTGAATCTTCAATTGTCTAGACGCATAAGCAATCACCTTCGTTCGTTGCATTAATACACAACCGAGACCTTGCTTTGATGCATCACAATAAATCACAAAATCATCATTCCCTTCAGGCAATGACAATATAGGTGCCGTAGTTAGCTTTTTCTTCAATAACTGAAACGCTTTCTCTTGTTCATCATTCCATTCAAATTTCTTCCCTTTATGCGTTAATGCAGTCAAGGGTTTTGCTATTCTGGAAAAGTCTTGGATGAACCTTCTGTAGTAACCAGCTAGTCCTAAAAACTGGCGTATGTGTTTCGGAGTTTTCGGGGTTTCCCACTTTTCAACAGTTTCTATCTTTGCCGGATCCACCTTAATACCTTCTTTGTTCACTATGTGACCGAGGAATTGAACTTCTTCCAACCAAAATGCACACTTTGAAAACTTAGCGTACAATTCTTCCTTCCTCAATACTTCTAACACCTTTCTCAAATGTTCACCGTGTTCTTGGTCATTCTTTGAGTAAATAAGTATGTCATCAATGAAAACAATGACAAACTTGTCAAGGTATGGTCCACACACTCGGTTCATAAGGTCCATGAACACAGCTGGTGCATTAGTTAAACCAAACGGCATGACCATAAACTCGTAATGACCGTAACGTGTTCTGAAAGCAGTCTTTGGAATATCATCTTCTTTCACCCGCATTTGATGATACCCGGAACGTAAGTCAATCTTTGAATAAACAGACGAGCCTTGTAGTTGATCAAATAAGTCATCGATTCTCGGTAGTGGGTAGCGGTTCTTGATGGTAAGTTTGTTCAACTCTCGGTAGTCGATACACAACCTGAATGTACCATCTTTCTTCTTGACAAACAAAACAGGAGCTCCCCACGGTGATGTGCTTGGTCGAATGAAACCACGCTCTAAAAGTTCTTGTAATTGGCTTTGTAGTTCTTTCATCTCGCTGGGTGCGAGTCTGTAAGGAGCACGAGCTATTGGTGCAGCTCCTGGTATAAGATCTATTTGAAATTCAACGGATCGATGTGGGGGTAATCCCGGTAATTCTTTCGGAAATACATCAGGAAATTCTTTTGCGACGGGAACATCATTGATGCTCTTTTCTTCAGTTTGTACTTTCTCGACGTGTGCTAGAACAGCATAGCAACCTTTTCTTATTAGTTTTTGTGCCTTCAAATTACTAATAAGATGTAGCTTCGTGTTGCCCTTTTCTCCGTACACCATTAAGGGTTTTCCTTTTTCTCGTATAATGCGAATTGCATTTTTGTAACAAACGATCTCCACTTTCACTTCTTTCAACCAGTCCATACCGATTATCACATCAAAACTCCCTAACTCTACTGGTATCAAATCAATCTTAAATGTTTCGCTAACCAGTTTAATTTCTCGATTCCGACATATATTATCTGCTGAAATTAATTTACCATTTGCTAATTCGAGTAAAAATTTACTATCCAAAGGCGTCAATGGACAACTTAATTTAGCACAAAAATCTCTACTCATATAGCTTCTATCCGCACCCAAATCAAATAAAACGTAAGCAGATTTATTGTCAATAAGAAACGTACCCGTAACAAGCTCCGGGTCTTCCTGTGCCTCTACCGCATTAATATTGAAAACTCTTCCACGGCCTTGTCCATTCGTGTTCTCCTGGTTCGGGCAATTTCTAATAATGTGGCCCGGTTTTCCACATTTATAACAAACTACATTGGCATAACTTGCTCCGACACTACTTGCTCCGCCATTACTCGTTCCGACACCATTTGTTCCTTTCGTTCTATTAACCCCTGGTCCGTAGACCTCACACTTCGCCGCGCTATGACCATTTCTTTTACACTTGTTGCAAAATTTGGTGCAGAACCCCGAGTGATTCTTTTCACACCTTTGGCATAGCTGCTTCTGATTGTTGTTGTTGTTGCGGTTATTATTGTTGTTGGGATGATTGTTGTAGTTGCTGTTGTTGTTGTTGTTGTTGTTGTTGGGCCGTTTGTTGTAGTTGCGATTGATGTTGCGATTGTTGGGATAATTGTTGCGATTATTGTTGTAATTGCTGTTGTTGTTGTATTGGTGATTCTTATCACCGTTTTCCTCCCACTTTCTTTTGACTTGCTTCACATTGGCCTCTTCAGCAGTCTGTTCTTTAATTCTTTCTTCAATCTGGTTCACGAGTTTGTGAGCCATTCTACATGCCTGTTGTATGGAGGCGGGCTCGTGTGAACTTATATCTTCTTGGATTCTTTCCGGTAATCCTTTCACAAACGCGTCGATCTTCTCTTCCTCATCTTCGAATGCTCCCGGACACAATAGGCACAATTCTGTGAATCGTCTTTCGTACGTGGTAATATCAAATCCTTGGGTTCGTAACCCTCTAAGTTCTGTCTTGAGCTTATTGACCTCGGTTCTGGGACGGTACTTCTCGTTCATCAAGTGCTTGAATGCTGACCACGGTAGTGCGTACGCATCATCTTGTCCCACTTGCTCTAGATAGGTATTCCACCATGTTAACGCAGAACCTGTGAAGGTATGCGTAGCGTACTTCACTTTGTCCTCTTCAGTACACTTATGGCAAACACCGATTCAACCTTCTCGGTCCACCGTTTCAATCCGATCGGTCCTTCGGTTCCATCAAATTCCAAAGGTTTGCAGGCAGTGAATTCTTTGTAGGTGCATCCTACACGATTTCCTGTACTGCTAGATCCAAGGTTATTGTTGGTATGTAGCGCAGCCTGTACTGCGGCTATGTTTGAAGCTAGAAAAGTACGGAATTCCTCTTCATTCATATTCACGGTGTGTCGAGTAGTCGGTGCCATTTCCTTCAAAATAGTTAAATGGAACAAGTTAATCATACAGAATATTAAGAGTAGTTAATAGTATTTCGTAGCATAATATGAACTCATTTATAAAAGCTTTTTCTTCATATTAGCGTTTTATAAGTTTAAATTCGGGTAGTACCTACCCGTTAAGTTCATACTTAGTAGCTAATATACAATTCAACTACTACAATTCTATATGAAAAACTGATTATAATAATATTTCGCGTTCAAACTTTTATACAATATTTTACAAACTTACAATACCGCTTATTTTACATAAAGCATGAAATATAGCACATAATAAATTTGATACAAGATAGTTGTGAAGATAATTCTAGCTAGTACACAAGTCGTTCAGCAAAGGCAATAAAGACACGTAATTCATACGTCCAGAAACAAGTCATGCATTCTGGTTTTACTAGGACTACTTCCCATCCTTGGTCTTGTGCAACATAACCGTTATGGCCGTTGATAAGACAGCGTGTTGTAACGTCATCAAAGGGACGAGGGTTACGTAATGTCCAACAGTCCCGTAATAATCTAAAAACCTCATTTCTTACCCCAATTACCGACTCCGTCACTTGTGGAAACGTTTTGTTTAATAGTTGTAGCCCGATGTTCTTGTTCTCACTTTGGTGAGAAGCGAACATTACTAATCCGTAAGCATAACATGCTTCTTTATGTTGCATGTTAGCCGCTTTTTCTAAATCACGAAGTCCAATATTCGGATATATTGAGTCAAAATAATTTCTTAACCCGTTGCGTAAAATAGCATTTGGGTTCCCCGCAATATATGCGTCAAAGTAAACACATCGTAACTTATGGGTTTCCCAATGTGATATCCCCCATCTTTCAAACGAAAGTCTCTTATAAACCAAGACATTCTTGGAACGTTCTTATAATGTCTTACAAACTGATCTCGCCTTAAATAGTTGTGTCGAGGAATTCTGACCGACTCTAGACAAGATTTCATCAATCATGTCTCCAGGTAGGTCTCTTAAAATATTGGGTTGTCTATCCATTTTGCGTTTTTATACTGTAAAATAGACAAGAGTTAGATTCATAAAAAAAATACTTATTAATACAAGCAATTTTTACATATATCATAAAGCATAAGCACACTATATTACATATATTACACCACATGAATACAACTATCTTATTCCGACTCGCTTGTTTCTTCTTCTTCGGTTTTGGTTCGTTTTGCCAAGTTTCTAGGGATATATGATTTTCCCCTAATACGAGCCGTCATTATCCACATTGGTTTAGAAAAACCTGGTGGTTTAGAGGTTCCCGGGTCATTGTTACAACTTAAGGACTTCGGGGGTTGACGATACATATAAAGTTCATCGGGGTTGGAATTAGATTTCTCTATTTTTATGCCCTTTCCCTTATTATTTTCTTTTGCCTTTTTAAATTCAGTTGGGGTAATTTCTATAACATCATCGGAATTCTCGTCGGAATCCGATTCATCGGAGAATTGGTAATCCTCCCAATATTTTGCTTCCTTGGCGGAAACACCATTGACCATAATTAACCTTGGTCGGTTGGTTGAGGATTTTATTTTACTTAACCGTTTTATTATTTCCCCCACCGGTTCTATTTCTTCATCCGGTTCCGATTCTTCTTCCGGTTCCGATTCTTCTTCCGGTTCCGACTCTTCTTCCGGTTCCTCTTCGGGAACTTGTGAATCAGTCCACGAATCATTCCAATTTACATTTGACTCTTCATTATTATTAGGTGAGTCAATGGGACTTGTTCTAGAGGTAGACATCTATCACATAATATCAAACGCGTTAAGAGATTAATATATCACATAATATTCACATGTTAAAAATATATAGTTTCCAACCAAATTTGTTAAGCAATCATTTTTCAAGTAAACACGGTCGAAGTCCAGACTCACTAATGCATCCTAACAAACTCGATAAGACACACTAATGAAAAATTCTGGTTCTCTAAGACCAACGCTCGGATACCAACTGAAATGTCCCGTTCTTATTGATTAAAAACGTTCCATATTAATTGATTTCGTTGCGAGGTTTTGACCTCTATATGAGACGTTTTTCAAAGACTGCATTCATTTTTAAAACAAACCATAACCTTTATTTCATAAATAAAGGTTTAAAAAGCTTTACGTAGATTATCAAATAATGATAATCTAAAATATCCTGTTTACACACGACCATTACATAATGGTTTACAATACAAATATGTTACATCGAAATCAGTTTCTTGAATGCAGTTTTTACACAATATCATACAAACATGGACTCCAAATCTTGTCCTTATTTTAGTATGCAACAGCGGAAGCTCTTAATATTCACCTGAGAATAAACATGCTTTAAACGTCAACAAAAATGTTGGTGAGTTATAGGTTTAACCTATATATATCAAATCGTAACAATAGACCACAAGATTTCATATTTCAATACACATCCCATACATAGAGATAAAAATCATTCATATGGTGAACACCTGGTAACCGACATTAACAAGATGCATATATAAGAATATCCCCATCATTCCGGGACACCCTTCGGATATGATATAAATTTCGAAGTACTAAAGCATCCGGTACTTTGGATGGGGTTTGTTAAGCCCAATAGATCTATCTTTAGGATTCGCGTCAATTAGGGTGTCTGTTCCCTAATTCTTAGATTACTAGACTTAATAAAAAGGGGCATATTCGATTTCGATAATTCAACCATAGAATGTAGTTTCACGTACTTGTGTCTATTTTGTAAATCATTTATAAAACCTGCATGTATTCTCATCCCAAAAATATTAGATTTTAAAAGTGGGACTATAACTCACTTTCACAGATTTTTACTTCGTCGGGAAGTAAGACTTGGCCACTGGTTGATTCACGAACCTATAACAATATATACATATATATCAAAGTATGTTCAAAATATATTTACAACACTTTTAATATATTTTGATGTTTTAAGTTTATTAAGTCAGCTGTCCTCGTTAGTAACCTACAACTAGTTGTCCACAGTTAGATGTACAGAAATAAATCGATAAATATTATCTTGAATCAATCCACGACCCAGTGTATACGTATCTCAGTATTGATCACAACTCAAAATATATATATTTTGGAATCAACCTCAACCCTGTATAGCTAACTCCAACATTCACATATAGAGTGTCTATGGTTGTTCCGAAATATATATAGATGTGTCGACATGATAGGTCGAAACATTGTATACGTGTCTATGGTATCTCAAGATTACATAATATACAATACAAGTTGATTAAGTTATGGTTGGAATAGATTTGTTACCAATTTTCACGTAGCTAAAATGAGAAAAATTATCCAATCTTGTTTTACCCATAACTTCTTCATTTTAAATCCATTTTGAGTGAATCAAATTGCTATGGTTTCATATTGAACTCTATTTTATGAATCTAAACAGAAAAAGTATAGGTTTATAGTCGGAAAAATAAGTTACAAGTCGTTTTTATAAAGGTAGTCATTTCAGTCGAAAGAACGACGTCTAGATGACCATTTTAGAAAACATACTTCCACTTTGAGTTTAACCATAATTTTTGGATATAGTTTCATGTTCATAATAAAAATCATTTTCTCAGAATAACAACTTTTAAATCAAAGTTTATCATAGTTTTTAATTAACTAACCCAAAACAGCCCTCGGTGTTACTACGACGGCGTAAATCCGGTTTTACGGTGTTTTTCGTGTTTCCAGGTTTTAAATCATTAAGTTAGCATATCATATAGATATAGAACATGTGTTTAGTTGATTTTAAAAGTCAAGTTAGAAGGATTAACTTTTGTTTGCGAACAAGTTTAGAATTAACTAAACTATGTTCTAGTGATTACAAGTTTAAACCTTCGAATAAGATAGCTTTATATGTATGAATCGAATGATGTTATGAACATCATTACTACCTTAAGTTCCTTGGATAAACCTACTGGAAAAGAGAAAAATGGATCTAGCTTCAATGGATCCTTGGATGGCTCGAAGTTCTTGAAGCAGAATCATGACACGAAAACAAGTTCAAGTAAGATCATCACTTGAAATAAGATTGTTATAGTTATAGAAATTGAACCAAAGTTTGAATATGATTATTACCTTGTATTAGAATGATAACCTACTGTAAGAAACAAAGATTTCTTGAGGTTGGATGATCACCTTACAAGATTGGAAGTGAGCTAGCAAACTTGAAAGTATTCTTGATTTTATGAAACTAGAACTTTTGGAATTTATGAAGAACACTTAGAACTTGAAGATAGAACTTGAGAGAGATCAATTAGATGAAGAAAATTGAAGAATTAAAGTGTTTGTAGGTGTTTTTGGTCGTTGGTGTATGGATTAGATATAAAGGATATGTAATTTTGTTTTCATATAAATAAGTCATGAATGATTACTCATATTTTTGTAATTTTATGAGATATTTCATGCTAGTTGCCAAATGATGGTTCCCACATGTGTTAGGTGACTCACATGGGCTGCTAAGAGCTGATCATTGGAGTGTATATACCAATAGTACATACATCTAAAAGCTGTGTATTGTACGAGTACGAATACGGGTGCATACGAGTAGAATTGTTGATGAAACTGAACGAGGATGTAATTGTAAGCATTTTTGTTAAGTAGAAGTATTTTGATAAGTGTATTGAAGTCTTTCAAAAGTGTATAAATACATATTAAAACACTACATGTATATACATTTTAACTGAGTCGTTAAGTCATCGTTAGTCGTTACATGTAAGTGTTGTTTTTAAACCTTTAGGTTAACGGTCTTGTTAAATGTTGTTAACCCAATGTTTATAATATCAAATGAGATTTTAAATTATTATATCATCATGATATTATCATGTATGAATATCTCTTAATATGATATATATACATTAAATGTCTTTACAACGATAATCGTTACATATATGTCTCGTTTAAAAATCATTAAGTTAGTAGTCTTGTTTTTACATATGTAGTTCATTGTTAATATACTTAATGATATGTTTACTTATCATAGTATCATGTTAACTATATATATATATCCATATATATGTCATCATATAGTTTTTACAAGTTTTAACGTTCGTGAATCACCGGTCAACTTGGGTGGTCAATTGTCTATATGAAACATATTTCAATTAATCAAGTCTTAACAAGTTTGATTACTTAACATGTTGGAAACATTTAATCATGTAAATATCAATCTCAATTAATATATATAAACATGGAAAAGTTCGGGTCACTACAAAGACGATGCGTACGCACTACCGTGGTCAGCATTCAAACACTTGATGAACGAGAAGTACCATCCCAGAACCGAGGTCAATAAGCTCAAGACAGAACTTAGAGGGTTACGAACCCAAGGATTTGATATTACCACATACGAAAGACGATTCACAGAATTGTGCCTATTGTGTCCGGGAGCATTCGAAGATGAGGAAGAGAAGATCGACGCGTTTGTGAAAGGATTACCGGAAAGAATTCAAGAAGATATAAGTTCACACGAGCCCGCCTCCATACAACATGCATGTAGAATGGCTCACAAACTAGTGAACCAGATTGAAGAAAGAATTAAAGAACAGACTACTGAAGAGGCCAATGTGAAGCAAGTCAAAAGAAAGTGGGAGGAAAACGGTGATAAGAATCACCAATACAACAACAATAGCAATTACAACAATAATCGCAACAATTATCCCAACAATCGCAACATCAATCGCAACAACAACAAACGGCCCAACAACAACAACAACAACAACAACAACAGCAACTACAACAAGCATCCCAACAACAATAATAACCGCAACAACAACAACAATCAGAAGCAGCTATGCCAAAGGTGTGAAAAGTATCACTCGGGGTTCTGCACCAAATTTTGCAACAAGTGTAAAAGAAATGGTCATAGCGCGGCGAAGTGTGAGGTCTACGGACCAGGGGTTAATAGAACGAAAGGAACAAATGGTGTCGGAACGAGTAATGGCGGAGCAAGTAGTGTCGGAGCAAGTTATGTCAATGTAGTTTGTTATAAATGTGAAAAACCGGGCCACAATATTAGAAATTGCCCGAACCAGGAGAACACGAATGGACAAGGCCGCGGAAGAGTTTTCAATATTAATGCGGCAGAGGCACAGGAAGACCCGGAGCTTGTTACGGGTACGTTTCTTATTGACAATAAATCTGCTTACGTTTTATTTGATTCGGGTGCGGATAGAAGCTATATGAGTAGAGATTTTTGTGCTAAATTAAGTTGTCCATTGACGCCTTTGGATAGTAAATTTTTACTCGAATTAGCAAATGGTAAATTAATTTCAGCAGATAATATATGTCGGAATCGAGAAATTAAACTGGTTAGCGAAACATTTAAGATTGACTTGATACCAGTAGAGTTAGGGAGTTTTGATGTGATAATCGGTATGGACTGGTTGAAAGAAGTGAAAGCAGAGATCGTTTGTTACAAAAATGCAATTCGCATTATACGAGAAAAAGGAAAACCCTTAATGGTGTACGGAGAAAAGGGCAACACGAAGCTACATCTTATTAGTAATTTGAAGGCACAAAAACTAATAAGAAAAGGTTGCTATGCTGTTCTAGCACACGTCGAGAAAGTACAAACTGAAGAAAAGAGCATCAATGATGTTCCCGTCGCAAAAGAATTTCCCGATGTATTTCCGAAAGAATTACCGGGATTACCCCCACATCGATCCGTTGAATTTCAAATAGATCTTGTACCAGGAGCTGCACCAATAGCTCGTGCTCCTTACAGACTCGCACCCAACGAGATGAAAGAACTGCAAAGCCAATTACAAGAACTTTTAGAGCGTGGTTTCATTCGACCAAGCACATCACCGTGGGGAGCTCCTGTTTTGTTTGTCAAGAAGAAAGATGGTACATTCAGGTTGTGTATCGACTACCGAGAGTTGAACAAACTTACCATCAAGAACCGCTACCCACTACCGAGAATCGACGACTTATTTGATCAACTACAAGGCTCGTCTGTTTATTCAAAGATTGACCTACGTTCCGGGTATCATCAAATGCGGGTGAAAGAAGATGATATTCCAAAGACTGCTTTCAGAACACGTTACGGTCATTACGAGTTTATGGTCATGCCATTTGGTTTAACTAATGCACCAGCTGTGTTCATGGACCTTATGAACCGAGTGTGTGGACCATACCTTGACAAGTTTGTCATTGTTTTCATTGATGACATACTTATTTACTCAAAGAATGACCAAGAACACGGTGAACATTTAAGAAAGGTGTTAGAAGTATTGAGGAAGGAAGAATTGTACGCTAAGTTTTCAAAGTGTGCATTTTGGTTGGAAGAAGTTCAATTCCTCGGTCACATAGTGAACAAAGAAGGTATTAAGGTGGATCCGGCAAAGATAGAAACTGTTGAAAAGTGGGAAACCCCGAAAACTCCGAAACACATACGCCAGTTTTTAGGACTAGCAGGTTACTACAGAAGGTTCATCCAAGACTTTTCCAGAATAGCAAAACCCTTGACTGCATTAACGCATAAAGGGAAGAAATTTGAATGGAATGATGAACAAGAGAAAGCGTTTCAGTTATTGAAGAAAAAGCTAACTACGGCACCTATATTGTCATTGCCTGAAGGGAATGATGATTTTGTGATTTATTGTGACGCATCAAAGCAAGGTCTCGGTTGTGTATTAATGCAACGAACGAAGGTAATTGCTTATGCGTCTAGACAATTGAAGATTCATGAACAAAATTATACGACGCATGATTTGGAATTAGGCGCGGTTGTTTTTGCATTAAAGACTTGGAGGCACTACTTATATGGGGTCAAAAGTATTATATATACCGACCATAAAAGTCTTCAACACATATTTAATCAGAAACAACTGAATATGAGGCAGCGTAGGTGGATTGAATTATTGAATGATTACGACTTTGAGATTCGTTACCACCCGGGGAAGGCAAATGTGGTAGCCGATGCCTTGAGCAGGAAGGACAGAGAACCCATTCGAGTAAAATCTATGAATATAATGATTCATAATAACCTTACTACTCAAATAAAAGAGGCGCAACAAGGAGTTTTAAAAGAGGGAAATTTAAAGGATGAAATACCCAAAGGATCGGAGAAGCATCTTAATATTCGGGAAGACGGAACCCGGTATAGGGCTGAAAGGATTTGGGTACCAAAATTTGGAGATATGAGAGAAATGGTACTTAGAGAAGCTCATAAAACCAGATACTCAATACATCCTGGAACGGGGAAGATGTACAAGGATCTCAAGAAACATTTTTGGTGGTCGGGTATGAAAGCCGATGTTGCTAAATACGTAGGAGAATGTTTGACGTGTTCTAAGGTCAATGCTGAGCATCAGAAACCATCAAGTCTACTTCAATAACCCGAAATCCCAGAATGGAAATGGGAAAACATTACCATGGATTTCATCACTAAATTGCCAAGGACTGCAAGTGGTTTTGATACTATTTGGGTAATAGTTGATCGTCTCACCAAATCAGCACACTTCCTGCCAATAAGAGAAAATGACAAGATGGAGAAGTTAGCACGACTGTATTTGAAGGAAGTCGTCTCCAGACATGGAATACCAATCTCTATTATCTCTGATAGGGATGGCAGATTTATTTCAAGATTCTGGCAGACATTACAGCAAGCATTAGGAACTCGTCTAGACATGAGTACTTCCTATCATCCACAAACTGATGGGCAGAGCGAAAGGACGATACAAACGCTTGAAGACATGCTACGAGCGTGTGTTATTGATTTCGGAAACAGTTGGGATCGACATCTACCGTTAGCAGAATTTTCCTACAACAACAGCTACCATTCAAGCATTGAGATGGCGCCGTTTGAAGCACTTTATGGTAGAAAGTGCAGGTCTCCGATTTGTTGGAGTGAAGTGGGGGATAGACAGATTACGGGTCCGGAGATTATACAAGAAACTACCGAGAAGATCATCCAAATTCAACAACGGTTGAAAACCGCCCAAAGTCGACAAAAGAGCTACGCTGACATTAAAAGAAAAGATATAGATTTTGAAATTGGAGAGATGGTCATGCTTAAAGTTGCACCTTGGAAAGGCGTTGTTCGATTTGGTAAACGAGGGAAATTAAATCCAAGGTATATTGGACCATTCAAGATTATTGATCGTGTCGGACCAGTAGCTTACCGACTTGAGTTACCTCAACAACTCGCGGCTGTACATAATACTTTCCACGTCTCGAATTTGAAGAAATGTTTTGCTAAAGAAGATCTCACTATTCCGTTAGATGAAATCCAAATCAACGAAAAACTTCAATTCATCGAAGAACCCGTCGAAATAATGGATCGTGAGGTTAAAAGACTTAAGCAAAACAAGATATCAATTGTTAAGGTTCGATGGAATGCTCGTAGAGGACCCGAGTTCACCTGGGAGTGTGAAGATCAGATGAAGAAGAAATACCCGCATCTATTTCCCGAAGATTCGTCAACACCTTCAACAGCTTAAAATTTCGGGATGAAATTTATTTAACGGGTAGGTACTGTAGTGACCCGAACTTTTCCATGTTTATATATATTAATTGAGATTGATATTTACATGATTAAATGTTTCCAACATGTTAAGCAATCAAACTTGTTAAGACTTGATTAATTGAAATAGGTTTCATATAGACAATTGACCACCCAAGTTGACCGGTAATTCACGAACGTTAAAACTTGTAAAAACTATATGATGACATATATATGGTTATATATATAGTTAACATGATATTATGATAAGTAAACATATCATTAAGTATATTAACAATGAACTACATATGTAAAAACAAGACTACTAACTTAATGATTTTGAAACGAGACATATATGTAACGATTATCGTTGTAACGACATTTAATGTATATATATCATATTAAGAGATATTCGTACATCATAATATCATGATAATATAATAATTTAAAATCTCTTTTGATATTATAAACATTGGGTTAACAACATTTAACAAGATCGTTAACCTGAAGGTTTCAAAACAACATTTACATGTAACGACTAACGATGACTTAACGACTCAGTTAAAATGTATATACATGTAGTGTTTTAATATGTATTCATACACTTTTGAAAGACTTCAAGACACTTATCAAAATACTTCTACTTAACAAAAATGCTTACAATTACATCCTCGTTCAGTTTCATCAACAATTCTACTCGTATGCACCCGTATTCGTACTCGTACAATACACAGCTTTTAGATGTATGTACTATTGGTATATACATTCCAATGATCAGCTCTTAGCAGCCCATGTGAGTCACCTAACACATGTGGGAACCATCATTTGGCAACTAGCATGAAATATCTCATAAAATTACAAAAATATGAGTAATCATTCATGACTTATTTACATGAAAACAAAATTACATATCCTTTATATCTAATCCATACACCAACGACCAAAAACACCTACAAACACTTTCATTCTTCAATTTTCTTCATCTATTTGATCTCTCTCAAGTTCTATCTTCAAGTTCTAAGTGTTCTTCATAAATTCCAAAAGTTCTAGTTTCATAAAATCAAGAATACTTTCAAGTTTGCTAGCTCACTTCCAATCTTGTAAGGTGATCATCCAACCTCAAGAAATCTTTGTTTCTTACAGTAGGTTATCATTCTAATACAAGGTAATAATCATATTAAAACTTTGGTTCAATTTCTATAACTATAACAATCTTATTTCAAGTGATGATCTTACTTGAACTTGTTTTCGTGTCATGATTTTGCTTCAAGAACTTCGAGCCATCCAAGGATCCATTGAAGCTAGATCCATTTTTCTCTTTTCCAGTAGGTTTATCCAAGGAAATTAAGGTAGTAATGATGTTCATAACATCATTCGATTCATACATATAAAGCTATCTTATTCGAAGGTTTAAACTTGTAATCACTAGAACATAGTTTAGTTAATTCTAAACTTGTTCGCAAACAAAAGTTAATCCTTCTAACTTGACTTTTAAAATCAACTAAACACATGTTCTATATCTATATGATATGCTAACTTAATGATTTAAAACCTGGAAACACGAAAAACACCGTAAAACTGAATTTACGCCGTCGTAGTAACACCGCGGGCTGTTTTGGGTTAGTTAATTAAAAACTATGATAAACTTTGATTTAAAAGTTGTTATTCTGAGAAAATGATTTTTATTATGAACATGAAACTATATCCAAAAATTATGGTTAAACTCAAAGTGGAAGTATGTTTTCTAAAATGGTCATCTAGACGTCGTTCTTTCGACTGAAATGACTACCTTTACAAAAACGACTTGTAACTTATTTTTCCGACTATAAACCTATACTTTTCTGTTTAGATTCATAAAATAGAGTTCAATATGAAACCATAGCAATTTGATTCACTCAAAACGGATTTAAAATGAAGAAGTTATGGGTAAAACAAGATTGGATAATTTTTCTCATTTTAGCTACGTGAAAATTGGTAACAAATCTATTCCAACCATAACTTAATCAACTTGTATTGTATATTACGTAATCTTGAGATACCATAGACACGTATACAATGTTTCGACCTATCATGTCGACACATCTATATATATTTCGGAACAACCATAGACACTCTATATGTGAATGTTGGAGTTAGCTATACAGGTTTGAGGTTGATTCCAAAATATATATAGTTTGAGTTGTGATCAATACTGAGATACATATACACTGGGTCGTGGATTGATTCAAGATAATATTTATCGATTTATTTCTGTACATCTAACTGTGGACAACTAGTTGTAGGTTACTAACGAGGACAGCTGACTTAATAAACTTAAAACATCAAAATATATTAAAAGTGTTGTAAATATATTTTGAACATACTTTGATATATATGTATATATTGTTATAGGTTCGTGAATCAACCAGTTGCCAAGTCTTACTTCCCGACGAAGTAAAAATCTGTGAAAGTGAGTTATAGTCCCACTTTTAAAATCTAATATTTTTGGGATGAGAATACATGCAGGTTTTATAAATGATTTACAAAATAGACACAAGTACGTGAAACTACATTCTATGGTTGAATTATCGAAATCGAATATGCCCCTTTTTATTAAGTCTGGTAATCTAAGAATTAGGGAACAGACACCCTAATTGACGCGAATCCTAAAGATAGATCTATCGGGCCCAACAAGCCCCATCCAAAGTACCGGATGCTTTAGTACTTCAAAATTTATATCATATCCGAAGGGTGTCCCGGAATGATGGGGATATTCTTATATATGCATCTTGTTAATGTCGGTTACCAGGTGTTCACCATATGAATGATTTTTATCTCTATGTATGGGATGTGTATTGAAATATGAAATCTTGTGGTCTATTATTATGATTTGATATATATAGGTTAAACCTATAACTCACCAACATTTTTGTTAACGTTTTAAGCATGTTTATTCTCAGGTGATTATTAAGAGCTTCCGCTGTCGCATACTTAAATAAGGACGAGATTTGGAGTCCATGCTTGTATGATATTGTGTAAAAACTGCATTCAAGAAACTTATTTTGTTGTAACATATTTGTATTGTAAACCATTATGTAATGGTCGTGTGTAAACAAGATATTTTAGATTATCATTATTTGATAATCTACGTAAAGCTTTTTAAACCTTTATTGATGAAATAAAGGTTATGGTTTGTTTTAAAATGAATGCAGTCTTTGAAAAACGTCTCATATAGAGGTCAAAACCTCGCAACGAAATCAATTAATATGGAACGTTTTTAATCAATAAGAACGGGACATTTCAAATATGAACGGGACATTTCATGCAACAGATTATAAGCATCAATCAAATTCGAATATAAGGTTAAAGAAATATGGAGTATTCCATTTTAAGCAAAACCCGATACCTGAATTTCAGGTGGCAATTTGACACGACGTCACCAACGATGCTCCAATCTGTCACCGACGATGTTTCTATTTGACTACGACGACCGTTATCGTTATTGTGGCTGTCGCATAGGTGGGTCAGGCGCTAGTTGCGTTGGCGATTAAGTAGGTGGTTGTGGCGGTGCTTATGGTGCACCCTAGCAAAAAAGAACGAATGAGGTAGGGAGTACTATTTTAGGAGTAAAAAAAAGCGGGGCAAGTCGAATTTTTTATTCGGTTTCAACAGTTGTTGCTTACTAATTTGACGAATGAGTGATGTCAAACATTTACGAGAATTAAATTTGTATAATGAATGAATGAGGCTTAAAAGAAAATGATAACGCTAAGGAAATTTTAAATTAATTAAACACAACTAATTACAAATTATTATACTACGTATTATCTAATAGACAAAAAAGGTGAATAGTAGTAAGGGGTATTTTCGTCATTTCACTTTTTTTAATAAAATTTTAACTAACTTTCATTACACCAATAAAGCCCCCTACACTTTTTTCATAAATCCAAAACGACCCCCGTAAACTGTCAAATAACCATTTTTATAAAAAAAATCTTGAATAAACTCCACCCAAATATTCTACGGGTCATATCTTCTCGCTCGCAACGAGTTAAATTTTTCCGACACTATCGTTAAACTCGAAATAATTTTAGGAACACGATGTCACTAACTGTACGCAAAACGGACGCTTTTTAAAAAACGCTAAATATTTGAGGTACTTTTCATACATGTTGATTTTGCGTTAAATTTTTAAAAGTCGAAAATTCCATAGCGAAACGCGGAGATGCACATATATTGTTAATTTAAAATAACATTTAAATCTTTCGTGGGTTATACCTTTTAGTTCAACTCGAGTTGCGCTTCAACGACATCATCGTTAGCCACGAAATAATTTTACAAACTAAACGCAATAAAATACATTGAAAACCGAACGCCCGGCGCGAAGCGAGGGTTCGAAAACTAGTTTAAAAAACAAAATTGATATTTGTGTGAAATAGTTTAATTAACCCCAATAAAAAATTGCTAAGCTATATCGTTTTGCAATTCAGATAGTGTGTAGCGTTTTATATCAGCTAAGTATCAAATAAATAATCCAGCTAGCGAGTTTCTCTCCTGATAGAACAAGGGTTTGTGAGAACAGATCAACAAAGAAGAAGAAAATGGATCCAGATGCTCTCTCAAAAGCATTCGTGGAGCACTACTACTCCACCTTCGACACTAATCGGGCCGGGTTATCCAATTTGTACCAGGATTCATCTATGTTGACTTTTGAAGGTCAAAAAATTCAAGGCTCACAGCAGATCGTCAACAAGCTCACATCTCTACCGTTCCAGCAGTGCAAACATAGCATCACTACCGTCGATTGCCAACCTTCCGGTCCCGCCGGTGGTATGCTCGTTTTTGTTAGCGGTAATCTTCAACTTGCCGGTGAACAACACGCTCTTAAGTTCAGTCAGGTAGTATTTCTTCCGTCACTTATCGTTTCTTCGTTGGATCTTATTAGATGATATCGATTTATATGATTGTTGTTTTTGAATGAAATTTGGATTGGAAACCCTAATTAATAAATCAGGAAATCTGGATTAGGTGTCGTGGAAAAGAGAACGTCGTCGTATGATTGTTTACTGCAGCTAGGGTTTTTTTCTTCTAATTTGTTGTATAATGCGTTTGTTCTTCAATTTGGTACAGTTCAATTATACATAACCTTTGGACGGCTTATTTTGATTATGATTTATTTTACATAACCTTTCGAAAAGACCATCATACAGTATTTTTTGGACAACTTATAGGTTTGGTATCTGATCTTACACTTATTGACGATCATCATTATGTATAATACTGTAATTGTTATGGTTGAGATGATTTATGTATCCAGCTAATAATAATTATAGTTGCTGCAAACGTTCCTAAAGGAATAACACTTCAACTGGAACATAAAAACATTATACCCTCCTCTTTTTAAAACCAAGAGGAATAGCACTTCACCTCGTTAAAAGATTTTCTAATTTTAACGTTGGTAATCTCAAAATTCTAAAACTATGATGGTCTTTTCGAAAGCGAAGGATATGCAGAGTACAATATACAAATATTGATACTCTTTTAAATGAGGTTGTGATTTACATGTCACAAACCTTCACACGAGTGTTCAATGTTACTTACTACAAATCGTTGACGTGAAAAACATTGTTTTATACTCAAATTATACGTTAAAGCCACAGCATATCTTTTCTTATCTTACAAAGTGATGCAAATTTATTTACATTTACTAGTCATGGTGTGTGGTTTGAGTTAGTGATGCTTCTATCCTTCAATACGATACCTAATCTGTATCACATATATGCTTTCTCTCACCATTTTAGCATTTTTAGATCTACTTTTGAGATTATGTAAGGTCTGCTCAACTAGTGCACTTGATTTATTTATATGACATTACTGCCAATGCATTAGAAATATGCCACATTGACAATTCCTCCCGCTTTTGTTGTTATGCATGAAATAGACGGTTGTTCTATCAGATACATATACATTTATTTGCATCTCTTGTTGTATTTTGTCTTAGTACAAGCCTCAGTTTTCTTTGTATGTAGTTGTATCTTTGACATATGTATGTAACAAATCATATCATGAAGACTTGCATACAATGATGTTCTCTATATGTGCTATGTGGAATGCAACCAAATGTTTGTGGTAGATTAAAATTTGTTGAACGGTCCCCAGTAGACGGTAGTTATGAAAGTGTTTAATTATGACCTCACATGTTGACTATGTAGTATTAACTACATTCGGTTTTATTTTAAATCTCCTACTAGGCTCTATTATTAGATAAAAGTAGAAAATAAAGAAAACAGAATAATGGATACATGCTTTTCTTTGATTTACATAGATGTTAGTGTGATATTTCCGGGAAAGATAGTTGTAATAGAGAACTGTGTGATGTAAAACATTTGTGAGTTGAGGTGGACATGCAGAGGAAAAAAGAATGGTTGCATCATGATATGACATTAATAAATTATATAGCTATTTAACTGAATATAACTTACATTTACCTTTTTGTATCACCTAGTAAATGATTCAGTAAATACTGAATAAGTAGTTAATCAAAACTGTCTTCCAGTTTATAGGTGGCAAAATGGTTGGTAGGGTGCGCCGGTTAATAGAGAGGGTTGTGATGGGTTTGAGCTGAAATACTTTTCTCCAAAATACATGTTTAGAAAAATCATAATATAGGTGAAATATTCTAATTCTGGAGGTAAAATCATAATATAGTCGTCTCTAGTTCAATGTTTTTTGACATTATATGATGTTTTCTCGGTTCCTTCTTGTTTCAAGCAAGTAAGCAACCATATTTATAGAAGATAATATAGCAATTTATTTAGGGTTCCCTACGGATGTTATCCTTTTCTCATAAATACTATAAAATCCTTTCTCATGACATACTAGAGTTCTCTAATTTAACCATCAAACTATGACTATTTTTTTTCATGCTAATTCCTCATCATACGTTTCATAAGTAAACATCAGTGGCAACATGGCTAGCCTTATCATGTATTTTGTTATTTCTAGTTTTAAGATGGTTCAAATCTTTAAGCTTATATAAAGCCATTTATTTTACAATGTTATGTGTGGTGAATCAATGCCTCTTACACACTTATTTTTTTTTGTCTGCAGATGTTTCATTTGATGCCAACACCACAAGGAAGCTTTTACGTGTACAACGACATATTCCGCTTGAACTACGCGTGAAAAGAAGTGTGCCCGCTAGATTTACATTCCATTCTGAATATTTTTCTCATCATTTCTGTCTTTGTTTTATACTGTCTTATTGTTACTTCCTATTGGTGAATTGGAAAAAAAAACTCGATGTTTGGTGTTGCTGTTCGACTGGTTTCTTGAATTCAATATTTGATATGATAATTGCAAGTTGATCAATTTGTGATTATTTGTATTGCGAATGGTTATTACGTTGCAAAAGCATTTGCTGTCATATAGTGCTAATATTACAGGCACCCTGCAAGTTCATCCCTGTTACATGTAGTTTCTTCAACCAGACCCATCCATTGAAATTATCTCATGCCGTACGCTGTGCATTCCAGGTATTGGTGTTTAGCATTTAACATAGCTGATGCAATGATGCCTGATGTATAAAGAAAAGACTGGACTGGGTGTTTTAATAGGGGCTCTTTCAAAAGCAGAGGGGGTGATGGATCCTGCATAGTTGTGGTTTATATGCGATTGTTTCCTAATTTCACTACCAGTAATTTCAACGAGCAGTAAATTTTTACTTTCAATTCATCACTTTTTGATGGTTTATTGTTCCACGAGTATTGCGCTCATTGCCATATAAACCTGTAATTAACTAATTATTCAAGTTAATTAAAGAGATAAAAAGGTAAAATGTGAGAAGTGTTTTCATTCAGACTTAACGTTTTAAGTGCTAAAGCTTGAACTAAATTTGCGAATTTTCAATTTATTATGATCCCAATCTATATAGTGTGTTGTGAATTTATGAAGGATAAATGTTAAAACTTGGATGAAATTTACAATCATAGTGCAATTAGTAACCCATTTACCTGTTATTTTTTTAGTTACCTTTTTTTTTTTAATTTCAGTTTCCTTCTTAACATGGAGTTGGCAAGTGGGAGGGAGTCAATGTTGAATGAAGAATAACTTGAGCAAGCAATGAAAGCTCACTTTTCCCCTTCCACAGTCATACTTGTCTATTCCTCCACCACTTATCCTTAAATCCCAACTGTATGTATTATGTATTATGTATTTATGTATATGTATATATACCTCACATACTCATTTAGAAACATTTATAAGCAAAGAGAATAGATCAAAAGTTAAGCCCGTAATTTGAAAAATGTCAGATTGGGGACCAGTGTTCGTAGCTGTGGTGCTCTTCATATTACTAACACCCGGTCTGCTGATTCAAATACCAGGCCACACCAAGATGGTGGAATTTGGTAATTTTCAAACAAGTGGTGTTTCAATTCTGGTTCATTCTGTTATCTATTTTACTCTTATTTGTATTTTCTTATTAGCCATTGGGATCCATATGTACCTTGGTTAACTCGTTGCCCCTTTTATTTTTTCATATATAATGTTATGTAATTCAGTCTTCTTTTTCATCATATTGGTGAGTTTTTACTTTTTAATACATAATCTGGATTGCATTTGTTTGCACTTGATAAGGTAACAATTCTTTTATATTTTACGTGTTCCACCTATGACCTAACATTCATAATTTTGTGTTGGGTGTTTGGCTAATTTCATTTTTATGGTTTATGGGCTTATTAAAATTTGAAAAAGTTATATATCCAATGTTAGTTCAAAACTGAAAAAATTATACTGTAAAAATTGATTTTTGCCAAAACCGTACACTTCCGTTGTTTCTCATTAAATTGTTATACTTGAAAGCACATTGTAATGGATTACGATCCTTTCAACTAATTTTAATACGGAGTACTTGATAAATCAAGCTTATTGTTTTTGTAAAGATAAATTGTAAAGAGCTTTATTTTTTACTTTTATTTATTAACATTAACATTAACACACATATTAACATTAACATTAACATTAACATTTTAACATTAACATTAACATTAACATTAACATTAACATTAATTATTATTAACATTAACATTAACATATATACTAAACCAAAAACTTACGAATAGTAATTTTTAGTGGTTTTTCCCCCTCCAGATAAACCGTGAATTTTTTACCAACTTCAATTTATTTCTATACTTCTGTTTTTTCCCCTCCTTTTTATATACCCAAATTAGCAAACGCTCCGCCGGCAACGCATGGGCACCCCACCTCGTTTATTTCATTACTCACTTACAAATAACATGATAGATCATGATATTAGAGACAATCTCAATCAGTGGCGGAACTAGGATTTTTTTTCACCTGGGGGCAAAAAAAAAAATATAAAACCGTAGCACTTTCTTTAGGCAAAATATGGAAATTTTGGGGCAAAAAATTGAGGTTTTTAGGCAAATTATGGAGGTCTTTGGGCAAAATTCGAAGATTTTTTGGGCAAAATTTAAAGGTTTTGGAGCAAAAGTTGGAGAACTTTGGGCAAAATTTGAAGGTTTTGAGGCAACATATGTAGGTTTTGGGGCAAAAAAAAAACTCACCGGAGGCAAAGTCGAAAAACCCAAAATTTTTACACTGAAAATTGCAAATCCACTGGGGGCGGGCGCCCCACCCTGCCCCCAAATAGTTTTGCCCCTATTCTCAATCCCATTGTAATTAAGTTAATTTTTTTTTTTTTTTTTTGAACAGCCAAATATAATAAAAACTAGCAGAAGCTAGAAAATATACAAGGGAAACCACAACGCAAAAGAAGATAAAAGAACAAAACTACATGAAATACTGAAACGGGAAAATTAATTACAACGAATTAAGAGTATCTAGCAACCACTCCGCCCATTTTATCTTGGATTTGTGGTATCTCGAATACAACCAATAGAAGCCCGAAAAAACAATTTTGTCGAACACGTGAGATTTTTTCTGATTAAGTTAAAATTATTGGTTTCATGTTTCGTTGTTAGTTTCTTTAGTTCAGTCTCCTCTAGAAATGAGTACTCATTCCTCATATGTACATGTAACCTAACCATATTATCCGTGACCATCTCCGACCTTTTTTCATGTACACCCAATATATGTTATTAAAGAGATTTGAGCTTTAAAACTCATGTAAAGATATTTTCATCATCAAGGTTGATATTTTTATCACAATTATACATTAAGTTCTTGTATGATTGTGATGAATATATTAAAATTGATGATGTAAATATCACCATCACCATAATAATAAATTCCAAACAATGGAAAGAGCACAATTACATTGACGCTAGTAAAAGGTGATAATAGATGTTGAAAAAGGACATATGTTTGCCAACCTAGTCAAGAATTGGAAAAAGGGGGTAAAAGCAAAGAAAAAGGAGATAAAAGACAGAACTACACTATGTATCTAAATGTGGATTTAGCATGACTTAGCTGTTGTTTGTTTTCCTGTCTGCAGACCTTATTATGTCTTATGTCTGTACGCCGGCAGACGTTTTTACTGCAGACAGTTTGTTTTTCTGAAGACATAAGATAAAATAATGTCTTATTATGTCTGCAGCCTCGCAGACTTAGAAATGTGCTTCTAAGTGCTGCAGACAGAATTAAGTTATGTTGCAGACATAAAAACAAACAGTCTTCATTATTCAGCATAAAGACCTTCAGACCACATCTTCTTAACAGACATGGTCCGCAGATCTTCAGACAAAAACATCTTAAAAAACAAACAGCACCTTAATCACACGAAACTATTTTCCATAAATTGTATGTATTTTCATTTAATGTAAAAGTAATGCATAAAGGATGTACCGTGGTCCTAACTTTGAAAGCAAACAAAATTTAAACTGTTCAATTCAATATAGTGTTTGTGTAATGGTGATGAAGATTGGAGTCTTCTACCAGCTGATTTAGGCCTTATCTATCACAGTATTATTTTATATATTTCTACTATTAAACACCTTATATCATTGTATTGTATGATACAATAAGCAATATAACATAATAGATTACGTTTCACTTTAATATTAGGTAAATAGAAACAACTCACAACAACAACAACAACAACAACAAAACATAATCCTAATGGGAAAGATAAGACGTAGACAATCCTTCCCCCATTCAGACAAGTCATTTCTCTGCCTAGAGTGATACACCCTAAGAGTAGAGAAAGTCATCTCTCTCAATTATCTATAGATAGAGAGATTGATTTCGAACAATAAGTAGGTTAAAAAATGTGAGACACCATGAAAATGGTAAAATTAAATTTTCACTAGTTTTCAATTTAGGCTCTAAGTGACATTAAAGTTGACTTAATTTATTTTTATTTACTAGAAATGATTGAAACTTATAAATGAGAAGAAAATGCATAGTTTGATGATTCTTAATAGTTAGTTAGACTACTCTCAACCATGACATCTGTTATGGAATATAACAACCCTCACTTTTTGACTTCTAAATTTACTAATTTGACCCTAAGGTTTACTACCTGATTGTACGTTCTTATTGTTTAAGGGTTGATATATATACAATTTAATTAACATAGACCGAATAATTACACACTTAAATAAATAATATGATTATAGTAAATATAAGTTATATTATATTAACTTATATATTGTAACATAATTTTATAAAGTATATAAAATGTAATACTTTTACTACATAGTAAATGTAATATATAATTAATTATATAATAAATGCAACTATATAAAAGTGTAATAATATTTATAAAACTAATAAAACAATAAAGTAATATTATAATTAAATTAAAAATCATATTTATTAATAATATATATATAAATAACGAATATATTAATATTTTATATTAAATTCGTATTTAATAATTAACTAAAACAAATAGTTGATAAAAGTTTTTAGAAAAAAAAAACATAAATCAACTACTTGAAAAATAAATAAATAAAAAAGTAAATAAAATATTAAAACTAGATCTAGATCTACTTTTAATAAATAAATAAAAAGAGACAAACTACCTTTTCTTATTTAATAGATACATGAGTAGGCTAGAATTCTTTTTATTTTTTTCTACCATTTGCTTTATTTTCTTTTGTATTTTTATTTATTTCTTTTATATTATTTTATTCAAAAATTCAAGTATAAATACCCATCAATTTTCTCATTTGAACTTGCACCTCAAAAACTTCATTCTCTCTTGAAAGTACTTGTAAGTATTCTTTCCTTTATATTTATTTTTTTGTTTACTTATATCTTATTTTTAGTCGAAATATATATATATATATATATATATATATATATATATATATATATATATATATATATATATATATATATATATATATATATATATATATATATGTTATATTTATTATAATTGAAACAAATATAAGTAATATATTATAATTAGTGATAAATGTTACTGGAAATTTTAAAAATATTTTTATGAATTTACATATCGAATTTATATTTATTTTGTAATTTATTTTGTAATTTTTTTTTTGCCGAGACATATACAAGATACATATATATATATTTTTAATTAATCTATAACATAATTAAATACAAAACTTTTCATGATAATTATCAACATGAAGTTTATGATCTATAAAAATTAGTTTTCTAGATTAATAAGTCTATTTTGTATTTTTAAAAATTAATTTTGTTTTTATTATTCCAGCCGCTATTTTTTTTAATTATTTTAATAAATATATAACGAATTTAATAAATTGTAATTTGTACATGATAATTATTAAAAAGTATTATGAGATCTGAGAAAAATATTTTTTCGAATGTATATCATGTTTTTATATTTTAAATAATTAAAAATAGTTTATTAAATATATATACATAATCGGTATATATATAAAAAAATTAAAATAAATTAGGAAAAGGGTTAAATAAATTATGAAACTATTTTTCTAGTAAATTAGAATATTAAACTTAATTTATTGGAGCAATACATATTATATAAAAATTAATTTCGAATTATGTATTATTTATATATAAAAATAAGGTAAAAATTGAAATAAATAGTTTAAACAACAATAAAAATATATATATAATTTTTCTGAGATTATAAAACTTATATAAACAAGCGAAAATTATAAAAACAAATGTTTTTAGTGGAATTATATTTTTTCTTATTTAAGCTTATTTACAATTTAAAAATAAAAATAAATACAAATTAAATACAAAACGTAATGGGAATAATTTTATAAAATTTTTATATGTTTATTGTGATATTTAGGTACTGAGAAAAATATAAAATACAAATTTCTATTCGTTTTTCTATTTTTTGTATTTTAGATACTAATCGATTAAGTAAAATCATAATTAAAGCATAAAGATTAGTTTTAATTTTATAAAACATTTTTATAAAATTTTGTACAAATTATCTACTGATTTAATTTCAATAAAATATTAATTAGAATTATTAGATGATTTATTTATATATAAATTTGAATTTAGATAATTTATATATATATAAATTTTGATATATATAATAAATATAAGATTTATATTAATCAAATAATAGTATATAAATTTAAGATCTGTAATAAATATGTAAGACATAATTATTATATATTTAACCTATCTACATAATTAAACTTATAATACTTTGTTATAAGATTAATTTTAAAATAAATTAATAATGATAATACATTAATAATATTAAATATATTCAAACTTAACATAATATATATTTACTGTATAAGTAAATTATATCAATGTGTCGTAATTCTATATGCACATAACGTCAAGGTTATACTCTAAAGATAACGTGCACTATATACAAACTTCTTCGCTACTTACAGTCGTAAGTGAATGATGTCTAGGTTGTCATTTATGGGTAAGCTTGTGGATCTCGATTGCCATGACTTAGATTCTGGTCAAGAGTCCTGGGCCCCCGGTTACATCTGGTCATTCCTGACTTATTTGATAGCAACGAAGTTTGAGTCAAGTTGTACAACGTCTTACTAATGAATATAACCTGAACTTATAAACTTTTCATAAGTTGAAACCTTCCTATTTTGGATTGTTACTATTAATATAATTCATTATATTAATAAACATACACTTGGTCTATTAGACATTTACTGATCGAACGTTATACCTTTAGGTTGATATCCCGGTCACTTACTTGCTTTACTTTCCTTTCTTGCGTGGAATACTTCAACTGCTATTTAAGGTGATTTTCATAGCCCCACTTTTACTGTTTATTAAATTGTTTATAACTTTTGGGGTGAGACACATGCTTGATTTATAACTGTTTTACGTATAGACACAAGTACTCAAATGTTATTATGCTGTCATGCTTTGATTCATGCAAATCCTCACCGTAATATCGTCAATTGCTGCATATAAAAGGCAAACTTAATTATTGTGAATAGACCTGATGCATTGAAACAGTACCTTTATTTATGAACGGATTTGAGTTGTTTTGTTACACGAATTGATTTATTGTATATATGGTATTTTAAACATTTTAGGTTGGTTTCAAACATATATAGGCAACTGGTCCTATCCGTGTAGTTTAGTTTGTTGGTAAATCCGGTTCGTTCCACAGGGAGACAGTGTTCAATGGTTTTTTAATAGTCTTTGAAGTTAAACTTATTTTAAGGGGGTTTTGGATTAGGAATTGATAATACTACATAAAAATATAACTTAATCCTAATTTAATTGAACTACTTACTAATTTATACGAATACATTATTTATAATTATTAACTTAAAAGTGAATTAATTGAAATTATACTAATAAATTTATTACTAAATGATAATTAATAAAATAATAACTTTTAATAAAACTAATTGTTTAGAATTTTGTTTTGCGCAATTATAATATAAATTTATTTAAATTAACTAAATAACATGTTTTAACTAAATTAATATAAATTAAGAGGAAGTATAATATTTAACTAATTATAAACTAATTACTAATTATAAATTATCATAATTAATACTAATTATAAATTAATAACTTAAATATAATAATAAAATATTTAAAACCCTAAATTTTTACCTAGTACGCTACAGTATTCGTATTATACTTACGCGTTCCGCGTAATGATGTACGCGTTCCACGTATGTTTTGAATGGTACGCGTATGGTGTAGAATTATATGCGATCCGCGTATGTTATAATCCAGGTGACAAACAGTACTGGTACAAACTTGAATTATAATGTTGTATTTTTTTTCTTTTTAGTTTTACTGAATAAATGTACGTGAATAATAATTAACAATAAATAAATGGGAGTGTTTACTTAAATGTGTCACCTCTAGATCCATGGATTGTTTTAAGTTTAAGCTCGTATTAAAATGTTTAGTAAAAAACTTATATTTTCCTTTCGAAAAAATAATAAGTTTGACTAACTAAATTAAGTCTAATTTTCATTGGATTATATTTAGATAGTTACTAGTCCTTAAGTATTTAAATTGAGACCCAACCCAGTTTTGACCTTCGCCAAAACCCAAATCATAACGGTTTCCCTTTTTACAATTTCATTATTATATGACTCGTGATATTACCCAAACCACCGAACCTTACTTTTTAATTTAGTGTTAGTAAATTAGTTATAAGTTCGTCTAGATCACTTTTAATGTTGAAGCTTAATTTATATAAATAAAAATAACTTTCGTTATTTTAATCTTACAAATTAAGTGACAGGGGTAAAATATCCAAATACATAATAATGGTTCTTTTAATTAGGCTCAATGTTAAAAATACTAAAGTTACATTTTAATTTTTACAAGTGATAACAATCCATTTCACTAGGGGCTCTACATTTAAGCAAACACTAGGGAGATTAGCTACTCATTATACTAAGGAAAACATGAAAATATAAATGTACAAACATAATAATAACGATAAAAACTGATAACGATAATTTTAACAGAATATACTTACGAAAATCTTCACTCTCAATTACTTTAAACGGTAGAAAATTACAATAATAACACCCCTTTAGCGCGTACAATAATACCCTTAATCGCAAACAATACCCTTAAAAACTGAAACTATCCTAAAAATTGAACCTTGAAGCTGAAAATAATACAGATTACAAAATACACTCGAAAATAAATTGATGTGTACTGTATTAAATTGTATGTGTGAAAATATGTCTCTTGAAATGTGTACTGAATTCTCCTCTTTTGTATCTCTCCTCTTGTTTTTTTTTGTACTGTAAGTGTACTCCGTATTATAAGTTTGAGATTCAAGTAGTAGTAGGTGAAATGAGTGTATACTCCTTTCTTGCTGTACCACTGAAAAAAAAAATTATATAAAATACAAAAGCAGCCGTCCCATTTGCATTTGAATCTGGATCTGGACAGGCTATTACGCGTTTCACGTAGATGCCCACACGATACGCGTACGGCTTAAATACTACGCGTTTCGCGTAGACTTTCACACGTTTCGCGTAAGTGAAACCGACAGTTTTCTAATTTTTATTTTATGTTTTGCTCTCTGTTTATCCCGTGTTTACGTATATCGACTTGGAACTTTTTATTTGAACTCTTCTCTTCGATCATCTTGAACTTGCATTCAAGTAAACATTATCTTGATACATATTTGGTTTGAATCCGTCGTTTTATCGTTGTTTTATCAAACTTCAAGCTCGTGTTTACTTTTGTCGTTTTTCTCGTGAATTATACATTTGAATGTCTTCGTTTCAGTAAAAGCTGATGAAATATAAATGATATTGCGCCTGAATTTATGTATGTTTAAAGCAATATCAAAATACCCCACACTTGAACGTTGCTTGTCCTCAAGCAATTACATCTCCTAATAGAATCGGAACATTACATATTTTTCCATATCGAACATTAAATCACATAACACACGCTACACGAAATGAAACACACGCTATATGGAATAAGTTGGACATACTACACAATTTTTATTTAATCACACGCACACCACACGAAATGAACTTCTGACAACAGAAACAAAAAATGAAACTCGTGATTAAGGTTTAAAAATTTGGATCCTTAGGGAAAATTGGACCTTGTGAAAACGTTTTATGATTTTATAAAATGTCATGCTAGTTTTTACACCAGACACGTTTTCCGGTTTTAACCTCAAATTCCGGTCGAGGATAACTGAAAACCGTAGTCTCAGTCGGCGATTAGCAAGCTATCCGCCCCCATAATTGAAGTATCATGGAACTTGAAACCGAATGTCCTAAAAATGGTTTTACACAATATAATTCATAAAATAGCACAAGTTTTAGAGTAAAATTATATCGTGTCCAAATATTATCGGTGAACCATGAGTTTGCACACCTCAATTTGTTATGGAATATGTATGTTGACCGCGGTCAAACATAGATGCGGTTGATCTTTACGGAGATCATCCATCTGGGGATTAGACTCATTAGTCTTAAAAGCTAATTTGAAATGTGCCCCCCATTGTACGAGACAGATCCATCTCATGGTTAGGATAGGTCTGACCACCAAAAACCCTGTTTGATGCTGAGGTGAGGTGGATTTCCAGCCGATGATAGAGATGACTTTTCAAGATTTTTCGTCAACCTACAGCTGTTCTTGACTACATCTTCTAACATAAGTTAGCAAGTGTGTCATTTTAGAAGACTTTACTTCCTTAAGGAATATTCAGGTTTATACATTCCAAAGCGATGATATCTGCAATACTTCATAGAAACATGTGATAAATAGTTCTAAACATATGGGGTTTATAAATTCTGCTATACTTGGTTTTCCTTTATATTATTTTAATCAAATAAACTTATGTATTTTTAATGTATGGACACAATAATTTCAGTTTTTGACACCTAGTCTTTAATTGCTCGTAATTACCTTAAAAATTGATTAGATATATTTGTTTAAAAAATTTCAAAATTTTCATAAAAATCACCAAGTTATAAGTTCTCGAAAATTTATATATTCCCACCCCACACTTAAGATTATGTAATGCCCTCATTACATAAAATCAGATTAAAATTATAAATTAGAGAGGACAAAAAGTGTAAAGTATGTAGAACTTCCTTTGTTAAGTAATTGGACATTGTAAAATGTTTATCGTATGAACATATCCAATCCCTTTATCACAATATAAATCTGGTGTTTCGTTATGTCGAATGCATCATCATCATAAGTACCTGTCAACAATCATGTTAATCACACACAAGATGGGGTTGTACATTAATAGTACAAAAATTTTACCCCAACTAAAAGTTTTTGTAAAGATAAATAAAGGTAAAAAAATTAAATTAACACACCATAAAAATCATTTTATACAAACAAATACAAAATAAATAATTCTAAAAATAAAAAGAAACTAGAAAAATGACCATGCAGGGCCTCCCTGATCTTCCTGTTCTCGCTCCTGTTGCTGCCGTTGTTCATTTAGGCGTTGTTCCTCGTAAAAACGCCTATAGGCTTCATGACTTGCGGCTAGGGCAGCGTTGGGATCATAAGGTGGAGGTAGAGGGTCACTGGGTCGCTGCCATTGGGGGTATGATGGGAAGGTTGAGGGTGCGTATTGTTGTGGGTTAGCTGCGTATAAATATGCCTGATGATGCGCCCACTCTAACTGTGCTCCCTGGCCCCTCTGATCGTAGCGGATGTTTTCGAATATATTACCCTGAGCTAGTTGGGTATGCCTAATATCCCCTATTTGCCTAGACAAACTAGTGTATTGGTCTTTTGATCTTCGTCCCCAATTATCATACGAGTTCCTTAAATCTAAACTCAATGAATTAAACGAATTTTGCAGCATATCGAAATCAGAAACACCTACATTAGACGTACTAGCCTCATCTGGCTGTCTTCGTCTCCTCCTAGTTTCCCTAGCGGGTTCCTCATCCTCCTCCATAGGAGCGTGAGCGACAACTTCTTGCCGTCTCAAACTAATTACCCCACCCCTCACTTGTATAGCCTTGGCCGTCCTATACACGTCCAATCCTAAAGTTTTAACAGCTTGATCTACCGGTTGGATTGGAGGTTCTGATTCACTCGGGTCGAGTCTGAACCAGCTTCCTAGACACGTGATGTAGTGACCCCCCGACATGTCACTTGTCCCTCGAGCACCCTTACCAACATGGGCCAAAAAGTAAGCAACTCCATAGGGTATACTAATAAATGTATCCCTATCTCTGATCGCATCCAAGTACCAAAGGTCAATATAATTAATTTTATCTGTATTAGTAAACGACCTTTGGTTTATTGTGTTCGCTATAAACTTATGAATTATTCTAAAGCGAACATCAGTGATCTTTAGGTATGATTCTTGGCCTGGCTTGAAATGTCCCGTTCTTATTGATTAAAAACGTTCCATATTAATTGATTTCGTTGCGAGGTTTTGACCTCTATATGAGACGTTTTTCAAAGACTGCATTCATTTTAAAACAAACCATAACCTTTATTTCATCAATAAAGGTTTAAAAAGCTTTACGTAGATTATCAAATAATGATAATCTAAAATATCCTGTTTACACACAACCATTACATAATGGTTTACAATACAAATATGTTACAACAAAATAAGTTTCTTGAATGCAGTTTTTACACAATATCATACAAGCATGGACTCCAAATCTCGTCCTTATTTAAGTATGCGACAGCGGAAGCTCTTAATAATCACCTGAGAATAAACATGCTTAAAACGTCAACAAAAATGTTGGTGAGTTATAGGTTTAACCTATATATATCAAATCATAATAATAGACCACAAGATTTCATATTTCAATACACATCCCATACATAGAGATAAAAATCATTCATATGGTGAACACCTGGTAACCGACATTAACAAGATGCATATATAAGAATATCCCCATCATTCCGGGACACCCTTCGGATATGATATAAATTTCGAAGTACTAAAGCATCCGGTACTTTGGATGGGGTTTGTTAGGCCCAATAGATCTATCTTTAGGATTCGCGTCAATTAGGGTGTCTGTTCCCTAATTCTTAGATTACCAGACTTAATAAAAAGGGGCATATTCGATTTCGATAATTCAACCATAGAATGTAGTTTCACGTACTTGTGTCTATTTTGTAAATCATTTATAAAACCTGCATGTATTCTCATCCCAAAAATATTAGATTTTAAAAGTGGGACTATAACTCACTTTCACAGATTTTTACTTCGTCGGGAAGTAAGACTTGGCCACTGGTTGATTCACGAACCTATAACAATATATACATATATATCAAAGTATGTTCAAAATATATTTACAACACTTTTAATATATTTTGATGTTTTAAGTTTATTAAGTCAGCTGTCCTCGTTAGTAACCTACAACTAGTTGTCCACAGTTAGATGTACAGAAATAAATCGATAAATATTATCTTGAATCAATCCACGACCCAGTGTATACGTATCTCAGTATTGATCACAACTCAAACTATATATATTTTGGAATCAACCTCAACCCTGTATAGCTAACTCCAACATTCACATATAGAGTGTCTATGGTTGTTCCGAAATATATATAGATGTGTCGACATGATAGGTCGAAACATTGTATACGTGTCTATGGTATCTCAAGATTACATAATATACAATACAAGTTGATTAAGTTATGGTTGGAATAGATTTGTTACCAATTTTCACGTAGCTAAAATGAGAAAAATTATCCAATCTTGTTTTACCCATAACTTCTTCATTTTAAATCCGTTTTGAGTGAATCAAATTGCTATGGTTTCATATTGAACTCTATTTTATGAATCTAAACAGAAAAAGTATAGGTTTATAGTCGGAAAAATAAGTTACAATTCGTTTTTGTAAAGGTAGTCATTTCAGTCGAAAGAACGACGTCTATATGACCATTTTAGAAAACATACTTCCACTTTGAGTTTAACCATAATTTTTGGATATAGTTTCATGTTCATAATAAAAATCATTTTCTCAGAATAACAACTTTTAAATCAAAGTTTATCATAGTTTTTAATTAACTAACCCAAAACAGCCCGCGGTGTTACTACGACGGCGTAAATCCGGTTTTACGGTGTTTTTCGTGTTTCCAGGTTTTAAATCATTAAGTTAGCATATCATATAGATATAGAACATGTGTTTAGTTGATTTTAAAAGTCAAGTTAGAAGGATTAACTTTTGTTTGCGAACAAGTTTAGAATTAACTAAACTTTGTTCTAGTGATTACAAGTTTAAACCTTCGAATAAGATAGCTTTATATGTATGAATCGAATGATGTTATGAACATCATTACTACCTTAAGTTCCTTGGATAAACCTACTGGAAAAGAGAAAAATGGATCTAGCTTCAACGGATCCTTGGATGGCTCGAAGTTCTTGAAGCAGAATCATGACACGAAAACAAGTTCAAGTAAGATCATCACTTGAAATAAGATTGTTATAGTTATAGAAATTGAACCAAAGTTTGAATATGATTATTACCTTGTATTAGAATGATAACCTACTGTAAGAAACAAAGATTTCTTGAGGTTGGATGATCACCTTACAAGATTGGAAGTGAGCTAGCAAACTTGAAAGTATTCTTGATTTTATGTAACTAGAACTTGCAGAATATATGAAGAACACTTAGAACTTGAAGATAGAACTTGAGAGAGATCAATTAGATGAATAAAATTGAAGAATGAAAGTGTTTGTAGGTGTTTTTGGTCGTTGGTGTATGGATTAGATATAAAGGATATGTAATTTTGTTTTCATGTAAATAAGTCATGAATGATTACTCATATTTTTGTAATTTTATGAGATATTTCATGCTAGTTGCCAAATGATGGTTCCCACATGTGTTAGGTGACTCACATGGGCTGCTAAGAGCTGATCATTGTAGTGTATATATTTAACAACCCGTCCTAATCCTTCTGGACGAAATCATCAATCTGGTCTCATTGCGATGATCGACCCCAAGTAATGTCCTTAACATGAGCAAATGCACAGCGGAAGACTTAATTCGTACCTGAGAATAACATGCTTTAAAACGTCAACATAAAGTTGGTGAGATATATAGGTTTGATGCTAGCAGCGTTATAACTATGGACCACAAGATTTCATATATATAATCATTTTAATAAAAATATTCTAAGTTGTTGAGCACTTGATAACCATACTTAACATTTAATCAACGTCGCATTTTCCCTTTATTATGAAATCTTACTACACTGTACCAAGTGTAGTCACCGAAACGAAGTACTGTGCAACCGTTGAATACTGGTCGTCCAGTCCGGTTGGGGTTGTCAGGCCCGATAGATCTATCAACAGGATTCGCGTTTACAATACCGCTTGTAAATAGTAGTTACCAAGTTATAGGGAGAGATGCAGTGGTACAACTCAACGTAGAATGTAATTTTAGTCACTTGTGTCCATAACGTAAATCATAAAATGCATGTATTCTCATCCCAAAATATTTAAAGTAAAAAAAAAAGGGACTATATACTCACCTAATGTATTTTGTAGTAAAAATACATATAACACCATTGATCAATTATAAGGTTGGCCTCGGATTCACGAACCTATATATATTAACATATATAATTAACATGTACTAATAATCAAACCCGTTTGTATATACTAGTTATATATTACTTATTTAAAATAGTAATGTAATATTTATATATAGTTATTATATATGTATTTGTTATATTTTTATATAATTAACTTTAGGTTTATTAAAATATTGACTTTAATAATACTAAAATAGTGTTGATAATAATAATAAATAATGACAATACTAATTTTTGATAATAATACTAGTCATTTTATTTTTTAGTAATAATAATGATAATAATAATATATTAAAAATAATGATACTTATAATAATATGATACTTTTAATTAAAATGATAATTTTAATTATAATGATAGCTTTAATAATAATAATAACAATAAATAATAAAAAAAATAATCATATCAACAATAATAATAAATATAATATTAATGATAGTACTACCTCATGTGTGTAGCTTCCATGGTTAGTAGAAAAAAAAGAATGTCACTGCTAAGACTCGAACCCATGACCTCTCATTCCCCTAACACAACACCAAACCACTGCTCTACAATTGTCTTTCTGTTTTAATTCACAAACTAAAGCTATATAACCATTTCTCATCCGTTTTCATTTTAATCATAATTATCAACACTGTATTCATGATTATAACATTATATCATTCTTGTCCCCTCTACATCAAAATCCTTAATCATCATCGTTATCAAATAATCATCATTCTCATATACCATAATCATTAATTGTCCACCGTTGTAATATAACTTCAATGTTTTTAACAGTAAACGATGGGTTGCAAATGATGGCCCAAGTTCGAGTCATCCTGGCACAAAATCAAACGGACTTGCTGATCCAAGAGGAATTTATTACTTGGCCCGTACATACCTCGGCCCAACAGTGTAAACCTTTTTAGCAAATCAAGGGTGTCGTGGTTTTTTAGGATAACAGCTCAAAAACAAAATATATATATAAAGAGTTTTAAAGTTGTCGGCCATGAAGTTATAGTATGTCCCACATGCATGATATTTTGTATTTGATTTAGATAATGTGTTTTAAATTCCAACAAAAATCTAAACCACTGTTCGGTATATGGTGGTGATTAGTTCCTCACAGAAACAGATACGTGGTAAATTTGCGAATGGTTTAACAAAAAAAAAATATAACCGCAACTGCACAGTAACATTGGTGGTGGTTTATAGTGGTTTGTAGGGGTTAGAAACAAAAAGAGAACGTTGGTTAGTTGAAAGGTAATGTTCTTTTGGGTTTTTGGACAAGCATGAAAAAGAATATCAAAGGTGATGGTGATAATAACTGGAAACGTATGTAGCTAATGGTTGTTTTCGATGATGGTTCAAGTGGTGGGTTTATTATGATGGTTTTATCGGTGGTGATGGCAGTCGGTGATGGAGATGAGATGTTTGCGGTTTATAGTGATGGTGGCCGAATGTTTAAAAGGGTGGCTAATGGGTGATCGTTGAAACGCTAAACAGGAAAAAAAATATATATATGATGTTCGAACGAAAAGAAGCACGAAACAAAATAATGCAAGTGGTTATGAAGTGGGTTTCATCCTTGGTTGTAGTCATCTAAAGTTGATGGTTAGGGTGGTGATTGACGATGAAGGTAGGGTTAGGGTGTTCATATTTGATGACGGGATTCCATGGGTTTACAATGATGATAAGAGAGGCGACGGTTGTTGAAGATGATGATTATGTATGTGGTTGTGTGTGTTGAGTAAGTTATGGGTACACGAATAAAAGCAAGAACCACTCGGGTTTCGGTTTGTTGATTGCTTGTAATGATCAAAGAAACAGAAGAAAATACGAGTCTGTTAATTGTGTTGATCATATAGCAAAGAAGAGATTGATAGAGTTAAAAATGGTGTTGATGGGTTTGTGAAGAAGAAAGTGTGATCTAGGTAGCTCCCAATAATAGCATATATATATTGATACATATATGCATATACTAACGATGTAAATAATATAATACTAATTACTAATAAAAAAAATAATAAAAAATTTTCTAGTTCACATAAGGTGCAATGAATGGAAAACAGAGAAGCAGTCTCTACTTTGTAATATCTACCGACACTTTTAACAGAAATAGTGAATCGTACTCCGTTGATAATCAGTGACGGATAAAAGTCTCCAGAAAAGTCCTAAATTTTTACAGTAATTAACTATCTTTATTTCGCTCATTATGATATAAAATTCGAACGTTAACTATAAAAAAAATTACAATAGTTAAATTTAACTTGCTTAATATTAATCGAAATATCAAACGGGTAACACAATCATTTAATATTCATTTTTAATATACTTTATATATATATAGATTCAGGTTTTATTAAATACATTAAATATATGTTTTCAAATAAATAAATTTATTATTTAATCTTATATAATTACAAATAAAATTTATATTTATGTACATATATATATACATACTTAAATATATATGAATCTATTTACAAATAGTTGTTCGTGAATCGTCAGGCTTGGTCAAAGGGTAACTAATTATCCGAATATATTTCAAACTTTCTAGACTCAATATTATAGATTTTTGCTTATCGTGTCGGAAACATATAAAGATTAAAGTTTAAATTTGGTCGGAAATTTCCGGGTCATTACAATATACCAATAGTACATACATCTAAAAGCTGTGTATTGTACGAGTACGAATACGGGTGCATACGAGTAGAATTGTTGATGAAACTGAACGAGGATGTAATTGTAAGCATTTTTGTTAAGTAGAAGTATTTTGATAAGTGTATTGAAGTCTTTCAAAAGTGTATAAATACATATTAAAACACTACATGTATATACATTTTAACTGAGTCGTTAAGTCATCGTTAGTCGTTACATGTAAGTGTTGTTTTGAAACCTTTAGGTTAACGATCTTGTTAAATGTTGTTAACCCAATGTTTATAATATCAAATGAGATTTTAAATTATTATATTATCATGATATTATCATGTATGAATATCTATTAATATGATATATATCCATTAAATGTCTTTACAACGATAATCGTTACATATATGTCTCGTTTAAAAATCATTAAGTTAGTAGTCTTGTTTTTACATATGTAGTTCCTTGTTAATATACTTAATGATATGTTTACTTATCATAGTATCATGTTAAATATATATATATCCATATATATGTCATCATATAGTTTTTACAAGTTTTAACGTTCGTGAATCACCGGTCAACTTGGGTGGTCAATTGTCTATATGAAACATATTTCAATTAATCAAGTCTTAACAAGTTTGATTGCTTAACATGTTGGAAACATTTAATCATGTAAATATCAATCTCAATTAATATATATAAACATGGAAAAGTTCGGGTCACTACAGTACCTACCCGTTAAATAAATTTCGTCCCGAAATTTTAAGCTGTTGAAGGTGTTGACGAATCTTCTGGAAATAGAAGCGGGTATTTCTTCTTCATCTGATCTTCACACTCCCAGGTGAACTCGGGTCCTCTACGAGCATTCCATCGAACCTTAACAATTGGTATCTTGATTTGCTTAAGTCTTTTAACCTCACGATCCATTATTTCGACGGGTTCTTCGATGAATTGAAGTTTTTCGTTGATTTGGATTTCATCTAACGGAATAGTGAGATCTTCTTTAGCAAAACATTTCTTCAAATTCGAGACGTGGAAAGTGTTATGTACAGCCGCGAGTTGTTGAGGTAACTCAAGTCGGTAAGCTACTGGTCCGACACGATCAATAATCTTGAATGGTCCAATATACCTTGGATTTAATTTCCCTCGTTTACCAAATCGAACAACGCCTTTCCAAGGTGCAACTTTAAGCATGACCATCTCTCCAATTTCAAATTCTATATCTTTTCTTTTAATGTCAGCGTAGCTCTTTTGTCGACTTTGGGCGGTTTTCAATCGTTGTTGAATTTGGATGATCTTCTCGGTAGTTTCTTGTATAATCTCCGGACCCGTAATCTGTCTATCCCCCACTTCACTCCAACAAATTGGAGACCTGCACTTTCTACCATAAAGTGCTTCAAACGGCGCCATCTCAATGCTTGAATGGTAGCTGTTGTTGTAGGAAAATTCTGCTAACGGTAGATGTCGATCCCAACTGTTTCCGAAATCAATAACACATGCTCGTAGCATGTCTTCAAGCGTTTGTATCGTCCTTTCGCTCTGCCCATCAGTTTGTGGATGATAGGCAGTACTCATGTCTAGACGAGTTCCTAATGCTTGCTGTAATGTCTGCCAGAATCTTGAAATAAATCTGCCATCCCTATCAGAGATAATAGAGATTGGTATTCCATGTCTGGAGACGACTTCCTTCAAATACAGTCGTGTTAACTTCTCCATCTTGTCATCTTCTCTTATTGGCAGGAAGTGTGCTGATTTGGTGAGACGATCAACTATTACCCAAATAGTATCAAAACCACTTGCAGTCCTTGGCAATTTAGTGATGAAATCCATGGTAATGTTTTCCCATTTCCATTCTGGGATTTCGGGTTGTTGAAGTAGACCTGATGGTTTCTGATGCTCAGCTTTGACCTTAGAACACGTCAAACATTCTCCTACGTATTTAGCAACATCGGCTTTCATACCCGGCCACCAAAAATGTTTCTTGAGATCCTTGTACATCTTTCCCGTTCCAGGATGTATTGAGTATCTGGTTTTATGAGCTTCTCTAAGTACCATTTCTCTCATATCTCCAAATTTTGGTACCCAAATCCTTTCAGCACTATACCGGGTTCCGTCTTCCCGAATATTAAGATGCTTATCCGATCCTTTGGGTATTTCATCCTTTAAATTTCCCTCTTTTAAAACTCCTTGTTGCGCCTCCTTTATTTGAGTAGTAAGGTTATTATGAATCATTATATTCATAGATTTTACTCGAATGGGTTCTCTTTCCTTCCTGCTCAAGGCATCGGCTACCACATTTGCCTTCCCCGGGTGGTAACGAATCTCAAAGTCATAATCATTCAACAATTCAATCCACCTACGCTGCCTCATATTCAGTTGTTTATGATTAAATATGTGTTGAAGACTTTTGTGGTCGGTATATATAATACTTTTGACCCCATATAAGTAGTGCCTCGAAGTCTTTAATGCAAAAACAACCGCGCCTAATTCCAAATCATGCGTCGTATAATTTTGTTCGTGAATCTTCAATTGTCTAGACGCATAAGCAATCACCTTCGTTCGTTGCATTAATACACAACCGAGACCTTGCTTTGATGCGTCACAATAAATCACAAAATCATCATTCCCTTCAGGCAATGACAATATAGGTGCCGTAGTTAGCTTTTTCTTCAATAACTGAAACGCTTTCTCTTGTTCATCATTCCATTCAAATTTCTTCCCTTTATGCGTTAATGCAGTCAAGGGTTTTGCTATTCTGGAAAAGTCTTGGATGAACCTTCTGTAGTAACCGGCTAGTCCTAAAAACTGGCGTATGTGTTTTGGAGTTTTCGGGGTTTTCCACATTTCAACAGTTTCTATCTTTGCCGGATCCACCTTAATACCTTCTTTGTTCACTATGTGACAGAGGAATTGAACTTCTTCCAACCAAAATGCACACTTTGAAAACTTAGCGTACAATTCTTCGTTCCTCAATACTTCTAACACCTTTCTCAAATGTTCACCGTGTTCTTGGTCATTCTTTGAGTAAATAAGTATGTCATCAATGAAAACAATGACAAACTTGTCAAGGTATGGTCCACACACTCGGTTCATAAGGTCCATGAACACAGCTGGTGCATTAGTTAAACCAAACGGCATGACCATAAACTCGTAATGACCGTAACGTGTTCTGAAAGCAGTCTTTGGAATATCATCTTCTTTCACCCGCATTTGATGATACCCGGAACGTAAGTCAATCTTTGAATAAACAGACGAGCCTTGTAGTTGATCAAATAAGTCGTCGATTCTCGGTAGTGGGTAGCGATTCTTGATGGTAAGTTTGTTCAACTCTCGGTAGTCGATACACAACCTGAATGTACCATCTTTCTTCTTGACAAACAAAACAGGAGCTCCCCACGGTGATGTGCTTGGTCGAATGAAACCACGCTCTAAAAGTTCTTGTAATTGGCTTTGTAGTTCTTTCATCTCGCTGGGTGCGAGTCTGTAAGGAGCACGAGCTATTGGTGCAGCTCCTGGTACAAGATCTATTTGAAATTCAACGGATCGATGTGGGGGTAATCCCGGTAATTCTTTCGGAAATACATCGGGAAATTCTTTTGCAATGGGAACATCATTGATGCTCTTTTCTTCAGTTTGTACTTTCTCGACGTGTGCTAGAACAGCATAGCAACCTTTTCTTATTAGTTTTTGTGCCTTCAAATTACTAATAAGATGTAGCTTCGTGTTGCCCTTTTCTCCGTACACCATTAAGGGTTTTCCTTTTTCTCGTATAATGCGAATTGCATTTTTGTAACAAACGATCTCTGCTTTCACTTCTTTCAACCAGTCCATACCGATTATCACATCAAAACTCCCTAACTCTACTGTTATCAAATCAATCTTAAATGTTTCGCTAACCAGTTTAATTTCTCGATTCCGACATATATTATCTGCTGAAATTAATTTACCATTTGCTAAATCGAGTAAAAATTTACTATCCAAAGGTGTCAATGGACAACTTAATTTAGCACAAAAATCTCTACTCATATAGCTTCTATCCGCACCCGAATCAAATAAAACGTAAGCAGGTTTATTGTCAATAAGAAACGTACCCGTAACAAGCTCCGGGTCTTCCTGTGCCTCTGCCGCATTAATATTGAAAACTCTTCCGCGGCCTTGTCCATTCGTGTTCTCCTGGTTCGGACAATTTCTAATAATGTGGCCCGGTTTTCCACATTTATAACAAACTACATTGGCATAACTTGCTCCGACACTACTTGCTCCGCCATTACTCGTTCCGACACCATTTGTTCCTTTCGTTCTATTAACCCCTGGTCCGTAGACCTCACACTTCGCCGCGCTATGACTATTTCTTTTACACTTGTTGCAAAATTTGGTGCAGAACCCCGAGTGATACTTTTCACACCTTTGGCATAGCTGCTTCTGATTGTTGTTGTTGTTGCAGTTATTATTGTTATTGGGATGATTGTTGTAGTTGTTGTTGTTGTTGTTGTTGGGCCGTTTGTTGTAGTTGCGATTGATGTTGCGATTGTTGGGATAATTGTTGCGATTATTGTTGTAATTGTTGTTGTTGTTGTATTGGTGATTCTTATCACCGTTTTCCTCCCACTTTCTTTTGACTTGCTTCACATTGGCCTCTTCAGCAGTCTGTTCTTTAATCCTTTCTTCAATCTGGTTCACTAGTTTGTGAGCCATTCTACATGCCTGTTGTATGGAGGCGGGCTCGTGTGAACTTATATCTTCTTGGATTCTTTCCGGTAATCCTTTCACAAACGCGTCGATCTTCTCTTCCTCATCTTCGAATGCTCCCGGACACAATAGGCACAATTCTGTGAATCGTCTTTCGTACGTGGTAATATCAAATCCTTGGGTTCGTAACCCTCTAAGTTCTGTCTTGAGCTTATTGACCTCAGTTCTGGAACGGTACTTCTCGTTCATCAATTGCTTGAATGCTGACCACGGTTGTGCGTACGCATCGTCTTGTCCCACTTGCTCTAGATAGGTATTCCACCATGTTAACGCAGAACCTGTGAAGGTATGCGTAGCGTACTTTACTTTGTCCTCTTCAGTACACTTACTTATGGCAAACACCGATTCGACCTTCTCGGTCCACCGTTTCAATCCGATCGGTCCTTCGGTTCCATCAAATTCCAAAGGTTTGCAGGCAGTGAATTCTTTGTAGGTGCATCCTACACGATTTACTGTACTGCTAGATCCAAGGTTATTGTTGGTATGTAGCGCAGCCTGTACTGCGGCTATGTTTGAAGCTAGAAAAGTACGGAATTCCTCTTCATTCATATTCACGGTGTGTCGAGTAGTCGGTGCCATTTCCTTCAAAATAGTTAAATGGAACAAGTTAATCATACAGAATATTAAGAGTAGTTAATAGTATTTCGTAGCATAATATGAACTCATTTATAAAAGCTTTTTCTTCATATTAGCGTTTTATAAGTTTAAATTCGGGTAGTACCTACCCGTTAAGTTCATACTTAGTAGCTAATATACAATTCAACTACTACAATTCTATATGAAAAACTGATTATAATAATATTTCGCGTTCAAACTTTTACACAATATTTTACAAACTTACAATACCGCTTATTTTACATATAGCATGAAATATAGCACACAATAAATTTGATACAAGATGGTTGTGAAGATAATTCTAGCTAGTACACAAGTCGTTCAACAAAGGCAATAAAGACACGTAATTCATACGTCCAGAAACAAGTCATGCATTCTGGTTTTACTAGGATTACTTCCCATCCTTGGTCTTGTGGCACATAACCGTTATGGCCGTTGATAAGACATCGTGTTGTAACGTCGTCAAAGGGACGAGGGTTATGTAATGTCCAACAGTCCCGTAACAATCTAAAAACCTCATTTCTTACCCCAATTACCGACTCCGTCACTTGTGGGAACGTTTTGTTTAATAGTTGTAGCCCAATGTTCTTGTTCTCACTTTGGTGAGAAGCGAACATTACTAATCCGTAAGCATAACATGCTTCTTTATGTTGCATGTTAGCCGCTTTTTCTAAATCACGAAGTCCAATATTCGGATATATTGAGTCAAAATAATTTCTTAACCTATTGCGTAAAATAGCATTTGGGTTCCCCGCAATATATGCGTCAAAGTAAACACATCGTAACTTATGGATTTCCCAATGTGATATCCCCCATCTTTCGAACGAAAGCCTTTTATAAATCAAGGCATTCTTGGAACGTTCTTTGACTGTTTTACAAACTGATCTCGCCTTAAATAGTTGTGCCGAAGAATTCTGACCGACTCTAGACAAGATTTCATCAATCATGTCTCCGGATAGGTCTCTTAAAATATTGGGTTGTCTATCCATTTTGTGTTTTTATACTGTAAAATAGACAAGAGTTAGATTCATAAAAAAAATACTTATTAATACAAGCAATTTTTACATATATCATAAAGCATAAGCACGCTATATTACATATATTACACCACACGAATACAACTATCTTATTCCGACTCGCTTGCTTCTTCTTCTTCTTCGGTTTTGGTTCGTTTTGCCAAGTTTCTAGGGATATATGATGTTCCCCTAATACGAGCCGTCGTTTTCCACATTGGTTTAGAAAAACCTGGTGGTTTAGAGGTTCCTGGGTCATTGTTACAACTTAAGGACTTCGGGGGTTGACGATATATATAAAGTTCATCGGGGTTGGAATTAGATTTCTCTATTTTTATGCCCTTTCCCTTATTATTTTCTTTTGCCTTTTTAAATTCAGTTGGGGTAATTTCTATAACATCATCGGAATTCTCGTCGGAATCCGATTCATCGGAGAATTGGCAATCCTCCCAATATTTTGCTTCCTTGGCGGAAACACCATTGACCATAATTAACCTTGGTCGGTTGGTTGAGGATTTTTTTTTACTTGACCGTTTTATTATTTCCCCCACCGGTTCTATTTCTTCATCCGGTTCCGATTCTTCTTCCGGTTCCGATTCTTCTTCCGGTTCCGATTCTTCTTCCGGTTCTGACTCTTCTTCCGGTTCCTCTTCGGGAACTTGTGAATCAGTCCACGAATCATTCCAATTTACATTTGACTCTTCATTATTATTAGGTGAGTCAATGAGACTTGTTCTAGAGGTAGACATCTATCACATAATATCAAACACGTTAAGAGATTAATATATCACATAATATTCACATGTTAAAAATATATAGTTTTCAACAAAATTTGTTAAGCAATCATTTTTCAAGTAAACACGGTCGAAGTCCAGACTCACTAATGCATCCTAACAAACTCAATAAGACACACTAATGCAAAATTCTGGTTCTCTAAGACCAACGCTCTGATACCAACTGAAATGTCCCGTTCTTATTGATTAAAAACGTTCCATATTAATTGATTTCGTTGCGAGGTTTTGACCTCTATATGAGACGTTTTTCAAAGACTGCATTCATTTTAAAACAAACCATAACCTTTATTTCATCAATAAAGGTTTAAAAAGCTTTACGTAGATTATCAAATAATGATAATCTAAAATATCATGTTTACACACAACCATTACATAATGGTTTACAATACAAATATGTTACAACAAAATAAGTTTCTTGAATGCAGTTTTTACACAATATCATACAAGCATGGACTCCAAATCTCGTCCTTATTTAAGTATGTGACAGCGGAAGCTCTTAATAATCACCTGAGAATAAACATGCTTAAAACGTCAACAAAAATGTTGGTGAGTTATAGGTTTAACCTATATATATCAAATCATAATAATAGACCACAAGATTTCATATTTCAATACACATCCCATACATAGAGATAAAAATCATTCATATGGTGAACACCTGGTAACCGACATTAACAAGATGCATATATAAGAATATCCCCATCATTCCGGGACACCCTTCGGATATGATATAAATTTCGAAGTACTAAAGCATTCGGTACTTTGGATGGGGTTTGTTAGGCCCAATAGATCTATCTTTAGGATTCGCGTCAATTAGGGTGTCTGTTCCCTAATTCTTAGATTACCAGACTTAATAAAAAGGGGCATATTCGATTTCGATAATTCAACCATAGAATGTAGTTTCACGTACTTGTGTCTATTTTGTAAATCATTTATAAAACCTGCATGTATTCTCATCCCAAAAATATTAGATTTTAAAAGTGGGACTATAACTCACTTTCACAGATTTTTACTTCGTCGGGAAGTAAGACTTGGCCACTGGTTGATTCACGAACCTATAACAATATATACATATATATCAAAGTATGTTCAAAATATATTTACAACACTTTTAATATATTTTGATGTTTTAAGTTTATTAAGTCAGCTGTCCTCGTTAGTAACCTACAACTAGTTGTCCACAGTTAGATGTACAGAAATAAATCGATAAATATTATCTTGAATCAATCCACGACCCAGTGTATACGTATCTCAATATTGATCACAACTCAAACTATATATATTTTAGAATCAACCTCAACCCTGTATAGCTAACTCCAACATTCACACATAGAGTGTCTATGGTTGTTCTGAAATATATATAGATGTGTCGACATGATAGGTCGAAACATTGTATACGTGTCTATGGTATCTCAAGATTACATAATATACAATACAAGTTGATTAAGTTATGGTTGGAATAGATTTGTTACCAATTTTCACGTAGCTAAAATGAGAAAAATTATCCAATCTTGTTTTACCCATAACTTCTTCATTTTAAATCCGTTTTGAGTGAATCAAATTGCTATGGTTTCATATTGAACTCTATTTTATGAATCTAATCAGAAAAAGTATAGGTTTATAGTCAGAAAAATAAGTTACAAGTCGTTTTTGTAAAGGTAGTCATTTCAGTCGAAAGAACGACGTCTAGATGACCATTTTAGAAAACATACTTCCACTTTGAGTTTAACCATAATTTTTGGATATAGTTTCATGTTCATAATAAAAATCATTTTCTCAGAATAACAACTTTTAAATCAAAGTTTATCATAGTTTTTAATTAACTAACCCAAAACAGCCCGCGGTGTTACTACGACGGCGTAAATCCGATTTTACGGTGTTTTTCGTGTTTCCAGGTTTTAAATCATTAAGTTAGCATATCATATAGATATAGAACATGTGTTTAGTTGATTTTAAAAGTCAAGTTAGAAGGATTAACTTTTGTTTGCGAACAAGTTTAGAATTAACTAAACTTTGTTCTAGTGATTACAAGTTTAAACCTTCGAATAAGATAGCTTTATATGTATGAATCGAATGATGTTATGAACATCATTACTACCTTAAGTTCCTTGGATAAACCTACTGGAAAAGAGAAAAATGGATCTAGCTTCAACGGATCCTTGGATGGCTCGAAGTTCTTGAAGCAGAATCATGACACGAAAACAAGTTCAAGTAAGATCATCACTTGAAATAAGATTGTTATAGTTATAGAAATTGAACCAAAATTTGAATATGATTATTACCTTGTATTAGAATGATAACCTACTGTAAGAAACAAAGATTTCTTGAGGTTGGATGATCACCTTACAAGATTGGAAGTGAGCTAGCAAACTTGAAAGTATTCTTGATTTTATGTAACTAGAACTTGTAGAATATATGAAGAAAACTTAGAACTTGAAGATAGAACTTGAGAGAGATCAATTAGATGAATAAAATTGAAGAATGAAAGTGTTTGTAGGTGTTTTTGGTCGTTGGTGTATGGATTAGATATAAAGGATATGTAATTTTGTTTTCATGTAAATAAGTCATGAATGATTACTCATATTTTTGTAATTTTATGAGATATTTCATGCTAGTTGCCAAATGATGGTTCCCACATGTGTTAGGTGACTCAAATGGGCTGCTAAGAGCTGATCATTGGAGTGTATATACCAATAGTACATACATCTAAAAGCTGTGTATTGTACGAGTACGAATACGGGTGCATACGAGTAGAATTGTTGATGAAACTGAACGAGGATGTAATTGTAAGCATTTTTGTTAAGTAGAAGTATTTTGATAAGTGTATTGAAGTCTTTCAAAAGTGTATAAATACATATTAAAACACTACATGTATATACATTTTAACTGAGTCGTTAAGTCATCGTTAGTCGTTACATGTAAGTGTTGTTTTGAAACCTTTAGGTTAACGATCTTGTTAAATGTTGTTAACCCAATGTTTATAATATCAAATGAGATTTTAAATTATTATATTATCATGATATTATCATGTATGAATATCTCTTAATATGATATATATCCATTAAATGTCTTTACAACGATAATCGTTACATATATGTCTCGTTTAAAAATCATTAAGTTAGTAGTCTTGTTTTTACATATGTAGTTCCTTGTTAATATACTTAATGATATGTTTACTTATCATAGTATCATGTTAAATATATATATATCCATATATATGTCATCATATAGTTTTTACAAGTTTTAACGTTCGTGAATCACCGGTCAACTTGGGTGGTCAATTGTCTATATGAAACATATTTCAATTAATCAAGTCTTAACAAGTTTGATTGCTTAACATGTTGGAAACATTTAATCATGTAAATATCAATCTCAATTAATATATATAAACATGGAAAAGTTCGGGTCACTACAGTACCTACCCGTTAAATAAATTTCGTCCCGAAATTTTAAGCTGTTGAAGGTGTTGACGAATCTTCTGGAAATAGATGCGGGTATTTCTTCTTCATCTGATCTTCACGCTCCCAGGTGAACTCGGGTCCTCTACGAGCATTCCATCGAACCTTAACAATTGGTATCTTGTTTTGCTTAAGTCTTTTAACCTCACGATCCATTATTTCGACGGGTTCTTCGATGAATTGAAGTTTTTCGTTGATTTGGATTTCATCTAACGGAATAGTGAGATCTTCTTTAGCAAAACATTTCTTCAAATTCGAGACGTGGAAAGTGTTATGTACAGTCGCGAGTTGTTGAGGTAACTCAAGTCGGTAAGCTACTGGTCCGACACGATCAATAATCTTGAATGGTCCAATATACCTTGGATTTAATTTCCCTCGTTTACCAAATCGAACAACGCCTTTCCAAGGTGCAACTTTAAGCATGACCATCTCTCCAATTTCAAATTCTATATCTTTTCTTTTAATGTCAGCGTAGCTCTTTTGTCGACTTTGGGCGGTTTTCAATCGTTGTTGAATTTGGATGATCTTCTCGGTAGTTTCTTGTATAATCTCCGGACCCGTAATATGTCTATCCCCCACTTCACTCCAACAAATCGGAGACCTGCACTTTCTACCATAAAGTGCTTCAAACGGCGCCATCTCAATGCTTGAATGGTAGCTGTTGTTGTAGGAAAATTCTGCTAACGGTAGATGTCGATCCCAACTGTTTCCGAAATCAATAACACATGCTCGTAGCATGTCTTCAAGCGTTTGTATCGTCCTTTCGCTCTGCCCATCAGTTTGTGGATGATAGGCAGTACTCATGTCTAGACGAGTTCCTAATGCTTGCTGTAATGTCTGCTAGAATCTTGAAATAAATCTGCCATCCCTATCAGAGATAATAGAGATTGGTATTCCATGTCTGGAGACGACTTCCTTCAAATACAGTCATGTTAACTTCTCCATCTTGTCATCTTCTCTTATTGGCAGGAAGTGTGCTGATTTGGTGAGACGATCAACTATTACCCAAATAGTATCAAAACCACTTGCAGTCCTTGGCAATTTAGTGATGAAATCCATGGTAATGTTTTCCCATTTCCATTCTGGGATTTCGGGTTGTTGAAGTAGACCTGATGGTTTCTGATGCTCAGCTTTGACCTTAGAACACGTCAAACATTCTCCTACGTATTTAGCAACATCGGCTTTCATACCCGGCCACCAAAAATGTTTCTTGAGATCCTTGTACATCTTCCCCGTTCCAGGATGTATTGAGTATCTGGTTTTATGAGCTTCTCTAAGTACCATTTCTCTCATATCTCCAAATTTTGGTACCCAAATCCTTTCAGCACTATACCGGGTTCCGTCTTCCCGAATATTAAGATGCTTCTCCTATCCTTTGGGTATTTCATCCTTTAAATTTCCCTCTTTTAAAACTCCTTGTTGCGCCTCCTTTATTTGAGTAGTAAGGTTATTATGAATCATTATATTCATAGATTTTACTCGAATGGGTTCTCTTTCCTTCCTGCTCAAGGCATCGGCTACCACATTTGCCTTCCCCGGGTGGTAACGAATCTCAAAGTCATAATCATTCAACAATTCAATCCACCTACGCTGCCTCATATTCAGTTGTTTATGATTAAATATGTGTTGAAGACTTTTGTGGTCAGTATATATAATACTTTTGACCCCATATAAGTAGTGCCTCGAAGTCTTTAATGCAAAAACAACCGCGCCTAATTCCAAATCATGCATCGTATAATTTTGTTCGTGAATCTTCAATTGTCTAGACGCATAAGCAATCACCTTCGTTCGTTGCATTAATACACAACCGAGACCTTGCTTTGATGCGTCACAATAAATCACAAAATCATCATTCCCTTCAGGCAATGACAATATAGGTGCCGTAGTTAGCTTTTTCTTCAATAACTGAAACGCTTTCTCTTGTTCATCATTCCATTCAAATTTCTTCCCTTTATGCGTTAATGCAGTCAAGGGTTTTGCTATTCTGGAAAAGTCTTGGATGAACCTTCTGTAGTAACCGGCTAGTCCTAAAAACTGGCGTATGTGTTTCGGAGTTTTCGGGGTTTTTCACATTTCAACAGTTTCTATCTTTGCCGGATCCACCTTAATACCTTCTTTGTTCACTATGTGACCGAGGAATTGAACTTCTTCCAACCAAAATGCACACTTTGAAAACTTAGCGTACAATTCTTCGTTCCTCAATACTTCTAACACCTTTCTCAAATGTTCACCGTGTTCTTGGTCATTCTTTGAGTAAATAAGTATGTCATCAATGAAAACAATGACAAACTTGTCAAGGTATGGTCCACACACTCGGTTCATAAGGTCCATGAACACAGCTGGTGCATTAGTTAAACCAAACGGCATGACCATAAACTCGTAATGACCGTAACGTGTTCTGAAAGCAGTCTTTGGAATATCATCTTCTTTCACCCGCATTTGATGATACCCGGAACGTAAGTCAATCTTTGAATAAACAGACGAGCCTTGTAGTTGATCAAATAAGTCGTCGATTCTCGGTAGTGGGTAGTGATTCTTGATGGTAAGTTTGTTCAACTCTCGGTAGTCGATACACAACCTGAATGTACCATCTTTCTTCTTGACAAACAAAACAGGAGCTCCCCACGGTGATGTGCTTGGTCGAATGAAACCACGCTCTAAAAGTTCTTATAATTGGCTTTGTAGTTCTTTCATCTCGCTGGGTGCGAGTCTGTAAGGAGCACGAGCTATTGGTGCAGCTCCTGGTACAAGATCTATTTGAAATTCAACGGATCGATGTGGGGGTAATCCCGGTAATTCTTTCGAAAATACATCGGGAAATTCTTTTGCAATGGGAACATCATTGATGCTCTTTTCTTCAGTTTGTACTTTCTCGACGTGTGCTAGAACAGCATAGCAACCTTTTCTTATTAGTTTTTGTGCCTTCAAATTACTAATAAGATGTAGCTTCGTGTTGCCCTTTTCTCCGTACACCATTAAGGGTTTTCCTTTTTCTCGTATAATGCGAATTGCATTTTTGTAACAAACAATCTCTGCTTTCACTTCTTTCAACCAGTCCATACCGATTATCACATCAAAACTCCCTAACTCTACTGTTATCAAATCAATCTTAAATGTTTTGCTAACCAGTTTAATTTCTCGATTCCGACATATATTATCTGCTGAAATTAATTTACCATTTGCTAATTCGAGTAAAAATTTACTATCCAAAGGCGTCAATGGACAACTTAATTTAGCACAAAAATCTCTACTCATATAGCTTCTATCCGCACCCGAATCAAATAAAACGTAAGCAGGTTTATTGTCAATAAGAAACGTACCCGTAACAAGCTCCGGGTCTTCCTGTGCCTCTGCCGCATTAATATTGAAAACTCTTCCGTGGCCTTGTCCATTCGTGTTCTCCTGGTTCGGACAATTTCTAATAATGTGGCCCGGTTTTCCACATTTATAACAAACTACATTGGCATAACTTGCTCCGACACTACTTGCTCCGCCATTACTCGTTCCGACACCATTTGTTCCTTTCGTTCTATTAACCCCTGGTCCGTAGACCTCACACTTCGCCGCGCTATGACCATTTCTTTTACACTTGTTGCAAAATTTGGTGCAGAACCCCGAGTGATACTTTTCACACCTTTGGCATAGCTGCTTCTGATTGTTGTTGTTGTTGCGGTTATTATTGTTATTGGGATGATTGTTGTAGTTGCTGTTGTTGTTGTTGTTGTTGTTGTTGTTGGGCCGTTTGTTATAGTTGCGATTGATGTTGCGATTGTTGGGATAATTGTTGCGATTATTGTTGTAATTGTTGTTATTGTTGTATTGGTGATTCTTATCACCGTTTTCCTCCCACTTTCTTTTGACTTGCTTCACATTGGCCTCTTCAGCAGTCTGTTCTTTAATCCTTTCTTCAATCTGGTTCACTAGTTTGTGAGCCATTCTACATGCCTGTTGTATGGAGGCGGGCTCGTGTGAACTTATATCTTCTTGGATTCTTTCCGGTAATCCTTTCACAAACGCGTCGATCTTCTCTTCCTCATCTTCGAATGCTCCCGGACACAATAGGCACAATTCTGTGAATCGTCTTTCGTACGTGGTAATATCAAATCCTTGGGTTCGTAACCCTCTAAGTTCTGTCTTGAGCTTATTGACCTCAGTTCTGGGACGGTAATTCTCGTTCATCAAGTGCTTGAATGCTGACCACGGTTGTGCGTACGCATCGTCTTGTCCCACTTGCTCTAGATAGGTATTCCACCATGTTAACGCAGAACCTGTGAAGGTATGCGTAGCGTACTTTACTTTGTCCTCTTCAGTACACTTACTTATGGCAAACACCGATTCGACCTTCTCGGTCCACCGTTTCAATCCGATCGGTCCTTCGGTTCCATCAAATTCCAAAGGTTTGCAGGCAGTGAATTCTTTGTAGGTGCATCCTACACGATTTACTGTACTGCTAGATCCAAGGTTATTGTTGGTATGTAGCGCAGCCTGTACTGCAGCTATGTTTGAAGTTAGAAAAGTATGGAATTCTTCTTCATTCATATTCACGGTGTGTCGAGTAGTCGGTGCCATTTCCTTCAAAATAGTCAAATGGAACAAGTTAATCATACAGAATATTAAGAGTAGTTAATAGTATTTCGTAGCATAATATGAACCCATTTATAAAAGCTTTTTCTTCATATTAGCGTTTTATAAGTTTAAATTCGGGTAGTACCTACCCGTTAAGTTCATACTTAGTAGCTAATATACAATTCAACTACTACAATTCTATATGAAAAACTGATTATAATAATATTTCGCGTTCAAACTTTTACACAATATTTTACAAACTTACAATACCGCTTATTTTACATATAGCATGAAATATAGCACACAATAAATTTGATACAAGATGGTTGTGAAGATAATTCTAGCTAGTACACAAGTCGTTCAACAAAGGCAATAAAGACACGTAATTCATACGTCCAGAAACAAGTCATGCATTCTGGTTTTACTAGGATTACTTCCCATCCTTGGTCTTGTGGAACATAACCGTTATGGCCGTTGATAAGACATCGTGTTGTAACGTCGTCAAAGGGACGAGGGTTATGTAATGTCCAACAGTCCCGTAACAATCTAAAAACCTCATTTCTTACCCCAATTACCGACTCCGTCACTTGTGGGAACGTTTTGTTTAATAGTTGTAGCCCAATGTTCTTGTTCTCACTTTGGTGAGAAGCGAACATTACTAATCCGTAAGCATAACATGCTTCTTTATGTTGCATGTTAGCCGCTTTTTCTAAATCACGAAGTCCAATATTCGGATATATTGAGTCAAAATAATTTCTTAACCCATTGCGTAAAATAGCATTTGGGTTCCCCGCAATATATGCGTCAAAGTAAACACATCGTAACTTATGGATTTCCCAATGTGATATCCCCCATCTTTCGAACGAAAGCCTTTTATAAATCAAGGCATTCTTGGAACGTTCTTCGAATGTCTTACAAACTGATCTCGCCTTAAATAGTTGTGCCGAAGAATTCTGACCGACTCTAGACAAGATTTCATCAATCATGTCTCCGGGTAGGTCTCTTAAAATATTGGGTTGTCTATCCATTTTGTGTTTTTATACTGTAAAATAGACAAGAGTTAGATTCATAAAAAAAATACTTATTAATACAAGCAATTTTTACATATATCATAAAGCATAAGCACGCTATATTACATATATTACACCACACGAATACAACTATCTTATTCCGACTCGCTTGCTTCTTCTTCTTCTTCGGTTTTGGTTCGTTTTGCCAAGTTTCTAGGGATATATGATATTCCCCTAATACGAGCCGTCGTTTTCCACATTGGTTTAGAAAAACCTGGTGGTTTAGAGGTTCCCGGGTTATTGTTACAACTTAAGGACTTCGGGGGTTGACGATATATATAAAGTTCATCGGGGTTGGAATTAGATTTCTCTATTTTTATGCCCTTTCCCTTATTATTTTCTTTTGCCTTTTTAAATTCAGTTGGGGTAATTTCTATAACATCATCGGAATTCTCGTCGGAATCCGATTCATCGGAGAATTGGCAATCCTCCCAATATTTTGCTTCCTTGGCGGAAACACCATTGACCATAATTAACCTTGGTCGGTTGGTTGAGGATTTTCTTTTACTTGACCGTTTTATTATTTCCCCCACCGGTTCTATTTCTTCATCCGGTTCCGATTCTTCTTCCGGTTCCGATTCTTCTTCCGGTTCCGATTCTTCTTCCGGTTCTGACTCTTCTTCCGGTTCCTCTTCGGGAACTTGTGAATCAGTCCACGAATCATTCCAATTTACATTTGAGTCTTCATTATTATTAGGTGAGTCAATGGGACTTGTTCTAGAGGTAGACATCTATCACATAATATCAAACACGTTAAGAGATTAATATATCACATAATATTCACATGTTAAAAATATATAGTTTTCAACAAAATTTGTTAAGCAATCATTTTTCAAGTAAACACGGTCGAAGTCCAGACTCACTAATGCATCCTAACAAACTCGATAAGACACACTAATGCAAAATTCTGGTTCTCTAAGACCAACGCTCTGATACCAACTGAAATGTCCCGTTCTTATTGATTAAAAACGTTCCATATTAATTGATTTCGTTGCGAGGTTTTGACCTCTATATGAGACGTTTTTCAAAGACTGCATTCATTTTAAAACAAACCATAACCTTTATTTCATCAATAAAGGTTTAAAAAGCTTTACGCAGATTATCAAATAATGATAATCTAAAATATCATGTTTACACACAACCATTACATAATGGTTTACAATACAAATATGTTACAACAAAATAAGTTTCTTGAATGCAGTTTTTACACAATATCATACAAGCATGGACTCCAAATCTCGTCCTTATTTAAGTATGCGACAGCGGAAGCTCTTAATAATCACCTGAGAATAAACATGCTTAAAACGTCAACAAAAATGTTGGTGAGTTATAGGTTTAACCTATATATATCAAATCATAATAATAGACCACAAGATTTCATATTTCAATACACATCCCATACATAGAGATAAAAATCATTCATATGGTGAACACCTGGTAACCGACATTAACAAGATGCATATATAAGAATATCCCCATCATTCCGGGACACCCTTCGGATATGATATAAATTTTGAAGTACTAAAGCATCCGGTACTTTGGATGGGGTTTGTTAGGCCCAATAGATCTATCTTTAGGATTCGCGTCAATTAGGGTGTCTGTTCCCTAATTCTTAGATTACCAGACTTAATAAAAAGGGGCATATTCGATTTCGATAATTCAACCATAGAATGTAGTTTCACGTACTTGTGTCTACTTTGTAAATCATTTATAAAACCTGCATGTATTCTCATCCCAAAAATATTAGATTTTAAAAGTGGGACTATAACTCACTTTCACATATTTTTACTTCGTCGGGAAGTAAGACTTGGCCACTGGTTGATTCACGAACCTATAACAATATATACATATATATCAAAGTATGTTCAAAATATATTTACAACACTTTTAATATATTTTGATGTTTTAAGTTTATTAAGTCAGCTGTCCTCGTTAGTAACCTACAACTAGTTGTCCACAGTTAGATGTACAGAAATAAATCGATAAATATTATCTTGAATCAATCCACGACCCAGTGTATACGTATCTCAGTATTGATCACAACTCAAACTATATATATTTTGGAATCAACCTCAACCCTGTATAGCTAACTCCAACATTCACATATAGAGTGTCTATGGTTGTTCCGAAATATATATAGATGTGTCGACATGATAGGTCGAAACATTGTATACGTGTCTATGGTATCTCAAGATTACATAATATACAATACAAGTTGATTAAGTTATTGTTGGAATAGATTTGTTACCAATTTTCACGTAGCTAAAATGAGAAAAATTATCCAATCTTGTTTTACCCATAACTTCTTCATTTTAAATCCGTTTTGAGTGAATCAAATTGCTATGGTTTCATATTGAACTCTATTTTATGAATCTAAACAGAAAAAGTATAGGTTTATTGTCGGAAAAATAAGTTACAAGTCGTTTTTGTAAAGGTAGTCATTTCAGTCGAAAGAACGACGTCTAGATGACCATTTTAGAAAACATACTTCCACTTTGAGTTTAACCATAATTTTTGGATATAGTTTCATGTTCATAATAAAAATCATTTTCTCAGAATAACAACTTTTAAATCAAATTTTATCATAGTTTTTAATTAACTAACCCAAAACAGCCCGCGGTGTTACTACGACGGCGTAAATCCGGTTTTACGGTGTTTTTCGTGTTTCCAGGTTTTAAATCATTAAGTTAGGATATCATATAGATATAGAACATGTGTTTAGTTGATTTTAAAAGTCAAGTTAGAAGGATTAACTTTTGTTTGCGAACAAGTTTAGAATTAACTAAACTTTGTTCTAGTGATTACAAGTTTAAACCTTCGAATAAGATAGCTTTATATGTATGAATCGAATGATGTTATGAACATCATTACTACCTTAAGTTCCTTGGATAAACCTACTGGAAAATAGAAAAATGGATCTAGCTTCAACGGATCCTTGGATGGCTCGAAGTTCTTGAAGCAGAATCATGACACGAAAACAAGTTCAAGTAAGATCATCACTTGAAATAAGATTGTTATAGTTATAGAAATTGAACCAAAGTTTGAATATGATTATTACCTTGTATTAGAATGATAACCTACTGTAATAAACAAAGATTTCTTGAGGTTGGATGATCACCTTACAAGATTGGAAGTGAGCTAGCAAACTTGAAAGTATTCTTGATTTTATGTAACTAGAACTTGTAGAATATATGAAGAACACTTAGAACTTGAAGATAGATGTGATGACCCGAAAATTTCTGACCAAATTTAAACTTAATCTTTGTATGATTAACATTTCTGACACGATAAGCAAAGTCTGTAAAACTAAATCTCAAAATTTTTGAACTACTTTTATATATTTAAATACCCTTCGGTTGTTTTCGACGATTCGCGAACAATTATATGTAAATAGATACATATATACTATAACTTGAAAAGGTAACAATGTATTAATTGTTTGATATCGTACATTAAACTTATTGGTTTACATATCTATTTGAATATATATGATAAGTTGAAATATTTATTATTGAAATTTATTTATAAATAACTTCCAATGTGTATTTAAAAATTGATTTATGTATATTAAAAAGATATATACATATATATAATTTCAAGTTATTTAGTAAACGATAGTAACATTTGTTTATTGATTCAATTGATATTTAGATAAGTTAACTAAAGCGTTTAAGATGAACCAGTAAAACACTAATTTACTACATTATTTTCAAATTGCTACAGTACCCAAAATGCTACAGTGTTTTCGAAAATCACTATTTGCTACAATGAAATCGCTACAGTAAAAATTGACTTTGCTACAGTGAATTGCTACAGTAACTTTTGCTACAGTGGTATAGTTTATGGATGATTTAAGACTATATTTTGACAAAGGTAAGAGTCACGAAACGAAAAGAACTAGTTTTCTCAGCGTACGAAAGGGCGTTCGAAAAATCGGAACCGGGACATAAGTCGAGTGACGACGTACGACTTTTCGGGACAAAAATTACAAATCAACTATGAACATGAATTTAATATAATATATAATTAATTATATAAATTATATATATTATATTAATATTAAAATATGTCGACAAGCAAGAAAACAAAAGGATTGTGTGCTGGACAGCCGGCCCATGTGATCGCATGGGATATAGCCTTCCCAGCCATGCGATCGCATGGACACCAGGGACAGGCCACAACTATAAATACCCGATCATTTCTGTTTCAGATCTTATTTTAATTACTCCGTAGATATTTATTTATTTTATTTATTATTATTATTATTATAATTATTATTATTATTATTATTATTATTATTATTAATCTAATTATTATTAGTAATATTATTAGTATTATACATAAAATACTACGACGAGGTTATGAGCGTGTCACTTTTAAAATAAATTTACAAGCAAGCTAGAGCTAAGGAAATTATGGGTTATTGCCAAGGAGGTTATGGGTAATGTTCGGGGGGTATATTTATGAATCAAACCTAGTGTTTATCATCTCTGTTACGTCTATGTACTTTTCTACAATATTGAATCTCAATACTGATACGTTGAGATCTACGGTTATTTGGTAATCCGAGTTTCGGTTACATTACGATGAACAACTGTATGTGCTGCTAAGGTGAGTTTCATTTGCTCCCTTTTTAATTGCTTTTGCAATATATATTTTTGGGCTGAGAATACATGCAATATATTTTAAACACAATGGATACAAGTACATACTTAATTCTACACTGAGTTTGAACCGAAAATCCCTTAGCTTTGGTAACTAGTAACTGCCGGTTATAAGAACTGGTGGGCGCGAATAGTGGTATATGGATCCATAGGGCTTGATATCCCCGTCCGAGCTAGAGCGCTAGCCTTTTAACGGACGTATGCTATTTGAGAAGCGTACACGTTGGTTTGCGTGTATTATTAAGAAAATTATACAAAGGGTACAAATTATATATACGTTAAGTTTAGTTACCAGGGTGCTCAATTTCGTAGAATAATTTGATAAACGTTTCTGGATGAAACAACTGAAATCTTGTGATCCACCTTTATATACAGATTATACGAAACAATAAAACTATGAACTCACCAACCTTTGTGTTGACACTTGTTAGCATGTTTATTCTCAGGTTTACTAGAAGTCTTCTGCTGTTGCTTATATGTTAGACAAGCTATGTGCATGGAGTCTTACATGACATACTTTTCAAGGAAACGTTGCATTCACCAAATCATCACCATGTATCTTATTTTGACTGCATTGTCAACGGAAGTACTATTGTAAACTATTATTTACGGTGATTGTCTATATGTAGAAATCATCAGATGTCGAAAACTTTTGATTTAAATATTCATTTATGGTGTGCCTTTTCAAAAGAATGCAATGGTTATAAAACGTATCATATAGAGGTCAAATACCTCGCAATGAAATCAATGAATGACGTATTGTCCATATGGATTTGGATCGATCGTCACAATAGAACTTGAGAGAGATCAATTAGATGAATAAAATTGAAGAATTAAAGTGTTTGTAGGTGTTTTTGGTCGTTGGTGTATGGATTAGATATAAAGGATATGTAATTTTGTTTTCATGTAAATAAGTCATGAATGATTACTCATATTTTTGTAATTTTATGAGATATTTCATGCTAGTTGCCAAATTATGGTTCCCACATGTGTTAGGTGACTCACATGGGCTGCTAAGAGCTGATAATTGGAGTGTATATACCAATAGTACATACATCTAAAAGCTGTGTATTGTACGAGTACGAATACGGGTGCATACGAGTAGAATTGTTGATGAAACTGAACGAGGATGTAATTGTAAGCATTTTTGTTAAGTAGAAGTATTTTGATAAGTGTATTGAAGTCTTTCAAAAGTGTATAAATACATATTAAAACACTACATGTATATACATTTTAACTGAGTCGTTAAGTCATCGTTAGTCGTTACATGTAAGTGTTGTTTTGAAACCTTTAGGTTAACGATCTTGTTAAATGTTGTTAACCCAATGTTTATAATATCAAATGAGATTTTAAATTATTATATTATCATGATATTATCATGTATGAATATCTCTTAATATGATATATATCCATTAAATGTCTTTACAACGATAATCGTTACATATATGTCTCGTTTAAAAATCATTAAGTTAGTAGTCTTGTTTTTACATATGTAGTTCCTTGTTAATATACTTAATGATATGTTTACTTATCATAGTATCATGTTAAATATATATATATCCATATATATGTCATCATATAGTTTTTACAAGTTTTAACGTTCGTGAATCACCGGTCAACTTGGGTGGTCAATTGTCTATATGAAACATATTTCAATTAATCAAGTCTTAACAAGTTTGATTGCTTAACATGTTGGAAACATTTAATCATGTAAATATCAATCTCAATTAATATATATAAACATGGAAAAGTTCGGGTCACTACATGGCTCATATGTATTTCTATTAGTGAAAGATTGCCAGACTGTCGAAGAATCATAATTTCCTGTATATCTAGCCCCTGTAAAAATATATTCCCTAAAATCGGGAGCTATCATCTCCTCAACGGTGTAAATCCCTAATGCGGTAGTCACGTCGCTTAGGGACATTGCTCTATCTACCCCACCCAGCCTAAATTGTAGAAAATTAATATCATCGGTATTTTCTGGGTGTAAACTTATTCTAACGGTAGAGTAGAACTCTAAACACCATTCTCTATATACGGGGCTATTTAAACTAAACAATCTCTCAAAATCATTAAAAACCAAAGTTATTCCAAATTCGTTTGTAAAACTTTGGTTTAAAATTCCCCTTATTCGCACATCTAAATTGACTGGGTGTCCTAAAGGAGCCCAGTCCACAACGTATACTGGAGAGATGTTTCTATTGACCAGAGAAAGTAAGTCCTTAACCTTTTGTAATCGGTTAGGTACATTATCAGGAAATCTCAGGTTTGGGTGTAGATTCTGTAGTTGTTGTTCCATTTCTGGTGTTACTTGTTCTTCCCCTTGCTGTTGGTTAACAGCTCTCATTCTAAAGAATCCCTGCATAATATTTTAAAATAAAAGAATTGTCCCAATTGAGTATGTTAATGCCAGCAGAGAATTTATCCTTGACATACAAACTTGTTTCAACACCACATGAATCAATATCTTAATAACAAATAAAAAGCAAACAAAAATAAATCGAAAATTCCTAATCAAAAATCAAGTTTCAAAGTGTGATTCACAAGTAGAAACACGCAATGAGCTAAGCATATATAATTCAATTCAATCACATTGTGTATAATCCAGCTTCTAATCATCAATACAATCTATACTTGATTCATGACAATTACAAAAAATTATCAAATTTATACGAAAATTAAAATCACAAAATCAATCAAACAAACTTATATTCAAAGCTTTTACTACTATCAAAACATCTAACAACATCTAAAAAGACCCAAAATAACACAATTCAATAGTAATTCCTCAATTTCCCCAATTTACATAAACCCTAATTTTTCAATAATCCATTAAACATCAAATTCTTATGCTAATCGAGTTTAACATCACACTAACAACATAGTTATGGCATTAATCAAGCAAAATTCAACAATATCATGCATTAATTCGGATTAAAGCCATAAAAATAATAAATGAAAAACTTGAAAAACAAGTGGTAAAAACGGGTTTAGGACCATTACCAATCTCGGCATGTTGAAAGGTAGATGAATTGGAGGAGATTGATAGTGTTAATTTAGTGTTTGGGTGTGATTTTTGGTGTTTTTGTGCTTCTCCTTCGTCCACAGAGAGCAAAAAATAATAATAAGAGTGTGGAGGAGAAGTGTAGGTCGACTGATATCTGATATTGTATTTGACCTTACGCGTTTCGTGTGGCTATACGCGTTTCGCGTAGATTTTAATTGTACGCGTTTCGTGTGGATATCCCCACGATCCACGCAAGTGTTCAGGACTTTTTTTTTTTTAACTTTATAATTAATCAAACTTATAAAATTTCTTTTTATAAATTTATATTTGTTGCTACGGAAATTTCGGTTGTTATACCTAGTCTTTATCCGTTTTATAAATTTTAAAAATTAATTTACAAAATTTAATAATTTAAAAGTTAAGGTTTTAATATTTTCCAAAAACAACTTGAAAATAAAACACTCTATTTCTTTTTAAATTTAATAAAAGAAAATTAAAATTTAGAATTAAAAACAAGTACATGAAAAATAAAAATTAAATGAATTTAAAATACACTCTATTTTTTTAAAAAAATTTTATATATACTTTTAAACCAACTAATTTTCAAACTTAAAACTTTGTTTCCTATCAACTAGGTAGAGACAATCTCGGTTGTTACACCTATCATTACCCACGACAAAGGTTTACAAGTTATATATCTTTACGGTTATTGATAAAAAAGTATATTTTTAGTAGTTTTAATTTTCTTATGTTTTTGTGGTTTACTATTTAAAAGATATATTATGAATCCAACAATTAATTTCGTGCAATTTGAAAAACGACAATTCAGTTATTACACTTAGCATTATCGTTTTCAATGAAAACAGGCTAAACTCAAGGTTTATCAATTTTAAATGGTAGACCCTTTTTAATAAAAACACAACAAACAATTACAAACTAAAACACACCAAAAAATAAACACACAAAAATTCAAAAACACAAAAATGCACAAACACACAATTGGCGAGAAAAAGGATTAGATTGTGAAACCGCGTTGACTCGCCTCGTAGTGGAGTCGCATCATTTCGCCCCCATGGCTTCGTAGGCGTAACCTCGTTGGTTTAAGAGGTTTTCCTTTGAACATTTAAAAGGCCCTTCTCGTCATAAGGTTACATACTCGAAATTAGAGTCCGTCTGGTTCTTTGGACAATTTCCATAATGAGCTGGTTTTCCACATTTTACACATTTGCCCAAATGACGCGCTCGACGTTTCTTAGCTTATTTTGATTTTCCTTTGGCATAATTTTTCTCGTTAAGTTCTTGCCTTATTTCTTTACTCACCTGATCGCATCTTCTCTTTATATCTAACACCACATCTCTCGGTAAAATTTTATCGCACATTAAAAAGAAGTGGTTGTAGACATATTGATTGCGCATCTTGAAAATAAACAATAAATAAAAACGAAAAGGAGAAAATAAAAAGGTAGAATGGAGGGAGAAGACTAGTTCTTTAGTGTCTGCTAGGGAAAGACCAAACAAACCCCACTCTTAAAGATGAAAATAAAGTTCGAGAATGGAGTTAACAAGCTTTAAAGTTACCCTGAATTTACTTGTCCTTAGGGTAGAATGTGATTTCGTCTCTTTCCGTAGTATTGATTCCTTCAAAGTATAATTTGAGTCGATGACCGTTCACTTTGAAAGTTCCACCGTCTTTGCTATATAATTCTGCATATCCAGATGGAAAAACTTGTTTTATTATATATGGTCCAGTCCATCGGGATCTAAGTTTCCCAGGTGAAAACTTAAAACGTGATTGGAATACTAATACTTTATCCCCTTGTTCAAATTCTTTCTTTTCTTTTAACCGTGCATCGTGCCATCTTTTAGTTTTCTCCTTGTATGTTTTAGAGTTTTCATACGCTTGTAGTCTTAATTCATCTAATTCATTTAGTTGCAAGAATCGGTTTTTTCCGGCTTTTACAAGGTCGGTATTACATTCTCTCAGATCCCAGTATACCTTGTGTTCAACTTAGACAGGTAGATGACACGCCTTACCGTAAATCAATGGGAAAGGTGTAGTACCGATGGGTGTTTTGAATGCAGTTCTAAATGCCCAAAGCGCATCATCTAGCTTTCGATGCCAGATTTTTGGATTATTTTTAACCGTTCTTTCTAAAATTCGTTTAAGACCTCTATTTGTGTTTTCAACTTGACCACTCGTTTGAGGGTGGTAAGAAGTTGAAAAACGATGATTAACTCCGTACTTTTTAAGAACTCTCTCGAGTAGTTGATTTGTAAAATGAGTTCCACGATCACTGATTAATGCTTTTGGAATCCCAAAATGCGAGAAAAGATTTTTAAGAAAGCTGACAACAACACGAGCATCGTTAGTGGGTAGGGGTTTTGCTTCAGCCCATTTAGAAACGTAATTGGCTGCCACGAGAATGTATTTGCATTTGTTAGAAGCGGGAAATGGACCCATGAAGTCAACACCCCATATGTCGAATACTTCGCATACTAAGATGCCTTGTTGTGGCATTTCATCTCTCTTGGAGATATTTCCAGATCTTTGACAAGAATCACAAGTTTTTACCATATTGTATGCATCTTTAAAAATTGTAGGCCAGTAAAAACCTGAGTCAAAAACCTTTTTGGCTGTATAGCTAGGTCCGAAATGTCCACCAGCCGGTCCTTCATGACAGTGCTCTAGAATTTGTTGCGCTTCTTTGCCGTATACACATCGACGAATAACTTGATCAGTCCATATACGAAAGAGGTTAGGGCTTTCCCAAAAGTAAAACTTCAGATCAGCAAAGAATTTCTTCTTTTGCTGATAAGTTTGATTTTTAACAAGAATTCCTGCGGCTAGATAATTAGCATAGCCCGCAAACCATGGAATTTCTTCTTCTATTTGAATTCTAATAAGGAATTCATCCGGAAAGGTATCGTGAATAACAGATTCGTCGAGTGTTTCTAAGTTAGGATTTTCAAGACGGGATAAGTGATCTGCAGCGAGATTTTCAGCACCTTTTTAATCCTTAATTTCAATGTCGAATTCTTGTAGGAGTAGAATCCAACGAATTAGTCTAGGTTTAGCATCTTGCTTTTTGAATAAGTACTTTAGGGCTGAATGATCGGTATAAACAATTGTTTTAGATAACACTAAGTAAGATCTAAACTTATCGAAAGAAAAAAACTACTGCAAGGAGCTCCTTCTCAGTAGTCGTGTAATTCAACTGAGCTCCTGTAAGTGTTTTACTTGCGTAGTAAATTGGTTGAAATTTGTTATCTTGACGTTGACCTAAAATAGCTCCCATCGCGAAATCACTAGCATCACACATTAGTTCGAAAGGTTTGGACCAGTCGGGTGATACCATAATGGGTGCATTCATAAGTTTATTTTTTAGAATGGAGAAAGCTTGTAAGCATTCGTCATTGAAGTCGAATGTACTGTCTTTCTCGAGAAGTTTAGTCATGGGTCGAGCGATTTTGGAAAAGTCCTTTATGAATCGTCGATAGAATCCCGCATGACCTAAGAAACTTCGAATTCCTTTAACGTTAGTTGGAGGAGGAAGCTTTGAGATTACATCGATCTTAGCTTTGTCTACTTCCATTCCATCTCGAGAAATCTTGTTTTTCCCAATTTAAAACAAGATTTGATTCCTCACAACGAATTAACATTCGCTCGAGGTTGGAAAGGCATGAATCGAAGGAGTCTCCAAAAACAGAGAAATCGTCCATAAAGACTTCCATACTTCCTTCTATCATGTCATGAAATATTGCCATCATACACCTTTGAAAGGTGCCTAGCGCGTTGCATAATCCGAACGGCATTCGTCAATATGCGAATGTACCAAATGGACAAGTAAATGTTGTCTTGTCTTGGTCTTTTGGATTAATGGGAATTTGAAAATAACCGGAGAATCCATCAAGGAAACAATAGTATTCTTTTCCCGCTAAACGTTCTAGCATTTGATCAATATAAGGAAGTGGGCAATGATCTTTCCTTGTGGCATCGTTTAAACGACGGTAGTCTATACAGACTCTCCAGCCAGTGACTGTTCTTGTAGTAACAGGTTCATTATCATCATTAAGAATGACAGTTATACATCCTTTCTTGGGTACTACTTGTACAGGACTAACCCATGGGCTATCGGATATAGGGTATATTAACCCGGCATCAAGTAACTTGATAACCTCCTTCTTGACAACTTCTTTCATGTTAGGGTTTAACCTTCGTTGTCTTTGTACCACGGGTTTAAAATCTTCTTCCATTAGAATCTTATGAGTACAATAAGCTGGATTAATCCCTGGAATATCGGTTGTTTTCCAAGCAATTGCTTTCTTATGAGTTTTTAGAACAGACATTAACCTACTCTTTTCGTTATCGGAAAGTTTTGATGAAATTATAACAGGTAATTGTGATGTACCTTGGAGAAAAGCATACTCCAAATGTTTCGGGAGTTCTTTAAGTTCCAAGGTTGGCGGTTCTTCCAAGGAAGATTTTATTCGGAACCTGTTACCATCGGTAATTTCTTCAAAGGGTTCATCTTCTTTGGGAGTTTCTTCCTCACAATAATCTTCATCGATTACTACTTTCAATAATTCGTCAAGTTCAAGTTCTACATCGAATTCATCACCTTCACTCACTGAGGTGAAGTTCGAGGTGTCGACATTTAGTAATTCTTGTAATTCTTTTTCGACACAACAATCAACAATATCTACCTTATAACATTCGTCATCGGAAGAGATAGGTTGTTTCATAGCTTTATCTATGTTTAGGGTAACTCTATCTTCCCCTACACCTAGACTAAGCTTTTTGTCTTTAACACGCACAATTGCGTCAGCGGTATTTAAAAATGGTCGCCCTAGAATTAGGGGAACCTTGCTATCTTCTTCCATTTCGAGAACAACGAAGTAGGCAAGAAAGATTAAATGATTGACTTTAACTGGTAGGTTTTCGGCAATACCAATAGGATAGTTAAAAGTTCTATCTACTAGGCGTATACACATCCTAGTTGGTTTTAGATCACCTAGGTTTAGTTTTAAGTATAAGGAGTGTGGCATAAGATTGATACTTGCGCCTAAGTCAGCTAATGCATCGTACATTACTGAATCTCCCATCAGACACGGAATAATGAAACTACCAGGATCTCCGAGTTTCGGCGGCATCTTTTGCTTTTGCAAAATTGCTGAGCATTCCTCATTGAGGAATGTGGTTGAAACTTCTTCATATTTACCTTTATCGGCTATGAGATCCTTAATAAACCTTCCATAATTTGGCATACCCCTAAGAACTTCTGCGAGTGGCATGTTAATGCTAATTTGCTTGATCATATCTGCAAATTTTTGATATTGGCTCGCGAGTTTTTCTTTCTCTAATGCCTTCGGGTATGGAATAGGTGCTTTGTGCACCTTCAATGGTGGTTCTTCACTTTTCTTTGATATGATCTCAGGTGGATCATCTTTTTCTTGTTGTTTTTCAACATGCTCATCTTTTTCTTGTTCTTTTTCTAGGAGGAGATAAAGGAACTTCTGAGGTCTTACTAGTTTCTGGGTTAACAGTTAAACCACTTCTAGTAGTTATAGCATTTACATACTCATTCCTTGTTTGATTGTTGTTGGGATTCACTTGAGTATTTGAGGGGAGAGTGCCAGGTGGCCTCTCTGATAGTAACTGTGAGATCCTTCCAACCTCTCTTTCTAAATTCTGAATCGTAGCTTGTTGATTTCGAATTTGTTGAGTTTGAATTTCTGCAGTTTGCTCGTGCTTAACCATAAAATCTCTTAAGAGATCTTCTAAACCGGATTTCTTCTCGGGTTGTGGTTGTATAAGTGCTTGTGGTTGTGGTTGGTTGTGTTGGAAATTATTTTGATAAATTCGTTGAGGTTGATTTCGGTTGTTTAGGTTATTGTAACCTGGTGGTGGATTTCTTTGATTTTGATTTTGATTTTGGAAATTCCGGTTGTTTTGGTAAACCGGATTTCCTCCTTGATAGTTATTATTATTTAAACCTGAAGGTCCCCCTGTTTGATAGTTGTTAATTGGAGGATATTTTCGGTTATTTGCTTCTATCGCTGGAAAATCGTTGAAATTCATTTCACCTTTTCGCAAGTAACCTAGGAAATTTGCTTGCTCTTCCATCGTTGTTTTATCACAATCTCTAGTAAGATGGGGGCCTTGGCACATTTCACATCCTACCCTGATAGCATGCATTTCCTTGGTTACTTTCTCAATTTGTCTTGCTTGATTTGCCATTTGTACTTTTAAAGAAGAAATTTCATCATTGCTTTCGATATTAGTAACGGTTGATGATCTAGAGAATTATATCTCTTGATGCCAATTATGGGAATGTGCTGCTATATCGGCAATGATTGTGTGAGCGTCTTCTGGTGTTTTCTTCATTATCGAACCACCGGCTGCAACATCGATATCTTTTCTAGTGGCAACATTTACTCCTTTATAAAATATTTGGACTTTTTGGAATGTATTCAACCCATGTTGAGGACATACCCTAAGCATTTTGTTGAATCGGGTCCAAGCTTCATAAAGGGTTTCGTTAAGCTTTTGTTTGAAGTGATTTTTATCACTTTGCAATTTTGCTGCTTTTGAAGCAGGGAAGAATTCTGACAAAAATTTGTCCATCATGTCATTCCAGTTTTCGATATAACCTTCTGGTAATGAATCTAGCCAATCTCTTGCATCGTCCTTTAAGGACCATGGAAAGATTTTCAAACATGCGACTTCATCGAAGACATCCTTAATATTGAATAGTTTGCAAATGCTTACAAACTTACAAAGATGCTCGTTAGCATCCTCATTTGGAGCTCCACCGAATTGGCATGTATTAGTCACCATGTGAAGGAATTGACCTTTTATTTCAAAGCCGTCAGTCATCGTAGGTTGGATGATTGCGTGGCCTTGACCTGTTCTTGTCGCCTTCATTAATGCTTCCATCGTTTGATTTGTAACAGCCATATCTGGTTCTATGATTTGTTGAATATATGGTTCAGAGTTAGAATCTAATGAAAGTGATTCTAAATCCTCAGCGAGAGATTATACTTCTTGAGCTCTTAAGCGTTCGTGAAATTCTCTTTCGGGTTCAGGATATGGAGGAGTTAATTCAGTGTTGGAGGAACGTAAATTCATGCATTAATTTCTATCATAACATTAAAAGCTTTTCTAGGAATGAATTCCTATAAAAGGATCGAATAACCTAAAGTCTATTAAAATCTTTTAAACGTAACTGATCCCCGGCAGCGGTGCCAAAAAGTTGATGCGTTGAAACAGTACCTTTATTTATGAACGGATTTGAGTTGTTTTGTTACACGAATTGATTTATTGTATATATGGTATTTTAAACATTTTAGGTTGGTTTCAAACATATATAGGCAACTGGTCCTATCCGTGTAGTTTAGTTTGTTGGTAAATCCGGATCGTTTCACAGGGAGACATTGTTCAATGGTTTTTTAATAGTCTTTGAAGTTAAACTTATTTTAAGGGGGTTTTGGATTAGGAATTGATAATACTACATAAAAATATAACTTAATCCTAATTTAATTGAACTACTTACTAATTTATACGAATACATTATTTATAATTATTAACTTAAAAGTGAATTAATTGAAATTATACTAATAAATTTATTACTAAATGATAATTAATAAAATAATAACTTTTAATAAAACTAATTGTTTAGAATTTTGTTTTGCGCAATTATAATATAAATTTATTTAAATTAACTAAATAGCATGTTTTAACTAAATTAATATAAATTAAGAGGAAGTATAATATTTAACTAATTATAAACTAATTACTAATTATAAATTATCATAATTAATACTAATTATAAATTAATAACTTAAATATAATAATAAAATATTTAAAACCCTAAATTTTGACCTAGTACGCTACAGTATTCGTATTATACTTACACGTTCCGCGTAATGATGTACGCGTTCCACGTATGTTTTGAATGGTACGCGTATCGTGTAGAATTATACGCGATCCGCGTATGTTATAATCCAGGTGACAAACAGTACTGGTACAAACTTGAATTATAATGTTGTATTTTTTTTTCTTTCTAGTTTTACTTAATAAATGTACGTGAATAATAAAAATAATAATTAACAATAAATAAATGGGAGTGTTTACTTAAATATGTCACCTCTAGATCCATGGATTGTTTTAAGTTTAAGCTCGTATTAAAATGTGTAGTAAAAAACTTATATTTTCCTTTCGAAAAAATAATAAGTTTGACTAACTAAATTAAGTCTAATTTTCATTGGATTATATTTAGATAGTTACTAGTCCTTAAGTATTTAAATTGAGACCCAACCCAGTTTTGACCTTCGCCAAAACTCAAATCATAACGGTTTCCCTTTTTACAATTTCATTATTATATGACTCGTGATATTACCCAAACCACCGAACCTTACTTTTTAATTTAGTGTTAGTTAATTAGTTATAAGTTCGTCTAGATCACTTTTAATGTTGAAGCTTAATTTATATAAATAAAAATAACTTTCGTTATTTTAATCTTACAAATTAAGTGACGGGGGTAAAATATCCAAATACATAATAATGGTTCTTTTAATTAGGCTCAATGTTAAAAATACTAAAGTTACATTTTAATTTTTACAAGTGATAACAATCCATTTCACTAGGGGCTCTACATTTAAGCAAACACTAGGGAGATTAGCTACTCATTATACTAAGGAAAACATGAAAATATAAATGTACAAACATAATAATAACGATAAAAACTGATAACGATAATTTTAACAGAATATACTTACGAAAATCTTCACTCTTAATTACTTTAAACGGTAGAAAATTACAATAATAACACCCCTTTAGCGCGTACAATAATACCCTTAATCGCAAACAATACCCTTAAAAACTGAAACTATCCTAAAAATTGAACCTTGAAGCTGAAAATAATACAGATTACAAAATACACTCGAAAATAAATTTGATGTGTACTGTATTAAATTGTATGTGTGAAAATATGTCTCTTGAAATGTGTACTGAATTCTCCTCTTTTGTATCTCTCCTCTTGTTTTTTTTGTACTGTAAGTGTACTCCGTATTATAAGTTTGAGATTCAAGTAGTAGTAGGTGAAATGAGTGTATACTCCTTTCTTGCTGTACCACTGAAAAAAAGAAATTATATAAAATACAAAAGCAGCCGTCCCATTTGCATTTGAATCTGGATCTGGACAGGCTATTACGCGTTTCGCGTAGATGCCCACACGATACGCGTACGGCTTAAATACTACGCGTTTCGCGTAGACTTTCACACGTTTCGCGTAAGTGAAACCGACAGTTTTCTAATTTTTATTTTATGTTTTGCTCTCTGTTTATCCCGTGTTTACGTATATCGACTTGGAACTTTTTATTTGAACTCTTCTCTTCGATCATCTTGAACTTGCATTCGGGTAAACATTATCTTGATACATATTTGGTTTGAATCCGTCGTTTTATCGTTGTTTTATCAAACTTCAAGCTCGTGTTTACTTTTATCGTTTTTCTCGTGAATTATACATTTGAATGTCTTCGTTTCAGTAAAAGCTGATGAAATATAAATGATATTGCATCGGAATATATGTATGTTTAAAGCAATATCAAGACCTATTGAGAGTAACGTCTCTAACCATTCGACCGTTGGTCTTTGGTTACATAATAATGATTCAACGACTCTGAATAAAAAAGTGTCACGAGGTAACTTTTGTTTAGTCGCGATATTACAAACTTCAGCAACACTTTTAGATTGATATGTTTGGTATCAATCAACTTTAAACTAAATCTTGTGATCTAATGCATATTATATAAACCTATGAATTTTACTCAACCTTTTTGGTTGACACTTTAAGCATGTTTTGTCTCAGGTGACGAATAAGATGATTGCCATGACTGCTACTTGATGAATTGAATGCTGCTGCATGAAGTCTTCATTTCATTACATTTACTTCGCATTTTAAAACTATTACTATTTCAGTTTGGATTTGATGTAAACACTCTTAATGCTTCCGCTGTTTTATTAATAAAGGTTTATTTCAAAACGTCTCATATAGAGTCGTTCTCGTTATACAACTGTGTTATGATATGAATGGTCACAAATACCCCTGACCCTATTTGGGGGTGTGACAGATTGGTATCAGAGCAGTGTTGTTGTAGAGAACCAGGATTGCATTTTAAGTGTGCCTTATACAATTAGGTACCTTAGCAATGTAGGACTACAACTTTCCTTGACCATAGTGCCTTTAATTGTTACCTTTAATTGTTAAATGCTACACTATACCTTAGAAACTATGCTTATTAAGTTCTTTAATCTTCCTTAGAACGCATGTAAGCTTCCTTCTTTCATTTTTTTAGAATGACTAGCATGAACCCTATCATCATTACCGACACCGAGGAATCTGATTTTGAGAGATCTGTCCACACGCCTAGTTACCCTCCTATTTCACCACCGGCATCACCTACTTACACCCCTGCTACACCACCTGTTTCTCCAACTTATACTCCAGCTACCCCACCTTTCTCACCTAAGGACGAGTCTTCTCCGGAAAATGAAGCTTATGATGGTGACACCGAGAATGACGCTTCGAACTCAGAATATGAGGGAGAGGTAGAAGAGATTATCGAGGAGAAGGAGGAGGAAGAGGAACCCTCTGAAGATGAACCCGAATCTCCCATTATTACCAAAACTCCTTCACCAAAAAGGAAGGAACCTGAGACACCTGCTGCGAATATTGCTAGTTCTTCCAAACATCCTAAAACATCTGAGTTCACTAACACCGAATACGACAACACTACTATCCGGTGCGATATTATGAACCTACAAATGCATGTCGACAACATGAAGAAGTCATCTCATGAACAATGGGTAAAGATGGAAAAACGTCAAGACTATCTTAAAAGTGATGTAAAGAGAGTCTATGATATGTTCTCCCAAATGGTTACTAGGCAAGCCAAGAGGATTGCGGAGGTCGAGAAATCTATAATGTATCTTGTGAGCTACTTCAAGGATCAACAAAAAACCTCCACTTCAAAGAAAGACTGATAATTCTTATGATTTTTGTTTCGTCCGTTATTTCTAATTCAGTTATGTAAAGGCATTGCCTACTGTACTTCTCATTTCCTTTGTATAATAAAGAATGATTTATCCATTCGTTATTAATAACAAGTTAAGTGGTTGTTTTTATATTTTGACTTATCCTGCCTTAGCCACATGTGTGTGATTATGTGATGATTATTGATGATAATTACAAATTATATTGCACCATAACTCTTCAACTAATACTGTAATTATGTATTGAAGAACAATGGCTGGAGAACAACAACCAAGTGACAACACCAACTCTCCTAACGTTACTCTCACAAATGAACAATTTCAACAACTCCTTGCTGCCGCTCAAGGACACAACAATAATCAAAACAACAACAACAGAAACCGAAACCCTTCGAACTCATGCTTACATAAAGAATTTAAAGATGGAATCTGTGTTTCGTCTGAGTAATTGCGGTGAAGCTGACAAGGTCAAGTATGCTACTAGAAATCTATCTGGTGGAGCTCTAACTTGGTGGACTGCTTATGCTGGTATAGTTGGATGGACTGCTGCCCTAGCCATACCCTGGGAAACATTAAAAACCATGATGGCTGGCAAGTATTGTCCCAGGAATCAAGTTCAGAAATTTGAAGTCGAATTTTGGGAGTTGAGAATGAAAAATCTTGAAGTTGAGGAATACAACAACCGATTTCTGGAGCTAGCTGCTCTATGCCCTAGTATGGTTACTCCCGAGAGCAAGAAGATTGAAAAGTATATCATCGGTCTTCCTCCTCAAATCCAGGAGAATGCTATAGCTGCTGGTAAAGAATCTATTGAGGCTACGATGTTAATGACCCAAAATCTGGTTATGGCTGCAAGGAGAAATGCCAAGGAAAAACAAACCGAAGTGAAGACTACTGATAACAAAATAAAGTTTGAGCCTACTCAAGGCGCAAGTCAGAATTCAAACAAGAAGATTGGTGATATTACAAAAAATGGTTATGTTGGAACAAAGCCGCAATGTAAACGCTGTAATAAACATCATCATGGGTTGTGCACTGCTAAGTGCGGAAGGTGTAAGAGGATTGGTCACTCGACCGAGAATTGTAGAGTTACTCTGCCTGCTACAAATACAACTCCAACCGTGCCTACTTGTTTCGGTTGTGGAGAAAAGGGGCATTACAAGAACAACTGCCCTAAGAACAAGACTGCAACAACTGATATTGCTAAGGGAAGAGATTTCGTCATGACCGTTGAAGAAGCTAGGAACGATGATGACGTCATCACTATTACGTTTCTTGTCAACAACTGTTATGCTTCTGTTTTATTCGATACTGGTGCTGATAGAAGCTATGTGTCTATTGAATTTTGTACCTTATTTGACGAGAAACCTCAAACCTTAGACACTAAGTGTCTTGTAGAAATGGCCAACGGGAAATTTGTAAAAGTTGACCGAATCTACAAGGAATGTAATCTGACTCTAGCCGATAAAACCTTCAAGGTTGACTTAATGCCTGTTGAACTAGGAAGCTTTGATGTAATCTTAGGGATGGACTGGTTATCCCTGATGAAAGTGGGTATCCAATGTTTTGATAAGACAATTAATATTCCTCTCGAAACTGGTGAAATTCTTGTCATCCAAGGAGACAAGGGTGGTTCCAAACTTAATCTTATCTCATGCATCAAAACCCAAAAGTACCTTATGAAAGGATGTCAAGCCATTTTGGCTCACATAAAAGAAGTCAAGCCAGATGAACGGCGTATTGAAGACGTTCTTGTTGTTAAAGACTTTCCTGAAGTTTTTCTCGATGAACTCCCTGGTCTTTCACCACAAAGACAAGTTGAGTTTCAAATTGATTTGATCTTCGGTGCTGCACCTATTGCAAAGGCTCCATACCGATTAGCTCCATCTGAAATGAAGGAATTATCCATTCAGCTACAAGAACTCTTAGAGAAAGGATTTATTCGTCCTAGCTCATCTCCATGGGGAGCACCCATTCTTTTTGTCAAGAAGAAAGATGGCACAATGAGAATGTGTATTGATTACCGAGAACTCAACAAGTTAACCATCAAGAACCGTTATCCACTTCCTCACATTGATGACCTATTTGACCAATTACAAGGGTCAAGTATTTATTCAAAAATTGATCTTAGGTCTGGTTATCATCAGTTGAAGGTTAAGGAATCCGATGTTTCCAAGACTGCCTTCCAGACTCGTTACGGACATTACGAATTTTTGGTAATGCCCTTTGGATTAACCAACGCACCAGCTGTATTCATGGATCTCATGAACCGAGTATGCAAACCTTATCTCGATAAGTTTGTGATTGTTTTCATCGACGATATTCTCATTTACTCTAAGAGTGAGAAAGAACACGAACAACACCTTCGACAAATTTTGGAGTTATTAAAAAAGGAACAGTTGTATGTTAAGTTCTCCAAGTGTGATTTTTGGTTGAAGACTGTTCAGTTTTTGGGACATGTAGTTGACAGCAATGGGATACATGTTGACCCCGCAAAGATCACGGCTATTCAGAACTGGAAAACACCTAAGAACGTAAAACACATTCGTCAGTTCTTAGGACTTGCCGGTTATTATAGAAGATTTATCAAAGATTTCTCCATTCTTGCCAAACCACTCACCAAGTTGACTCATAAGGATAAGAAGTTTGAGTGGACTAATGAGCAGGAATCTGTGTTTCAGACCCTGAAAGAAAAGTTGACTACCGCACCAATCTTATCACTACCTGACGGAACTGAAGACTTTGTAGTCTATTGTGATGCTTCAAACCAAGGTTTTGGGTGTGTGTTAATGCAACGCCAGAAAGTCATTGCATATGCATCCAGACAATTAAATAAAAATGAGAAGAACTATACTACCCACGACTTGGAATTAGAAGCTGTAGTATTCGTATTAAAGATGTGGCGACACTATCTTTATGGAATCAAATTCACCATATTCAATGTTCATAAGAGTCTCCAGCACATCTTTGATCAAAAGCAACTGAACATGAGACAAAGACGTTGGGTCAAATTACTAAATGACTACAACTGTGAACTCAAGTACCATCCTGGTAAGGTAAATGTTGTTGTTGATGCAGTCAGTCAAAAGGATCGAGTCAAGCCTATCCAAGTGCGAGCTTTGAATATGATCATTCAAACAAACCTGACAATAAAAATTCGGGAAGCACAACTAGAAGCTATAAAGCAAGAAAATATCAAACATGAAGGACCTTCAGGTTTTGAAAACCAACTACAAATCAAGGAAAACGGAACACGGTATTACCACAACCGTATCTGGGTTCCCCAATTCGAAAGTCTACGAAAGCTAGTCTTGGATGAAGCACATAAGACTAGATATTCTATTCACCCAGGTTCCAGTAAGATGTATCACGATGTGAAAGAATTCTATTGATGGCCTAATTTGAAGTCTGATATTGCTGAATATGTGAGCAAGTGTCTTACTTGTTTGAAAGTTAAGGCCGAAGATCAAAAGCCGTCTGGTTTACTGCAACAACCGAAAATTCCGCAATGGAAGTGGGAATGTATCGCTATGGACTTTATTACTAAATTGCCCAAGACTTCTAGTGGCAATGATACTATATGGGTCATAGTAGATCGTCTTACTAAATCTGCTCATTTCTTACCGATCAAAGAAACCGACAAAATGGAGAAATTGTCGCAACATTATATTAAGGAGATTGTCTCACGTCATGGAGTTCCCATTTCTATCATTTCTGATCGTGATAGCCGATTCACTTCTGGGTTTTGGAAATCACTACAAAGTGCACTTGGAACTCAACTCGACATGAGTACTGCTTATCATCCGCAAACCGATGGTCAAAGTGAACGAACCATTCAAACGTTGGAAGATATGCTTCGCGCTTGTGTTATCGACTTCGGCAAAGGCTGGGATAGACATTTACCTTTAGTTGAATTCTCTTACAATAATAGTTACCACTCAAGTATTAAGGCTGCACCTTTTGAGGTGTTATATGGACGAAAATGTAGATCCCCACTGTGCTGGGATGAATTAGAGGACAGACAATTAACCGGTCCTGAAATCATACACGAGACAATTGAAAAGATAGTTCAGATTAAGAAACGAATAGAAACTGCCCGCAGCCGACAGAAGAGCTATGCTAATAAAGGTCGGAAAGATTTGGAATTCCAAGTTGGTGACAAAGTCATGTTGAAAGTGTCCCCTTGGAAAGCCGTCGTTCGTTTTGGTAAACGAAGCAAATTAAGTCCGCGTTTTGTTGGACCCTTCAAGTTTACTAAAAGAGTCGGACCCATGGCTTATCGATTAGAACTACCTACCGAGCTTAGCAGTATACACGATGTATTTCATGTCTCAAATCTTAAAAAGTGTCTCGCTGATTACACTCTCATTATTCCTTTGGATGACATTCGTATTGATGATAAAATGCACTTCATAGAGGAACCCGTAGAGGTCATGGACCGATCTGATAAACGCTTGAAACAAAGCACCATACCTATTATTAAGATCCGTTGGAATTCACGACGTGGCCCCGAGTACACCTGGGAACGTGAAGACCAGATGAAACTAAAATATCCCCATCTCTTCTCAACCGCTGAAGCATCCGAGAAGTCTACCTAAAACTTCGGGACGAAGTTTTTTATTAACGGGGAGGTACTATAACAACCCTCACTTTTTGACTTCTAAATTTACTAATTTGACCCTAAGGTTTACTACCTGATTGTACGTTCTTATTGTTTAAGGGTTGATATATATACAATTTAATTAACATAGACCGAATAATTACACACTTAAATAAATAATATGATTATAGTAAATATAAGTTATATTATATTAACTTATATATTGTAACATAATTTTATAAAGTATATAAAATGTAATACTTTTACTACATAGTAAATGTAATATATAATTAATTATATAATAAATGCAACTATATAAAAGTGTAATAATATTTATAAAACTAATAAAACAATAAAGTAATATTATAATTAAATTAAAAATCACATTTATTAATAATATATATATAAATAACAAATATATTAATATTTTATTCGTATTTAATAATTAACTAAAAAAAATAGTTCATAAAAGTTTTTAGAAAAAAAAAACATAAATCAACTACTTGAAAATTAAATAAATAAAAAAGTAAATAAAAAATATTAAAACTAGATCTAGATCTACTTTTAATAAATAAATAAAAAGAGACAAACTACCTTTTCTTATTTAATAGATACATGAGTAGGCTAGAATTCTTTTTATTTTTTTTCTACCATTTGCTTTATTTTACATTTCTTTTATTTTCTTTTGTATTTTTATTTATTTCTTTATATTATTTTATTCAAAAATTCAAGTATAAATACCCATCAATTTTCTCATTTGAACTTGCACCTTAAAAACTTCATTCTCTCTTGAAAGTACTTGTAGGTATTCTTTCCTTTATATTTATTTTTTTATTTACTTATATCTTATTTTTAGTCGATATATATATATATATATATATATATATATATATATATATATATATATATATATATATATATATATATATATATATATATATATATATATATAATGTTAAATTTATTATAATTGAAACAAATATAAGTAATATATTATAATTAGTGATAAATGTTACTGGAAATTTTAAAAATATTTTTATGAATTTAAATATCGAATTTATATTTAATTTGTAATTATTTTTGTATTTTTTGTTTTTGCCGAGACATATACAAGATACATATATATATATTTTTAATTAATCTATAACATAATTAAATACAAAACTTTGCATGATAATTATCAACATGAAGTTTATGATCTATAAAAATTAGTTTTCTAGATTAATAAGTCGATTTTGTATTTTTAAAAATTAATTTTGTTTTTATTATTCCAGCCGCTATTTTTTTAATTATTTTAATAAATATATAACAAATTTAATAAATTGTAATTTGTACATGATAATTATTAAAAAGTATTATGAGATCTGAGAAAAATATTTTTTCGAATGTATATCAGGTTTTTATATTTTAAATAATTAAAAATAGTTTATTAAATATATATACATAATCGGCATATATAAAAAAAATTAAAATAAATTAAGAAAAGGGTTAAATAAATTATTAAACTATTTTTCTAGTAAAGTAGAATATTAAACTTAATTTATTAGAGCAATACAAATTATATAAAAATTAATTTCAAATTATGTATTATTTATATGTAAAAATAAGGTAAAAATTGAAATAAATAGTGTAAACGACAATAAAAATATATATATAATTTTTCTGAAATTATAAAACTTATATAATCAAGCAAAAATTATAAAAACAAATGTTTTTAGTCGAATTATATTTTTTATTATTTAAGCTTTTTTACGATTTAAAAATAAAAATAAATACAAATTAAATACAAAACGTAATGGGAATAATTTTATAAAATTTTTATATGTTTATTGTGATATTTAGGTACTGAGAAAAATATAAAATATAAATTTATATTCATTTTTCTATTTTTTGTATTTTAGATACTAATCGATTAAGTAAAATCATAATTAAAGCATAAAGATTAGTTTTAATTTTATAAAACATTTTTATAAAATTTTGTACAAATTATCTACTGATTTGAATTCAATAAAATATTAATTAGAATTATTAGATGATTTATTTATATATAAATTTGAATTTAGATAATTTATATATATATAAATTTCGATATATATAATAAATATAAGATTTATATTAATCAAATAATAGTATATAAATTTAAGATCTGTAATAAATATGTAAGACATAATTATTATATATTTAACCTATCTACATAATTAAACTTATAATACTTTGTTATAAGATTAATTTTAAAATAAATTAATAATGATAATACATTAATAATATTAAATATATTCAAACTTAACATAATATATATTTACTGTATAAGTAAATTATATCAATGTGTCGTAATTCTATATGCACATAACGTCAAGGTTATACTCTAAAGATAACGTGCACTATATACAAACTTCATCGCTACTTACAGTCGTAAGTGAATGATGTCTAGGTTTCCATTTATGGGTAAGCTTGTGGATCTCGAATGCCATGACTTAGATTCTGGTCAAGAGTCCCGGGCCCCCGGTTACATCTGGTCATTCCTGACTTATTTGATAGCAACGAAGTTTGAGTCAAGTTGTACAACGTCTTACTAATGAATATAACCTGAACTTATAAACTTTCCATAAGTTGAAACCTTCCTATTTTGGATTGTCACTATTAATATAATTCATTATATTAATAAACATACACTTGGTCTATTAGACATTTACTGATCGAACGTTATACCTTTAGGTTGATATCCCGGTCACTTACTTGCTTTACTTTCCTTTCTTGAGTGGAATACTTCAACTGCTATTTAAGGTGATTTTCATAGCCCCACTTTTACTGTTTATTAAATTGTTTATAACTTTTAGGGTGAGACACATGCTTGCTTTATAACTGTTTTACGTATAGACACAAGTACTCAAATGTTATTATGCTGTCATGCTTTGATTCATGCAAATCCTCACCGTAATATCGTCAATTGTTGCGTATAAAAGGCAAACTTAATTATTGCGAATAGGCCTATTGAGAGTAACGTCTCTAACCATTCGACCGTTGGTCTTTGGTTACATAATAATGATTCAACGACTCTGAATAACAAAGTGTCACGAGGTAACTTTTGTTTAGTCGCGATATTACAAACTTTAGCAACACTTTTAGATTGATATGTTTGGTATCAATCAACTTTAAACTAAATCTTGTGGTCTAATGCATATTATATAAACCTATGAATTTTACTCAACCTTTTTGGTTGACACTTTAAGCATGTTTTGTCTCAGGTGACGAATAAGATGATTGCCATGACTGCTACTTGATGAATTAAATGCTGTTGCATGAAGTCTTCATTTCATTACATTTACTTTGCATTTTAAAACTATTACTATTTCAGTTTGGATTTGATGTAAACACTCTTAATGTTTCCGCTGTTTTATTAATAAAGGTTTATTTCAAAACGTCTCATATAGAGTCGTTCTCGTTATACAATTGTGTTATGATATGAATGGTCACAAATTCCCCTGACCCTATTTGGGGGTGTGACATGGAACCACATTGGTGCCTCGTCGTCGTCGTAGTCGTCGCCGCCGCCGCCACCGCTGCCACCATCACCATCATCACCACTACTAGCTTAATACCCGCGAATTCACGGAGTTTTTTTAGGGATGAACCGAAAATTAATTGCCAAAATAATCATATTTTATATAGTACTTGTTAGGTTGTTAAGAAACCAGAAAAGTTTAAGTAGTAATGTTATATTAACGATAATAAAGCAAACAAATTATAATCTAAAAAAATAAATAACAAAAAATTTGATAACCACAATACTACAAAATGTTCTCATCCCTCAAATTGTTAACAATTGACATTCCCTAAACCCAAAAACCTAAATCCTAAACTCTAAACTCTAAACCGAGCTAAATTTTACTTCACAAAACATGAAGAAAAAAAACGTTAACATTCTTCACGATCAATATTATCATGAATGTTATTTTGTCAATCGTTTTCCCGCCTAACGAAGTGTCTTTTTTAAATGTTCATATTTTCGTGTGATCTTGACTCTAAGTTTGGCCGTCGATTTTATTTAGCATTTTATAGTTATTCGTTTTCAGTGAATTTAGTTAGCTTAATAGCAACATCACCTACATCATTAATTAAATTCACTAATTGAGAAAACTGTTAGCCTCATTCAATAAAATATTTCAAAGGATAAGCTCCCACAAGTATTACATATAATGTTACAACTGACTGTACCGCACATCTACAAACTTCATTTTTAAACGATAACTATATAGAATGCAACTGTCACAAAAGATTTATTTATTTATTGTATGATTAAAAAGTGACCATGCAGAAACATGTTTACTTAGATTATACGGTATGTCGTGTTTCGAAAAAAAAGTAGTTAAGTAGAAGAAATGAATACCTTTACGTTGCGATCATATCTTCCTTACGCGAAACTTCAGGCACACTTATGGAGGTATCCCATTAGTAGATTCCGGCTGAAAATGCAACAAAGTGGACTTGCCAAAACAATATAGTAAGAAAATTAGTATACAAATACATATAATAACTGATAAGGACACGCATACGAAATTGACTCTAAATTTGAAATCGTCCATCTGGTTATACATATGATCAAAGGATCTGATTGAAAATTATATTGTATTCTATAGAGCAGTGTATCAGACATGTAACTAATTGCTTTCTCACGAAAACACTTACGTCATTTATAAGTTCAATCAAGCTTTTAAGAAAACACTTGCAGTCCAAAACAATATTTAGCAGTGTAAAAAATATGTATTCATCAATCAAAGTAGGTAGTCGCCCTAGGATTAGTCAGTTCAAAAAAAAAAAAAAGTTGGATACCCAGGTTAATAAAAAAAATCAATCAAACCTTACTAAATCACGAAACCGTTTAATCAATTTGATTTACGAAATGGTATTCATCAAAAAACCCTTGTAAAAACCAATTTAATCTGATATATTAATATTGATCGACGAACATTGTGGTATTGAAAATCTTACAATAAACATTTAGGGGTTTACCTGATCTCCGTAAATTCAATGGGATATCAAACCCTAACGCTTTGATGTTTAAGAAAATTAACAATCAGGTAAAATAGAGATCACCAGAATGAGTAAATGGGTCACAAATTGCCACCTATTAGATGTGAATATAAATTTTCCATAATTAACAATCATGTAAAATAGAGTAACAGTTTTACCTGGAAAAGAAACGACACTCTAACTGTGGATCTTTACACATATCTCCAAATCCGATAAACTCTCTTGATATGACATCAATTTCTTACCTAATAAGATGAATATGAAAAAGGTAAAAAGAGAAGAAAAAAGTTGCAAAATAGCTGACCAGAAGCTGCAAAAATGATACATGCGCCACATATGTGTGATCCAGAAATTTCACCTATTTTACTTTCTCGATTCATGCACGTTATGTCTCATATATAATCTTCTCATTCATTATTTGTTATTCCCCAAAGCATTAACCTAATTAACAATTATATAATCAAACAAACCGACGCGTGTTCATTGAGATCCAACACTTGAAATAAGCCCATCAAAGAACCCTAAAAATCGACACAAATCAACTACCTGAGCAAAAAGAATAAAAATTGTTAAAATATTACCTAAGAAAAACCCATTGGAACGTTCGTTTGTTGTTTTTGTGTTTATGTGTTTTTGTGGCATATAAAACCGGCTTCTTCCTACATGAAGTGTTAAATAACAACTTCTTTGTGATTATACATAGTCCTCTCAATGCGATCCTCTGAAACAGCCAGTGGGCACACATTTTGTAAAAAAAATTAAAAACCACCACTTTGACCTATAAAGCATATACGTACATGAGCATCAGTCAAGAAATTGAGATCAAAGATCAGCTTTTAGTCAAAAAAAACTGCAGCAACCACCTTCGATTCACCTAATACAAAATAAAAACAAACAACACGAGATCAGTAGCGACAACAGCGGCGGCAATAGCATTAGGAATTTCCTAAATTGGACTTTGATAGCTGCATTTGCTCAAAATATAAAAGAATAAGGTTTGTAAGCAATTTAGCTTAAGTACTACAATTGGTTGTCCTTAAACTCTATTGTTCTATCTACCTAGATCTAAATATCTTATAATTGCTGCTTGGCAATTATAGCATGCTTGCATGAAAGGACCAACAAAAAATTGAAAACAACCAATGAAACAAAAAACTGATTTGCAATTGATTAACAAAATAATCATGAAACTGGAGGTTGAAATATTGACCCATTTACTTATGAATGGGTACTTTTGAATTGCATACACTCTCAATGCTTTAATGGGTTAAAATATTCATTCTAATAAAGAAAAGTGAACAAATTACCATTTCTTTTAAATTACAAACAAATAGTATATCAGATTAAATGAAGCAAAACATGTATAGAGCCTCTTTGACAAATTATCACCTAAAGATATTACAACATTACCTTCAATGTCTTCATGATAGGATTCACCATATGGGTTATATCTAACATGCATTAATGCATAATTCAACTATTACGAAAACCAAACAAAAGTGTAATACATATTTGGACCTCATAATATATTAACAAAATACAGTGTATGTCAAGCAAACCACTACTGTAATTTAACAATAACAAATATTAACATCTCATATAGTCAATATTAGAAGTCAATTGCAGTAGTACACAGAAGGTACAGTTAAAAATAAATTTATAAAAGTTACCTCTACCCCATTCATAGAAGTTGTTAATTGCTTTGTAAACTGAGCTTCTTGATACAGTTGAACCCAAATAAGTTGATAGATTCTATACGATTGCGACCTAAATATAGCTCTTGTAAGTTTGTCATGTACAAGGTATTCTGGAACACCAAGAATATGATATAGTCATTTTATAATCCACGTGTGAGGCACGTGCTCTTTCCCCAATCGTCACCAGCTCAAGATGAAGTCAACAGAAAAGTCAAAATTTGTTCAAGATAGTTAATAGGCGGGCAAATTAGTTCAGATGTCGTAACTGTAATTAGGTTAGGCGATATCTGTATTAATAGCTCGTGATTGTGGTAGATTAGTTCATGTTTTTCAGTTAACAGTTTTCCCTCTCTCAATTTGTAATCTCAATTCAACAAACTCAATTTGTAATAAATCTCAGATTCGTTTCTTTCTTTACGATTCCCAGATTATTGCAATTACTTTCACGATCGATCTTAGATTCTGAAAGTATCTATCAAATTGGTATCAGAGCATAATCATGCGACTACGATTGATCAATTTGACACAAGAAATCAATAATGGTGGCGACTACCAGAAGTGCGGATGACGTCAGCATGTTCGAGCAATTGCAAGCTTCTGTGGCAGAAATTAGCAAAACAATGGCGGAGATGAGCAAGCAGATAGGCAACAATAACTCAAGAATTAATGGATTCTTAACTCAGCAACAATATTTGACTGATGAGCTGCAAAGAGTTAGAAATGGTGAAGGGGCTAGTAACAGAGGTTCACAAATCACCAGACTAACTAAATTGGAGTTCCCTAAGTTCGATGGTACTGATGTTAAAGAATGGTTGTATCATTGCAATCAGTTCTTTGTAGTAGATAGGATTGATGAGGATGATAAAATTAGGATAGCTTCAATTCACTTGCAGAAAAAAGCCCTAACCTGGCACCAACAATTCATTAGGTAAAATGGAGAAGATGTGGATTGGAATTATTATCAAGAAGCAATACTCAAAAGATTCAGTCTAAGCATCCAAGATCCATTGGGTGAGCTCAAGAATCTTAGGCATACAGGGTTGGTGCAGGTCTACAATGATGAGTTTGAAGCCCTTCTCAATAAGGTGGAGGTGAATGAAAAGCAAGCCATAAGCTTGTATGTGGCTGGCTTACAAAAAGAGATTGAAATGCCTGTGAGAATGTTCAGACCAAGAACCTTAGAGGATGCTATGTGCTTGGCTAAGATGCAAGAAGAAACACTAACAGCTACTAGGAAAAGGTACAACCCAATATTACCTTTACCAAGGAGTAACAGCTACAGTAATAAAAGCTCATATGGTGGGTTTGGGGGTTCAAAAGTGGGGATAACTGCTAATAACCCTAGTACCTTAGCTTTGACCAATACACCCCTAAAGTTACTGCAACTAGCAATAGAAGACAATTGACCCAAAAAGAAATTGAAGAAAAAAGAGCTAAACATTTGTGCTTCTATTGTGATGAAAAATATGTGCCAGGCCACAAATGTAGTGGTCAATTATATTCTTTGGAGGTATTAGGGGCTAGTGAAGCAGACAATGATGAACCTGCTTTTGATTGCAATGATGAAATAATGTGGGAAGATGGGATAGAAAAGGATGAATACACTCAAGTTATTTCTTTAAATGCTTTAAATGGTACACCACAAATTTCACTTAATGCTCTCAAAGGTGCAAATAGTTATCAACTTATGAGGGTTATGGGTCATATTCGAGATCATTCTCTAGACATATTAATAGACTCTGGGAGTAGCCATAATTTCTTGGATTTAGCAACTACTAAACAACTAGGTTGTAAGCTTGAGGGAATTGATCCCATGTTGGTTTTGGTTCCAGGAGGTAGTAAACTGATGAGTACCAATCAATGTGAAAAGTTGACTTGGCAAATTTGTGGTCAAACTTTCACAAGTGATATGGTATTTATACCACTGGGTGGTAGTGAAATGGTTTTGGGTATACATTGGTTAAAAACTTTGGGTGACATTGTGTGGAATTTTAAGAATTTGAAGATGACATTTCACTACATGGGGAAGAAGGTTGAATTAAGAGGCAAACAAAAGGTTGATGCTAAAGGTCAACATAGGTCAACTGCTCAGCTAAATGCAATGCATTTATGTGTGTATCCAGCTTCACTTTGGAGCATGGAAATGCAAGAAGGCAAAGCTGATGTTCAAGGTCAGACACTAGCATTCCAGTCATTACTGCACAAATATCAAGATATCTTTGTGGTGCCTACTCAGCTACCACCTAAGAGATCATGTGATCACAAGATCTCACTCAAACCTGACACACAACCTATCAATTTAAGACCCTACAGGCATTCTCCAACACAGAAGGATGCCATAGAAGATATGGTCAAAGAATTGTTAGATTCAGGGGTTATAAGGTCAAGTCAAAGTCCCTACTCATCTCCTATAGTGTTGGTTAAGAAGAAGGATGGATCTTGGTGTATGTGTGTAGACTATAGGGAATTAAATAAGCACACCATCAAAGATAAGTTTCCTATTCCTTTGGTAGAAGAACTCATTGATGAATTGGGAGGGTCACAGATTTTTTCTAAGTTAGATTTGAGGTCAGGGTACCATCGAATAAGAATGCATGATCAAGATATAGAAAAAACTGCATTTAGGACTCATGAAGGGCACTATGAGTTCCTAGTAATGCCATTTGGGCTCACTAATGCACCTTCAACCTTCCAAGCTTTGATGAATGAAGTGTTTAAACCCTTTTTAAGAAAGTTCACCTTGGTTTTCTTTGATGACATCTTAGTATATAGCTCTAATCTGCAAGAGCATTTGAAACATTTGGAAATGGTGCTAAAGGTGATGCAGCAGCACCAATTGTTTGCAAAGATGTCCAAGTGTGTCTTTGGTACTAATAAAGTTGAATACTTGGGTCACGTGATCTCAGATAAAGGGGTGTCTACTGATCCTAGTAAAATTGAAGCCATGGCTAATTGGCCCATGCCAATTAATTTGAAACAGTTGAGGGGTTCCTTGGATTAACAGGGTATTACAGAAGATTCATCAAAGGCTATGCAAGTATTAGTCAACCATTGACTAATTTACTCAAAAAGGATTCTTTTGTGTGGAATGAAGATGCTACTGTAGCATTCCAAGAGTTGAAACAAGCTATGCAACAAACCCTAGTTTTAGCTTTGCCAAACTTTGATAAACCTTTTATCATTGAAACTGATGCTTCAGGTACAGGGGTTGGTGCAGTGCTACAACAAGAAGGTCACCCCATTGCATATTTGAGTAAAACCTTATCCATTAGGCATCAATCAATGTCCACTTATGAGAAGGAGTTTTTAGCTATAATATTGGCATTAGATAGATGGAGGGGTTATTTGTTGGATAGGCATTTAATTATCAAAACAGACCACTTAAGCCTCAAGTACCTAATGGATCAAAGGATCTCAACTCCTACACAAATGAAATGGATGCCAAAGTTAATGGGATTTGATTATGAGATCATGTATAAGAGTGGCAAAGAAAATATAGCAGCTGATGCATTATCAAGGGTTGAGGGGTGTGGTCAATTATTTTCTTTACAAGCTACAACAATTCAAAGTGACTTGGTGGATAGAATTAAAGTCAGTGTTGACCAGGATGGGGACCTACAAAATTTCATACGACAATTGCAATTGGGAAATGTGAAGTCAAAGCACTATACCTTGAAAGATGGCCTACTGTTTAGGAAGGGAAAAATGGTGGTGGGGTGTAACAGTGAATTAAGGCAGCAGTTGCTTCAACATTTTCACTCAGACTCAGTTGGTGGGCATTCAGGTATTGTCACATCCACAAAGAAAATTGGAGCTTGTTTTTATTGGAAAAAAATGAGGAAACATATGCAGCAACATGTGACTACATGTACTATTTGTCAAAGAAATAAAGCTGATTTGGCAAGGTCACCAGGGTTTTTGCAGCCTTTACCTATTCCAACGCAGGTATGGATGGAAATCTCTATGGATTTTATTGAGGGTCTGCCCTTGTCCAATGGAAAATCTACAATAATGGTGGTAGTATATAGATTAAGCAAGTATGGGCATTTTATAGCCTTGACTCATCCATTTACAGCTGCACAAATTGCTACTGTTTTCATGGACAACATCTATAAATTGCATGGGTTACCAAAAATCATCATTAGTGATAGAGATAAGGTGTTCACTAGTGTCTTTTGGAAGGAACTATTCAAGATTTTACACGTGAGCCTGCATATGTCAACAGCTTACCATCCACAGACGGATGGTCAAACAGAAGTAGTCAACAGATGTGTGGAATGCTTTTTGAGGTGTATGATTGGTGAAAAACCAAAAGAGTGGGTCAAATGGCTGCCTTTAGCTGAGTATTGGTATAACACTACATTCCATACTGCCATTCAAACAACACCTTTTGAAATAGTCTATGGTCAACAACCCAACACACCAATCACTTATGCTCAGGGTACAAGTAGAGTTGAAAATGTAGACAGATCATTACAAGCTAGAGAGGAAGCAATTAAAATTCTTCAATATCATATTCAAAGAGCACAAGCTAGAATGAAACATTATGCTGATTTGAAAAGGTCTGACGGGGAGTTCAATGTAGGGGATTGGGTTTATTTGAAGTTGCAACCCTACAGGCAAAATTCCATGAGAAAAGCTACATTTCACAAGTTATCTTCAAAGTACTATGGACCATTCTTAATTGTATCAAAGGTTGGTGCAGTAGCTTATAAGCTGGATCTGCCAGCTAATGCACGAATACATCCTACATTTCATGTTTCTCAGCTCAAACTGCACAAGGGGTCCATTCCTACAGCAATGGGTACCCTACCTCACATGGATCCAGATGGGTTACTAGCTGTAGCTCCTTTGAAGGTGTTAGATAGGAAAATGGTGAAAAAAGACAATAGAGATGTGATCTATGTTCTTGTTCAATGGCAGATGGGAAGTGTTGAAGATGCAACTTGGGAACTTGCAAAGGATATCGCCAATCGTTTTCCAGAGTTTGATTTTGCTATTCACCATTCTTGAGGTCAAGAATGTTTTGAAGAGGAAGGGATTGATATAGTCATTTTATAATCCACGTGTGAGGCACGTGCTCTTTCCCCAATCGTCACCAGCTCAAGATGAAGTCAACAGAAAAGTCAAAATTCGTTCAAGATATTTAATAGGCGGGCAAATTAGTTTAGATGTCGTAAATGTAATTAGGTTAGGGGATATCTGTATTAATAGCTCGTGATTGTGGTAGATTAGTTCATGTTTTTCAGTTAACAGTTTTCCCTCTCTCAATTTGTAATCTCAATTCAACAAACTCAATTTGTAATAAATCTCAGATTCGTTTCTTTCTTTACGATTCCCAGATTATTGCAATTACTTTCACGATCGATCTTAGATTCTGAAAGTATCTATCAAAATAGCAAAGTTTAGTGCATAATAACTGAAAGTATTTTGATAATGATTAAGAAGGCAGCAATACGCATCGATGACTCGGAGATTTTTGATGATGATGACGAAGAAGAAGGGAGCGAGGAATTGAGAATGGATTGATATGTATTGACCCTAATTTTCCTTATTTCTTCCGTGTTACATTCCTTATTGACTAAACCCCTGATTTAGGAATTCTAACCGGTGTTTTTTTTTTTTTTTTTTTTTTTTTTTTAAAGAAATGTATTCTGAGAGTAGTTGGGTAAATAAACAATGATGATAAGTGTTTATGAGGTCATAATCTTTAAGTGTTTAACTAATGGTCAAGATTTGAAGAATTTATTTTAATGAAAGGTTATGATTAAAAGTTGGCAATATATATGATCTATTTTTTTGTTTGTTATTATAATATAAATAGATTATTATTATTATTATTATTATTATTATTATTATTATTATTACAATACATAATACATACGTATACACATTTAATGTTAGTAGGTAGTCGGTGCAATTAATGTAGTTAGTTGAAACGGTGCAATTAATGTAGTTAGTTGAGTTGGTGCATTTATTGGGCAGTCATGTTGTCACGACCCGGAAAATTTCGACTAATTCTAAACCAAACTCTCGATACGATAGTGTAATTTCGATACGGTAAGCAAAGTCTTCCATTGTTATTGGATCATACCCTAAACGCTCATGCATACATCATAAAGTGTCGATAGGATGCTAACAAATAAAATGCACGGAACATAATTAATAAAGTAGTATTAACTTTTTCTTTAAACTTGTGCAATTATAATTGCATAAATATCTATTCTAGTTCTACTCTCGACAGATAGGATCAAAAATATAGACTCTCAATTGTATTTCCACACATTTCACTATTATATATATATTATTAACTTATTATTAATATTAATATTATAATACACAAACACTTTCCTGAAATTGAGGACTGATTGATATAAGAGTGAGGTATATTTTGTTTTCATAAATTACTTTACAGGTTGTTTTATTGATTGATATAAAGTTGAAGAGTAAATAATGCATTATATATACACATGTGCACACTTGATAGTCCTTAGACAAACACATCTTTCTTATCTCTCTATCCACTTCTATCTCTTCCTCACTCTTTTATTATCTATTTCCTGCCACGATTGTTTCTGCTTCAATTGTTATAAACCCCCATCACCTTTCCTTTTTTTCCATTTCTGTCGATCAAACCTACAACCTCAAACTCAAACAAGTCCATCACCAACGGACTCCATTAAACCATAACTAGCACCATCTAATACATGTTTATGTTTCTGTTTATAGAACCAAACCGCCACCACCTTCGGTTTTATGTTCAACCATCTACAACCACCTTCACCCTCCACCTTCAAGAACCTCCACCAATCACCTCCTCTTGTTGCCACCGCTGTTACGTTTTTCTATTTTCTATTTTCAACTTCGAATTTCACAACACTAAACTATAATTCGTCACTTGTTTATGCTAATTACAACCTCCTGTTTCCGTTTCTATCTGTTCAAAGACAGCCCAATCCTCACCATACTCGATCATCACTAAACTGTTTCCATCACTACAACACCTCAAATCACGACTGCTACTGCTACTTACATTTTTCTGTTTCTTTCGAATGTCACCATCACCAACTTGCCACCATGTTGCTGTATTGCAACCACTCTCACCCATGAGCACTCATCATATTTTTATTGTTGTTGCTAAGCTACTAGCCGTCACAATTGTTACTGCAGTCATTATTTCAGCTATTCGAACAACCCACAATCTTTGATCACCCTTAAATCGATATGTTATCATCAAACCATCGACCACCTCGTTGTTTTTTTTCTTCATCTTTAACCGGTCACCAAACCATCACTTACCTCTGCTGCCTAAATTCTTCTTTTCATATTCGAATAACAATCGATAAGAACCTGTCTGCTACGTTGATCTCTTTCTGTTTCAGACCATCACCCGAAATCCACCAAAACACCACCATAACTATCATCATTTCTTTCTTTCTAATTATTCCTTTCTCTTTGATATGATACCATAAAAATCAACTTAAATCCACCACTCAACCTTCATAAACATGCTGCTGTAGGCGTAGTACTTTGTGTTAAATAATGAAACATGAGAATATTTGAATTGAGTCACCTTGGCGTTCTATATATTTTTTTATGGCCGACATCTAAAAAGCTAAACCCACTTTACCACATGCTATTTAGCCAAATAAACTCATTGTGGTTATATAACCTTTTTTAGGTGGTAGACAAGTATAAAGGAGGAAACCCCACTTGCTTGTGTTGATTTATTTTAATTATACCGAAAATTCCCTTCTTCCTCTTAAACATATCCGATTAAACAGATGGATTGGTGGACCCCCATGTAGAACTAGACCATCGATTAATGGGCTTATCTTTGGGCCATGATTTATTTCGGTTAGGCTACTATAACGGTATGATAATGATACACTGTATTCATGATATTGGTAACGATTTAGAGGTGATGATATAATTAGGCTTATGATTATAGATAAGAAAATGATTAGGGTTATAATGATATAAGAATGATGATGATGTTATATGGTGCGTGATGTGGAAGATGATTTGATTACACGAATGAATATAATTGATGAAGATTACAAATAAGATGATGATTTTACGATGATGATGACGGTGATGGCGATATATGATAGTAATGAAGATGTTGATGATGATTAATGAAAATGATGATGATAAAATCTGGGAATGAAAATGAGGGTTTTAAATGAAAAGGGTAAACAGATTCATACATGGTAAATAATTAATGGTACGAGTTAAAACAGATAAACACGGATAGATCAGTGGTTTGGAAGGGGAATTGTGAAGCTAGAGGTCGCGGGTTCAAGTCCCGCTTGGGGCATTTTTTTTAGAGAAACTTTCTAAGGGTATACACTTCATTTTTATTATTATTATTATTATTATTATTATTATTATTATTATTATTATTATTATTATTATTATTATTATTATTATTATTATTATTATTATTATCATTATTAGTATTATCATCAAAATATTCATTTTTAAAATTATTATTATTAACAAAAGTATTTCTATTAGAATTATCATTTTCATTATTATTATAAATATGATTATCATTAAAAAACTATCATTATTGTTGTTATCAACATTACTACTAATATTACTATCATTATAGGTATTATTATTTTTAGGATCATAATTATTATTATTATCATTATTAAGTATATTTACTAATATTATTATAAAATAATACAACTTTTTATTAATATTATTTTATCAAATTATTTTTTTAGTTATATAAACACTATAGTTAATACATATAACATATCTACATTAACGTTTTATAATAAATACTAATTATTTAGTTAAAATACATAGAATAGAAATATTTAAATTGTTTATTGATAAAACATATAATTTATTAAAATAGTAATTAAATCACTAAATAAAATATAAAATTGTTCGATTACCATTACATGTGTTAATATACATAATTGAATATAGGTTTGTGAATCCGAGGCCAACCTTGCATTTGTCCAATATAGTCATATGTATTTTTACTACAAAATACAGTATGGTGAGTTTCATTTGCTCCCTTTTTAATTGCTTTTGCAATATATATTTTGGGCTGAGAATACATGCGCTGCTTTTATAAATGTTTACGAAATAGACACAAGTACTTAAAAATATATTCTACGTTGAGTTGTACCACTGGCATACTTCCCTGTAGATTGGTAACTACTATTTACATGGGTATTGTAAACGCGAATCCTGTTGATAGATCTATCGGGCCTGACAACCCCAACCGGACTGGACGACCAGTATTCAACGGTTGCACAGTGCTTCGTTTTGTAGGCTACACTTGGTACAGTGTAGTGAGATTTCATAATAAAGGGAATATGCGACGTTGATTAATAGTTAAGTATGGTTACCAAGTGCTCAACCACTTAGAATGCTTTACATACACTTGCGAGTGTATTATGTTTATGATTATGAAATCTTGTGGTCTATTAATATATTAAAAAGATTGTTATGATAAACCTATGAACTCACCAACCTTTTGGTTGACACTTTTAAGCATGTTTATTCTCAGGTACAAATTAAGTCTTCCGCTATGCATTTGCTCATTTTAAGGACATTATTTGGAGTCGATCATCGCAATGGGACCAAATGTTGATGACTTTGTCCAGGTGGATTAGGACGGGTCCTTTCAGTTGGTATCAGAGCGGTGGTCTTAGCGAACCAGGTCTTGCATTAGTGTGTCTAACTGATAGTTGTTAGGATGCATTAGCGAGTCTGGACTTCGACCTTAGCTGCATATTATAAGTATTGTATATCATTCCTAGTGGAAAATTTCCTGCTAATCATTCCTAAGTCTAGACACGCCTTACTGCCTTTATTGCATAGATAGTGTATAGACAAATTTATATCTTAGCGTATCTATTACGGTAAACTTTGTCTGTTATCTTCCGTAAATTTCTCCGTAATTTAAGGGATCCTGGTACTATATATATCTAGGCATATTTTGCATTGAGAATACCATCCAACTATCATTTGCTGTCACTAAGCTTTTCATACCAAAAATCTTTTCTGTGATCGCGTACGATGGCCTCTACGAATCGACCAAGTTCTTCTGACTCCGAAGATAGCGTGACGGGAGCGCACCAACCGATCAACTACCGTGATTTCTTTAGAAAGTGGGGATGGGTTCGCGAAATACTTACCCTATGGAGAAATGAAGAAGGTACTCCATATCACGAACCGAACTTACCACCTAACGTCGGAGTGCTCGACCCGCTCACCGGCGAACCTGTTCGCAACACCGTTTATACCCTTTTTGCAAGAATTTTTCGTCTTGAGGCTACCATTAACGGAACTAGAGAAGATATCCGACCTCTACCTCACACTGATAACCAACCAGGGTTAGTAGAAGAAGTTAAAGAACTCCGAGCTCGGGTGTTAACTTTAGAGAGCACGGTACACAATTTACAAGCACTAGCAGTATCATCAACACCAGTAACATCACCAGCCTCAGCACCAACAGCACTAGTACCACCAAGAACAACATCCGCGTCACCAGCTTCGACATTTCATTCTGTACCTCGAGTATAATCATCGTTCTACATGACGTTCTACATCATTTATCTTAGTTCGACATAGTGATTATGTAACCTCTAATGTATTAGAGATTATATATTCTTGTTCTAACGGTAAATCAGATGAGTTAATATCATATTAACTCATTAAATCCATGATTGCATCTGAAGAAAATATATATGTATATATGTTTTCATAAAGATTGTAATTAAAAATTCTTTAGTACAAAGTGTTAATTGTGAAAATATTTTAACGGGTAGGTAATACCCGAGGAATATTCAGATTTCACATTAATAAGTTACAATGTACATTCTTCGAAGCTGATTCAACAGTCGTTTACTATCCTACTTACATCAATCGATATACGTATCCGTTCACCACAGAATAACCATTTTCATTCAATTTCATATTTGGATTTTGATCTATCAGAATCCAACAAGTGGCATAATGAAGAAAACATCGGACAAAGTAAAATTTGTTAGAAACAAACGAACTAACTAATTGAAATATTGTTAAGAATCCACGCTAACTGTTCCTAGCTAACTGTTCCTAGCTAACTGGTTACATTTTATTTATCGCAATTTACATTCTCGCAATTTTACTTATCGTCATTTAATTTCTGTTATTTACTTTACGCACTTTATTTATCGTCATTTAATTTCTGTTATTTATTTTTACGCATTTTTAATATCGGGACACGTATACAAGGTTTTGACATATCATATCGACGCATCTATATATATTATTTGGAATAACCATAGATACTCTATATGCAGTAATGCGGGAGTTAGCTATACAGGGTTGAGGTTGATTCTACAATAATATATATAGTTTGAGTTGTGATCGAGTCTGAGATGTATACGGGTCACGATACGTATTAATTAATTTGAATATTATATATTAAAATATATATGAATTGTTGGACTATTGGACTATTGGACTGCTAACCTTGGACAATTAAAATGAATTAAAATACTGATTATAACATATGAAACTAAATAATTCTTCAAGTTTGCCACTTGATTTCATCTTAAACCTCATTTGAATCTTGGCGATTCCAATCCATGTTCATATCTTTCATGATTCTTGAAAACACCTCGATCGAGAGGATGAACCAGCCGCACTTCATCTACGGAAGAAAAGATTGATGCATATAGTTATGCATCTGAAAAACTCTCGGAAACTGAGTAAACGTTTAACACGTAGCTGTGCTAATTCCTTTAGTGTTATTATTACCCAAAAATAATTTGGTAATCCCTTTCAAAGTAGCCAATTTTGTCACGGCTCCAGCAAGTCAACTTTGACTTTTCATCCGAAACAACCTTATTATAACCTTGATAAATATGCGTACTCTTTATTGTTACTGGGGAACCTTTTATATTCCACCATATTACCTTTAGTATTTAATCATCTAAAAACACAATTATCAGGAAACCAGCTCGGTTTGATAACCGATGACCCAGATTCGTTAACTTTGAAAATACTGATGAAGCAGCATGTTGTAGATGGTCTTAATGGCCAAAAGTTGATGATAAAGAAGGAAGTGTCAGGAACACTCGATAGAAAATTGAGTACTGGAAAATGAATTGAGTAAACCATGAAGGAGACGGTGGACAAATCAAAAAGAGTAAACATGTACTTAATGAATCCAGACGATTCAGTATCTGACGAAATCTCTAGCAAATATCTTGTTCCTTACTTATTCTAAATCCTTGCGGAAACATTTTCTTCATCATCCTTCGATCTAGAAATTTCAAAATATCGTCATAAATATCTTCAATATTTCTGAAGATATCTTCATAAATATCTTCGTTCGAAATTTTCTATCTTCTCGTGCTATCTATGTTACCTCATAAAAGAAACTGTTTCAGTTTCTATCCTTCTATAAAATTTGAGTTCAAATTATGAATGATTTTTGGAGAAGTATAGGGAATTGAAGCATGAGTTAGTATAATATAATGACGCCGGGCCAACGTGGTTATATTAAAGTAAGTCATGTTAAATTTCTAATGGAATGTGATGATGGTTCACAGATCTTACCCTCATCATGTGCCATGTTACACGACTCTTTCATTCTATTTAATCTCTAAGCATATCACGAAAATATTTCCTTGATATTTTTGTTCTTCTGTAATTCCAACAGTTGCTAATAAATCGTGCTATCACATTTTCTTGCTGATTAAAAGATTTCATTAAATTCCTTGAATTCCGAAAATCCACCGTGATTATGTCAAAAGTTAAATCTCTATCTCAATCTTTTGTGTCAGTTTCACTCGTACGCTTCATATAATCAAATCATTTAATCTATATTACTCCATGATGATAAAACTCTATTATCAACCCATATTTGTCATGAAAACATTCTTATTGATAGCCATGACGACCTCACTCAAATTTCGGGGACGAAATTTATTTAACTGGTAGGTACTGTCACGACCCGGAAAATTTCGACTAATTCTAAACCAAACTCTCGATACGATAGTGTAATTTCGATACGGTAAGCAAAGTCTTCCATTGTTATTGGATCATACCCTAAACGCTCATGCATACATCATAAAGTGTCGATAGGATGCTAACAAATAAAATGCACGGAACGTAATTAATAAAGTAGTATTAACTTTTTCTTTAAACTTGTGCAATTATAATTGCATAAATATCTATACTAGTTCTACTCTCGACAGATAGGATCAAAAATATAGACTCTCAATTGTATTTCCACACATTTCACTATTATATATATATTATTAACTTATTATTAATATTAATATTATAATACACAAACACTTTCCTGAAATTGAGGACTGATTGATATAAGAGTGAGGTATATTTCGTTTTCATAAATTACTTTACAGGTTGTTTTATTGATTGATATAAAGTTGAAGAGTAAATAATGCATTATATATACACATGTGCACACTTGATAGTCCTTAGACAAACACATCTTTCTTATCTCTCTATCCACTTCTATCTCTTCCTCACTCTTTTATTATCTATTTCCTGCCACGATTGTTTCTGCTTCAACTGTTATAAACCCCCATCACCTTTCCTTCTTTTCCATTTCTGTCGATCAAACCTACAACCTCAAACTCAAACAAGTCCATCACCAACGGACTCCATTAAACCATAACTAGCACCATCTAATACATGTTTATGTTTCTGTTTATAGAACCAAACCGCCACCACCTTCAGTTTTATGTTCAACCATCTACAACCACCTTCACCCTCCACCTTCAAGAACCTCCACCAATCACCTCCTCTTGTTGCCACCGCTGTTACGTTTTTCTATTTTCTATTTTCTATTTTCAACTTCGAACTTCACAACACCGAACTATAATTCGTCACTTGTTTATGCTAATTACAACCTCCTGTTTCCGTTTCTATCTGTTCAAAGATAGCCCAATCCTCACCATACTCGATCATCACTAAACTGTTTCCATCACTACAACACCTCAAATCACGACTGCTACTGCTACTTACATTTTTCTGTTTCTTTCGAATGTCACCATCACCAACTTGCCACCATGTTGCTGTATTGCAACCACTCACACCCATGAGCACTCATCATATTTTTGTTGTTGTTGCTAAGCTACTAGCCGTCACAATTGTTACTGCAGTCATTATTTCAGCTATTCGAACAACCCACAATCTTTGATCACCCTTAAATCGATATGTTATCATCAAACCATCGACCACCTCGTTGTTTTTTTTCTTCATCTTTAACCGGTCACCAAACCATCACTTACCTCTGCTGCCTAAATTCTTCTTTTCATATTCGAATAACAATCGATAAGAACCTGTCTGCTACGTTGATCTCTTTCTGTTTCAGACCATCACCCGAAATCCACCAAAACACCACCATAACTATCATCATTTCTTTCTTTCTAATTATTCCTTTCTCTTTGATATGATACCATAAAAATCAACTTAAATCCACCACTCAACCTTCATAAACATGCTGCTGTAGGCGTAGTACTTTGTGTTAAATAATGAAACATGAGAATATTTGAATTGAGTCACCTTGGCGTTCTATATATTTTTTTATGGCCGACATCTAAAAAGCTAAACCCACTTTACCACATGCTATTTAGCCAAATAAACTCATTGTGGTTATATAACCTTTTTTAGGTGGTAGACAAGTATAAAGGAGGAAACCCCACTTGCTTGTGTTGATTTATTTTAATTATACCGAAAATTCCCTTCTTCCTCTTAAACATATCCGATTAAACAGATGGATTGGTGGACCCCCATGTAGAACTAGACCATCGATTAATGGGCTTATCTTTGGGCCATGATTTATTTTGGTTAGGCTACTATAACGGTATGATAATGATACACTGTATTCATGATATTGGTAACGATTTAGAGGTGATGATATAATTAGGCTTATGATTATAGATAAGAAAATGATTAGGGTTATAATGATATAAGAATGATGATGATGTTATATGGTGCGTGATGTGGAAGATGATTTGATTACACGAATGAATATAATTGATGAAGATTACAAATAAGATGATGATTTTACGATGATGATGACGGTGATGGCGATATATGATAGTAATGAAGATGTTGATGATGATTAATGAAAATGATGATGATAAAATCTGGGAATGAAAATGAGGGTTTTAAATGAAAAGGGTAAACAGATTCATACATGGTAAATAATTAATGGTACGAGTTAAAACAGATAAACACGGATAGATCAGTGGTTTGGAAGGGGAATTGTGAAGCTAGAGGTCGCGGGTTCAAGTCCCGCTTGGGGCATTTTTTTTAGAGAAACTTTCTAAGGGTATACACTTCATTATTATTATTATTATTATTATTATTATTATTATTATTATTATTATTATTATTATTATTATTATTATTATTATTATTATTATTATTATTATTATTATTATTATTATTATTATTATTATTATTATTATTATTATTATTATTATTATCATTATTAGTATTATCATCAAAATATTCATTTTTAAAATTATTATTATTAACAAAAGTATTTCTATTAGAATTATCATTTTCATTATTATTATAAATATGATTATCATTAAAAAACTATCATTATTGTTGTTATCAACATTACTACTAATATTACTATCATTATAGGTATTATTATTTTTAGGATCATAATTATTATTATTATCATTATTAAGTATATTTACTAATATTATTATAAAATAATACAACTTTTTATTAATATTATTTTATCAAATTATTTTTTTAGTTATATAAACACTATAGTTAATACATATAACATATCTACATTAACGTTTTATAATAAATACTAATTATTTAGTTAAAATACATAGAATAGAAATATTTAAATTGTTTATTGATAAAACATATAATTTATTAAAATAGTAATTAAATCACTAAATAAAATATAAAATTGTTCGATTACCATTACATGTGTTAATATACATAATTGAATATAGGTTTGTGAATCCGAGGCCAACCTTGCATTTGTCCAATATAGTCATATGTATTTTTACTACAAAATACAGTATGGTGAGTTTCATTTGCTCCCTTTTTAATTGCTTTTGCAATATATATTTTGGGCTGAGAATACATGCGCTGCTTTTATAAATGTTTACGAAATAGACACAAGTACTTAAAAATATATTCTACGTTGAGTTGTACCACTGGCATACTTCCCTGTAGCTTGGTAACTACTATTTACATGGGTATTGTAAACGCGAATCCTGTTGATAGATCTATCGGGCCTGACAACCTCAACCGGACTGGACGACCAGTATTCAACGGTTGCACAGTACTTCGTTTTGTAGGCTACACTTGGTACAGTGTAGTGAGATTTCATAATAAAGGGAATATGCGACGTTGATTAATAGTTAAGTATGGTTACCAAGTGCTCAACCACTTAGAATGCTTTACATACACTTGCGAGTGTATTATGTTTATGATTATGAAATCTTGTGGTCTATTAATATATTAAAAAGATTGTTATGATAAACCTATGAACTCACCAACCTTTTGGTTGACACTTTTAAGCATGTTTATTCTCAGGTACAAATTAAGTCTTCCGCTGTGCATTTGCTCATTTTAAGGACATTATTTGGAGTCGATCATCGCAATGGGACCAAATGTTGATGACTTCGTCCAGGTGGATTAGGACGGGTCCTTTCACATGTCTTGTATCTCGGGTCTATATATATCCTCGTTATATGTTGTAAATATGTATGAATCAAGAGAGATGAAATTACAGAGAGTTTAGATGTTTGTAAATGTTAAATTACATGGTATCAGAGCGTACCTGTTGTCGTTTGAGTCTGTAGTCACCACTATCATCACCATCACCACTGTCATCGCCATCGATCGTCACTGTCAATAAAAATTGGCCACTTTAATGTCATTTTCTGATCTCACCACCCCCGCCAATCGATTCAGAAGTCCTCGAATAGCAAACCCTGAAATTTAATTTGAATTCCGGCCACCACAGAACCCCCACGCGCCGCCTATCTCCGTCGCACCCCGTCCGTTCATCGACGCTTGAGAGCGCGTGTATCACTGTTCACCGTCGATTTTCTAGTCCGATTTTCTGTCTCTTGATTCCGATCATCTTTCCGGAATATTATTCCGATTGCTCGCTGAAGAAAAAAAAAAGGGTCGACTGTGTTTTTCTTTTGGTGAATCTGTCTGGTACTCTCCTGTCTGGTACTCTGGTTCTCTATCCTATTTTATCCACTTAGCAAGTGGAGTTAGATATTTATTTATTTATATCTTCTATTATATCCACTAGCAAAGCATAAAGCACATCTATTCATATTATTTAATATTTATTTTAAGCTATATTTTAATTTAATTTTATTTCAGAGTTTTTTGTATAAAAAAAAAAAAAATATGAGCGATGAAAAGAAAATAGATGGTAATTTAAGCGAGACTATTCCTGTTGCAGCTCGTTTGACCGACAATAAACTTAATGGGTCTAACTTCTTTGAATGGAGCAAGACAATCCGTGTATATCTTAGGAGCATGGGAAAAGATTCTCATCTTACTTCCGAACCTCCTAAAGATGATACACGGGGTCTGTGGCTACAAAATGATGCGAGACACTTTCTTCAAATTATGAATTCCATTGAATCTTCGGTTACTTCTTTGGTAAATCATTGTAAGTATGTAAAAGAGCTTATGGAGTATCTCGATTTTCTGTATTCTGGAAAGAGCAATATCTCTAGAATATTTAATGTGTGCAAATCTTTTCATCGCGGTGAACAACACGATCGATCTCTAATGGCTTATGTTATGGAATTTAAGAAGGTATATGAGGAGTTTAATTCTGTGATGCCTTTGAGTGCTGATATCAAGACTATGCAGACACAACGTGAGCAAATAGCGGTCATGAGCTTTCTAACTGGTTTACGACCAGAACATGATGCTATTAAGTCCCAGTTTTTGAATGAGTCTACAATTCCCTCTCTTCAAGAAACATTTTCTCGTGTCCTCCGTCATGAGGATGTTAAAACACCTCAAGTTTCTGAGCACAACACTGCTCTTATCAGTCGTGGAGGATTTAGAGGAGGAGGGAGGTCTCGTGGAGGCTATCGAGGAAGTTATCGAGGAGGACATACTGATAGGATAACGGAAGAACCCACTAAGTCTGGTGTGGAGTGTTTTTATTGTCATGAACTTGGACATACTAAACGATATTGCAAACTCTAAATATGAGGAATAATCTCTCAGCACATGCTGCATCTTCCCCCACAGTCACTATCTCTGCCAACGAGCATGCTGAATATACACGATTGAAAGAATCTATGAAACCTACTACTTCAACTGTTGCTTTTGCCGAAACAGGTAATGACACGTGTCTCTTATCATCAGCCTCCAAATGGGTCATTGATTCTGGTGCCTCAGATCATATGACAGGTAATAACCATCTTTACTCTGACTTCAATACACACTCATCTTATGTCACAATTGCAAATGGTACTACCTCCCCTGTTCTTGGTTCCGACACTATCAACCTCACTCCATCTATATCTTTATCATCCGTTTTATGTCTACCCAATTTCTCATTTAACTTGCTATCCGTCAGCAAACTTACTCGTGACTTAAATTGTGTAGCCTTACTGTTTCCTGACTCTTGTATCTTTCAGGATCTCTCGACGAAACAGATTATTGGTAAAGGACGGGTATCTGATGGACTTTACATACTTGAAACTACAACAAAAATTCCCCGGTCATTAGTATGCTCAAAGTCATCCTCTCCTCTTATGATGCATTGTCGGTTAGGTCATCCTTCTTTACAGAATTTGAAGAAACTATGTTCCGAGTTTTTCGGTTTATCCTCTTTATATTGTGAGTCTTGTCAGTTCGCTAAGCATCAGCGAGTTCACTTAAGTCCTAGAGTCAATAAGCGGGCTGCGTCTCCATTTGAATTAGTACATTCTGATGTTTGGGGTCCGTGTTCTGTGACATCAAAATCTGGTTTTAAGTATTTTGTTACTTTTATTGATGATTACTCTCGTGTTACATGGCTTTATTTAATGAAAAGTCGCTCTGAAGTGTTTACTCATTTTTGTTCCTTTGTTGCCGAAGTAAAAACACAATTTCATACTTCTGTTCTAACTCTGAGAAGTGATAACGCAAAAGAATTTCTCTCAGAGTCATTTAAATCATATATGCTTCAAGAAGGTATCCTGCATGAGTCATCATGTGTTGATACACCAGCACAAAATGGGGTTGCGGAACGGAAAAATGGACACCTTCTTGAGGTGGCCCGAGCACTATTATTTCAAATGAATGTTCCAAAACCTTTTTAGACTGAAGCCGTATCAACTGCGTGCTTTCTTATAAATCGCATGCCGTCTGAAGTTCTTAATGGTAATATTCCATATAGTATCTTATTTCCTACAAAATCCTTGTTTCAAATCGAGCCTAAGATATTTGGTAGCACTTGTTTTGTTCGAGACACCCAACCTCACCTAACCAAATTAGATCCTAAATCTATTAACTGTGTCTTTCTAGGATACTCTCGTCTTCAGAAAGGGTATAGATGCTTTTCACCAACTCTCCAACGCTATGTTGTTTCCAGAGACGTCACATTTCAAGAAGAATTACCATTCTTTCCCACAACAATTTCTCGCAATCATAAGGAGAGTGATGACTTATTGAGATATAGCATGACATTACCCACACCAGATCCCACGCCAGATCCCACGACAGTTCCCACACCAGATCCCATACTAGAGCCCACACCACCAGAACAAACTGACCATTTTCAATATATATACAGTCGACGTCCCCGTGCTACATCAGTTCCCGCTCCTGAGCCACAGTATCGTCAGTAGATCCTCCTGGTGAGTCACCGAGTAATGTTTCTAGTGATATTCATGATACTCAATCTTCCGATTCTGATTCTGATATACCGATTGCTCTTCGAAAAGGTAAACGTAAGTGTACTTATCCTATTGCTTCCTTTGTCTCTTATGATAAATTGTCCGTCTCTTCTCGTGCTTTTGTTGCCACTTTAGACTCTGTCTCCATTCCAAAAACTGTTGGTGAAGCTTTGGCTCATTCTGGATGGCGTGCCACTATGATTGAGGAAATGAATGCACTCGATCATAATGGCACTTGGGCATTAGTTAACTTACCTGTTTCTAAAAAGGCAATTGGTTGTAAGTGGGTCTTCACGGTAAAGGTTAATCCCGATGGTTCTTTGGCACTATTGAAAGCTCGTTTAGTTGCTAAGGGATATGCTCAAACATATGGAGTGAATTATTCTGAGACCTTTTCTCCTGTTGCTAAACTCACATCTATCAGATTATTCATTTCTTTAGCTGCTACATATCAATGGACACTCCACCAACTTGATGTGAAGAATGCATTTTTACATGGAGATTTGCAAGAAGAAGTCTATATGGAGCAACCACCTGGGTTTGATGCTCAGGGAGAGTCTGGTAAAGTATGCAAATTACGAAAAGCAATTTACGGTTTGAAGCAATCTCCTCGTGCCTGGTTCGGAAAATTCAATGAGGTAGTTAGAAACTTTGGCCTAAGAAGAAGTGCATATGATCACTCCGTATTCTTCACTTCATCAAACTCTGGGTGCATCTTGCTTGTTGTTTATGTGGATGACATTGTAATTACTGGAAGTGATAAAGAAGGAATTCACAGGTTAAAAACATTCTTAAGTACTCAATTTCAAACGAAGGACCTTGGTCCTTTGAAATATTTTCTCGGTATTGAAGTCTCTCGAAATAAAAGAGGTATTTTCTTATCTCAGAGAAAGTATTGTCTTGATGTGCTCAGTGATTCTGGGATGATTAACGCAAAAACTTGTGAAACACCAATGATACCTAGTATAAAGTTAAAACCTGACGAATGAGAACTTCTTATGAACCCAGAAAAATATAGAAGGATTGTCGGCAAGCTAAATTATCTTACACTCACCAGTCCTGATATTGCTTTCCCGGTGAGTGTTGTTAGTCAGTTCTTGTCATCTCCGAGAACCTCACATTGGGATGCTGTCGCTCACATATTAAAGTACTTAAAAGGTACACCCGGTCGCGGTCTTTTATACCAGAATCATGGCCATCACACTATCGAGGAATTTTCTGATGCTGATTATAATGGTGATCCTGCAACTAAACGGTCTACAACTGGTTATTGTGTCTTCGTTGGAGGAAATCTTGTATCTTGGAAAAGTAAGAAACAAAATGTGGTATCTCGTTCAAGTGCGGAATTCGAGTATCGAGCCATGGCCCAGACAACTTGTGAACTTATTTGGGTTCGTAACCTTCTTAGCGAGATTGGTTTTGATCAGTCCGAACCAATGAATTTGTGGTGTGATAACAAAGCAGCCATTCATATTGCAAGCAACCCCGTCTTCCATGAAAGGACCAAACATATTGAAGTTGAGTGTCATTTTACTCGAGAAAAGTTAGAAGAAGGAACTATTCAAACACATCATATCAAAAGTAATGAACAGTTGGCTGACTTATTCACCAAAGCATTACCTAGAAATTGCATCTATCAGTTTTGTAACAAGCTGGGCATGATCAATATCTATGCTCCAGCTTGAGGGGGAGTGTTACAATACATAATACATACGTATACACATTTAATGTTAGTAGGTAGTCGGTGCAATTAATGTAGTTAGTTGAAACGGTGCAATTAATGTAGTTAGCTGAGTTGGTGCATTTATTGGGCAGTCAGGTCTTGTATCTCGGGTCTATATATATATCCTCGTTGTATGTTGTAAATATGTATGAATCAAGAGAGATGAAATTACAGAGAGTTTAGATGTTTGTAAATGTTAAATTACAATTATTATTATTATTATTATTATTATTATTATTATTATTATTATTATTATTATTATTATTATTATTATTATTATTATTATTATTATTATTATTATTATTATTATTATTATTATTATGATGATGATTATGACGATTATTATTATTATTATTATTATTATTATTATTATTATTATTATTATTATTATTATTATTATTATTATTATTATTATTATTATTATTATTATTATCAAGACTTAACTGTATACGAACCCCATTGAATTAGTGTTAGAACCTACACTATACCCAAAAATATATTTCATCCGCTAACGGTAGCGAACCGTCCGAATGAGGGCTCGTCAAGCCCATGTGATTACATAACATAAGTTCACGTTTACACCCTACAAGTGTAACTAATGATAATTGAATTGAGGCTTTTTGTTCTAACTCGCGTGGAATGTTGTTTTCGTACTTGTGTTCAAAGCATAAAAGTATGATACGTATATGTTTCTCATCCCATAGTTTAAAGAGTAAAAGTTGTTGAAAAGGTGGGACTATGATCTCACCGTAGTTACATGCCAAAGTACTTGTAATATAACGTGTGCAAATGAAAGTTGCTTAGCCTTTACCTAAACAAATAAGTTATATCAATTACCGATTACGACACAAGGTCGGTCGAAATGTGTTCAATTAGTCCTATGGCTCGTTACGACTCGATTATATAGCATGTGAATCAAGTTGTCAAGTTTCATGCAAGAATCAAGTATAAAAGAGGATTAGAACGATTGCATAAGTTTTTGGTTAAGTTTGACTAAAAGTCAAATTGGTCAAAGTCAAAGTCAACGGGGTCGGGTTGGGTATCCGACAATTTTTCTAAGTTATATAATCATATGTGAGCATGTTGGCCAAGTTTCATGTTAATCGGAGGTGCGTAGCATAGTTAGAATTAAACGAAAAATGACAATTTTGGACAGCCCCTGATAGATCATTTGGACGGCGTCCAGCAGTGAAGGGTGGGACGGCGTCAAAGGGATGGGAAGGCGTCCAAAACACATGGGTTGCTGAATGCTGAGAATTTCCTAATTGTCGAGCCAAACTTCAATAAAACGCAATTTATGAACCGAAAACACTTAAGACACGTATCTTATATCGTTGAAAAGGTATTTTGACAAGGAATACAACTAAACACATATAATCAATCAAGTTAATCATTTACAATAACAAAAACCTAGTCGAATGATCGTTAAAAGTTCATCATTCAAGTTTCAAGTTCGTAAACCGCATTTCATGATTCGGGAACTCAATTTACACATACAATATGTCGTTTCGTAGCTAATTACGCATACAATACAACTAAACACTTACAAATAACATTGCAAAGCATTTAATGCATCAAAAGTTCGTTTTAAGATCTATCAAACCCTAACCAAAAATCACAAAATCAATCATGTTAATGTAAGGTTTTCATGTCATCCATCATACCAAAACGAAGCTAACGATGCTAGTAACACGATTAACACATGAACTTTAACATAATAACAACATTTAATCATCCAAAACTCAAGATTAAACACACCCATTTCAAGTGTTCATGCTAGTTACACCAAATAACAAGATCGAGCATACAAATTACATACACGACATCACAATGAGCCATAGACACTAATTAACACCATTTCAAGTCTAAAGGTCTAATTTACGAAAATTAGAGATTTTGAAAAGCTTACCCCAAGCTATGAAATTGGTACCAAATTGAAGAGGATGATGCAAAGATTGCAAATATGTAGTCGGATTTGTTGTGAGCTTCCTAGATTCGAAATAGATGATAAATCTTTGATGTTGGGGTTTGAGAGAAAAAGATGGAAGTAATGAGATGAGGAGGTGATTAATGAATGAGTGGTGTTGGTGGGTGACTAGTTAACCAAGTTCCTCCATGTGACAAGATTAGTCCCTCAAGTTTGGAGCCGGGTGCGGGAATTAACCAAACGAATTATTTTAAATACGCGAGAGTAAACGGGAGATGTTACAATCCAATAACGGAAATGTTAAGAACGTTAGTTAACGGAAGGTACGAATATAGATGACGAAAGATTATTTTAAAAAAAAAGACGGGCGTTAAAATGAATTAACGAAAAAATGCGGGATGTTACAGTTTTAATGGCAGATCTTCATATGTGAAGAAATGGTGGAGGTGATGAAATGATTAGAGAAAGAAAAGTATATATGGGTTTTCATTTTTGTTTTATTTCTCTATTTTGATATTTTGAAGGTAAATATGGGTTTTAATTATTATTTTTTACGTATTTTATACATCTTCATCGTAAATTAATATATGTATCTTCTCAATATTAGTTTATGTATCAGATATATTAAAGTGAAAATAAACTTGGAAAAAGGAGATTAAAATTTGGAGTTTTGAAATTGAAGAAAAAGAGATGAAGGTGGGTGGGTCAAATGGATATGAGGGAATTAAATTGATAAAAATACCATCATTTGCATTGCACATGATGTAATTTAACGGAAAAGATGACACCAGTTAGCGAATTGGACCTCCCATGAAACAAGTGCATACCACAGTGACCCTCTAAATCGAAAAAATTCTTTTGAACGCCAATTGTTATTTCGAACATACACAGGGACCCCATGTCATTTTGTCAAAAGAAATGCTCCGTATTAAAAGTTCTCTAACGAGAAACAGTTCCATTCTTTCTGCTTTCCACTAAAATTATATTTTTTTGCTTAAAAAGTAGCCATATTAAATTGTACTCCGTATTAGGTAAACAGCCTTCTGAGAAACTTAAAAGCAACTTGACGATAAAACTGGAAAAAAAATTGCGATGAACTACCAGCGGCGTTGGTACTTACTAATGGCGCTCTACTTACAGATAATCGTAATTTCAATTACCACACTATCAATAGCTGCTAAAGAACTCCGACCATCAGAACACGGACTAAATAACAACGCAGAGGCGCCGGAAACAGCCAAAGCAAAGTCACCGGAAATGTCATCATTCTTCGGCAACGGAGTGTCGTCGACCGCACAGCCTCTACCGGAGGCTAGAAACTACAGTGATACAACGTGGAACACCTTGCACCCGAGCCGTGCCGATCACGTGCGGAAAGTGTTGATTGTATCCAGCTTAGTTTTCGGACTCGCAGGCGTCGTGTTGCTCGCCGTCGCAGGGTTTCTTTTTCTACATCGGTTTAGAAATCAAAATCAATAATTTTGATAGCGGTTTCCAGCTAATACTGTTTTTGTTTTTTTGTCTTTAAGATTTTAATAAGTAGCCAGTGATTAGTGCTTGCCAGTTAACTCAGTTGAGACTCATGCAATGAACGTTTTGTTACAAACGTGATAAAGTAATTAAATTGTGTAAATTTATTTTTCGTCGAGGGTTTATTAATTTAATGTATTTGATTAAATAATCAATTTTTATTAAATTTATTATGTATTTAATATGTGACGTATTCTCTCACATACCACTTTTTAATCTATGTATAATACTCTTAATTATACTTAGACTAATAATATAATTTCAACTCTCTTAATTAACGTGGGCATATAATTGTGAGTTTATGAAATAAAAGTGTAAATAAATAAAAAATAATATGTGAGGATCTCCCATTTAATACTATAATGATTAACACAATCTATTTCTTTTTTTTTTAAATGAAGAATTTATCCTATATACTAAAACTCGTGCCAACAATATCAAAACGACATCACCCAACAAAATTGCAAAACACCCCAAAAGTATTTTAAATTTGTAAATTTTCCAGGGGTAAAAAGTATAAGGAAATTATTTTATAAAAAAAACTTAAACAAAATCTACCCAAATTTTTAACGGGCATTATCTTCTCGCTCGCCAAGAGTTAAATTTTTCCGACATCGCCGATCAAATCGAAATAATCTCACAAACGCAACGAAACTAACTATACGCTAAACAGACGCTTTTTAAAAAACGCTAAATATTTCGGGTTATCTTCCGTACATATGTATACACGTATGATACACAACCCAAAATAACGACATCATATCGATGATTCCGCCACCCTTTTTAATACGATTTTTTTCGGCGTCAAAAACGCGCGTAGGCCATTAAGTATACTAGGTACTTCCCACGTGTATCCAAACACACCCGCAACAATGCGTTTTTAATTGTATTAATACATAACGCTACGTTAAATATGAATATGCAACCCGAAAGTTTTCTGCCACATCACGCGGACGATCCAGCTCTAGTCTATAAATAAAGAAAAACCATCTCATCAAAACAATGAAAGACCAACAATTATAAAGGATGAGATTCTATAAATAAAGAAAAATCATCTCATCAAAACAATGAATGACCAACAATTATAAAGGATGAGATTATAACCCATGATTACAATGTACAATATTTAGTTTCAAACTGATTAACAAAAAGTGAACCGAATGAACAAGAAAAAAAAATTGAATTTGAATTCGATGATCGACTTGGTGCGTGTTCAATTTTCAAATTTGAATCCAATTTTTTATTTTACTTTTAGGAATTCGATTTAACTGAAAATTGAATACAACAAATAATATATTAGATTATTAATATATAGACGAAAAATTAATGATAATTTCAAAAAAAAAAAAAAAAAAAAAAAAATTACAGCTGAAATGTTACGATTATATGATTTTTTGAGTTTTTCAGTTTTACCAGTAATCGAACCGAACCTAATCCGAATTCAATATTTGGTTCGGTTTCAGTTATGAAATTGAATTCGATTTCGGTTTTCGATTTTTTTGGGTAAGCGAGGAAACCCTCCTATGAACGAGCACATTAGCTCCCACATAGAACGTAAAACCTCGGGTAATCAAGCCCCCCAAGCGCGACACCTGGTACCCGGTGAATTGCGCATTATGCGCAATCTCTAGTCACACTCCCTTTTTGAACAATTTGACATAGTCAAGAATTGAACCCCGGTGGTGTGTTTCATTGAGTAACTCGGTGGCCACTTAAGCAAGCCTTTGACACCAAAATTTTTAAACCAAACAAACCGAACGTTTACAAGATGGTGGGTATAATGCAATAAGTTGCTTGGTCTAATAGGTTTCGATGCTAGTAGTTTTTAAGTCGTTAACGTTTTTATATTTAAACACACTGCAACATAGATGGCCAAATCTAATCTCATTTGCAGACACTTATAAATTTCGCTCTATATGCTATTGTGGTTCTAAGCCATCCATATTCATATATGTGCCGGTATTCCTTTTTAGGATGTCCGAAAGTAATTGTTCACTTTCATAATTAAAAATAAAGATAGAGGTAAATTCATTAATATCCCTAATGATCGATATAAGACAAAACGATAGGTAAAAGTAAAATTGTAAAATATTAAAATATTAAAGGTATGATTATAATTTTAAAACCGTGTGTTTTTTTTATTTGAGAACAATTAATTTGGAACGGAGTTACTATATAGTATCATTTTGTACCAACTTTTTTTTATATGTTAATCAATATCGTTGGACCATGTCATTTAAGTTCTTATTTTCCTCGAATTATTCGGTTGAAAGCTTATGGGAGTATGAACAAAAATCGAAATGAAACCAAATTCAAATTTAGAAACTGAAAATCAAATTTAAATTCGATTTGATTTTAGTTAAAACCGATAAACAATAATTAATATGGAGTAATAATTTAACCAAATTAAAGAACTAAACCACAAAACGAACCAAACAAATACTCGTATATGAATAATTTAGTTACACGGTTTGAAACAAAATTTGAAGTCAGGAGACTGTTCGATTTTCGAATTAAACAGTTTGAGACCGAATATTGAATATCCTATTGAAAGGTAGCAATTGACTCTGTTATCTAATTTGAATGCATCTGTTTATGCCTTTTTTGAGATTCGTGTATTTTGCATCAGTATGTGTACACACGAAGTTGTCCTTGTAGTCGAATTTAGAGATTTCGCCCTTAGGGTTGGGTTCAAGTATGCTATCAAAGAACCAACGAAACATTGCTTCAATGGTACCGCGGTTACACTTGTGTAGTCGCAGGGCTAGAGGTCTCGGGTTCGAACCTCGTCACCCGCTCTAGGAATTGAAACATTATTCCTTGAAGGTGGCCCAAAGGGAAGGTTTTACCGACCCGCTCCGGGACTAAGATCCGGCCCACCTGCCCCTCGGGATTGTTTAAGGGTCGGATCCTCAGAGTGTGGTTCGGGTTTCCTGCCCGAAAGCGCGTGTGTGTGTGTGCAAATGATGACTAGGCTTCGGTCCGGACTGATGCAAGCTTGCCTTCAAAAAAAAAAAAAAAAAAGTATGCTATCAAAGATCTACCTAAGACACATGCTTTCGAGGAGGGAAACTATGTGAATAGTTGGTTGAATACACTGTATGCATGAAACCCACTCCACCTTGGGTTTGATGGATTCCCACATATTTGGAATACCACCTTTTGAAACAAAACTTACCATGATCATGTTACAAAAAGGCAGCCTTAGTTTTACTGGCAAATTCCAAGACAATTGTTACAAAAAGGCCAACTTCCAGATTTGTTATAGAAGTTGCAATTTTAATTAAGGGATAAAACCAAAAGTATGTTCATGTAAGAAAAAGAAACGAACCAAATCTCAATGAATCAAAGAAATCGAATAAGGGAATCAAAGTTTATGCATAGCTCACTCGGAAAGGGAAATTCAATAGGAGTTTGAGAGCATTATCTGACAGGTCATCGATGCAGGGTGCGTCTGTACTCATATTGAGTTGCACCACAAACACTTGTTTGGTTATTTTGTTATAACTCACATAGATAGTTGACCCATTTAATACTAGTGTATGAGATAGAAACTTCAGGGCAATTTTGACCCGCTCAATTCATCACGTTGAATTTTGATGAAGTTTATGTTTCTCAGATTTCCCATTCGGTTAAAGAGAAATACCTTGAAAAGATGTATATTATGATTCATGAATACATCCACCTCCTAAAGACCGTTTTACAATCTTACTGATCGGCCAAATGAAAAACTATGTGCAGGCCCTATTAGACAACCTGGTTTAGGCTTTTTGTAAGAGACATCAGATTTAACCATAAAAGGCATGCTAAGTTACACCTGGGTCAGGTTGATACAACCCAAAATAACCTCGGATTTAAGGATATCACATATTGTACATTTGTACTAGACTAATCAACTACTTCACAATAACAACACATTTACAAAAAGAACTAAACAAGTTCGTATAATCGTATCTTACAGTTCAGCTGAACGAACATATAAGACTCCCAACAAATTGACACCCCAAAACATTTAGGAAGCACATTATATAACAAACATTTTCGACACCTGAAACTGGTATCTCAAACACAGGGTCTTAAGGGCATAGATATCTAACCGAAATCAATCATCAATCACAGTAAATCTCTAAACTGGATCAACAAAACGGAATTGGCATGGTAAAAACATTAAATCGGCTTATTACAACCCTACGCATCTGTAAATGCAAAACATTTATAATACCAGAACAACTTATAGTTTGAAAAAAAGCTCAGAAAGATAACATATATAACCGAAAACTTTAGCATAAAGAAAGAATCATCATGTTCGAATGTGAATACCAATAGCTACAATTAAGATGGTGTAAATACAGAAGTAAAAAACCGCATGAACTAGAATCGATATGCCACTTGTGTACATATTGCCAAATTCTATCACTCTGTTCCTAGCTGGCAGTTGGAATAACAGCCCTGGGGACAACAATATAAACATAACTACTGCTACAGCTGCAGGTCCCCAATCTGTATGCATTTTTCAATTTTTAATATTTTATTTTATATCCAAAACTCGCAGTTTTATCTCTGCTTAGAGATATCAGCAGTTGCAATAAGTATAGGGGGCTAATTTACTTGGTGATGAAGGGAAGTGATGCCAAACTTCAAAAAGAAATCAAAAAAGATTGTAGAAATAATGAGAAGAAAGTAAGGTATGTTTTTAAGAAGTAGTGGGGATAGGGGCTTTTGCTTTATTACAACAATCTTATTTTTTCATGCATTAAGAATACAAAAATTGATCCCAAGGGTGTTACTTTTTATTGGCTTTTTAAAGGAGAGAATTTGGTAATTATGATTTATGCAAAGGAAAGGTTAAGAAAAGCATGCATCTGATAGATGGCTTACTATGTAATATATCATGTTTACTTGCTTTAATGGTGGATTTTAAAAGGTGGATGACGTAAGAGTAGAATAGCACATTATCTTAAAGTGATAAAGAGAACTACAAATCAACTGGCTCTGATTGAATTAAGAATGCATCAAAGCTTTATTTGTTGGTATTGTCATCTTCTTTCACATGGCAATGTAAAAAAGCAGCCAACCATGTGATTCATGTGACCATGTTATGAGTTATTACCATTAATGCTTCATCCTATGATAGAAAACCAAATAGAAGAACATGTTTCAAAATTAACATCAAATCTTTTAAGCAATAAATAACTATTTTGTCTATTTTAGCACCCTTACAAGTTACATGAAACTTATTAAACTTAGTAGCATTAGTTTAAGGATCTCGATTAGAGGTGGAAAGATCGTATGGGTAAAACAAATACTAATCACTATTAGCCCACGGTAAAAATAGGTAATTCTAGTAGGAGCTGGGTTGAGTTGACAAGCAAGCACTCTTTATTATCAATTTGTTAACAGATGATGAGTCAGTTAATCATGACTACAAAATATTTAATATGTATTTTTTTTATCAATCATATAAACTGTATAAGTACAATAAGGAGTAATAAATTTAACTTATAAATAAAATAAATTTAGGAGAATGTGTACGTTAAGAACTGAATGTAAACAGACTTTTCAACCCGTTTGACCCGTTGACTTTGATCACTTTAAAAGTACCACACCAAGATCAACCCATTTAAACATGGTAAAATTGTGTCTAAACTTATACATCTATCCACTATTCTTAATTGACATATCAGTCCATCTTATCATAATCTTCTTGTACTAAACTATTTTTTTTAATAATATATACTAAAGCATATTGAAAAACTGACAAATTGCACTAATAAACGAAAACAAGCATGTCAATTGTCAAGTATTGTCTCCACTTGAATAAAAAAATAGTAGGAGTAATAATCAAGATATTCCAAGACATCTGCCGACTTCAACAATCTTCCACAAAACATTAGTATTAAAAACAAAGTACCCCATGCTTCCCGATTTCTGTATATGTAATCTGTCACCTAGTAATAAAGTCATTTGTCAGGTAACTAAGGCTTCTGTTTTTATATCTTCTTTCCGGTTTATACCTAAACACTGGAAAAAAAAAGGAAATTAACTGCACCTATAAGCAAAATGGCAGATTGGGCACCAGTTCTAATAGGCGTCTTGCTCTTTGTACTGCTTACACCCGGTTTATTGTTTCAACTACCGAGTAAGGGGCGTGCGGTTGAGTTCAATAACATGCAGACTAGCGGGGTTTCCATCTGCGTCCACACGATCATCTATTTTGGGCTCATCACCATCTTACTTATGGCAGTTGGTATAAGCATCAACATAGGCTAGCTGTTCTACACATCCATATCAGTCGAGCTTCTATATCATATTTCTACATCTTATTCAACATCTAGGTCTACTGAAAGTGATGATTATCTCCTTCTCTTTCGATTATGTTATAGTTACTCGAATATACATACATAGCTTCACTATACTAATATTATTGCAAGTATTCTACAATGACTTTTCTTTTTCCAGCAATATAACAAATCGTGAATTGGAACGAACGGCCTAGTTAACATATAGGTGCAACTTATAGCTTCAAAACCAGTCTGACCTTTTTATCGAATTACCAGAGTACAACACGAGTCAAGTTTGATTTTGTAAGAAGTCTACTACAATTCTTAGTGAGCTTTTGAGCCATGTGTATTATGCAAGTCAGTAAGTCACTACAATTTATATATGTGAAATTAGGGCAACAGACAAAGGAAATGTTATGACCTAATTCGAGACGGTCAAAGATCTCCAAAGAAAAGAGAAGAAGAACAGAGAATTTTATTGAATTAAAGAATTTGTTATCCTCTATTACAATGAAGTAGCTGCTACTGCTATATACTAGCCCTAATTCTGTTACCACAGTAACAACTTGTTTTAGCTACTTAACCATCCTTAACCGTCTAATTGAGTTGTAATCTGAGGTGTGTTTTGGTGGGCCAGTTTGTCTCTTGGGCCGTTCCACAATGGGCTCACTTATATGACTATATGACTTGTTGGCTACTACATTTCCAGCTGTATCATTGCATCCTTCTCAATTGGACCATGTCCTCATGGTCCTTAAATGTATGAATTTTAATAAACTCAACTTCATCCAGCCATGTAGCTTTAGAATTTGGTGACAACTCCCAATTAATCAAAACTTGTGGAATTAACATACCCTCTCGCCAAATCTGCCTAATATCCCAAACACGTGGTATCATCAATACTGGACCACTACCATAATCAGCTTCTGAAACACGTGGTGGCATCAATACTGGACCACTTCCATAATCGGCTTCTGGTAATAGATAACATGCCACATATGCATCACCTCTGAACTTATTAAGCAAGGACACATGAAACACAGGCAATCCAGCCTTTCTTCTAAGTATGACATTGTTGTTGACTTCTTGGCTGACCTGAGTTGATCTTCAATATTTGCAGTCCTGTCAAAATTAACCATGTCCTCATGGTTGGTATTATCTAACATCTGATCAATATTCACTTTATTCTCCCAGATTGCTTCTTCAACATGTAGCATTGTACACTTAACCAACACTTGATTAATCCCCACATCACTTCTTAGAAATTCTTTATTATCTAAAATGTGGTGTGCCATCAGAATTGTACCAATGTAGAAACAATGTTGTTTAGACTTCCACTTTGGCCACAAGTACCTCATCTCCTTCTCTTTAAATCGATACTTGAAAGTTTGTACTAATTGAAATTGAAGATAAACAAGTACGCAATAACAACGGAAGCTCACAACTTCGGTTATGTGATACAGTTCCCAAGCATCAAATTTGTTTCTTTGTGTATCTTGATACCCTAATTCCTTGATCTTTTCAGCCACTGGCACCACAATTTGTGTCAAAATAGAAGCAACACCCTTTGTGGATAACTCATTGAATATTTAAGCTTTTTTACCATCCCTACTGCACTTTTGGACAACATCAGTAACAGTTTCTTTAATCCCAATATGAGACTCAAACGAATCTGAATACCTCAAAGAATTTATGCTCATGGACATGGCTTTTATATATTCATTATCTTCATCTTTTAGTTTATTACTAACCACAATTACACTATTACTATCCTCTTCTACCCACATCTGTTTAGACTCGCCCTCACTACCATTTTCAAGAGTTGAATCTTGTACCTTTAAAGAAGGTAGTGATTCCACAAAATTGTTGTCATTATTTTCTTCATGTGAAGCTTTAAGATCAGAGGGATAAAGTGATTCCAAAGAAATGTTCTCATTTTCCTCTTCCTGTAAGACTTTAAGATCAGAAGAATTGATGCCATTTTTCTCTTCTACCAACACCTTTATAGACTCAATTTTATTTTCATGGTCACCTATTTCTTCAAGATTCGAATATTTTACCTTTAAAGATGATAATGAGTCCAAAAGATAGTTGTCATTATTCTTTCCCTTTAAAACTTTAAGGTCAGAAACATGTATTCTTTCAGCATCATTCAACTGTACTATCACTCTTGAAGTGCTACTATTAGTACTTTGATTACCAGAAATATCAAGACTTTGAAATGCATTCGGTAAAAACAAAAAGCCCCGTTGTTTACTACACCACTCCAAATTGCAAGATTTAGCATTCAATTTATTTTCATATGAGGAAATACCAAAGTGTACCTTGAAAGCTTTGACAAAATCTGCCCAAGAATGAACCTGATGAGTCATCTCCATCCACTCAAACCAACTATTTGCAATACCATCTAGATGCATAGATGCATACATCAATTTCTGACCTTCAGACACATTGTGAAACTCAAAGAACTCCTCTGATTTGTATAACCATTCAGCCGGATCTCCATTTCCCCCAAATCGAGGAAAATCAATCTTCACTTTCTTTGACCTTCAGACACATTGTGAAACTCAAAGAACTCCTCTGATTTGTATAACCATTCAGCCGGATCTCCATTTCCCCCAAATCGAGGAAAATCAATTTTCACTTTCTTTGACTGAATTACAGCATCAACACCATTAGATTGATCTGAAATTGGGGTGATTCCAGGTGTCTGAGTTCGTTGAGTTTGCGATGCAATCGTAATCAAAGGTTGCAAAGCTTGCATGATTCGTTCTGTGAATCAATCGAGCAATTCATCTTGAATTGATGAAGGTTCTGCCATTGTTGATTGAAGAACAATGAAAGTACCAATTGTTCTGAAATTGGGGTGATTCCAGGTGTCTGAGTTCGTTGAGTTTGCGATGCAATCGTAATCAAAGGTTGCAAAGCTTGCATGATTCGTTCTGTGAATCAATCGAGCAATTCATCTTGAATTGATGAAGGTTCTGCCATTGTTGATTGAAGAACAATGAAAGTACCAATTGTTAGGAGAACCCCTTAGGCTTAAGTACCCTCATGTAGTTTCCTATATGACCAATGTGGGATTGTATCAGGAAACTTTGGTCAATGTATTCAAGCGTGAACTCAAGTCGACCTCAATTTTTTCAAACTATTATAAATGAAAATCGGGTTATGCCTTCAATAGCTTCCTAACTAGGGTACCCATGTAATGCATATTGTGATTATAACATGATACTACACATATATATACAAGCATAAAAAAAAATATTGACCATTTTATATTGGGATAACACTTAACACATTACCAAAATGTTACATATCATCCATGTATGCTCATTTATTATTTGTATAAACACGTTTCTAACTAGTAACTAATCTTGCTACTCAACATCCTCGACTTCATGATAACTTCCATGCTGCATAATGAACGATAAAACATCTGTCAATACGATGCGTTTAGGTTCACCTAACAAAAAGATACGTCTAACGATATGTCGATATGGATGTAACTATCTACTATGTTTGAGATGCATACAGCAATTGGAGACACAATATGTAATTCATAACTTCAATTCAATAACTTCAATTCAAACTTATAACTACTAAAATTCGAAAAGTAAAAGTGTATGATTTGAAATTTAAAAACCTGAAACAATTTTGGTGGAGGGACTGATAACAGAGCAGGCCAAGTTAGTCAAACTAGAAATGATTCCCGCCAAATAAAACAGCATTACCAAACCAATAACCAACGGCATCAACATAAACCCTATCACAAATATCGCCGTACCAAACAGCATCATCGCAAACGAAATTCCGATAAATATCGCAGCGAAACCCGGAGGCGACACTTGCGGCGGTTGCAATGACGAAGAACGTGACGAGGATGATGCCACGGTGGCACCGGAAAAAGCGGTGGGGAATGGAATTGGAAGTGGTGGTGAAGTAAGGATGTTGATGATGAGTGAATAGAGATGGTACAGAACACGAGTTGAATCATCATCTTGCTGGTTTCTCATTTTGTGAATTTGGGAATTTAGGGTTTGGGAAGTGAAAAACAGAGTATAGTATGAGAATGGTGGATAAGATTGGGGGAAAATTTGGGGAAATCGAGGAAAACTGGATAAGGTCTGACATGGTTTGTGAATTTGCAGCTTCGGTGGATCCTAATTCTGTGTAGTGAAACTGTCAGATTTCTACCACCGAAGAAAAAAAAAATAAATAAATAAAAAAGAGAGCTAAATTTAAAAAAAAATTATTTGAAAATGCATTGAACTTTTACCAAATTCCTATAGAATGCATTCAACTTTCAGAACCCTATTATATGTATTCAACTATTTAAATTGTTCTATTGTACGCATATGTAACTTGTAGACCAGGTATCCGGTTAATATGTAGAAAATTTTCATGGTTGGTCCCTCAACTTAACGTCCGTTAATTTTTTTCCAGTTATAACTTAACATCCGTTAAATGTTTCTGTTATAATTTATCTTTCATCTCACATTCATCTTCATCAAAGTATAGATACATAGACCCTAATTCATCAACTTCATCAAAATTCATAACCAAATTCAAATCAAAATTACAAATCAAGTCTTTGACGCAACAACATATATCTATACCTTTAAACATTTATTAATTCTTGTAAACATGTATTTATACATCAACATTTATCTATACCTTATCAATTCGCTTTGTACATAAAAAAAACGGAAATAAAGCCCACAGAAAAGACATCACTAGTCCTTATATATATATATATATATATATATATATATATATATATATATATATATATATATATATATATACCCTTATCAGTTCATTTCAGTTCTACATGAATTCATATATATATATATATATATATATATATATATATATATATATATATATATATATATATATATATATATATATATATATATATATATATTCCTTATCTAAATAAAAAAAAACAGCAACAACAGCAATGTGCTCGAAAAAAAATGGCAGGTGGTTTCGTTTTTGTTTAATCAATGTGCTCAGATTCTTATAATCAAAATCAGATCTGAATTAGACTAAAAGAAGGTTTCGTTTTTGTTTATCTGAATCCGATCAAATATCATATAGAACTAGATCTGGTTTTTTTTTTTCATATGGTACTTTGGTTGAACTTTGTAAGACCCGAATAATTATTGTACAGTGGTGTAAATAGGGTATTTGAAGTGTGGGAAATATCGTGCTGTTAAACATAGGTCAGAAAGATTGATATGATTCTGACTCATTTGAAAAAGGCCCAAGATAGACAAAAATCTTATGCCGATAAGCGTAGACGACAAATTGAGTTCCAAGAAGGTGACATGGTGATGCTTAAAGTTTCACCATGGAAAGGTGTTATCCGGTTTCGAAAACGAGGAAAGTTAGCTCCTCGGTTTATTGGTCCTTTTAAAATTTTAGCTCGTGTTGGTGAAGTAGCGTATCGTTTGGAATTACCCGAAGAGCTTGTGGGGATCCATAATACATTTCATGTTTTCCATCTCCATAAGTGTCTTGCGGATGATTCTTCATGGGTGCCTTTAGACGAGATTGAGCTAAACAATAAGTTAGAGTATATTGAGGAGCCGATTGCTATACTCGATGAAAAGGTGAAAAGGTTGAGGAATAAAGAGGTGAGAACTTTTAAAGTTCAATGGCGTCGTAGTAAAGGTTCCGAGTTTACTTGGGAGCCCGAAGAGTTTGTTTTGGTTTATCTTCCTGCTTGTCATGCGGCTTGGATCGCGAGGACGCGCTCCGATTCAAGTGGGGGAGAGTTGTAAGACCCGAATAATTATTGTAAAGTGGTGTAAATAGGGTACTTGAAGTGTGGGAAATATCGTGCTGTTAAACAGAGGTCAGAGCCTGTCCAGACCAGGGTGCGCTCAGCGCACACTTAAGGGTGCGCGTGGCGCACTGCTACTGTAGCCGGATTCTGTTTCTTTTAATTGATATTTTGGAAGGGCTTTTTGGTAAATTCACTTAGGGCTGAGTTAAGGGCCACAAGATCAGTGGATGGAGTGTCATAACTCCACTTTCAACCACCTTCATCTTCCTACTTCAAGTTTAGAGTGAGAAACCCTTTGAGAGAGAGAAAGCTCAAATCAAGGAGGAAGAAGTTGATTTTGGGCCAAATCACGTGTATTAAAGTTGTTCATCTAATCACTAGCTATATTGTGATTGTGGTGGTAAGCTCTAATCTTGATTTCCTTATTTTAATTGGTTTAAGGGTTAGGGTTTGGGTTAATGATGAACATAGAACCCATATTGGTGATTTTGGGTGTTCTTGGGTGAGGTTGAGTCATAAGGACTCAAAGATGACTAACCTAGGGTTTTGAAATGTTAAATTGTGTAAATGGGTCTTAAATGTTAGTAAATCACTAGCACACTTAGTGGTTAAAGTGAACGGGTGTATCTGGGTATGATAGTGACCCAAATGAGTGTGTTAACCTTGAAATGGGTCAAATGAGTCTTTGATGACCTAAGCGGGTTAATGGGTGCGAAAATGAGATAACCTTGTGTTAAAAGGTGTATTAAGACCATAATCGAATTGTTGGTAAGAGTTTGACATAATCCCGACCTATTGTTAGAATGAATGGTGCAAATGGGTCACGTTTGCACTATGGGCCAAATGGCATTTGGATGGTGTAATAACCCGACTTTTTCCATTAACTTTCCATTAAAAACTTAACAACCATTTGTTAGATTCAATGATTTTTCCACTCCATTTTTTTTAGAATATACTAGTTATAAATTAAACACCGCGATTAGTGAAAACGGAAAAAAATATATATATATTTTAAGACAACAAAGTGTATGATTATTAATTTAAATAATTGATTGGAATTAAATATAAAAGGTTTCGAACAATATATATATATATATATATATATATATATATATATATATATATATATATATATATATATATATATATATATATATATATATATATAGATGTATATATATAGATGTATTTTTTTATAAATATAAAATTTACAAATTATTGAATCATATTAAGATAGGATACATTGGATTTTAACTAACGGATAAAAACTTAATTATCACCCTTGACTATATATTATATCTATATTTTCTTACTATTAAACCCGTGACTGCTAAAATTATAACCCGTGTTTATTTAATTATTACACCCGTGCACACTAATACCCGTGTTTACCTAACTTAAACCCGTGACTCTATCTTATCTATATTATATCCTGATCCAATTCATTTCATTTCATTTCATTTATCATAACACACACCGACACTTCAAACCTCAAGAACACCCATATACTATTCATCATCATCATTGATCTTCAAACCTCAAGAACACCTTCAATACTTGCTTAATCATAAAATCGTTTACATATTCGGATTCCTCTCGAAGAGCTCTACACATCCATACCAACAATTTCTTGATTAGAGTAAGTTTTAAAAACTCTAATTTTTGGGTTTTCATGTTTTTATTACATTTTAGGGTAGATATAGTGTCTAGTGCTCAAGTCCTTGCATGTATGCATGATAGTATTTGTTAATTTGATCGTTTGATGACTTTTTGATGAATCACGAATTTGCTTTGTGTGAGGTCAGAAACTTGAACTTGTTAAATGTATAATATTATGAGATAATCAGAATCCTCTTGAAAAACTAATAAGTTTGGGCTTTGGAATTTCGAATTTTCTTTACCGTATGCTCATGTTATGCTTAATTGAAGTTTTAACTCGTTTTTATGAATGATCACGTTTTTGATTAATATGCTACTGATATGAACATGAAGTTTTCATTTTATGAAATGTTTATAAATGAAATCCTTGTGAAAAATTAATAAGTTTGCTCTTTTGAATCGCATGTTTTCGTTACGTATTGCTCATGTTATGATTAATTGATTTCGGTTTAAAAATTCGTAATTGAAACTGAGAATCTGGAAAAGTATGCTATATATTCACGTCTTGAGAGGTACATAGTTGTAATCCTTGCAAAAAAACATTTGGTTTTCATTTATATATTGTCAAATTCCGATAAACGAGTCAAAATCTATAGCCAAATCAAAGCTACAATTTTTATATTATTTAAAACCGAACAGAACAGTTACCTTGGGATGCGTGCAACCCGATCTCATATTTCTGGGTTCATGGTTACGTGCGTATCGAAAAATTAATAAGTTTAGACTCCAGAAACGCGTCATTTGGATACTTTTTGGATTTGATATGATTTTTCAAAGATTATACGTTTTATATAAAAGTGCTGAAACTTTTCTGAAAAACTGTCGAGCGCATTGCGGACTGCTGCAACTTTTCAGTTAAGACTTAGAGTCTGATTTCCGGATATATTTTAGAACTCTGAGTTACGGAGATTTTGGCATGTATTTCACGTCAAACGGAGATGTACTTATTTTTATAAAAATTATACAAGTTGACTGCGTTGTTTAAATCAAATATTATGTGCAGTTGACTTTGTTTGACCAAATGGGTTTAAAGTGTCAAAATGGGTAACGGGCACCGTGGACACATCACATATGTCGATTTAATTAAGTTTGAAGATTGTAGTGTTTTAAAAATGAATTTTAACATGTTTTGGTCAAAATGGGTATTTATGACCCATTTGGGTCATACGAGTCTACTTTGACCCGTATGCGGAATTTTGAGAACCAAAGGTATGCAACACGTATAAAATATCATTTTGGACTTGTGACATGATTTTTACATGCTCAAGTATTATGGTTTAGAATTTGAGTTGTCGATAGAAATTTTTTATAGTTTTGGTAAAGTGTCAAAAAATGACTCTTGGACCTACTTTGCGGACTTGTAATTTGAAATCGGTTAAGTTTGGATAAAAACTGGTATTTGGTATTGAAAGTATTCACGACAAGCTTTAAAACGATATATTATATGTATGATTTTGTTGAGTCTAAACAGGTTTAAAACAAGCATGAAAATGGGCAATCGTTGCTGATTTTGAACACTTGACAATATTTTATCAGCATTTTATGTGCTGTTTTCGCGAGGCCATAACTTTTAAACCGTAAATTCTTTTTTGTCAAATAAACTGTCTATGGAAAGGTGGGATGACATATTTTCCAATGGTCACGACCTAAGGTATTATATCGAATTTGGTGGGACTCGAAATCAGCTGCAAAATACCTAAAAAAATATATATATGTAAAAAAATATTATTTTGCTATATAAAAATGGATAACTTAAATTTGACCAATGTTTGACTATTTGACCAACTTGAGTAATATTATGAGATTGTTGACTTGTGTTGACTATGTTGACTGTGTTTGACTTACGATTGACTTACATTTGACTTACTTGGACTTTTGTTGACTTTTGCTAAATTTTGCTATATCTATGAGTCGGACTTGAGCAATAGGACTATACGAACCCTAGGACTGACCTAGCTTATTAGACACTTATTGACCAACATGTGTTCTCTGTAACATCCCGCGTTTTTCCGTTAAATTTATTTTTAACACCGTCTTTTTTTTTTAAATAATATCTTTCGCTATTTAAATTCCCAATTTCCGTTGACTAACGTTTATAATATTCTCGTTATTTAATTATAACATCACTCGTCTACTCGAGCGTTTTTAAAATATTCGTTTGGTTAATTCCCGCACCCGACTACAAACATGAGGGACTTAAGTTGACAAGTGGGCAAAGTGGTGACTAGGTCAACTAGTCAACCACTTCACCTCCTCCATTCATTTCCACCAACACCTCTTCCTCTTTTTCTCTCTACTTCTCTTTTATGAACATAAACACCAAAATCACAAAATCATCATCTAAATCCGATTGGAGAAGCAAACATCAAAACAAATTGTACTTTTGGAATCCTCGTTTCATCCTCTTCGATTTGATACTAGTCTCATGGCATGGGGTAAGAATTTCTCATGAAACCCTAACTTGTAAAATTCGTTTTTAGACTTGTCAAGTGGTTAATTAGTGTCTATGGCTCGTAGGGATGTCGTGTATGTAATTTGTATGCTCGTTCTTCGTGTTTTGAAAATATGACATGAACACCCAAATGGGTCTAGCTTAATCTTGAGTTTTGGTTGCTCAAATGATGTTATAAGATAAAGTGTATGTGTTAAAAGTGTTAGTTACTTCATTAGCTTCGTTTTGATATGTTGGATGATGATAAACTAGCTCAATAACATGAAATGTGTTTTTGGTGAATCGATTATCGATTTGGTAGGAACTTGATGCGGTTGAATGCTAGTTAAGACACTTGTTTGAATGTATGCTAGTTAACTAGTTAAATTGTATGCGTAAATAGCTTCGAAATGGTGTGATGTATGCTAGCGTTTGATTAGTGAATTATAAGTCTCATTTGTGTCGAAATTGATTTTGAAACGATAACGTGACTAGTGATTTTGACGTAGTAAATGTTTATTGAAACTTGGAATATGCGTCTAGTTGCAATGTATGCGTTATTACCTTCAAAACGGCATATCATTTCTATGTTAAAAGTTCCCGAATCATAAAATACGTTTTACGAACTTGAAACTTTGAAAATAAACCTTTCTTGATCAATTGACGAGTTTTCGGTTATTGTAAATGATGTTTTTGATTGATGATATATGGTTAGTTGTATTCCTCGTCAAAATACCTTTTCGACGATATATGATAGGCATTATAAGTGTTTGCGGGTCAAGAATTGGGTTGGAAAAGGTTTTGGTTCGTGCACACTTGGAAAAACTGACCAGAATTCTCTGGCCAGGTAGTGGCGCGGCGCGCCACATCCCCGCGCGGCGCGCAGAATCGCCTGGCCAGATTCTGCTCACTTTGTCACATTTCACGCGAAATGTTTGACTAGCTACCGACCTCCGATTCACATGAAACTTGTTCTAATATGCTTATATATGAATAAAAACCTCAGAAAAATAGTTCGGGACCGAACCCGAACGTGTTGACTTTTTCGTTGACTTTAACCAAGTTTGACTTTTAGTCAAACTTAACCAAACTTTTATACAATCATTCTAACATGCTTTTATACTTGTTTCTTGTATGAAACTTGACAACGTGATTCACATGCTATACTTGATCGAGTCGTAACGAGCCATAGGACTAATTGAACACATTTCACCCGACCTTGTGTCGTAACCGGTTAATTGATATAACTTACTTGTTTAGGTCAAGGCTAAGCAACTTTCATGCACACGTTTACTTGTTGAAGTACTTTTATACTCGTGCACTCGAGGTGAGATCATAGTCCCACCTTTTCAACAACTTTTTATACTTTTAAATTGTGGGCTGAGAAACATATACTTTGTTACATTTTGTACTACTTGCTTTTATACTTTGAACACAAGTACAAGGAAAACAAACATTCCACAGCGAGTTAGAACAAAAATCCTCAATTCGATTATCATTAGTTACACTTGCAGGGTGTAAGCGAGAACTTATATTGTGTGGCCATACGGGTTTGACAAACCCTCATTACGGACGGTTCGCTACCGTCTACGGATGAAATATATTTTCGGGAAACAGTGTATGTTCTAACACTATTGTGATGGGGTTCTATGGAAGGAAACGTTAAGTCTTGATAATTGGGTGCTCGCGAACCAACTTTTGGAATGCAACTTTTGGATGATCAATTTATGGAAATACTAAATCTTGTGGTTCAAAATATAACATTTACTAATACACCTATGATTTCACCAACGTTTTTGCGTTGACAGTTTTCTATATGTTTCTCAGGTTCATACTTGGCTATTTGATACATGCTTCCGCGTACACTCATACTTGCTTGGGGTCAAGCATACATGCATACACTCTGATTATTTGCTTGGAGTCAAGTTACATACATACATACGCTAGTGATAGCACCTTTGGATTCAAACTTTTGTTTACATACTTACGCTATTTATAGCAACTGTGGTTTCAAACTAATTATGTCGCAAGTTATTCATTCATACTTTATAACTTTGTAAACTTAAACTTATTGTCGATCCGTTTGTTAAACTAAACTTTGTACCTTTCAAATGAACGCGACATAATTTTGGTCAAACGAGTCTCATATAGGGACTACGACCACGCAACGGGACCTAAGTTAACGACGCCGTCAATAACGGTTTTGGTCGGGTCGTTACAAGTGGTATCAGAGCGTTGGTTGTAGGGAACTAGGACGTGCATTAGTGTGTCTAACAGAGTCGTTAGGACGCATTAGTGAGTCTAGACTACAACCGGATAGTTAACATTTGCATTCTGACATACATTTGCTATAGATAGCACTTACTTGACTACTTGTGCATTATACTTGAATCATTCTTAGGCAAACTTTTTAATGGTACCCAACCTTCATCATACGAACTCGTATTCCGCCACTTTTTGGTAACACACGTAAATTCATGATTCATACACGTATGGATGACGACGACTTCATTAGTCACACTTGTTCGGGAACTCTGTCTCCCGGATTGTTATTTGCCACCGTTTCAACTTACTATCGGTTTCCCACTGGTGTTTCTTACTATCTACTTTTTGGTGTTACTACCATCACTACTCTAGGTGAGTATCGTCATCAACATTTATCACTACGGTTGCGTGCTACTCGTTATCATGACTCGTTACTCTTTTCATACCTGAATACCTTATTGTCTGACTCGAACCACATTGACGTGAACAATCATTTATACACTTCCCTCGGGGAACGCTTCTTTATAGTTGCACTAATTCTTTCGATTCAATACGAGTCACGTTTGAGACGTCGTTACATTTTGTTCATTTTAGGTCTTCACGATGACACGAACTTGAATCTATGGAGTGATGTGGGAATAGAGGTATGAGTTAGCGTAATATAACGACACTCGATCAACGTGGTTATATTACGGTAAGACATACCAAAGTTCTAGTGACACGTGATGGTGGTTAGACTCGATCAACCTAAACATCACCATGAGCCATGTACATGACTTCATCTATTCATGTTGGACATCTGAAAACTTCGAGAATATTGATAACAACCATACCGGGGACACACCTTCGATTTTTGTCGAACTATACTTATGCTTCCGAATGAATTACCGATTCCTTTCGACTTCAACCGTATGTTACACGTGTATACTATCTCGTCCTCGCACAGTCTTATTGACTAATTACAATTTACTCGTTATGCTCGCACTGAGGCGGAAACTTCTCTCTCACCACACTCGTACTTCCGGTTCAGGAAATCTTTATTCTAAACTCTCAATGGAGGGAGGGACTCTCCACGTTATACTAGTATTCACCTCGAGGGTGAATAGTTCTGACGAACGTTTTTGGAAACCGATAAATCTTCCGCGACGCGAATTTTCTTGAGAAACTTGTCCTAGCTAACGTTTTCAATTCCTAGCAAACTTGTTCAATATGCCTTAGGGAAATGTACCCCGTTTCGGATCGAGATCCTCGTTTCACTTCTAGATTTTGGAGTACCTTACAAAAAGCCTCGGGACCGCGTTTAGACATGAGTACCGCGTACCATCCACAACCCGACGGACCGAACAAACGTGTGATTTAAACCTTGGAAACCATAATACAAGTTTGTATTACCAACTTCAAATTTACTTGAGAAAAGTATTTTCCTTTAACCGAATCCTCGTACTACAATGATTTTCATTCGAGTTTTTAACGTCACTCCTTTTGAAACCACATGTGACCGGAAACGTCATTCTCTTTTGTCGAACAAAGTAAACGATGATCAATTCACCGGGGCCGAGTTTATTCATGAACAACCGAGAAAATTTATTCATATTCAGGTAAAACCCTACGCGACTCGTAATCACCAGGAGCTATGCCGATGTTACACGTGAACTTTTCGAGTTCCATGTGGGAAACCGTGTCACGTTAAGAGTCGCACCTTGGAAAGGTGCAATCCGTTTCGGGAAACGTAGGAAGCTAAATCCGCGATATTTTGACCCTTTAAATTCTTGGGGTGTTTTGGACCCGTCGCTAGCCGTTTAGATTTTCCGGCCCATTTTGAGTCTCCGTTTATCCTACATTCGATGTATCAACTCAAAGACGTGTTTTGCGAAACGAGAACTTGTTATCTCCTTTGATGAACTCACTATCGACGATAACCCTCACTTCCTAGGAGGACCGGTTGAAACCATGAATCGTGAAACCAAACTTCAATCCAACGTAAAAATCCCGACCGTCGAAGTTCGTTGAAATACCCTAGGACGTACTTCTCCCTCACTCGTAGAATTTACAACGCAAGATCTCGAGTAAGATTCAACAACTACTACTTCCAACTAAATTTCGGGACGAAATTTCTTTTGAGGTGTGGATAATGTAACATCCCGCGTTTTTCCGTTAAATTTATTTTTAACACCGTCTTTTTTTTTTAAATAATATCTTTCGCTATTTAAATTCCCAATTTCCGTTGACTAACGTTTATAATATTCTCGTTATTTAATTATAACATCACTCGTCTACTCGAGCGTTTTTAAAATATTCGTTTGGTTAATTCCTGCACCCGACTACAAACATGAGGGACTTAAGTTGACAAGTGGGCAAAGTGGTGACTAGGTCAACTAGTCAACCACTTCACCTCCTCCATTCATTTCCACCAACACCTCTTCCTCTTTTTCTCTCTACTTCTCTTTTATGAACATAAACACCAAAATCACAAAATCATCATCTAAATCCGATTGGAGAAGCAAACATCAAAACAAATTGTACTTTTGGAATCCTCGTTTCATCCTCTTCGATTTGATACTAGTCTCATGGCATGGGGTAAGAATTTCTCATGAAACCCTAACTTGTAAAATTCGTTTTTAGACTTGTCAAGTGGTTAATTAGTGTCTATGGCTCGTAGGGATGTCGTGTATGTAATTTGTATGCTCGTTCTTCGTGTTTTGAAAATATGACATGAACACCCAAATGGGTCTAGCTTAATCTTGAGTTTTGGTTGCTCAAATGATGTTATAAGATAAAGTGTATGTGTTAAAAGTGTTAGTTACTTCATTAGCTTCGTTTTGATATGTTGGATGATGATAAACTAGCTCAATAACATGAAATGTGTTTTTGGTGAATCGATTATCGATTTGGTAGGAACTTGATGCGGTCGATTTGGATACTTTTTGGATTTGATATGATTTTTCAAAGATTATACGTTTTATATAAAAGTGCTGAAACTTTTCTGAAAAACTGTCGAGCGCATTGCGGACTGCTGCAACTTTTCAGTTAAGACTTAGAGTCTGATTTCCGGATATATTTTAGAACTCTGAGTTACGGAGATTTTGGCATGTATTTCACGTCAAACGGAGATGTACTTATTTTTATAAAAATTATACAAGTTGACTGCGTTGTTTAAATCAAATATTATGTGCAGTTGACTTTGTTTGACCAAATGGGTTTAAAGTGTCAAAATGGGTAACGGGCACCGTGGACACATCACATATGTCGATTTAATTAAGTTTGAAGATTGTAGTGTTTTAAAAATGAATTTTAACATGTTTTGGTCAAAATGGGTATTTATGACCCATTTGGGTCATACGAGTCTACTTTGACCCGTATGCGGAATTTTGAGAACCAAAGGTATGCAACACGTATAAAATATCATTTTGGACTTGTGACATGATTTTTACATGCTCAAGTATTATGGTTTAGAATTTGAGTTGTCGATAGAAATTTTTTATAGTTTTGGTAAAGTGTCAAAAAATGACTCTTGGACCTACTTTGCGGACTTGTAATTTGAAATCGGTTAAGTTTGGATAAAAACTGGTATTTGGTATTGAAAGTATTCACGACAAGCTTTAAAACGATATATTATATGTATGATTTTGTTGAGTCTAAACAGGTTTAAAACAAGCATGAAAATGGGCAATCGTTGCTGATTTTGAACACTTGACAATATTTTATCAGCATTTTATGTGCTGTTTTCGCGAGGCCATAACTTTTAAACCGTAAATTCTTTTTTGTCAAATAAACTGTCTATGGAAAGGTGGGATGACATATTTTCCAATGGTCACGACCTAAGGTATTATATCGAATTTGGTGGGACTCGAAATCAGCTGCAAAATACCTAAAAAAATATATATATGTAAAAAAATATTATTTTGCTATATAAAAATGGATAACTTAAATTTGACCAATGTTTGACTATTTGACCAACTTGAGTAATATTATGAGATTGTTGACTTGTGTTGACTATGTTGACTGTGTTTGACTTACGATTGACTTACATTTGACTTACTTGGACTTTTGTTGACTTTTGCTAAATTTTGCTATATTTATGAGTCGGACTTGAGCAATAGGACTATACGAACCCTAGGACTGACCTAGCTTATTAGACACTTATTGACCAACATGTGTTCTCTAGGTTGAGGTCTACGGTTACTTGCATTTCGATTTTCGGTCACATCTCTGTGATTTATTTCTGAAGTTGTCAGGTGAGTTTCATTTGCTCCCTTTTTAATTGCTTTTGCAATCTATATTTTTGGGCTGAGAATACATGCACTTTATTTTAAACGCAATGTATACAAGTACATACTAAATTCTACACCGAGTTTGAACCGAAAATCCCTTAGCTTTGGTAACTAGTAACTGCCAGTTATAAGAACTGGTGGGCGCGAGTACTTATATATGGATCCATAGGGCTTGACATCCCCGTCTGTTCTATGTATAGAAACCCTGGCCTGAACTATAAAACAGACGTATGCTATTTGAGGTTGGTTTGCGTGTATTGTACATGTTGGTTGCATGTATGTTAAAACAGGGGTACTTATTATATAGACGTTAAAGTTTAGTTACCAGGGTGCTCAATCTTGTAGAATATTTTGATAAACGTTTCTGGATGAAACAACTGAAATCTTGTGATCCACCTTTATATACAGATTATGCGCTATATTAAAACTATGAACTCACCAACCTTTGTGTTGACACTTTCAAGCATGTTTATTCTCAGGTCCCTAGAAGTCTTCCGCTGTTTGCTTATACGTTATACAAGCTATGTGCATGGAGTCATACATGCTTTATTAGAGAAAACTTTGCATTCACAAAATCATCACCATGTATCTTATTTTGACTGCATTGTCAACGGATGTATTATTGTAAACTATTAGTTACGGTGATTGTCTATATGTAGAAATCATCAGATGTCGAAAAACTTGGATTTAGATATTCATTTATGGTGTGCCTTTTCAAAAGAATGCAATGTTTACAAAACGTATCATATATAGGTCAATACCTCGCAATGAAACCGGTGAATAACGTACTGCGTCAATAGCGATTTTGGCGGGTCGTTACAGATGGCGAATAAGTTGGTTGACCAACTTGAATGTATGATTGATATATGTGCATAATGTAATAGGTACGTTATTTTGAAGTTGCGAGCTTGGTGTAACGACCCAACCCGTTAACCATCCGAAAATGTGCCATATTTTTTTTTTTTCTGGAACCGCCCATCTGGACGGCGTCCAAAAGCTTGGACGGCGTCCAGCACTTAAGACTGGGACGGCATCCAACCATCTGGGACGGCGTCCAGATGTACTAAAACATTCTGATCAGTTTACAAACACACGCGGGCGAAAAACCCGCTTCCCGACACTTTTGAACCAAAACACTTTCACAATATATTACAATAGTTTAAACTAAGAGTTTTTCATAATAAAAACCGAGTTTTACGACACCGGGCCCACATCGACCCAAAATACCACAAGTGACTATTTCAACCCAATAGTTTATACAAAAACATAGACCGAGCATGGGATTGGGGACACGCTACCCAATCCTATTCAAATCCAAAAGCAAGTCTCCTAAAGCAAACTACGCAAGTCCACTAGTCCCCGCGCTTACCCGAGCCACCGCATCCATGTAATCTATAAAAATGTAAACAACGAGAGGGTAAGCTAACGCTTAGTGAATGATAATATACTACATACATATATATGTATAAAATAGACACGCCACACAAATATCAAATATCGCATACCGAAGCATCCAAGTATAAGGCAAGCTAAGCTAAGCATACCGTAGTCACTAAGCAACAAGCTATAGATACATCAACAAATATAAGTTCACCAACGACGATGTGAACAACGCCAAGAAGCTACACCCGGAGGGTTAGCTACATCACGACAATAAAACAATATATATATAACGATATATAAACGAATAAGGTTAACCCCTTAACCCATTACCGAATACCAAACACCACAATGAAGATTGGCCGAACAACCCGAGCCTTAGTGAATTCGCACAACCCGATATTCACTTCTTCACCATTTCAACAATCGAGGTTGGCCGAACCACCCGAGCCTTAGTGAATTCGCACAACCCGAGATTCACTACCTCATCATAAGATGACCGAACAACCCGAGTCATCATGAATCCGCACTACCCGAGAGTCACTTCTCAACATCAAACCCACGGTCACGGGATTATAAAATCCACCACATCGGGGTTATCCACATCACAACTATATCAACCCTTCGCCTTTGGGGTTATAACATCCAAATCACAACCACGTGTGATAACGTACACACAACGTGTACCTCGCCAAAGGTAAACAACCAAAACGCACAACCGTGCCAATTGGACCTATACACAAGTCCATCAAATCCACCTATATGTGAAGTGAGCTCTATAACCGAGAACCACTTCACCCGACCCGCACCCATCCTACACATACATATGCACATAGGATATTAACACTCACCTTGTCGCCTTGATGAATGCTTCCAAATAAACCGCCACGCGCCAATGGAAAGTACCTATTCCATTATCACAAATACAACAACACAATTAGGGTTGACTTACAAACCAACCCAATTTACCCTTAGTGCAATTTCGACCCAAATGCACTTCCAAGCACAAACCGCGCCATAACTAGTCAATAATCACTAAGAGTGAAAATGGTCCTAATACACCAATTAAACCCGAACACAAGTGTTAAACACGGGTCATACCCATTTTGACACCAAAACCCTAATTTTGACCCATTTCAAAATTAGTTAACCAAACTCACCCAAAAAGGGTTCCATCACTTCCATAATCACTAATCCAAGTGATTAAACTCCAAATCAAAGCCTAATCAAGGCTAAAACGTCAACCGACCCAAAACCCGCCAAGTGACAAGAATAACAAGTCACTATAAACCCATTTCATCATCTAAAAGGGTTGTACAACAAACTAGCTCAAAACCCTAAATTGAATATCAAATCTAAACAATGAAATTCGGAGTTTGAGCTTACCAATACCACCACAACGTAGCTAGGAGCGAGATGAACAACTTTAGAACCCGAGCTTTTGCGAGAATCCGACTCCTTCTTCTCCAAATCAACCTCTCTCTCTCTAAAACCTTTGCTCTCTCACTAGAACAAGATGAGAGTGTTTGTGTGGGTGTTAGTGGAGCAAATGAGGCTCCTAGAACTGATCTTGTGGCCTTAACTCGTTCCATAAGTGAAAATACCATTTTGTCCCTCTAAAAATCTTAAAATAACCCAGCTGGCCCAACAGACAAACTGGACGGCGTCCCAATTTCAGGACGGCGTCCAGCCTTTAACATCTGGACGGCGTCCCACCATCCTGGACGGCGTCTCGAACAACTAAAAAGTCAGAAACAGGATTAGGGTCTTACAACTCTCCCCCACTTAGGATCGATCACGTCCTCGTGATCCTCATCACTTAACCAAACGGACGACACTCCACGGTCCTCAAACATAAGTCCCAAACCAACTTTCCTAAGCAATTCTTCCCACTGACATGCCTTTAACAACTAAATCGTCACCCGCGATTTATCAAATCCACAATCCGAGCACTAAAACCATGCTCATTCCCTAACATCGGGAAAACTCAACCAATCTCGGACCGAGATATCAACCCTTCAGCGTACCATTTCAGGTACAATGCTAGAAGCAACCAAGTCTCAATCCTAAAGTCAACAATCCGAAACGATGAAGACCGATCCAAACGAATCCCTACAGATTACACTTAATACTAAACATCCATTGTAGTGCGCAATATGACCAATACGCAACTACCGTAACATCATAACAAACGGTTAAAACCGATAGCGCCCAAAACGATCATGGCAACTCTAGATCCCAAGGTGTACAAAATCAACGATCGTCACACCCATAACTTCACCTGAGCGAAACACGGCTATCGCATCACTAAGCACACAACATAGTCCTCGCCACCCCACCATCGGCGTATAAAACAACCGATAGTTCCCACAACATGATCCTTACGACCCCACCATTGGTGCATAAAACAACCAATAGATCAAATCACGCGGTCCTTACGACCCCACCATCGGTGTATAAAACAGCCGATAGATCACAACACACGGTCCTTACGACCCCACCATCGGTGTATAAAACAACCGATAGATCACAACACACGGTCCTTACGACCCCACCATCGGTGTATAAAACAACCGATAGATCACAACTCAACATGGCCGAAACAACCCGAGCCTGAACACATATGGAGGATGGTCGAAACAACCCGAACCTTAGTGAATTCGCACAACCCGAAATTCACCTACCCAATCCATATATCTCACAACGAAATGACCGCACAACCCGAGTCATCGTGAATACGCACAACCCGATATTCACCACCAACGCTACATAGTATAACCGAGGATGGCCGTACAACCCGAGCCTTAGTGAATCCGAACTACCCGACATTCACTACCTCAAACTATGAGTCCAACCAATAGGGACAATCGTACTACCCGAAATATTGTGAATACGAACAACCCGATATTCACGTCCCACAACACAACTTAGGAATGGTACTCGCATTTCCCACCGGTACTCGCATTTCCCGATAATGTTACACCATACCGACATAACACTACTCCCTTGATGAAGTCAGCGGACCCGAAGATCATGCTTCACCAATCAACAACCATTATGAAGTCAGCGGACCCTAAAGGTCATGCTTCATCAATCAACGCCCTTTTAGCCTCGAACAACGAGTAGCGTAACATCGAGCTCTGCTACGCCATAGTGAATCCTAACGGATACCACTAACCATTCACACACTAGAGCAAGAACCACCTATATCAAACATAGGCACAAAACAATAATTCTCTAGAAGAGAATCCGACACACACCTCCCTTAACTGAAGGATTTCACCTTGCTCACCAAACACGTCCATTATCTCTCAACGAGATTTACCACATTACCACCTTGGTGATAATTCAAATCCAAACCATAAGTACAATTTATCCGAAATTGCACTCTACCACAAACCGACCAAATTTCTGGATCTACCAAAAGCATCATCCGAAATCTCACACTACAACTTCCTCGGGCGGAAGTGCAACTCCCCCACTTGGAACTACGTTCCAATGTCACAACCCGTACAACCGTACAATGCTACCAAAGGTAGACTTTACCAACAATTGGGTTCACACGACCCATCACCATTCCTTGCTCCAACCTTGAGCATACGAAGGATTTTAACCTATCCTTAAACACTTCAAACGAGAGGTGTACCACAAATTACACAACTACACTCTCGCAATTATCCAATTACTATAGCTTGTCAACTTTACCTAGTCACTCATGTACTTAAGGGTTTCATCTCGGTACCCTAAGTACAATGTAACCACAACACAATCGGATTCGAACACCACGCTAGTAGGTATGAAAGAGGCACCTAATGTCGCGTCACGTAGACTCCTTTACCAACATACATCGAGATCCAACACTCGATCTCTCGAGTTTCATCCCACTCGACGAACCTCATGGTTCATCAACTTTAACACGAGAGCGACACGCTCTAACATCCGAACACCGAAGCCCACACACATGGCTTGGTAGAAACAATTCCCAATACTAAGGAATGCTTGGTTGCACCAAGTCTTACGCCCTTCGCCCGACAATCAAAACGTCACCAAAGGGTACTTCCATTAGGAACGTCACCCATAACAACAATATGCACAACACAAGGCATTTAACAACTCAAACTCATCGGCACAAAATAAATAATCAAAGGACGTATCTATTAAATCGAAACGTACCTCAACGTCTCCTTGCGGCATTCGCCGCCGCCAACTCGGGACAATCCGGCTTGCGATGTGAAATGTCCCGTTCTTATTGATTAAAAATGTTCCATATTAATTGATTTCGTTGCGAGGTTTTGACCTCTATATGAGACATTTTTCAAAGACTGCATTCATTTTTAAAACAAACCATAACCTTTATTTCATAAATAAAGGTTTAAAAAGCTTTACGTAGATTATCAAATAATGATAATCTAAAATATCCTGTTTACACACGACCATTACATAATGGTTTACAATACAAATATGTTACATCGAAATCAGTTTCTTGAATGCAGTTTTTACACAATATCATACAAACATGGACTCCAAATCTTGTCCTTATTTTAGTATGCAACAGCGGAAGCTCTTAGTATTCTCCTGAGAATAAACATGCTTTAAACGTTAACAAAAATGTTGGTGAGTTATAGGTTTAACCTATATATATCAAATCGTAACAATAGACCACAAGATTTCATATTTCAATACACATCCCATACATAGAGATAAAAATCATTTATATGGTGAACACCTGGTAACCGACATTAACAAGATGCATATATAAGAATATCCCCATCATTCCGGGACACCCTTCGGATATGATATAAATTTCGAAGTACTAAAGCATCCGGTACTTTGGATGGGGTTTGTTAGGCCCAATAGATCTATCTTTAGGATTCGCGTCAATTAGGGTGTCTGTTCCCTAATTCTTAGATTACCAGACTTAATAAAAAGGGGCATATTCGATTTCGATAATTCAACCATAGAATGTAGTTTCCCGTACTTGTGTCTATTTTGTAAATCATTTATAAAACCTGCATGTATTCTCATCCCAAAAATATTAGATTTTAAAAGTGGGACTATAACTCACTTTCACAAATTTTTTACTTCGTCGGGAAGTAAGACTTGGCCACTGGTTGATTCACGAACCTATAACAATATATACATATATATCAAAGTATGTTCAAAATATATTTACAACACTTTTAATATATTTTGATGTTTTAAGTTTATTAAGTCAGCTGTCCTCGTTAGTAACCTACAACTAGTTGTCCACAGTTAGATGTACAGAAATAAATCGATAAATATTATCTTGAATCAATCCACGACCCAGTGTATACGTATCTCAGTATTGATCACAACTCAAACTATATATATTTTGGAATCAACCTCAACCCTGTATAGCTAACTCCAACATTTACATATAGAGTGTCTATGGTTGTTCCGAAATATATATAGATGTGTCAACATGATAGGTCAAAACATTGTATACGTGTCTATGGTATCTCAAGATTACATAATATACAATACAAGTTGATTAAGTTATGGTTGGAATAGATTTGTTACCAATTTTCACGTAGCTAAAATGAGAAAAATTATCCAATCTTGTTTTACCCATAACTTCTTCATTTTAAATCCGTTTTGAGTGAATCAAATTGCTATGGTTTCATATTGAACTCTATTTCATGAATCTAAACAGAAAAAGTATAGGTTTATAGTCGGAAAAATAAGTTACAAGTCGTTTTTGTAAAGATAGTCATTTCAGTCGAAAGAACGACGTCTAGATGACCATTTTAGAAAACATACTTTCACTTTGAGTTTAACCATAATTTTTGGATATAGTTTCATGTTCATAATAAAAATAATTTTCCCAGAATAACAACTTTTAAATCAAAGTTTGTCATAGTTTTTAATTAACTAACCCAAAACAGCCCGCGGTGTTACTACGACGGCGTAAATCCGGTTTTACGGTATATTTCGTGTTTCCAGGTTTTAAATCATTAAGTTAGCATATCACATAGATATAGAACATGTGTTTAGTTGATTTTAAAAGTCAAGTTAGAAGGATTAACTTTTATTTGCGAACAAGTTTAGAATTAACTAAACTATGTTCTAGTGATTACAAGTTTAAACCTTCGAATAAGATAGCTTTATATGTATGAATCGAATGATGTTATGAACATCATTACTACCTCAAGTTCCTTGGATAAACCTACTGGAAATGAGAAAAATAGATCTAGCTTCAAAGGATCCTTGGATGGCTTGAAAGTTCTTGAAGCAGAATCATGACACGAAAATAATTTCAAGTAAGATTTCCACTCGAAATAAGATTATTATAGTTATAGAAATTGAATTAAAGTTTGAATATGATTATTACCTTGTATTAGAAAGATAACCTACTGTAAGTAACAAAGGTTTCTTGATCTTGGATGATTATTTGGAATGGATTTAGAAAACTTGGAAGTAAACTTGCAATCTTGGAAGTATTCTTGATTTTATGAAACTAGAACTTTTGGAATTTATGAAGAACACTTGGAACTTGAAGATAGAACTTGAGAGAGATCAATTAGATGAAGAAAATTGAAGAATAAAAGTGTTTGTAGGTGTTTTTGGTCGTTGGTGTATGGATTAGATATAAAGGATATGTAATTTTGTTTTCATGTAAATAAGTCATGAATGATTACTCATATTTTTGTAATTTTATGAGATATTTCATGCTAGTTGCCAAATGATGGCTCTCACATGTGTTAGGTTACTCACATGGGCTACTAAGAGCTGATCATTGGAGTGTATATACCAATAGTACATACATCTAAAAGTTGTGTATTGTACAAGTACGAATACGGGTGCATACGAGTAGAATTGTTGATGAAACTGAACGAGGATGTAATTGTAAGCATTTTTGTTAAGTAGAAGTATTTTAATAGGTGTCTTGAAGTCTTTCAAAAGTGTATGAATACATATTAAAACACTACATGTATATACATTTTAACTGAGTCGTTAAGTCATCGTTAGTCGTTACATGTAAACGTTGTTTTGAAACCTTTAGGTTAACGATCTTGTTGAATGTTGTTAACCCATTGTTTATTATAACAAATGAGATGTTAAATTGTTATATTATCATGATATTATGATATATAATATATCTTAGTATGATATATATACAGTTAAATTTCGTTACAACGATAATCGTTACATATATGTCTCGTTTCGAAATCATTAAGTTAGTAGTCTTATTTTTACATATGTATTTCATTGTTAATACACTTAATAATATATTTACTTATCATTTAACATAATTAACCAAGTTTATCAATATCTTAATATGATTCATATGTACCTAGTAAGACGTTGTTATAACGATAATCGTTATATATATCGTTTTCGAGTTTCTTAAATTAATAGTCTCATTTTTATGTATATAACTCATTGTTAAAATACCTAATGAGATACATACTTATAATAAAATCATGTTAACTATATATATAACCATATATATGTCATCGTATAGTTTTTACAAGTTTTAACGTTCGTGAATCACCGATCAACTTGGGTGGTCAATTGTCTATATGAAACCTATTTCAATTAATCAAGTCTTAACAAGTTTGATTGCTTAACATGTTGAAAACACTTAATCATGTAAATAACAATTTCATTTAATATATATATATAAACATGGAAAAGTTCGGGTCACTACAGTACCTACCCGTTAAATAAATTTCGTCCCAAAATTTTAAGCAGTTGGAGGTGTTGACGTATCTTCTGGAAATAAATGCGGGTATTTCTTCTTCATCTGATCTTCACGCTCCCAGGTGAACTCGGGTCCTCTACGAGCATTCCATCGAACCTTAACAATCAGTATCTTGTTTTGTTTAAGTCTCTTAACCTCACGATCCATTATTTCGACGGGTTCTTCAACGAATTGAAGTTTTTCATTGATTTGGATTTCGTCCAACGGAATAGTGAGAACTTCTTTAGCAAAACATTTCTTTAAATTTGAGACGTGGAAAGTGTTATGTACAGCCGGGAGTTGTTGAGGTAGCTCCAGTTGGTAAGCTACTGGTCCGACACGATCTATAATCTTGAATGGTCCAATGTACCTCGGATTTAGTTTCCCCCATTTACTAAATCGAACAACGCCTTTCCAAGGTGAAACCTTAAGCATGACCACTTCTCCAATTTCAAACTCTATATCTTTTCTTTTACTGTCCACGTAGCTCTTTTGTCGACTCTGGGCGGTTTTCAATCTTTGTTGAATTTGGATGATTATCTCGGTAGTTTCTTGTATTATCTTCGGACCCGTAATCTGTCTATCCCCCACTTCACTCCAACAAATCGGAGACCTGCACTTTCTACCATAAAGTGCTTCAAACGGCGCCATCTCAATGCTTGAATGGTAGCTGTTATTGTAGGAAAATTCTGCTAACGGTAGATGTCGATCCCAACTGTTTCCGAAATCAATAACACAAGCTCGTAGCATGTCTTCAAGTGTTTGTATCGTCCTTTCGCTCTGCCCATCAGTTTGTGGATGATAGGCAGTACTCATGTCTAGACGAGTTCCCAATGCTTGCTGTAATGTCTGCCAGAATCTTGAAATAAATCTGCCATCCCTATCAGAGATAATAGAGATTGGTATTCCATGTCTGGAGACGACTTCCTTCAAATACAGTCGTGCTAACTTCTCCATCTTGTCATCTTCTCTTATTGGCAGGAAGTGTGCTGACTTGGTGAGACGATCAACTATTACCCAAATAGTATCAAAACCACTTGCAGTCCTTGGCAATTTAGTAATGAAATCCATGGTAATGTTTTACCATTTCCATTCCGGGATTTCAGGTTGTTGTAGTAGACCTGATGGGTTCTGATGTTTAGCTTTGATCTTAGAACACGTCAAACATTCTCCTACATATTTAGCAATATCGGCTTTCATACCTGGCCACCAAAAATGTTTCTTAAGATCCTAGTACATCTTTCCCGTTCCAGGATGTATTGAGTATCTGGTTTTATGAGCTTCTCTAAGTACCATTTCTCTCATATCTCCAAATTTTGGTACCCAAATTCTTTCAGCCCTATACCGGGTTCCGTCTTCCCGAATATTAAGATGCTTCTCCGATCCTTTGGATATTTCATCCTTTAAATTTCCCTCTTTTAAAACTCCTTGTTGCGCCTCCTTTATTTGAGTAGTAAGGTTAGTGTGAATCATTATATTCATAGATTTTACTCGAATGGGTTCTCTGTCCTTTCTGCTCAAGGCGTCGGCTACCACATTTGCCTTCCCCAGGTGGTAACGAATCTCAAAGTCGTAATTATTCAACAATTCAATCCACCTACGCTGCCTCATATTCAGTTGTTTCTGATTAAATATGTGTTGAAGACTTTTGTGGTCGGTATATATAATACTTTTGACCCCATATAAGTAGTGCCTCCAAGTCTTTAATGCAAAAACAACCGCGCCTAATTCCAAATCATGCGTAGTATAATTTTGCTCGTGAATCTTCAATTGTCTAGATGCATAAGCAATCACCTTCGTCCGTTGCATTAATACTCAACCGAGACCTTGCTTTGATGCGTCACAATAAATCACAAAATCATCATTCCCTTCAGGCAATGACAATATAGGTGCCGTAGTTAGCTTTTTCTTCAATAATTGAAACGCCTTCTCTTGTTCATCCTTCCATTCAAATTTCTTCCCTTTATGCGTTAATGCAGTAAAGGGTTTTGCTATTTTGGAGAAATCTTGGATGAATCTTCTGTAGTAACCAGCCAATCCTAAAAATTGACGTATATGCTTCGGAGTTTTTGGGGTTTCCCACTTTTCAACGGTTTCGATCTTTGCTGGGTCCACCTGGATACCTTCTTTGTTCACTATGTGACCGAGGAATTGAACTTCTTCCAACCAAAATGCACACTTTGAAAACTTAGCGTATAGTTTTTCTTTCCTCAATACTTCTAGCACTTTTCTCAAATGTTCTTCGTGCTCTTGATCATTCTTTGAGTAAATAAGTATGTCATCGATGAAAACAATGACAAACTAGTCAAGATATGGCCCACACACTCGGTTCATAAGGTCCATGAACACAGCTGGTGCGTTAGTCAATCCAAACGGCATAACCATAAACTCGTAATGACCATAACGCATCCTAAAAGCAGTTTTTGGAATATCATCCTCCTTTACTCGCATTTGATGATATCCAGAACGTAAATCGATCTTCGAATAAACCGACGAGCCTTGTAGTTGATCAAATAAGTCGTCAATTCTCGGCAGTGGATAACGGTTTTTGATGGTAAGTTTGTTCAACTCTCTGTAGTCAATACACAACCTAAATGTACCATCCTTCTTCTTGACAAACAAAACAGGAGCTCCCCATGGTGATGTGCTTGGTCTAATGAAACCACGTTCTAATAGTTCTTGCAGTTGGCTTTGCAGTTCTTTCATCTCACTGGGTGCGAGTCTATAAGGAGCACGAGCTATTGGTGCAGCTCCTGGTACAAGATCTATTTGAAATTCAACAGATCGATGTGGAGGTAGTCCCGGTAATTCTTTCGGAAATACATCGGAAAATTCTTTTGCGACGGGAACATCATTGATGCTCTTTTCTTCAGTTTGTACTTTCTCGACGTGTGCTAGAACAGCATAACAACCTTTTCTTATTAGTTTTTGTGCCTTCAAATTACTAATAAGATGTAGCTTCATGTTGCCCTTTTCTCCATACACCATTAAGGGTTCTCCTTCTTCTCGTACAATGCGAATTGCATTTTTATAACATACTATCTCTGCTTTCACCTTCTTCAGCCAGTCCATGCCAACTATTACACCAAAACTCCCTAACTCTACTGGTATCAAATCAATCTTAAATATTTCGCTACCCAGTTTAATTTCTTGATTCCGGCATATATTATCTGCTGAAATTAATTTACCGTTTGCTAATTCGAGTAAAAATTTACTATCCAACGGCGTCAATGGACAACTTAATTTAGCACAAAAATCTCTACTCATATAGTTTCTATCCGCACCCGAATCAAATAAAACGTAAGCAGATTTATTGTCAATAAGAAACGTACCCGTAACAAGCTCCGGGTCTTCCTGTGCCTCTGTCGCATTAATATTGAAAACTCTTCCGCGGCCTTGTCCATTCGTGTTCTCCTGGTTCGGGAAATTTGTAATAATGTGGCCCGGTTTTCCACATTTATAACAAACTACATTGGCATAACTTGCTCCGACACTACTTGCTCCGCCATTACTCGTTCCGACACCATTTGTTCCTTTCATTCTATTAACCCCTGGTCCGTAGACCTCACACTTCACCGCGCTATGACCATTTCTTTTACACTTGTTGCAAAATTTGGTGCAGAACCCCGAGTGATACTTTTCACACCTTTGGCATAGCTGCTTCTGATTGTTGTTGTTGTTGTTGTTGTTGTTGCGGTTGTTATTGTTGTTGGGATGATTGTTGTAGTTGCTGTTGTTGTTGTTGTTGTTGTTGTTGTTGTTGTTGTTGTTATTGGGCCGTTTGTTGTAGTTGCGATTGTTGGGATAATTGTTGCGATTATTATTGTAATTGCTGTTGTTGTTGTATTGGTGATTCTTATCACCGTTTTCCTCCCACTTTCTTTTGACTTGATTCACATTGGCCTCTTCAGCCGTATGTTCTTTAATTCTTTCCTCAATCTGGTTCACTAGTTTGTGAGCCATTCTACATGCCTGTTGTATGGAGGCGGGCTCGTGTGAACTTATATCTTCTTGGATTCTTTCCGGTAATCCTTTCACAAATGCGTCGATCTTCTCTTCCTCATCTTCGAACGCTCCCGGACACAATAGGCACAATTCTGTGAATCGTCTTTCGTACGTGGTAATATCAAATCCTTGGGTTCGTAACCCTCTAAGTTCTGTCTTAAGCTTATTGACCTCGGTTCTGGGACGGTACTTCTCGTTCATCAAGTGCTTGAATGCTGACCACGGTAGTGCGTAAGCATCATCTTGTCCCACTTGCTCTAGATAGGTATTCCACCATGTTAACGCAGAACCTGTGAAGGTATGCGTAGCGTACTTCACTTTGTCCTCTTCAGTACACTTACTTATGACAAACACCGATTCGACCTTCTCGGTCCACCGTTTCAATCCGATCGGTCCTTCGGTTCCATCAAATTCCGAAGGTTTGCAGGCAGTGAATTCTTTATAGGTGTATCCTACACGATTTCCTGTACTGCTAGATCCAAGGTTATTGTTGGTATGTAGCGCAGCCTGTACTGCGGCTATGTTTGAAGCTAGAAAAGTACGGAATTCCTCTTCATTCATATTCACGGTGTGTCGAGTAGTCGGTGCCATTTCCTTCAAAATAGTCAAATGGAACAAGTTAATCATACAGAATATTAAGAGTAGTTAATAGTATTTCGTAGCATAATATGAACTCATTTATAAAAGCTTTTTCTTCATATTAGCATTTTATAAGTTTAAATTCGGGTAGTACCTACCCGTTAAGTTCATACTTAGTAGCTAATATACAATTCAACTACTACAATTCTATATGAAAAACTGATTATAATAATATTTCGCGTTCAAATTTTTATACAATATTTTACAAACTTACAATACTGCTTATTTTACATAAAGCATGAAATATAGCACACAATAACTTTGATACAAGATAGTTGTGAAGATAATTCTAGCTAGTACACAAGTCGTTCAGCAAAGGCAATAAAGACACGTAATTCATACGTCCAGAAACAAGTCATGCATTCTGGTTTTACTAGGACTACTTCTCATCCTTGGTCTTGTGGAACATAACCGTTATGGCCATTGATAAGACAGCGTGTTGTAACATCGTCAAAGGGACGAGGGTTACGTAATGACCAACAGTCTCGTAATAACCTAAAAACCTCATTTCTTACCCCAATTACCGACTCCGTCACTTGTGGGAACGTTTTGTTTAATAGTTGTAGCCCGATGTTCTTTTTCTCACTTTGGTGAGAAGCGAACATTACTAACCCGTAAGCATAGCATGCTTCTTTATGTTGCATGTTAGCCGCTTTTTCTAAATCATGAAGTCCTATATTCGGATACATTGAGTCAAAATAATTTCTTAACCCGTTGCGTAAAATAGCATTTGGGTTCTCCGAAATATATGCGTCAAAGTAAACACATCGTAACTTATGGGTTTCCCAATGTGATATCCCCCATCTTTCAAACGAAAGTCTCTTATAAACCAAGGCATTCTTGGAACGTTCTTCGAATGTCTTACAAACTGATTTCGCCGTAAATAGTTGTGCCGAAGAATTCCGACCGACTCTAGACAAGATTTCATCAATCATGTCTCCGGGTAGGTCTCTTAAAATATTGGGTTGTCTATTCATTTTGTGTTTTTATACTGTAAAATAGACAAGAGTTATATTCATAAAAAAAAATACTTATTAATACAAGCAATTTTTACATATATCATAAAGCATAAGCACACTATATTACATATAATACACCACACGAATACAACTATCTTATTCCGACTCGCTCGTTTCTTCTTCTTTGGTTTTGGTTCGTTTTGCCAAGTTTCTAGGGATATATGATGTTCCCCTAATACGAGCTGTCGTTTTCCACAATGGTTTAGAAAAACCTGGTGGTTTAGAGGTTCCCGGGTCATTGTTACAACTTAAGGGCTTCGGGGGTTGACGATACATATAAAGTTCATCGGGGTTGGAATTAGATTTCTCTATTTTTATGCCCTTTCCCTTATTATTTTCTTTTGCCTTTTTAAATTCAGTTGGGGTAATTTCTATAACATCATCGGAATTCTCGTCGGAATCCGATTCATCGGAGAATTGGTAATCCTCCCAATATTTTGCTTCCTTGGCGGAAACACCATTGACCATAATTAACCTTGGTCGGTTGATTAAGGATTTTGTTTTACTTAACTGTTTTATTATTTCTCCCACCAGTTCTATTTCTTCTTCCGGTTCCTCCTCCTCCGGTTCCGATTCTTCTTCCGGTTCCGATTCTTTTTCCGGTTCCTCTTCGGGAACTTGTGAATCAGTCCACGAATCATTCCAATTTACATTTGACTCTTCATTATTATTAGGTGAGTCAATGGGACTTGTTCTAGAGGTAGACATCTATCACATAATATCAAACACGTTAAGAGATTAATATATCACATAATATTCACATGTTAAAAATATATAGTTTCCAACAAAAATGTTAAGCAATCATTTTTAAAGAAAACACGGTCAAAGTCCAGACTCACTAATGCATCCTAACAAACTCGATAAGACACACTAATGCAAATTTTATGGTTCTCTAAGACCAACGCTCGGATATCAACTGAAATGTCCCGTTCTTATTGATTAAAAACGTTCCATATTAATTGATTTCGTTGCGAGGTTTTGACCTCTATATGAGACGTTTTTCAAAGACTGCATTCATTTTTAAAACAAACCATAACCTTTATTTCATAAATAAAGGTTTAAAAAGCTTTACGTAGATTATCAAATAATGATAATCTAAAATATCCTGTTTACACACGACCATTACATAATGGTTTACAATACAAATATGTTACATCGAAATCAGTTTCTTGAATGCAGTTTTTACACAATATCATACAAACATGGACTCCAAATCTTGTCCTTATTTTAGTATGCAACAGCGGAAGCTCTTAGTATTCACCTGAGAATAAACATGCTTTAAACGTCAACAAAAATGTTGGTGAGTTATAGGTTTAACCTATATATATCAAATCGTAACAATAGACCACAAGATTTCATATTTCAATACACATCCCATACATAGAGATAAAAATCATTCATATGGTTAACACCTGGTAACCGACATTAACAAGATGCATATATAAGAATATCCCCATCATTCCGGGACACCCTTCGGATATGATATAAATTTCGAAGTACTAAAGCATCCGGTACTTTGGATGGGGTTTGTTTGGCCCAATAGATCTATCTTTAGGATTCGCGTCAATTAGGGTGTCTGTTCCCTAATTCTTAGATTACCAGACTTAATAAAAAGGGGCATATTCGATTTCGATAATTCAACCATAGAATGTAGTTTCCCGTACTTGTGTCTATTTGGTAAATCATTTATAAAACCTGCATGTATTCTCATCCCAAAAATATTAGATTTTAAAAGTGGGACTATAACTCACTTTCACAGATTTTTACTTCGTTGGGAAGTAAGACTTGGCCACTGGTTGATTCACGAACCTATAACAATATATACATATATATCAAAGTATGTTCAAAATATATTTACAACACTTTTAATATATTTTGATGTTTTAAGTTTATTAAGTCAGCTGTCCTCGTTAGTAACCTACAACTAGTTGTCCACAGTTAGATGTACAGAAATAAATCGATAAATATTATCTTGAATCAATCCACGACCCAGTGTATACGTATCTCAGTATTGATCACAACTCAAACTATATATATATTTTGGAATCAACCTCAACCCTGTATAGCTAACTCCAACATTCACATATAGAGTGTCTATGGTTGTTCCGAAATATATATAGATGTGTCGACATGATAGGTCGAAACATTGTATATGTGTCTATGGTATCTCAAGATTACATAATATACAATACAAGTTGATTAAGTTATGGTTGGAATAGATTTGTTACCAATTTTCACGTAGCTAAAATGAGAAAAATTATCCAATCTTGTTTTACCCATAACTTCTTCATTTTAAATCCGTTTTGAGTGAATCAAATTGCTATGGTTTCATATTGAACTCTATTTTATGAATCTAAATAGAAAAAGTATAGGTTTATAGTCGGAAAAATAAGTTACAAGTCATTTTTGTAAAGGTAGTCATTTCAGTCGAAAGAACGACGTCAAGATGACCATTTTAGAAACATACTTTCACTTTGAGTTTAACCATAATTTTTGGATATAGTTTCATGTTCATAATAAAAATCATTTTCCCAGAATAACAACTTTTAAATCAAAGTTTATCATAGTTTTTAATTAACTAACCCAAAACAGCCCGCGGTGTTACTACGACGGCGTAAATCCGGTTTTACGGTGTTTTTCGTGTTTCCAGGTTTTCTGTCATTAAGTTAGCATATCATATAGATATAGAACATGTGTTTAGTTGATTTTAAAAGTCAAATTAGAAGGATTAACTTTTATTTGCGAACAAGTTTAGAATTAACTAAACTATGTTCTAGTGATTACAAGTTTAAACCTTCGAATAAGATAGCTTTATATGTATGAATCGAATGATGTTATGAACATCATTACTACCTCAAGTTCCTTGGATAAACCTACTGGAAATGAGAAAAATAGATCTAGCTTCAAAGGATCCTTGGATGGCTTGAAAGTTCTTGAAGCAGAATCATGACACGAAAATAATTTCAAGTAAGATTTCCACTCGAAATAAGATTATTATAGTTATAGAAATTGAATTAAAGTTTGAATATGATTATTACCTTGTATTATAAAGATAACCTACTGTAAGTAACAAAGGTTTCTTGATCTTGGATGATTATTTGGAATGGATTTAGAAAACTTGGAAGTAAACTTGCAATCTTGGAAGTATTCTTGATTTTATGAAACTAGAACTTTTAGAATTTATGAAGAACACTTGGAACTTGAAGATAGAACTTGAGAGAGATCAATTAGATGAAGAAAATTGAAGAATGAAAGTGTTTGTAGGTGTTTTTGGTCGTTGGTGTATGGATTAGATATAAAGGATATGTAATTTTGTTTTCATGTAAATAAGTCATGAATGATTACTCATATTTTTGTAATTTTATGAGATATTTCATGCTAGTTGACAAATGATGGCTCCCACATGTGTTAGGTGACTCACATGGGCTGCTAAGAGCTGATCATTGGAGTGTATATACCAATAGTACATACATCTAAAAGCTGTGTATTGTACGAGTACGAATACGGGTGCATACGAGTAGAATTGTTGATGAAACTGAACGAGGATGTAATTGTAAGCATTTTTGTTAAGTAGAAGTATTTTGATAAGTGTCTTGAAGTCTTTCAAAATTGTATGAATACATATTAAAACACTACATGTATATACATTTTAACTGAGTCGTTAAGTCATCGTTAGTCGTTACATGTAAACGTTGTTTTGAAACCTTTAGGTTAACGATCTTGTTGAATGTTGTTAACCCATTGTTTATTATAACAAATGAGATGTTAAATTGTTATATTATCATGATATTATGATATATAATATATCTTAGTATGATATATATACAGTTAAATGTCGTTACAACGATAATCGTTACATATATGTCTCGTTTCGAAATCATTAAGTTAGTAGTCTTATTTTTACATATGTATTTCATTGTTAATACACTTAATAATATATTTACTTATCATTTAACATAATTAACCAAGTGTATCAATATCTTAATATGATTCATATGTACCTAGTAAGACGTTGTTATAACGATAATCGTTATATATATCGTTTTCGAGTTTCTTAAATTAATAGTCTCATTTTTATGTATATAACTCATTGTTAAAATACATAATGAGATACATACTTATAATAAAATCATGTTAACTATATATATAACCATATATATGTCATCGTATAGTTTTTACAAGTTTTAGCGTTCGTGAATCACCGATCAACTTGGGTGGTCAATTGTCTATATGAAACCTATTTCAATTAATCAAGTCTTAACAAGTTTGATTGCTTAACATGTTGAAAACACTTAATCATATAAATAACAATTTCATTTAATATATATATATATATATAAACATGGAAAAGTTCGGGTCACTACACGATGTCCCTCTTTATGACAATAGTAGCACATTCCGTCATTACTTCTCGGCATTGTGCATTCCCATAACTTGTGGCCCCTAACACCACAATTGAAACATCTAGGCGCATGAGAACTCGTCGAACCTTTCTCCACGTTACCCATACTCGCACTCGCGCCCTTAGTTTTCTTACTTGGAGCACCATAAGAAACAACCCTTCTCTCACTTGAAGGTTCACCAACCTTTGATCGCGAATAAGACTCGAAACCTCTAGCCAAGGCAAATAACTCCGCAAACGATTTCGCTTGACCCCGGCTAATCTTATTCTTCAAGTCATCATTTAAGGTCCGATAGAAATCCCCCATCAACAAACGATCATTCCCCAAATACTCCGGGCAAAAACGAGCCTTCGCCATAAAGGTCGTCTTGAGAGTATTCAAATCCATAGATCCTTGTCGCAAATTTTGCAACTCATTATGCAACTCCCACAAATCAGCTGAAGTCCGGAACTCCTCGAAGAATTCCTCCTTAAATTCGTCCCACGATAAGGTCATAAAAGTTTCGCCACCGACAAGATCAATCTTACCATCCAACCAATCCCTTACCCTACCCCGCAACAAACTAGTAGCGAGTCTTGTCCTCTTCTCGGGAGGGCATTCAATAGTACGAAAACACCCTTCGACATCTGAAATCCAAGTTGTGCTTATCAAAGGATCCGGTTTCCCGTCATATGTAGTGACCCGAACTTTTCCATGTTTATATATATTAATTGAGATTTTATTTACATGATTAAATGTTTCCAACATGTTAAGCAATCAAACTTGTTAAGACTTGATTAATTGAAATATGTTTCATATAGACAATTGACCACCCAAGTTGACCGGCGATTCATGAACGTTAAAACTTGTAAAAACGACATGACGATATATATATGGATATACATATGGTTAACATGAGATTATGATAAGTAAGTATCTCCATAAGTATATTAACAATGAGTTATATACATATAAACAAGACTACTAACTTAAGGATTTCGAAACGAGACATATATGTAACGATTATCGTTGTAACGACATTTAAATGTATATATATCATATTAAGATATATTAATATATCATAATATCATGATAATATAATAATTTAACATCTCATTAGATATAATAAACAATGGGTTAACAACATTAATTGAGATCGTTAACTTAAAGGTTTCAAAACAACACTTACATGTAACGACTAACGATGACCTAACGACTCAGTTAAAATGTATATACACGTAGTGTATTTAGATGTATTAAAATACTTTTGGAAGACTTCAAGACATATATCAAAACACTCATACTTAACGAAAATGGTTACAGTTACTTTTCCATTCTTTTCTTTCATCAAGAATTCTAGTCATATTCTTACCCGTATTATACACAGCTTCAAAATGTACTTACTATGAGTATATACCAATAGGAACTAGCATGGGATTCCACTCTTGATTATGTCATGTATGAATAATCAATTTTAACTTCTACCATGAGCTAGTCAACTAACTAGAACTCCTTTTAACCCCACTCACCACTCACCAATTACCACTCATCATTCACTCCATTTCACTTCCAATTCTCTTTCTAATTCTCTCTCAACACACACACACACACACTATTATGAACGTATTTTTCCAGTAGTTAATCATCATCTTCATCAAAAATCACTTCAAGAATCAAGCTATAATCATCATAGGAAGAACACTTCAAGAACACTTCAAAAATCCCTTCAAGTTTACTAATTTACCTCCAAGCTTTCTAATCCATTCCATGTAATCATCTAAGATCAAGAAACCTTTGTTATATACAGTAGGTTATCTTTCTTATTCAAGGTAATATTCATATTCAAACTTTGATTCAATTTCTATAACTATAAACTATCTTAATTCGAGTAAAAATCTTACTTTAACTTGTTTTTGTGTCATGATCCTACTTCAAGAACTTTCAAGCCATCCAAGATCCTTCGAAGCTAGATCATTTCTTGTCACTTCCAGTAGGTTTACCTACTAAACTTGAGGTAGTAATGATGTTCATAACATCATTCGATTCATATATATAAAACTATCTTATTCGAAGGTTTAAACTAGTAATCATTAGAACATAGTTTAGTTAATTCTAAACTTGTTCGCAAATAAAAGTTAATCCTTCTAACTTGACTTTTAAAATTAACTACACACATGTTATATATCTATATGATATGCTAACTTAATGATTTAAAACCTGGAAACACGAAAAACACCGTAAAACCGGATTTACGCCGTCGTAGTAACACCGCGGGCTGTTTTGGGTTAGTTAATTAAAAACTATGATAAACTTTGATTTAAAAGTTGTTATTCTGAGAAAATGATTTTTATTATGAACATGAAACTATATCCAAAAATTATGGTTAAACTCAAAGTGGAAGTATGTTTTCTAAAATGGTCATCTAGACGTCGTTCTTTCGACTGAAATGACTACCTTTACAAAAATGACTTGTAACTTATTTTTCCGACTATAAACCTATACTTTTTCTATTTAGATTCATAAAATAGAGTTCAATATGAAACCATAGCAATTTGATTCACTCAAAACGGATTTAAAATGAAGAAGTTATGGGTAAAACAAGATTGGATAATTTTTTTCATTTTAGCTACGTGAAAATTGGTAACAAATCTATTCCAACCATAACTTAATCAACTTGTATTGTATATTATGTAATCTTGAGATACCATAGACACATATACAATGTTTCGACCTATCATGTCGACACATCTATATATATTTCGGAACAACCATAGACACTCTATATGTGAATGTTGGAGTTAGCTATACAGGGTTGAGGTTGATTCCAAAATATATATAGTTTGAGTTGTGATCAATACTGATATACGTATACGCTGGGTCGTGGATTGATTCAAGATAATATTTATCGATTTATTTCTGTACATCTAACTGTGGACAACTAGTTGTAGGTTACTAACGAGGACAGCTGACTTAATAAACTTAAAACATCAAAATATATTAAAAGTGTTGTAAATATATTTTAAACATACTTTGATATATATGTATATATTGTTATAGGTTCGTGAATCAACCAGTGGCCAAGTCTTACTTCCCGACGAAGTAAAAATCTGTGAAAGTGAGTTATAGTCCCACTTTTAAAATCTAATATTTTTGGAATGAGAATACATGCAGGTTTTATAAATGATTTACAAAATAGACACAAGTACGTGAAACTACATTCTATGGTTGAATTATCGAAATCGAATATGCCCCTTTTTATTAAGTCTGGTAATCTAAGAATTAGGGAACAGACACCCTAATTGACGCGAATCCTAAAGATAGATCTATTGGGCCTAACAAACCCCATCCAAAGTACCGGATGCTTTAGTACTTCGAAATTTATATCATATCCGAAGGGTGTCCCGGAATGATGGGGATATTGTTATATATATATATGCATCTTGTTAATGTCGGTTACCAGGTGTTCACCATATGAATGATTTTTATCTCTATGTATGGGATGTGTATTGAAATATGAAATCTTGTGGTCTATTGTTACAATTTGATATATATAGGTTAAACCTATAACTCACCAATATTTTTGTTGACGTTTAAAGCATGTTTATTCTCAGGTGAATACTAAGAGCTTCCGTTGTTGCATACTAAAATAAGGACAAGATTTGGAGTCCATGTTTGTATGATATTGTGTAAAAACTGCATTCAAGAAACTGATTTCAATGTAACATATTTGTATTGTAAACCATTATGTAATGGTCGTGTGTAAACAGGATATTTTAGATTATCATTATTTGATAATCTACGTAAAGCTTTTTAAACCTTTATTTATGAAATAAAGGTTATGGTTTGTTTTAAAAATGAATGCAGTCTTTGAAAAACGTCTCATATAGAGGTCAAAACCTCGCAACGAAATCAATTAATATGGAACGTTTTTAATCAATAAGAACGGGACATTTCAGTTGGTATCAGAGCGTTGGTCTTAGAGAACCAGAAAATTTGCATTAGTGTGTCTTATCGAGTTTGTTAGGATACATTAGTGAGTCTGGACTTCGACCGTGTTTTCTTTAAAAATGATTGCTTAACATTTTTGTTGGAAACTATATGTTTTTAACATATGAATATTATGTGATATATTAATCTCTTAACGTGTTTGATATTATGTGATAGATGTCTACCTCTAGAACAAGTCCCATTGACTCACCTAATAATAATGAAGAGTCAAATGTAAATTGGAATGATTCGTGGACTGATTCACAAGTTCCCGAAGAGGAACCGGAAGAAGAGTCGGAACCGGAAGAAGAATCGGAACCGGAAGAAGAAATAGAACCGGTGGGGGAAATAATAAAACGGTTAAGTAAAAGAGAATCCTCAACCAACCGACCAAGGTTAATTATGGTCAATGGTGTTTCCGCCAAGGAAGCAAAATATTGGGAGGATTACCAATTCTCCGATGAATCGGATTCCGACGAGAATTTCGATGATGTTATAGAAATTACCCCAACTGAATTTAAAAAGGCAAAAGAAAATAATAAGGGAAAGGGCATAAAAATAGAGAAATCTAATTCCAACCCCGATGAACTTTATATGTATCGTCAACCCCCGAAGTCCTTAAGTTGTAACAATGACCCGGGAACCTCTAAACCACCAGGTTTTTCTAAACCAATGTGGACAACGACGGCTCGTATTAGGGGAACATCATATATCCCTAGAAACTTGGCAAAACGAACCAAAACCGAACAAGAAGAAACGAGCGAGTCGGAATAAGATAGTTGTATTCGTGTGGTGTAATATATGTAATATAGTGTGCTTATGCTTTATGATATATGTAAAAATTTCTTGTATTAATAAGTATTTTTTTATGAATCTAACTCTTGTCTATTTTACAGTATAAAAACACAAAATGGATAGACAACCCAATATTTTAAGAGACCTACCCGGAGACATGATTGATGAAATCTTGTCTAGAGTCGGTCAGAATTCCTCGGCACAACTATTTAAGGCGAGATCAGTTTGTAAGACATTCGAAGAACGTTCCAAGAATGCCTTGGTTTATAAAAGACTTTCGTTCGAAAGATGGGGGATATCACATTGGGAAATCCATAAGTTACGATGTGTTTACTTTGACGCATATATTGCGGGGAACCCAAATGCTATTTTACGCAACGGGTTAAGAAATTATTTTGACTCAGTATATCCGAATATAGGACTTCGTGATTTAGAAAAAGTGGCTAACATGCAACATAAAGAAGCATGTTATGCTTACGGGTTAGTAATGTTCGCTTCTCACCAAAGTGAGAACAAGAACATCGGGCTACAACTATTAAACAAAACGTTCCCATAAGTGACGGAGTCGGTAATTGGGGTAAGAAATGAGGTTTTTAGGTTATTACGAGACTGTTGGTCATTACATAACCCTCGTCCCTTTGACGACGTTACAACACGCTGTCTTATCAACGGCCATAACGGTTATGTTCCACAAGACCAAGGATGGGAAGTAGTCCTAGTAAAACTAGAATGCATGACTTGTTTCTGGACGTATGAATTACGTGTCTTTATTGCCTTTGCTGAACGACTTGTGTACTAGCTAGAATTATCTTCACAACTATCTTGTATCAAAGTTATTGTGTGCTATATTTCATGCTTTATGTAAAATAAGCGGTATTGTAAGTTTGTAAAATATTGTATAAAAGTTTGAACGCGAAATATTATTACAATCAGTTTTTCATATAGAATTGTAGTAGTTGAATTGTATATTAGCTACTAAGTATGAACTTAACGGGTAGGTACTACCCGAATTTAAACTTATAAAACACTAATATGAAGAAAAAGCTTTTATAAATGAGTTCATATTATGCTACGAAATACTATTAACTACTCTTAATATTCTGTATGATTAACTTGTTCCATTTGACTATTTTGAAGGAAATGGCACCGACTACTCGACACACCGTGAATATGAATGAAGAGGAATTCCATACTTTTCTAGCTTCAAACATAGCCGCAGTACAGGCTGCGCTACATACCAACAATAACCTTGGATCTGGCAGTACAGGAAATCGTGTAGGATGCACCTACAAAGAATTCACTGCCTGCAAACCTTTAGAATTTGATGGAACCGAAGGACCGATCAGATTGAAACGGTGGATCGAGAAGGTCGAATCGGTGTTTGCCATAAGTAAGTGTACTGAAGAGGACAAAGTGAAGTACGCTACGCATACCTTCACAGGTTCCGCGTTAACATGGTGGAATACCTATCTAGAGCAAGTGGGACAAGATGATGCGTACGCACTACCGTGGTCAGCATTCAAGCACTTGATGAACGAGAAGTACCGTCCCAGAACCGAGGTCAATAAGCTCAAGACAGAACTTAGAGGGTTACGAACCCAAGGATTTGATATTACCACGTATGAAAGACGATTCACAGAATTGTGCCTATTGTGTCCGGGAGCATTCGAAGATGAGGAAGAGAAGATCGACGCGTTTGTGAAAGGATTACCGGAAAGAATCCAAGAAGATATAAGTTCACACGAGCCCGCCTCCATACAACAGGCATGTAGAATGGCTCACAAACTAGTGAACCAGATTGAAGAAAGAATTAAAGAACAGACTGCTGAAGAGGCCAATGTGAAGCAAGTCAAAAGAAAGTGGGAGGAAAACGGTGATAAGAATCACCAATACAACAACAACAGCAATTACAACAATAATAGCAACAATTATCCCAACAATCGCAACATCAATCGCAACTACAACAAACGGCCCAACAACAACAATAACAACAACAACAACAGCAACTACAACAATCATCCCAACAACAATAATAACCGCAACAACAACAACAATCAGAAGCAGCTATGCCAAAGGTGTGAAAAGTATCATTCGGGGTTCTGCACCAAATTTTGTAACAAGTGTAAAAGAAATGGTCATAGCGCGGCGAAGTGTGAGGTCTACGGACCAGGGGTTAATAGAACGAAAGGAACACATGGTTTCGGAATGAGTAATGGCGGAGCAAGTAGTGTCGGAGCAAGTTATGCCAATGTAGTTTGTTATAAATGTGGAAAACCGGGCCACATTATTAGAAATTGCCCGAACCAGGAGAACACGAATGGACAAGGCCGCGGAAGAGTTTTCAATATTAATGCGGCAGAGGCACAGGAAGACCCGGAGCTTGTTACGGGTACGTTTCTTATTAACAATAAATCTGCTTACGTTTTATTTGATTCGGGTGCGGATAGAAGCTATATGAGTAGAGATTTTTGTGCTAAATTAAGTTGTCCATTGACGCCTTTGGATAGTAAATTTTTACTCGAATTAGCAAATGGTAAATTAATTTCAGCAGATAATATATGTCGGAATCGAGAAAATAAACTGGTTAGCGAAACATTTAAGATTGATTTGATACCAGTAGAGTTAGGGAGTTTTGATGTGATAATCGGTATGGACTGGTTGAAAGAAGTGAAAGCAGAGATCGTTTGTTACAAAAATGCAATTCGCATTATACGAGAAAAAGGAAAACCCTTAATGGTGTACGGAGAAAAGGACAACACGAAGCTACATATTATTAGTAATTTGAAGGCACAAAAACTAATAAGAAAAGGTTGCTATGCTGTTCTAGCACATGTCGAGAAAGTACAAACTGAAGAAAAGAGCATCAATGATGTTCCCATTGCAAAAGAATTTCCCGATGTATTTCCGAAAGAATTACCGGGATTACCCCCACAGCGATCCGTTGAATTTCAAATAGATCTTGTACCAGGAGCTGCACCAATAGCTCGTGCTCCTTACAGACTCGCACCCAGCGAGATGAAAGAACTACAAAGCCAATTACAAGAACTTTTAGAGCGTGGTTTCATTCGACCAAGCACATCACCGTGGGGAGCTCCTGTTTTGTTTGTCAAGAAAAAAGATGGTACATTCAGGTTGTGTATCGACTACCGAGAGTTGAACAAACTTACCATCAAGAACCGCTACCCACTACCGAGAATCGACGACTTATTTGATCAACTACAAGGCTCGTCTGTTTATTCAAAGATTGACTTACGTTCCGGGTATCATCAAATGCGGGTGAAAGAAGATGATATTCCAAAGACTGCTTTCAGAACACGTTACGGTCATTAAGAGTTTATGGTCATGCCGTTTGGTTTAACTAATGCACCATCTGTGTTCATGGACCTTATGAACCGAGTGTGTGGACCATACCTTGACAAGTTTGTCATTGTTTTCATTGATGACATACTTATTTACTCAAAGAATGACCAAGAACACGGTGAACATTTGAGAAAGGTGTTAGAAGTATTGAGGAAGGAAGAATTGTACGCTAAGTTTTCAAAGTGTGCATTTTGGTTGGAAGAAGTTCAATTCCTCGGTCACATAGTGAACAAAGAAGGTATTAAGGTGGATCCGGCAAAGATAGAAACTGTTGAAAAGTGGGAAACCCCGAAAACTCCGAAACACATACGCCAGTTTTTAGGACTAGCTGGTTACTACAGAAGGTTCATCCAAGACTTTTCCAGAATAGCAAAACCCTTGACTGCATTAACGCATAAAGGGAAGAAATTTGAATGGAATGATGAACAAGAGAAAGCGTTTCAGCTATTGAAGAAAAAGCTAACTACGGCACCTATATTGTCATTGCCTGAAGGGAATGATGATTTTGTGATTTATTGTGACGCATCAAAGCAAGGTCTCGGTTGTGTATTAATGCAACGAACGAAGGTGATTGCTTATGCGTCTAGACAATTGAAGATTCACGAACAAAATTATACGACGCATGATTTGGAATTAGGCGCGGTTGTTTTTGCATTAAAGACTTGGAGGCACTACTTATATGGGGTCAAAAGTATTATATATACCGACCACAAAAGTCTTCAACACATATTTAATCAGAAACAACTGAATATGAGGCAGCGTAGGTGGATTGAATTATTGAATGATTATGACTTTGAGATTCGTTACCACCCGGGGAAGGCAAATGTGGTAGCCGATGCCTTGAGCAGGAAGGACAGAGAACCCATTCGAGTAAAATCTATGAATATAATGATTCATAATAACCTTACTACTCAAATAAAGGAGGCGCAACAAGGAGTTTTAAAAGAGGGAAATTTAAAGGAAGAAATACCCAAAGGATCGGAGAAACATCTTAATATTCGGGAAGACGGAACCCGGTATAGGGCTGAAAGGATTTGGGTACCAAAATTTGGAGATATGAGAGAAATGGTACTTAGAGAAGCTCATAAAACCAGATACTCAATACATCCTGGAACGGGGAAGATGTACAAGGATCTCAAGAAACATTTTTGGTGGCCGGGTATGAAAGTCGATGTTGCTAAATACGTAGGAGAATGTTTGACGTGTTCTAAGGTCAAAGCTGAGCATCAGAAACCATCAGGTCTACTTCAACAACCCGAAATCCCGGAATGGAAATGGGAAAATATTACCATGGATTTCATCACTAAATTGCCAAGGACTGCAAGTGGTTTTGATACTATTTGGGTAATAGTTGATCGTCTCACCAAATCAGCACACTTCCTGCCAATAAGAGAAGATGACAAGATGGAGAAGTTAGCACGACTGTATTTAAAGGAAGTCATCTCCAGACATGGAATACCAATCTCTATTATCTCTGATAGGGATGGCAGATTTATTTCAAGATTCTGGCAGACATTACAGCAAGCATTAGGAACTCGTATAGACATGAGTACTGCCTATCATCTACAAACTGATGGGCAGAGCGAAAGGACGATACAAACGCTTGAAGACATGCTACGAGCATGTGTTATTGATTTCAGAAACAGTTGGGATCGACATCTACCATTAGCAGAATTTTGCTACAACAACAGCTACCATTCAAGCATTGAGATGGCGCCGTTTGAAGCACTTTATGGTAGAAAGTGCAGGTCTCTGATTTGTTGGAGTGAAGTGGGGGATAGACAGATTACGAGTCCGGAGATTATACAAGAAACTACCGAGAAGATCATCCAAATTCAACAATGGTTGAAAACCGCCCAAAGTCGACAAAAGAGCTACGCTGACATTAAAAGAAAAGATATAGAATTTGAAATTGGAGAGATGGTCATGCTTAAAGTTGCACCTTAGAAAGGCGTTGTTCGATTTGGTAAACGAGGGAAATTAAATCCAAGGTATATTGGACCATTCAAGATTATTGATCGTGTCGGACCAGTAGCTTACCGACTTGAGTTACCTCAACAACTCGCGGCTGTACATAACACTTTCCACGTCTTGAATTTGAAGAAATGTTTTGCTAAAGAAGATCTCACTATTCTGTTAGATGAAATCCAAATCAACGAAAACTCTAATTCATCGAAGAACCCGTCGAAATAATGGATCGTGAGGTTAAAAGACTTAAGCAAAACAAGATACCAATTGTAAAGGTTTGATGGAATGCTTGTAGAGGACTCGAGTTTACCTGGGAGTGTGAAGATCAGATGAAGAAGAAATACCCGCATCTATTTCCAGAAGATTCGTCAACACCTTCAACAGCTTAAAATTTCGGGATGAAATTTATTTAACGGGTAGGTACTGTAGTGACCCGAACTTTTCCATGTTTATATATATTAATTGAGATTGATATTTACATGATTAAATGTTTCCAACATGTTAAGCAATCAAACTTGTTAAGACTTGATTAATTGAAATATGTTTCATATAGACAATTGACCACCCAAGTTGACCGGCGATTCACGAACGTTAAAACTTGTAAAAACGACATGACGATATATATATGGATATACATATGGTTAACATGAGATTATGATAAGTAAGTATCTCCATAAGTATATTAACAATGAGTTATATACATATAAACAAGACTACTAACTTAAGGATTTCGAAACGAGACATATATGTAACGATTATCGTTGTAACGACATTTAAATGTATATATATCATATTAAGATATATTAATATATCATAATATCATGATAATATAATAATTTAACATCTCATTAGATATAATAAACAATGGGTTAACAATATTAATTGAGATCGTTAACTTAAAGGTTTCAAAACAACACTTACATGTAACGACTAACGATGACTTAACGACTCAGTTAAAATGTATATACACGTAGTGTATTTAGATGTATTAAAATACTTTTGGAAGACTTCAAGACATATATCAAAACACTCATACTTAACGAAAATGGTTACAGTTACTTTTCCATTCTTTTCTTTCATCAAGAATTCTAGTCATATTCTTACCCGTATTATACACAGCTTCAAAACGTACTTACTATGAGTATATACCAATAGGAACTAGCATAGGATTCCACTCTTGATTATGTCATGTATGACTAATCAATTTTAACTTCTACCATGAGCTAGTCAACTAACTAGAACTCCTTTTAACCCCACTCACCACTCACCAATTACCACTCATCATTCACTCCATTTCACTTCCAATTCTCTTTCTAATTCTCTCTCAACACACACACACACACACACACTATTATGAATGTATTTTTCCAGTAGTTAATCATCATCTTCATCAAAAATCACTTCAAGAATCAAGCTATAATCATCATAGGAAGAACACTTCAAGAACACTTCAAAAATCCCTTCAAGTTTACTAATTTACTACCAAGCTTTCTAATCCATTCCATGTAATCATCTAAGATCAAGAAACCTTTGTTATATATAGTAGGTTATCTTTCTTATTCAAGGTAATATTCATATTCAAACTTTGATTCAATTTCTATAACTATAAACTATCTTAATTCGGGTAAAAATCTTACTTGAACTTGTTTTTGTGTCATGATCCTACTTCAAGAACTTTCAAGCCATCCAAGATCCTTTGAAGCTAGATCATTTCTTGTCACTTCCAGTAGGTTTACCTACTAAACTTGAGGTAGTAATGATGTTCATAACATCATTCGATTCATATATATAAAACTATCTTATTCGAAGGTTTAAACTCGTAATCATTAGAACATAGTTTAGTTAATTCTAAACTTGTTCGCAAACAAAAGTTAATCCTTCTAACTTGACTTTTAAAATTAACTACACACATGTTCTATATCTATATGATATGCTAACTTAATGATTTAAAACCTGGAAACATGAAAAACACCGTAAAACCGGATTTACGCCGTCGTAGTAACACCGCGGGCTGTTTTGGGTTAGTTAATTAAAAACTATGATTAACTTTGATTTAAAAGTTGTTATTCTGAGAAAATGATTTTTATTATGAACATGAAACTATATCCAAAAATTATGGTTAAACTCAAAGTGGAAGTATGTTTTCTAAAATGGTCATCTAGACGTCGTTCTTTCGACTGAAATGACTACCTTTACAAAAACGACTTGTAACTTATTTTTCCGACTATAAACCTATACTTTTTCTATTCAGATTCATAAAATAGAGTTCAATATGAAACCATAGCAATTTGATTCACTCAAAACGGATTTAAAATGAAGAAGTTATGGGTAAAACAAGATTGGATAATTTTTCTCATTTTAGCTACGTGAAAATTGGTAACAAATCTATTCCACCCATAACTTAATCAACTTGTATTGTATATTATGTAATCTTGAGATACCATAGACACATATACAATGTTTTGACCTATCATGTCGATACATCTATATATATTTCGGAACAACCATAGACACTCTATATGTGAATGTTGGAGTTAGCTATACAGGGTTGAGGTTGATTTCAAAATATATATAGTTTGAGTTGTGATCAATACTGAGATACGTATACACTGGGTCGTGGATTGATTCAAGATAATATTTATCGATTTATTTCTGTACATTTAACTGTGGACAACTAGTTGTAGGTTACTAACGAGGACAGCTGACTTAATAAACTTAAAACATCAAAATATATTAAAAGTGTTGTAAATATATTTTAAACATGCTTTGATATATATGTATATATTGTTATAGGTTCGTGAATCAACCAGTGGCCAAGTCTTACTTCCCGACGAAGTAAAAATCTTTGAAAGTGAGTTATAGTCCCACTTTTAAAATCTAATATTTTTGGGATGAGAATACATGCAGGTTTTATAAATGATTTACAAAATAGACACAAGTACGTGAAACTACATTCTATGGTTGAATTATCGAAATCGAATATGCCCCTTTTTATTAAGTCTGGTAATCTAAGAATTAGGGAACAGACACCCTAATTGACGCGAATCCTAAAGATAGATCTATTGGGCCTAACAAACCCCATCCAAAGTACCGGATGCTTTAGTACTTCGAAATTTATATCATATCCGAAGGGTGTCCCGGAATGATGGGGATATTCTTATATATATATGCACCTTGTTAATGTCGGTTACCAGGTGTTCACCATATGAATGTTTTTTATCTCTATGTATGGGATGTGTATTGAAATATGAAATCTTGTGATCTATTGTTACGATTTGATATATATAGGTTAAACCTATAACTCACCAACACTTTTGTTGACGTTTAAAGCATGTTTATTCTCAGGTGAATACTAAGAGCTTCCGCTGTTGCATACTAAAATAAGGACAAGATTTGGAGTCCATGTTTGTATGATATTGTGTAAAAACTGCATTCAAGAAACTGATTTCGATGTAACATATTTGTATTGTAAACCATTATGTAATGGTCGTGTGTAAACAGGATATTTTAGATTATCATTATTTGATAATCTACGTAAAGCTTTTTAAACCTTTATTTATGAAATAAAGGTTATGGTTTGTTTTAAAAATGAATGCAGTCTTTGAAAAACGTCTCATATAGAGGTCAAAACCTCGCAACGAAATCAATTAATTTGGAACGTTTTTAATCAATAAGAACGGGACATTTCATCATACATCAGGGGTTTAGTTCTCATGAAGTTCTTAAGATAACGCTCTATTTCACCACTACTTTGAAGTTCGGAATACTTCCTATCCATTTCTTCTCGAAACGCACTCATTTGCTCCACAACGGCGGCCGCAACTCTAGAGTTAAACTCCTCGTCATTCGTCTCGATCTCGTTTCGCGTCGTCATTCTAAAGAATGCAAAACGATTAGTCCATGAACGTATAAAACAACACGCATAACACCGCCCCATCTTACTCAACACTCGTCGTACATCACTTGCTAGACACGATTTGCACCCGTAATAAGGTTTGCAAGTCCTTATTACGCACACACGCCGTATCAACTCGTTAGTACAACGACCGCCTCGCTCGATGATATAAACAAACATAAACAAAATTCTACGCGATATGCACATACGCGAGAATTATCATCACAAACACACATATATATTAATAACATCCGCATTACTAATACATACGTTAGTCTACCTACAAACAAGGCACTAACTACAGCTCATTCTGACCCGTAATCCTACAAGTCCCGCAACAAATTAAGCACACACAAAAGTCTAAGTCTAGGCACCTATCTCAAGTAACCTAAATCCCTTAGACCATGCTCTGATACCACTTGTAACGACCCAACCCGTTAACCATCCGAAAATGTGCCATAATTTTTTTTTTTCTGGAACTGCCCATCTGGACGGGGTCCAAAAGCTTGGACGGCGTCCAGCACTTAAGACTGGGACGGCGTCCAACCATCTGGGATGGCGTCCAGATGTACTAAAACATTCTGATCAGTTTACAAACACAAGCGGGCGAAAAACCCGCTTCCCGACACTTTTGAACCAAAACACTTTCACAATATATTACAATAGTTTAAACTAAGAGTTTTTCATAATAAAAACCGAGTTTTACGACACCGGGCCCACATCGACCCAAAATACCATAAGTGACTATTTCGACCCATTAGTTTATACAAAAACATAGACCGAGCATGGGATTGGGGACACGCTACCCAATCCTATTCAAATCCAAAAGCAAGTCTCCAAAAGCAAACTACGCAAGTCCACTAGTCCCCGCGCTTACCCGAGCCACCGCATCCATGCAATCTATAAAAATGTAAACAACGAGAGGGTAAGCTAACGCTTAGTGAATGATAATATACTACATACATATATATGTATAAAATAGACACGCCACACAAATATCAAATACCGCATACCGAAGCATCCAAGTATAAGGCAAGCTAAGCTAAGCATACCGTAGTCACTAAGCAACAAGCTATAGATACATCAACAAATATAAGTTCACCAACGACGATGTGAACAACGGCAAGAAGCTACACCCGGAGGGTTAGCTACATCATGACAATAAAACAATATATATATAACGATATATAAACGAATAAGATTAACCCCTTAACCCATTACCGAATACCAAACACCACAATGAAGATTGGCCGAACAACCCGAGCCTTAGTGAATTTGCACAACCCGATATTCACTTCTTCACCAATTCAACAACCGAGGTTGGCCGAACTACCCGAGCCTTAGTGAATTCGCACAACCCGAGATTCACTACCTCATCACAAGATGACCGAACAACCCGAGTCATCATGAATCCGCACTACCCGAGATTCACTTCTCAACATCAAACCCACGGTCACGGGATTATAAAATCCACCACATCGGGGTTATCCACATCACAACTATATCAACCCTTCGCCTTTGGGGTTATAACATCCAAATCACAACCACGTGTGATAACGTACACACAACGTGTACCTCGCCAAAGGTAAACAACCAAAACGCACAACCTTGCCAATTGGACCTATATACAAGTCCATCAAATCCACCTATATGTGAAGTGAGCTCTATAATCGAGAACCACTTCACCCGACCCGCACCCATCCTACACATACATATGCACATAGGATATTAACACTCACCTTGTCGCCTTGATGAATGCTTCCAAATAAACCTCCACGCGCCAATGGAAAGTACCTATTCCATTATCACAAATACAACAACACAATTAGGGTTGACTTACAAACCAACCCAATTTACCCTTAGTGCAATTTCGACCCAAATGCACTTCCAAGCACAAACCGCGCCATAACTAATCAATAATCACTAAGAGTGAAAATGGTCCTAGCACACCAATTAAACCCGAACACAAGTGTTAAACACGGGTCATGCCCATTTTGACACCAAAACCCTAATTTTGACCCATTTCAAAATTAGTTAACCAAACTCACCCAAAAAGGGTTCCATCACTTCCATAATCACTAATCCAAGTGATTAAACTCCAAATCAAAGCCTAATCAAGGCCAAAACGTCAACCGACCCAAAAACCCGCCAAGTGACAAGAATAACAAGTCACTATAAACCCATTTCATCATCTAAAAGGGTTGTACAACAAACTAGCTCAAAACCCTAAATTGAATATCAAATCTAAACAATGAAATTCGGACTTTGAGCTTACCAATACCACCACAACGTAGCTAGGAGCGAGATAAACAACTTTAGAACCCGAGCTTTTGCGAGAATCCGACTCCTTCTTCTCCAAATCAACCTCTCTCTCTCTAAAACCCTTGCTCTCTCACTAGAACAAGATGAGAGTCTTTGTATGGGTGTTAGTGGAGCAAATGAGGCTCCTAGAACTGATCTTGTGGCCTTAACTCGTTCCATAAGTGAAAATACCATTTTGCCCCTCTAAAAATCTTAAAATAACCCAGCTGGCCCGACAGACAAACTGGACGGCGTCCAGCCTTTAACATCTGGACGGCGTCCCACCATCCTGGACGGCGTCCCGAACAACTAAAAAGTCAGAAACAGGATTAGGGTCTTACACTTGGTTTATCAATTCACCGAAGGCGTAAGGTGAGTGGAATAATTATGCGTGTACGTATATAATGTATTTATTTGTGTAGCGTGGAATGTGGAATTGTCGCGGTGTTCAAGACACCACATTCTATGTAACGAGTGGAATTGTCGAGGTGTTTAAGACACCCCTCATTGATTTGATTGACATGTGGTATAGTCACGGTGTTTAAGACAACACATTATCATGGGAGTGGAATTGTCGCGGTGTTCAAGACACCACTCATTGGTTTGATTGACATGTGGAATTGTCGCGATGTTCAAGACACCACATTGTCATGGGGGTGAGTTAGTCGCGGTGTTTAAGACATCACCCGGGGAATTAGTGATTACGCGGCGTATGTACACTAATGGATGTTATGAACTCCAATGGTCTCTAGCGAGTACCGTTCCCTTGTACGATTGGTTAACCATGGTTGTGTGAATTTTGTATTAGCATATTTAATTGTGAACTATATGCTTTTGGTGTCGCTAGCTTATTATGAATTGCGGATATTGGTGTATGCATAATGTTTGCATAGTTGTCGAATTGCTAGCTTGTATGCGGTATTGTATAAGTGATTGCAAGAAAGTAGGTTATATATGTATATGTATAATTATTGCATTCACTAAGCTTTAGCTTACACTCTCGTTGTTTACCTTTTTATAGGCTCCGGCGTGGACAAGGATAAGGGCGTTCGTTTGGATTAGTGATCTCGCTTCGTTATGTTAGGAGAAGCTTTTGGACGTATAGCTTTTTGAAGTTTGACCGAGATTTGGGTAGTTTAACCCCCAAACATCATGCTCTAGTGTCGTTTGGAATTTAAACTAATTCGGTTGAAACTTGTATTTTGTACGAAACTTGTAATTTGGGCATATGTGGGCCCGGTGTCGTAAAACTCCTTTTATTATTGAATCGTGTGAGTTTTTCATATTAGAATGTGTTGTGAAAAGCGTTTCATCTAAAAGTGTCGGGAAGTGGGAGATCTTTAAACGAAAAAAGGAAATTTTGGACAACGGGCTGACTGGCCTTGTGCGCGCCGCGCACTGTACTGTAATAAAAAAATATTATTCTCGTGTTCGATAGTATAATGGGTTGGGTTGTTACAAGTGGTATCAGAGCATGGTCTAAGGGATTTAGGCGACTTGAGATAGGTGCCTAGACTTAGACTTTATTGTGTATGCGCTTTATGCGGGACTTGTAGGAGACGGGTCGGACCAGGAATTGGTTAGTACCTAGGTTTAGGTGAACTAACTATGCGCTAATTTTTTTGTGTTGTGTTGCAACCATCAAGCGAGATAGACATTGTACTAGTAAGTTAATGCGACATGCTCGCGTAACAATGATTAGCTACCATTGTTACGGTTCAAATCGCGTCAAACGAGCGATGTACGATGATTGTTGAGCAAGATGGGGCGGTGAGGTGTATATGTATATATTTGTGTCTTGTCCTCTCATTTCATTGTTTAATCTATTTCCGTTTTATAGTATGAAGACGAGAAACGGACCCGAGAACCATGACGGAGGTACGAGTGAGGATGCCGAGTTCACGGCCAAGGTTGAGGCCATCTTTAAACGCCAAAAAGTGGAGTTTCTCGAAGACGTCAAGAAGATGTTTCTAGATTCAATTGACGAGCAAGTAGTCAATATGGTTAAGGAACAAGTTAAGCTTGTTCTACAAGAAGACAATGTGGGAAGGCAGGACTTCTTTTATAAGAATTTCAAGGATTCTCAACCTCCCACTTTTGATGGCGAAAGGGATCCGCTAAAAGCAATCGTTAGATCTCCGATATGGAGTGGGCTTTTCGAACTTGTGAATGCCCTCTCGAAAAGAAGACGATGTATGGTTGTAGCATATTACGGGTGTGGAGACCCGTCCTAATCCATCCGGACGAAGTCCATATCGATTATAAACGATTCACATCAGTTGATTACATCGCGAGGTACTTGACCTCTATATGATACATTTTACAAACATTGCATTCGTTTTTGAAAAGACAATCTTTCATTACATCTAAAGTTGACAGACATGCATACCATTTCATAATATATCCAACTATAATTGACTTAATAATGATCTTGATAAACTCAACGACTCGAATGCAACGTCTTTTGAAATATGTCATGAATGACTCCAAGTAATATCTTTAAAATGATCAAATGCACAGCGGAAGATTTCTTTCGTACCTGAGAATAAACATGCTTTCAAGTGTCAACCAAAAGGTTGGTGAGTTCATTAGTTTAGCATAAATAATCATTTCATAATTTTAATAGACCACAAGATTTCATATTTCTATTTCTCATAAACATACGTCCCATGCATAGAGACAAAAATATCATTCATATGGATTGAACACCTGGTAACCGACATTCACAATATGTATATAATAATATCCCCATCATTTCGGGATCCTCCTTCGGACATGATATAAATTTCGAAGTGCTAAAGCATCCGGTACTTTGGATGGGGCTTGTTGGGCCCGATAGATCTATCTTTAGGATTCGCGTCAATTAGGGTGTCTGTTCCCTAATTCTTAGATTACCAGACTATATAAAAAGGGCATATTCGATTAGATAATCCAACCATAGAATGTAGTTTCGATCACTTGTGTCCATTTCGTAAAACATTTATAAAAAACATCGCATGTATTCTCAGTCCCAAAAATATATATAAAAAGGGAGTAATGAAAACTCACCATACTGTATTTTGTAGTAAAAATACATATGATTATTTTGAACAATACAGGGTTGGCCTCGGATTCACGAACCTATATTAACAATAGATATCAAATAATATAAAGAACTTATTTTAGTACAATCTATATTTTAATTGTTATGTATATATATACTTTCATATTCGTCTTAATATTTTAATAATTAAAAAGTTAATTAAATTTATTAGATACTTATTTCAAAATACGTTTTTATATATTTAAGGTTATATAAGTTAAATTGGTATTTAAAATAGAAATGGTTTTATATTTATTAATATTTACATAACTTATAAATATAATCTTTTAATAATGATTACTTATAATTATATTCATGATATAGTTATCATATTTTCTATTTTTCTTATTATGTATTTAATAATATTAGTAGTAGTTGTAATAATAATAATAATAATAAGAATAATAATAATAATAATAATAATAATAATAATAATAATAATAATAATAATAATAATAATAATAATAATAATGATAATAATAAAAGTGTATACCCATAGGATCTTTTTCTAAAAAGAAGTGCCCGAGATGAGGCTTGAACCCGCGACCTCTAGCTCACTAGCAAACACTCCTAAACCACTCCTCCATTCTTGATTTTCTGATTAAACCATAACTTAATTCATTTAACCCCGTTTCTGTTTCTTCTTTTTCTAAATCAACTCGTCATCAATATCTTATTATCTCAATGGCAAATAAAATCGGACTCTCGGCCTAAAAACTCAACAGGGACACGGCCCAAGAATACCAAAAAGGAATATGGCCCAATAATCTATATTATCTAAACCCATTTGTGTGATATATTTTAAATGGCGCGATATAAAACAATACCAAACACAAACCCGTGACTTTGGTCTGATAGTTTTCTAACAGCATCACTTAATACATCATCATCATCTTTATCAAATATCATCATCGTTATCATTATACCGTACCTCAATATCATGCGTCCACCATCTCGAATCAACAGTATCATTCGTATAACATGCATTGTTCATTATCTCATCCATGGTGACACAGGAACAGAAACACTAGACCGGAAAACTAAACAGATGGGTTCGAATAGCAGCTCGTTGTGATGATTTTCATGGTTTTCTAGTGGGGTGACCTTGAACAGAAAAAGGAGAAAAAGAAAATAATAATAATAATAATAATAATAATAATAATAATAATAATAATAATAATAATAATAATAATAAATACAATTGCAGTCGCGACCAACTAAGGTTATGGAAAGGTTTGAGTGGGTTTCGATTGGTTTTTCAGGTTGAACAATAATCTGGCCGGAACAGTAGAAGGTACAGCGGTTAGCGAGCATCATTATGGGCTGTTGGGTTGATGCTCGACAGAAAAGTGGAAACACACAGTAGCTTATGATGATGATGATGTTGGTGATGGATTTGAGTTCGTCAAGAAGAAAGAAACGAGAAAAGAAAACTTGGGTGGTGTTTTAGATGGGTTTTAGGGTGGTGGTGGCGAGTTGAGATGATTACCGGTTGTATTGCTTGGTTGATGTATCACGAGGTGGTAGTGGTTTATTGGTGGTTAGGGGTGTCCCCGGTGGTACAAAGTGGCGGTGGAAGAGTGATGCTTGGTGGTTCACAAAGGGTGAAGGTAACCGGAATAAATAGGAAAGAAAATACAGTAGTGTTTGGCGATGGTTTATGGTGGTTCAAATGAAGAAGAATGAAGAACAGAAAATTTGCAAATGGGTGTTAGTTGTGTGGTAATTTAGTGCTAACTTTAATTGATCAACTTAAAATATGTATATCTATATGTAATATGTAAATATATAAATACCACTTGTATAAATAAAGAGGAAGAGTGCAATACTATATTTGTGTTCATTCAAATAATATGATTCAATGGTTCCCTTTATGAAACAAGTGGGAAGTAGAAAACAACTCAGCATAGTAATAATTGTATTATAATGGAAAAATAATAACGTGTCATTTGAAATGAAATTAGCAAAGTCATCCTTAAACAGTAACATGATTGAATTATTTGGTTTATTATACCGACAGTTTTCACGGGGTGTGTCCATTGCTAAACAGTTACGGATAAAAGTGTTCTTAAAAATCCCAAATTTTTAGATTAAACATATTTAATTATTTCACTCATTACCTGTTTGAAACCTGGTCAAAAAGGTTCGAAAATTATTTATTTTCTGTTCTGATTTATATGTACGGAGTACTAATATTTAAATTTAAAAAGGTAAAAATATTTTTAACAAATCTGAAATCTTTGTAATTGATTTACAGTTCAACTTTTATTTTAGATTTTCATAAACTCATGTTAAATCTATATGAATGCTAACGAAATGTCAACCGAGTGTTACAGACGTTTACTAATTAAGCTCAAAATCATTTATTTTTTAATATATTCTCTTTCTATATATAAACAGTTTTAAATAGCATGTTTAACTACAAAAATAAATATATTATATATTCTTAAGCAATTAGGTTTAATATAATTTATATATTTACAAGTAATATTTATACACATAATTATATATATATATATATATATATATATATATATATATATATATATATATATATATATATATATATATATATATATATATATATATATATATATATATATATATATATATATATATATATATTATAATAATAGTTTTCATTACATTGCATATTATTTTACGTATTTATTTCCAACAATTTAATCATACAATAGTTCCAATAATATTTCAAATTATAATATATATTTATATATGTATCTATTTACAAATAGTTGTTCGTGAATCGTCGGGAACAGTCGAAAGTCAATTAAATATATGAAACTAGTTCACAACTTTTGTGACTTAACATAACAGACTTTGCTTATAGTGTCGAAATCATATAAGATTTAAGTTTAAATTTAGTCGAAAATTCCCGGGTCATCACAGTACCTACCCGTTAAAGAAATTTCGTCCCGAAATTTGAGTGAGGTGGTCATGGCTAACAATAAAAATGTTTTCATGACAAATGTGAGTTGATAATTAGAGTTTTATCATTATTGAGTAATACAGATAAAACAATTCGATTATTTGAAGCGTACGAATGAAGCTATCACAAAATAGTGAAATGAAAGGATAAAGATTTGTCTTAGTTTTTAACATAGTCGGGGTTGAATTTAGAAAAATAAGGTACGTCTTAACTATTGACATTGTCTTGGTTGAATTCCGGAATTCAAGGGATTTAAAGAAAATCTTCGAAATCTAAAAGATTTGATTCTTCGGCGAGTAAGGAAATTAAGATCTCTATAATTAAATACGGTGATCTGATTCGATTACTCTCTCTGATATTTCCATTATAAATTAAACTCTTATGTTCCATTATTCTCACCATTCCTATACTTTCCTTCTTGTTTCATACATCCAAAAGATTCTAAAAATGCTTAATCCAGTTCTGATCCTTGTCCTCATCCTTACTATCGCAACAATCATTCTCCTTTTCTAACTTCCACCAGAGGAATATGCTTTCTTCTACTTTGCCCTTGGGATTATAATGTTTTTAATTCTCCCGTGTCTTTATGTTGCTATAAACATTGATATACACGGTTTGTAATTTATGTGTTGTTATCGGGCTTTATATCTCCCCTTATATTTTGGAAGTTCCTTCTTCTGTTTTCCATAATCATTGTCATCCCCAATTAATGCTATATTTTATTTACTGCGATTTATAACCCAATTTCTATTTCGGAGCTTTGTCCCTTCATTTCTTCTTCTTGTGATTAAACACCGCTTGTAATGGTTCATAATTCGCAGATATAAACTTCGGAATGAACATTGTTAATGTTCTAAGAAGGAAATTGTAATGGCACGATTTGATTTGTCAAATTACCAGAATCACTGAGAATAGAACTATCAAGAATATACTTTCTTGATATGTTCAGAGGTTAAGTAGAATGAAAGAGTTATGTAATATGGTTCATGATAACGTTATAGTCTGTGAATCATCATGTTCTATTAGAAACTCAGCATGACTTACTGTAATATAATCACGTTGATCAAGTGTCATTATATTATACTAACTCATGCATCAGTTCCCAACATTACTTCAATAACATTCATATTTTAAGCTTGAAAGTTTACAGAATATAGAAACTAACAGTTTCTATATGATGTAATACTGATAGCACGAAGAGATTAATGATTTCAGATAAGAATAGTTATAAAAATATCTCCAAAAATATGGAGGATATTTATAATGAAAGATACGATAATATCTCGGAATATCTAAGATCAGAGGATGATAGAAACTATTGTCTGCAAGGTTTAGAGTAAAGAGAAAGATATTCACTAAAGACTTTAGTAGACATTGAATCATTTGGATTCTTTGAAGTCAAACTTATTCTTTGTGATTTGTCCACGGCTTTCTTCATAGTTTCGCAAAATTCGCTTTTCGGTACTAGATTTTCTATTGAATGTTTCCAATACAATGATACACAGAAAGCACGAAGAGGTATATAATTTCGAACGAGAATATTTATAAAAATATCCTCAGAAATATCGAAGATATGGATGATGATATTTTGGAATTTCTAAGTTCGATGGTTGATAGAGAAAGATTTTCCGCAAGATTTTAACATGACTTCAGAGCAAGATATTCTCTAAAGATTTCAACGGATCCAGAATTATCTGGATTCTTTGAATATAGGGTATGGTCCTGGTTTTTGGCCTTGGTCTCCTTCATGGTTTGCTCAATCTGTTTTTCAGTACCAAATTTTCTATCGAGCGTTCCCAACACTCTCTTCTTTATCATCAAACTTTTGACCGTTTAGACCATCTACAATTTTTATGTTTCCTCTACATTTAATGCCACGATATCTGAATCATCGGTTATCATTCCGAAGTGGTTTCAAGAGAATTGTGTTTTTAGATGATTAACGCTGATGGTAACATGGTGAAATATGAATGGTTCCCCGGTAACAATAAAAGAGCACGAATATATGTCAAAGTTATAATAAGGTTGTTTTAAACGAAGAGTCGAAGTTGATTTTCTGGAGCTGTGACGAAATTGGCTAATTTGGAGAGGGGTTGTAAAATTATTTTTGGTAATAACAACGCCAAAGGAGCTATCGCAGATACGTGTTAAACGTTTACTCAGGTTCCGAGAGTTTTCAAGTGTATAACTATATGCATCAATCTCTTCTTACGTAGATGAAGTGCGGTTGGTTCATCCTCTCGATTGAGGTGTTTTCAAGAATCATGAAAGGTTTGAACGCAGATTGTAATTGTGATGATATGAATGGGGTTTAAAATGAAATCAAGTGGCAAACTTGAAGAATTGTTTAGTTTCATATGTTATAATCAATATTTTAATTCATTTTAATTGTCCAGTGTTGGTAGTCTACAGTTGATATTCCACAGTAACAGTCCAGTAATTCATATATAGTTTAATATATAATATTCGAATTGATTAATAATTATCGTGACCCGTGTACATGTCTCAGACTCGATCACAACTCAAAGTATATATATTATTTGAGAATCAACCTCAACCCTGTATAGAGAACTCAATCATTACTGCATATAGAGTGTCTATGGTGATTCCAAATAATATATATAGATGCGTCGATATGATATGTCAAAACCTTGTATACATGTCCCGATATTTAAAGTGCGTAAAATAAATAACAGAAATTAAATGACGATAAATAAAGTGCGTAAAGTAAATAACAGAAATTAAATGACGATAAATAAAATTGCGAGAATGTAAATTGCGATAAATAAATTGCGACAATTAAATTGCGATAAATAAAATATAATCAGTTAGCTAGGAACAATTAGCTAGGAACAGTTAGCGTGGATTCTTAACAAAATTCCTCATAGTTAATTTGTTTGTTTCTAACAAATTTTATTGTGTCAATTATTTTCTTCGTTATGCCACTTGTTGGATTCTGATAAATCAAAATCCAAATATGAAATTGAATTTGGACGAAAATGGTTATTCTGTGGTGAGCGGATTCGTATATCGGTGAATGTAATTACGATAGTATATGACTGTTGAAACAGATTCGAAGAACGTACAATGTAACTTATTAATGTGAAATTTAAATAGTCCTCGGGTATTACCTACCCGTTAAAATATTTTCATCATCAACAGTTTGTGCAAAAGAATTTTTAATTACAATCTTTGTGAAAATATATATACATATATATTTTCTTCAGATATAATCATGGATTTAATGAGTTAATATGATATTAAACTCATTTGGTTTACCATTAGAACTAGAATACATAATCTCTAAAACATTTAGAGATTACTTAATCGTCATGAAGAACGAAGATAATCGATGTAGAACGATACGTAGAACGATGATTATACTCGAGGTACAAAATGAGATGTTGAGGCTTGGATTGTTGATGGTACTGGTGCTGTTACTGATGGTACTGTTGGTGCCGGTGATGTTGCTGAAGCTGGTACATTTTGTACCATATTCTCCAGATTGATTACTCGAGCGCGAAGTTCGTTGACTTCTCCTATTATTCCAAGATGATTGTCGGTCGGAACGAGCAGATGAATAAGGTTTAGAATTTTAGATAGTATATAATCGTGATGAGCTACCCTGGAAATGAGGCTGAAGATGGTGTTTCGGATAGATCCGCTGGTAAACGCTTCAGGTTCCTTGTCAAGAGGTGAATTCGGTTGGTGGAAGGAATCGACTTATTCTCATCTTCATTGATTAAGTCGACTACGAACTCATTAGATGAATTGGGGATGGCTGTTTGGTTGATTCATTCTGGTGACACCATTTTCGAAGCTTAGGTGAATATCCATGTCGGAATAGTTGTCGGAATAACTATCGGAATAGCTATCGAAATCTGAGGGACTCGAACTGGTTGAGGGATTCATCCCGTACATTCAGATGAAGGATTTTCGATAAGAAATAGATTATAGGATGTAGATTAGTACCCTGCAATACATAATTTACATATGCATATATAATACTAAAATCCCATAAGTTACGGAGGAATCTACGGAAAATGTCAGGCAAAGTTACAGTAACAGATATGCTAAGATATGAATTAGCAGATACACTAAGATACAAATTTTGTCTATACACTATTCATGCAATCATTGCAGTAATATGTGTCTAGACTAAGAATGATAAGCAGGTAATTTTCTAAGGATAATAAACAGATGATTTCCGACAAAAATGATAAGCAAAACTTTTGACATGCAGATACGGTCGAAGTCCAGACTTACTAAAGCATCCTAATGACTATCAGTTAAGCACACTAATGCAAGACCTGGTTCATTAAGACCACCGCTCTGATACCAACTGTGGAGACCCGTCCTAATCCATCCGGACGAAGTCCATATCGATTATAAACAATTCACATCAGTTGATTACATCGCGAGGTACTTGACCTCTATATGATACATTTTACAAACATTGCATTCGTTTTTGAAAAGACAATCTTTCATTACATCTAAAGTTGACAGACATGCATACCATTTCATAATATATCCAACTATAATTGACTTAATAATGATCTTGATAAACTCAACGACTCGAATGCAACGTCTTTTGAAATATGTCATGAATGACTCCAAGTAATATCTTTAAAATGATCAAATGCACAGCGGAAGATTTCTTTCGTACCTGAGAATAAACATGCTTTCAAGTGTCAACCAAAAGGTTGGTGAGTTCATTAGTTTAGCATAAATAAGCATTTCATAATTTTAATAGACCACAAGATTTCATATTTCTATTTCTCATAAACATACGTCCCATGCATAGAGACAAAAATATCATTCATATGGATTGAACACCTGGTAACCGACATTCACAATATGTATATAAGAATATCCCCATCATTCCGGGATCCTCCTTCGGACATGATATAAATTTCGAAGTGCTAAAGCATCCGGTACTTTGGATGGGGCTTGTTGGGCCCGATAGATCTATCTTTAGGATTCGCGTCAATTAGGGTGTCTGTTCCCTAATTCTTAGATTACCAGACTATATAAAAAGGGCATATTCGATTAGATAATCCAACCATAGAATGTAGTTTCGATCACTTGTGTCCATTTCGTAAAACATTTATAAAAAACATCGCATGTATTCTCAGTCCCAAAAATATATATATAAAAAGGGAGTAATGAAAACTCACCATACTGTATTTTGTAGTAAAAATACATATGACGATTTTGAACAATACAGGGTTGGCCTCGGATTCACGAACCTATATTAACAATAGATATCAAATAATATAAAGAACTTATTTTAGTACAATCTATATTTTAATTGTTATGTATATATATACTTTCATATTCGTCTTAATATTTTAATAATTAAAAAGTTAATTAAATTTATTAGATACTTATTTCAAAATACGTTTTTATATATTTAAGGTTATATAAGTTAAATTGGTATTTAAAATAGAAATGGTTTTATATTTATTAATATTTACATAACTTATAAATATAATCTTTTAATAAGGATTACTTATAATTATATTCATGATATAGTTATCATATTTTCTATTTTTCTTATTATGTATTTAATAATATTAGTAGTAGTTGTAATAATAATAATAATAATAATAATAATAATAATAATAATAATAATAATAATAATAATAATAATAATAATAATAATAATAATAATAATAATAATAATAATAATAATAATAATGATGATAATAATAAAAGTGTATACCCTTAGGATCTTTTTCTAAAAAGAAGTGCCCGAGATGAGGCTTGAACCCGCGACCTCTAGCTCACTAGCAAACACTCCTAAACCACTCCTCCATTCTTGATTTTCTGATTAAACCATAACTTAATTCATTTAACCCCGTTTCTGTTTCTTCTTTTTCTAAATCAACTCGTCATCAATATCTTATTATCTCAATGGCAAATAAAATGGGACTCTCGGCCTAAAAACTTAACAGGGACACGGCCCAAGAATACCAAAAAGGAATATGGCCCAATAATCTATATTATCTAAACCCATTTGTGTGATATATTTTAAATGGCGCGATATAAAACAATACCAAACACAAACCCGTGACTTTGGTCTGATAGTTTTCTAACAGCATCACTTAATACATCATCATCATCTTTATCAAATATCATCATCGTTATCATTATACCGTACCTCAATATCATGCGTCCACCATCTCGAATCAACATTATCATTCGTATAACATGCATTGTTCATTATCTCATCCATGGTGACACAGGAACAGAAACACTAGACCGGAAAACTAAACAGATGGGTTCGAATAGCAGCTCGTTGTGATGATTTTCATGGTTTTCTAGTGGGGTGACCTTGAACAGAAAAAGGAGAAAAAGAAAATAATAATAATAATAATAATAATAATAATAAATAAATACAATTGCAGTCGCGACCAACTAAGGTTATGGAAAGGTTTGAGTGGGTTTCGATTGGTTTTTCAGGTTGAACAATAATCTGGCCGGAACAGTAGAAGGTACAGCGGTTAGCGAGCATCATTATGGGCTGTTGGGGTGATGCTCGACAGAAAAGTGGAAACACACAGTAGCTTATGATGATGATGATGTTGGTGATGGATTTGAGTTCGTCAAGAAGAAAGAAACGAGAAAAGAAAACTTGGGTGGTGTTTTAGATGGGTTTTAGGGTGGTGGTGGCGAGTTGAGATGATTACCGGTTGTATTGCTTGGTTGATGAATCACGAGGTGGTAGTGGTTTATTGGTGGTTAGGGGTGTCCCCGGTGGTACAAAGTGGCGGTGGAAGAGTGATGCTTGGTGGTTCACAAAGGGTGAAGGTAACCGGAATAAATAGGAAAGAAAATACAGTAGTGTTTGGCGATGGTTTATGGTGGTTCAAATGAAGAAGAATGAAGAACAGAAAATTTGCAAATGGGTGTTAGTTGTGTGGTAATTTAGTGCTAACTTTAATTGATCAACTTAAAATATGTATATCTATATGTAATATGTAAATATATAAATACCACTTGTATAAATAAAGAGGAAGAGTGCAGTACTATATTTGTGTTCATTCAAATAATATGATTCAATGGTTCCCTTTATGAAACAAGTGGGAAGTAGAAAACAACTCAACATAGTAATAATTGTATTATAATGGAAAAATAATAACGTGTCATTTGAAATGAAATTAGCAAAGTCATCCTTAAATAGTAACATGATCGAATTATTTGGTTTATTCTACCGATAGTTTTCACGGGGTGTGTCCATTGCTAAACAGTTACGGATAAAAGTGTTCTTAAAAATCCCAAATTTTTAGATTAAACATATTTAATTATTTCACTCATTACCTGTTTGAAACCTGGTCAAAAAGGTTCGAAAATTATTTATTTTCTGTTCTGATTTATATGTACGGAGTACTAATATTTAAATTTAAAAAGGTAAAAATATTTTTAACAAATCTGAAATCTTTGTAATTGATTTACAGTTCAACTTTTATTTTAGATTTTCATAAACTCATGTTAAATCTATATGAATGCTAACGAAATGTCAACCGAGTGTTACAGACGTTTACTAATTAAGCTCAAAATCATTTATTTTTTAATATATTCTCTTTCCATATATAAACAGTTTTAAATAGCATGTTTAACTACAAAAATAAATATATTATATATTCTTAAGCAATTAGGTTTAATATAATTTATATATTTACAAGTAATATTTATACACATAATTATATATATATATATATATATATATATATATATATATATATATATATATATATATATATATATATATATTATATATATTTATAATAATAGTTTTTATTACATTGCATATTATTTTACGTATTTATTTCCAATAATTTAATCATACAATAGTTCCAATAATATTTCAAATTATAATATATATTTATATATGTATCTATTTACAAATAGTTGTTCGTGAATCGTCGGGAACAGTCGAAAGTCAATTAAATATATGAAACTAGTTCACAATTTTTGTGACTTAACATAACAGACTTTGCTTATAGTGTCGAAATCATATAAGATTTAAGTTTAAATTTAGTCGAAAATTCCCGGGTCATCACAACGGGGTGATGCCAAGTTGTGGTGGGACGCGAAAATCTAACTTTATGGTAAAGAACAATGCATGGATTTCACTTGGGATGAGTTCAAGGCGGAGTTTTTCAACGAGTACCGAACTTCGGCCGATCTTACTAGACTTAAGGACGAGTTGGTTGCCTTGAGGCAAGGGTCGATGGATTTGAACACTCTCAAATCCGTTTTCTTGTTAAAGACCCAATTTTGCCCGGAGTATGTCGGGAATGATAAAATGTTGAAGGAAGACTGTAACGACCCGACTTTTTCGACTTGCTTTCGTGCCTTGTATTTTTGCGAAACTGCGTATTTGTGCGTACTGTGTTACTTTATACTCTGGAAACTTGATATACATGGTTTACTTCCAATTATATGTTAAAACATGCCTTAGAGTACGTAGGATACTTAACTTGTTCACCGGAAACCTTTATAACCGTTAGTGTTACTTGACGTTTCGAATAAACCGTGGACTGCGCACACGTTTGACTTTTGTCGTAACCGGAATATTATGATTGCAAAATATTAATTATTATTTTATAATAATAATTACCTGGATTTTTGGATGCTTAATTACGCGTAGGAATTTAATTAAGCTTACTAGTTAGTCTTGTTGGACTTTCTACCTTGTTGGACTTAAGCCCACCCTACTCTAGCTAGTGACCCAATTAATTAGCCCACTTATTAATTACTAGTGACCCATTAATATATAAGACAATTACCTATTTAATTAGAGGGAACATGCTAGTAAAAATGTCAAGTATTATCCATAATGTTACATGGGATCCTAGCATAAGTACCTACTTTATACAACCATTAACCAAAAAGCAAATTTTGTCCCCCCATCCCCCCTACAATAACCTACGGCCTTAAGGCCTCCACCCCATCCCATTTGCCTATAAATACTAGCCTAATTCCATTCATTTAACACTTGCTCTCATTTGAATTTCACACACACTTGCTCTCTTATTTCCTTTCTAGTATCTCTCACTCTAAAACTTGTAAGTTTTACTTTTCTTCTTCTTTTTCCTTATTCAAATTCGTGGCCATCATCATCATTCTTTGAAGATCAAGTTCCTTTAACTTTGATCTTGATTATATCTTGTTGATTCAAGCATGAATCCTTCAAGAACATGGAAGATTCAAGCTTTCTAGCTTTGAATCTTCACCAACTTTGTAGATCTAGATTATTTTTACTTTAATCTTATTATTTTGTTATAAAGATTCAAATTTGTGTTTGTAATCTTCATGTATCTTAAAGATCCAAGCTTTATGCTTCAAGATCTTCAAGAACAATCAAGATGCAAGCTTTCTAGCTTGAATTTCCATATCTTTTTGTTAGATCTAAGTTTTCTAACTTATGATCTTGTTATTTTCTTAAAAAGATTCAAACTTGTGTTTGTTATCTTCACGTAACTTAAAGATCCAAGCTTTATGCTTCAAGATCTTCAAGAACAATAAAGGTTCAAGCTTTCTAGCTTTGTGACCTTATAAATTGTGTGAAAGGGATCCAAGCTCTCTAGCTTAGGGGTTCATCACTTCATTTGACTTAGATCATGTTCATACTTGTTTGATTGATGTAAAGTTTGTAACTTTGTTTGTAAATAGGACTTGTATTTGTGTTAAGACTAAGGATATGATGTAACCTTGGTTCATCATCCATCTAAGACTCTTGATTGAGTTGTATCCTTACTTGGTCTTAACATATTGTGTGTTGATGGTGGAATCTTAGTCAAGGTGATGCTAATCCATCAACGAGTTGTACACTTGAAGCTACAAGCATCAAAGATGAGAACCGTGATGAGCATCAAGCATTAAGAACCCCATCGGAGCACTTACCTAATGTTTTTCGTATCTGATCAAACCACCTGGGCTACTGGAAAGTTTATTTTCAGTTATTCGTTTCGAGTAGATGATTTTCCATTTAGACCTCGTCTTAATCCGAGTTACGGTTTAGGATCTATGGCCTTCCGAAAGTCAATACTCCTTTGTAACGTTGTGCTGAAAAATTCGGACCTACTCGCACTTAAACCGTCGCCACGGTCAAACAAAAACGAGTTAGGTTCTGAAAATTGGTCATCAGTTAGGGGACTCATATACGGAGCCATAGCCACTGACTATGTGTCTTTTCGATTTACGTAGAGGTCATAGCAGCTGACCGAAGTCAGCCTATTGTTTCGATCTCTATTCTTGTCGAACTTACTTAGCTTTTATGATGATGAATGATGATGATGATGACACTTAAACTTATTTTATGCACTATTAGAATTTATAAAGACAACCTACTGACCTAGTAACCCTTGATTTAGGTTGACGACCTTTCGGACCGACTTACTACTTGCGTACTTTCATTACCGACTTTACCGCTTTTATCACTGTGAGTTATAGCATCCCTTTTTACTTTAATTATTTTGGGACTGAGAATACATGCGCTTTTTACGTTTTACATACTAGGAACGAGTACTTAAACTTTATATGTGTGTGGGTTATACAACGGCATAAACATTCCCCTTAGCACGGTAACGTTTAGTCATTGGTTTTTGAACCGGTGAACGCGAATCTTAGATATGGATCCATAGGGTTTGACATCCCTACTCGGGCTAGTCGCGCTAGCATTTAATGGGTGTTTAATACTTCGTGAACATACGCACTCGCCAAGTGTACTTTCAGGGGGTTATAAACGTTAAGTCTAGTTACCGGGTGCCCACGGTTATACATATACTTTTCATACTGTTTTGTTACACTAAAATCTCGTGGCCTACCTTATGTTACTGTTACAACTTAAACTATAGCTCATCAACATTCGTGTTGACTTTTAAGCGTGTATTTCTCAGGTGCCTAGAGGTTTCTTGCTTCCGCTGTTAGATTTGCTGTCATGCTGTTATTGAATTGCTGTTAAGGACCTGCTGTGTTAGATATTCGCTGCATAACTTAGAGATGTCTCAATCATGAAACTTTTATTTTGCATTCGCAACTTATGTTATTTGAATAATGGCTTTGTAATGACCTCTGTGTCACGTTATCTTTTGTAAAACACTATGTTTTTATGAATGCAAACTGGTTTTCAAACAGCATGTAGTATTCAACCGTGTAAAGATCCTGTTGTTGACGAATCGTACACGATGGTTTTGTACGGGGCGTCACATTTGGTATCAGAGCATTGGTTGTAGGGAATTAGGTTGCATTAGTGAGTCTACACCGAACCTAAGTAGGATTCACTAATAGGACTAATCTACAACTTGCTAGTTTACTTGTTTCTGTGAAACTTACTGCATGCTTTTGTCTACATTTTCAGCTGTATGATCTTACTGCATGCTATTGCTTATCTTCGCTGCCATGCGAACTTGTTGTATGCTCATTTCCGCTATTGCATGATTACTATCTGCTTTCACATGTTATTTCTGTTTAGCACTGTTATTATTACTGCCATGCTAGGTTGCTGTAGTGCCTAATACGTGCTTGCTTTACGACTTACTGACATGGAAAAGTTATTTTTCCTTGTTCAGATGTCGGATATTCCACCTGTCATCATTTTGGGCAGCGATTCAGACTCTTCAGCCACTTCACCTGCCACTGTTGCCGATCCTCTAATCCCGTCGGCGACACCCACCAGTGACCCCGGCACTTCATCCTCCAGAACCAGCAGCCGTACGCCTGCCACAGTGGTTACCTCAGACGGAGCCCAGGACCCCCCGGAGATTCCAGCTCTACTTGCCCCAGGACCCTCGGAGCTACAGCCCCGCTCTGATGGTGTTGTGATTCCCGAGGAATACGGGGACATTCCATTCCGTAATGAGCATAACCATTGGTGCCGACACCTTCCTGATGGACGTGTCATACCGATCCCACCTTTCAGATACCGGATCATGACTACCGGTCACCGAGCGCTGCCACCTCCAGCTGTTTTCGACGATTCATCATCTGACGACTCATCCACAAACGACTCTAGTAACGATGACTCCGACGAGAAGGACCCTGATGATGCACCTGTACAGCCACCCTCCACCCCGCCGAAGTAGCGGTACCGTTTTGACGGCAATGTTATTCCGGGGATCAACGGAGGTCGAGCGTTCACTGACGCACACGGTCAGCATCGTAGGGTTAACGCCCGTAAGCGGGTTGTGCCTTACCCTGCTGATCCCTTCGTGCGTAAGCCTTACCGCTATGCAGCATCTGCTTCTGGTGCTGGACCACCTACACCACCGGCACCACCTGCACCAGCAGCACCGCCTGCTCTGCCAGCCCCTCCCTCTGTCTAGGAACTGACGAGGGAGGTGGAGATCCTCCATGCTCGGGCAACTGAGCTCGAGGACCAGATGTCCCACGTAATGGACATCTTTTACCCACCGTCACCATAGGGCATTGTAGTAGATTTCATTATGTAATCTCGTTTGTAGTTCATGTTTTACTTATGTATTATACGAACCTATGCGAATGTATGCAACTCTTTATTAATGAATGGAACTTTGTATTGTTTAATTCTTGCACAGTGTTCTATTTACGTTACTGTATGTTGGTTTTGCGGTATTTATACCTGGTTGCGTTACTTAATTGGCATGCGTTGTGTTGTTCCCCTGTTTACCATATACTGTATTATTATATATTAAATGCTGGATTTTGACTTAAGTTAAAATTTCTGTTTAGAAGAGCAATGGCCAACGGAAGAGCAGCGCCCACGGCAGCACAAATTGGGGAAATGATTGCAGAACGAGTAGGCGCAGCCATGGCAAATGCTATTCCCTCAGCCCCACCGGTTAACCAGACTGTCCAGAATGGTTGCACTTACAAAGAGTTTCAAAGCTGCAAGCCCCACAACTTTAGTGGCACTGAGGGGCCAGTTGGTTTGACTAGGTGGTTTAAGAAATTAGAAGCTGTGTTCCGCGTCAGCAACTGCTCAGAGGCGAACAAAACCAAGTATGCCTCATGTACGCTGTCAGACGACGCCCTAACCTGGTGGAACACACTGGCTCAAGCTAAGGGTATTGATGAGGCTTATGCCATTCCGTGGGAAGAATTCAAGGGGGCCATGATCGAAGAGTACTGCCCCAGGACAGAAATACAGAAGATGGAGGCTGAGTTCTGGGAGTTAAAGGTTGTGGGCAATGATCTTGATGGTTACAACCGTAGGTATCTGGAATTAGCGCTGATGTGTCCCACGATGGTCACCCCAGAATTTAAGAGAATGGAACGATACTTGTGGGGACTTCCCAAGCCCATTCAAGGAAATGTCACCTCTTCTAATCCACCCAACGTCCCGGCAGCTATGCGCATGGTGCATACCCTTATGAACCAAATTATCAGCAAAGAACCGGAAAAGGCTAAATCCGAATCGGGAGCCAGTGGTGAGAAGCGTAAGTGGGACTACAATAACAAGGGGAGAACCTATGATTAAACCCCCGCTAAGAGGCCTAACAACGAAAGTAACCCCAACCCGAACACTAGCTCGAACCCCAACTACAAGGGTAGTCTACCACAGTGCAAGAGGTGCTACAAGCACCATACCGGGTACTGTAATGTGGTCTGTGAAAAGAACAAAAGGACCGGGCATATTGGGAAGGACTGCAAGATTCCCATCCCAGCTGTGAGGACCAACCCCAATGGACCAAGAAAGTGTTATGAGTGTGGACAACAGGGCCACTTCAGGAATGAGTGTCCCAACAAGCAAAAGAATGGCGGACCCTCGCGTGGAAGAGCTTTCAATGTAAACACAAGGGATGTCCGTTGATGTTATGCGAGGTGTATATAAAATAGCTTATATTTTTACAGGAAAAACTATTAAATACGATACAATTTTACACAAGATATTTATTTATTTAGAGAATGGATATACTTAAACCTTGCTACAACAATTATAGGCAGTGTACCTAATTGTACAGTAGTGTAGTTTTTAGTAAGTCCGGTTCGTTCCACAGGAAAAAATCTTTAAACAAAGCTTAACGCTATATTAGTTTTATTTTATAAAAATACAAATATATATATATATAAGTAATATTATTATTATAAAGGGGGATTTTTACCGTTTAATGACCGGTTTGTCGATTTTAAAAACTTAAGTCGCAGTTAAAACCAAATGTAAAATATTAAAAATAAATACAAGACTTAATTTAAAGCGTAAAGTAAATAACGATAATGAAATTGCGATAAATAAAAGTGCGATAAAATAAACTTGCGATAATTAAAAAGTACGATAATTAAAAGTGCAATTAAATACAATAACAATAAATAAAAGTGCGATAATTAGAAGTGCAATTAAATATAAAATAAAGGAAATTAAATATGAAATAAAAGAATTATGCTTATTTAAACTTCCGTAATCATGATGTTTGACGTGTTGATTTTAGTTTTATGCCCATGGGTTAATTGTCCTTTGTCCTGGATTATTTAATATGTCCGTCTGGTTTTTGTCCATAACAGTCCATCAGTCATAAATATAAAGTGCGAGTATCCTCATCAAATTATCCTTATACCCGAAGTTAAATATTCCAACTAATTGGGGACTTAAACTGTAGCAAGATTTTAATACTTTGTTTAATAATTACACCAGGTTATCGACTGCGTGTAACCCAAGGTTTTAATACTTTGTTATCAATTATGCCAAGTGTCCTTGTACATAATTTTACCCCTATTTTAATAATTCTAGTGACTATTAATCCATTCCCGTGTCCGGTTAAATGAACGATTATTCGTACATATAAATACCCCGCTCATCGTGTCCGATCGAGTGTATATGGTTATTTATAGGGACGTCCAATTGTAAATCTTTATATTAAAATTAACAAATTATCATTTAGTTAAACAAATAGCCCATAGTCTAATTTCCACAAGTGTCGTTCTTTTGTCCAAACCCCAATTATGGTACAAAACCGAATTACCCAATTTTAGAATTTTTAGCCCAACATCATGATTACTTCGGATTAAATAAGCATAATAATAACTTAGCTATGAGACATTAAATTAAAAAGGTTGAACATAACTTACAATGATTAAAAATAGCGTAGCGTCACACGGACAGAATTTCGACTTACACCCTTACAACATTCACTAACATACCCTTATTATTAGGATTTAAAATTAAAATTAAAATATAAATTATATATATATATATATTTACGTATATATTGAGAGAGAGAGATTATGGATATATGGTACACCAGAGCTCGTGTTTTATACGCCTTGTGAACTGAAAAAGTTGGCCATGCGATCGCATGGCTTTTGTGCCTCCAGGCCATGCGATCGCATGGTGGTAGGTGACATCTCAAAATTCTTGTTTTCTTGTTTGTCGACGTTTTAATTAAATAAATATAATATATAAATAATTATAAGAATTATTTAAATATTATATTATATTTATGTGCATAGTTGACTTGTAATTTTTAGTCCGTTGCGTCGAGCGTTGAGAGTTGACTCTGGTCCCGGTTCCGGATTTTCGAACGTCCTTGCGTACAATTTAATATCTTGTACTTTGCGTTTTGAATCTTGTACTCTTGTAATTTCGAGACGTTTCTTATCAATAATTGGAACCTCTTTGATTGTATTTTGTACTTTTGAGCTTTTTGGTCGTTTGCGTCTTCAATTCGTCGAATCTGTCTTTTATCTTCACCTTTTATTATTTAAACGAATATCACTTGTAAATAGGACAATTGCAACTAAAAGCTTGTCTTTCTTGAGGAATAATGCTATGACATATATGTTCGTTTTTAGCATTATCAAATATTCCCACACTTGAGCGTTGCTTGTCCTCAAGCAATATAGTCTTGAAATACTAGAATCACTTCTTTATTCTTCACACTTTGTACATCAGTGATTTCTTTACGGCGGTATAAACAATGGTAGTAACGATGTGGTTTACAGTCCCACATGACTATAAAATTTAGATCCATTAAGGAAATTGGATCTTTATGAAAACATTTGATCTTTTTGAAAATTAAATCTAGCTTTTACCCTAGATAAGTTTTCCGGAATAACCCTTCACCGGTGTTTGCAAAATATTTTTGTGGGTTTGGTGGGTTTCAGATTTGAAAATTTTAGCTCAAAACTTGCGGTTTTGTGTCACCCACTTGCTAACCTTATATTGGGAAAGCAACACGTCCAGTTTACTTGTTCCGAATATTACCTTTCGGTAAACTACCGTCCGGTTGTAAAGGAAAGCGTTGAACAAGCAACTGTTAAGGCAATGTCCCCTGACATGCTTTTAATTATGGTCTATAACGTTTCGGACGCAATTACTATCCTTTGTAGGAACAATAGTAAAGCTCACCCTTATAATTTTTCGGTCTGGCACAAAGTCCTGTCTTTGACCATGCTATGCAACCACCGTTCTTACGGTTGACACCCGATTTGGTTCAGATGACCTAATGAATTCCAGGTGAATTCCTAGGATTTTACGTTCAATGGTAATGAACGCATTGAAAAATGGGTTTTCAGAAAACAAATCGGTTTTAATTTTGATCAAAATATTTTCTCGTTCAAGCTCGAGTTTAGATATCATTGAATTCCATGAGTTTGTAATTCTCAATCTTTAAGGTCAATCTCTATGATTGAGTAATATCAGTCTTAAAAGCTGATTTTTGATCTTTAAAGGAGATTATCCTTTCTGGGGATCTGATTTATTAGTCTTATCAAGCTAATTTGCACGGTGCCCCCCATTGTACGAGATAAATCCTTCTCATGGTTAGGATAAATCTGACCACTTGGCGACCCTGTTTTATGCTGAGGTCCGTGGATTTCCTGCTGATTTTAGAGATGACTTTTCTAGATTTTTCATCAACATACTGCTAGTCTGGACGACAACTTCATGACCTAAATCAAGAAGCGCGTTTCTTTTTCGGAAGACTTTACTTCCTTTTAATGATGGAATTGATTCATCGTGTAGATCCATCTTTCTTACAGTAAATCGGGTAAAACTATTTAGTTTAGTCCAAAGCAAAAGTATCTTTAATTATTTGTTACAGAAATATGTGACATATGTTTAAAATAACTTGGTAAATTTTCCCACACTTGGCTTTTATTTTCCTTTTTATTGTCCTCTATTCCATTTTAAATGAATTTTAACATTTTGGTTTGTTTCTCAATTTATGTCCTTTCCGAGGTAACAATAATTTCGGTGTTAATACCTAGTTTTATCGTTCATAAATATGTATAAACATGATTTTGAATTCATTTAATTAAAAATTTTGAAAAATTTTACTAGAATTGGGTAGTCAGTATATAAGACTAGGGCTGTTCTTTATTATCAGAGAGCACTAGATTCTAATACAACTACTACTTTACTAGTATTTCTAATGGTAACCAAGTGTATAAAGTAAAAATTTTAAAATCCGAAAGAATTTAACCCCTTCCCACACTTAAGATCTTGCAATGCCCTCATTTGCAAGAAATCAGTAACAATTTAAATTATTGAGGGTGATTAGCGTAGAAATGATTAAATTTTACCAAAGTTTCCAAACATATTGGCGTTTGTTTGCTGAATGATAAATAGTGCATATCATTTGTTCATTCCGTCTGTTGTTACATCACATTTATTTGTCATCTTGTCGTCAAAATTAGTAGCTTTTGCTGAACTTAATGCCAATCTTTGAAAATGCGCTGTTTTATCCTGTTTTGTACAATGACAATATACATACATACAAATATAAACATGCATGGCAATTTGAAATGGGACTTAATATCCCACTTTCAAATCCTAAATGTGAAATATTAGTACACAATAATAATAAAAATGATAAAAATTACACAAATATATCCAATAACATAAGTTTAAACATGAAAAAGTCAAAAGATAAAAACATAACAATCATAAAAATAACCAAATGGAACCAAATCAGTCTGGATATGGGTTCCAGTTCATCTCGTCAGGTGGGTTCCATTGTTGGTTATAGGTGTTCTGATAGGCTTGGTTATAGTCATACCAGTTAAAGGGTGGTCGGATCTCGGGGCTGTGTGGCGGAAAATGAGCAGGTCGAGTAGGCACGTAATTATTTGGTACCTGATATGATAGCTGGCTCGTGATTTGGTGCTGATGAACTAACCAGCTATCGTGTTGGCGTCGCCTATAATCCTCGTATACTCGCTCGGAGTTCCACTGCTCATACATACTATGTCTGGCCGCGTTCGTCATTGCTTCCTCATCTATACGAACGTGGACGTCAAGAATAGCATCTCGAAAGACATCCCTAATGTCTTCCGCTTCCTCCATTTCCTCGTCTGAGCCCCTTTCTACCTGTGGATGAGGTCCCTCATAGGGTACTGCCTGGTTACGTCTACTTTTCAATACCTTAGCACCCACATAAACTTTCAATCCTAAGGGCTCAACCTGTTCTCTACAAAGCTGTAATGGACCCCCTTTGTTCCTATCAACACCTAAATACTCTCCAATGAGAGTAACAAAAATACCTCCTCCTATTATACTCCCGTCCTGCATTCCCTCTACCATTTTAGATAAATAAAAAGCAACACAGTAAGGGATATTGACAAAGCTTCTAGGATCCCGAATACACTTTAGGTAGAATAAATCATGTAAGGTAATTTTTTCTTTATTGTGACCTCTCTGTGTAATCGAGTTAGCTAAAAATCTATGAATAATACGAAGCTCGGCTCTGTCAATATGTGTATAGGAGTGTCCTCATGCTCGTGTAAAAACATCAAAATGTGACATACGCCTTCAAATGGCGTCAGCGTCAAAGTTGCTATCTACCCTTTCACCATAATGAATCAAGTTTGTACAATCGGGTAGTAGCAACTCACCAGGAGTATATATCTGTAAAGCCTTGGCCATGTCCAGCATGGACATTCTGTACATCCTACCGCCAAGGATAAACCTAAGAAATCTTCTATCATCTATTCTAACTATATTTGTATCAAGTGATACAGTACTCATCAACTCAACACACCATTCCTTATATACAGGTCTACGAATGGTGAAAAGACGTTCCCAATCTGTAAAAGAAGAACTGCCATACCTTTGAACTAAAAGCTGTCTAACACGGTCAGCTAGATGGACCGTTTCAAAAGGAACCCAATCGATTACCCTTGGCACCTCTACATTTTTTGTTACCAATTTGAATTTGTTCCTTTAATATGTCTCGTAATATCTCCATCTCCTATCAAATCTCAGATTAGGATGCAGAGTGTGCTCAGGAATCGTTGGGAATTCTACTGGCGGCCTCATTGGGAATACTATGAATTCATCAATAAACTGTACCGGATCATAATAAGGTATGTGCTGATCAGGCTGTTGTTGTGGTTCTTGTTGTGGTTCTTGTTCGTGTTGCATTTCTGGTTCTGGTTCTGGTGCTGGTGCTGGTGCTGGTCGTCTAGATGATGATGCTCCTGAACCTCCCGTTTTGGCTTTCTACAAAACACATTAAACACAAAATTTGTGCATCCAAATAAGCATTAGTGTTAGCAAAATAACAACTTAAAACAATCACTATAACATGTTAAATCAAAATTAAACTTATACACATTTTCACAATTTTTCACAATTCTACACTTTTCAAATAAGCACATATGAAAATGTATACAAAGTTCATAAGCATTTAACTCAGATAACATGTCAAAATAGTCATTACTAATAATTAAACAAGTCTCAAATGGCAATTACATCAAATTAATCAAGTTCATGAATTTTGGACTTAAAAAGTCCACTTTAATCTCTAAAAATCATGTTTAGGATCAATGTTTGGATCATTTAACTACCTAAACATGTTACACTACTCAATTTAGCAATAATTCATGACAAAAATCGGCCATAACCTGTTTATATCAAAAAGCCCCAAATTGCTCAAGAACACAAACCCTAGATTTCTAAAAATTTTGAAGTTTTTGGCTTCAAATCATGTTAAATAGCATCAATCTAGGTTATACATGCATCAAATACTAATAATTTAACACTAATTACACTAGAAATTAACAAAATTGCATTAGGTAAAATATTGGTAATTATCACAAAAACTAGCAAATTTATGAGTTTAGGGGTGTAATTTTTACCATTTTGCTGAAGAATGAGAATCTAGGCATGATTAGAGCAAGAAAAATGACGAATTACGGTGGATTTTGGTGAATTTTGATGAAGATTTGAGAGTATTTTCGTGTATGTTGTGTGTGTTTTGTGAAAAGAGAAGAGCAGCTCGCTGGCTGTTATCATTCTGACCTGTATTTGGTCCCCATGCGATCGCATGGGTTCCAAGTGCAAACCCCATGCGATCGCATGGGGTGCCGGCTACAGTACTTTCAGCTTTTTTTTTATTTTATTTTATTTTATTTTTTATGTAAAACCTTATATTTTATAAAACATATAATTAATAAAATTCTAAAAATTTGTTTTCCTTTAGGAGCGAGGGCGTTTCGGATCGCTGTCCTAGTCTGTCCCTCGACAAAATTTTAAAATTTGTTAAATCAAAGCGCGATTTTAAAAGTAAAGATTTTTGGGTTTTTTAATGTTTTTGGCATACTTTAATTCAATAAGATTAAAAATAATGATAATAAAAGTTCTCGTCCCTTCCTCGGGTAAAGCAATTTCGGTTCAAAGACCTAGTCTTCAACTTACGACGAATTTTAAAAATCATATTTTTAACTTAGCGAAATAAAGTAAATTTTTGTTTTTAAATTCACACCAAACTTAAATTAAAAATGCATAAAATTAAAAATTCACACCAAACTTAAATTAAAAATTCATAAAAATTAAAAATTCACACCAAACTTATATTATATTTTTATTTTCATACAAACTTATATTAAAAATATTAAATTTTCAAATATTTACAATTTTAAATATATTGATTTAAAAAGTTTACAATAATTTTTTTATACAAATTTATTAATTTTAAAAACATGGTAAAAATAAAAAATCTTTTTGGCTTTTTATATCACTTTAATCAATCAAATATTATCAAAAATATACGCCCCTCTTTTCGGTAAAGTAATTTCAGTTCCATGACCTAATTTAACTCATGACGAATTTTTGAAATATTTTATTTTGATTGATTAAAGATATTAATACCTTAAGAATAAACGTTAAATTTCGCAGTGATGTAATAATTTTTTGTATGATATCAATAATTTCGGTCGCAAGACCTAATTTCATCGAATACCAATTTAATACTTTATAGCGAACAAATTAGCGTTTATTATCAAAAGGTTAAAAATAAAAATAAAAAAAATAAAAACTGTACAGACTTACCTGTGAAATATATTTCTTAGTGATATGCTCTAGCCCACTCATAAGATAGTCGGACTAATTGATTTTCCATGGCTACATAGGCGTAACCTCGAGCATTTAATGTTTTTTCTTCTAAACATATGAACGGTCCGTCTCTGCATAAAGTAACAAATTCGGTATTTGAATAGGTTTGATTATTTGAACATTTACCTTCGTGTGACCATTTTCCGCATTTGTGACATTTTTCAAGGTGTCGTGCTCTTCTTTTCGCTGCGGATTTTGATTTTCCTTTACCAAATTGTGACTTATTATCTTCGCATCTGGATTCTTTTCTTACTCCGTCCAATTTACCTCTGATTAATGATACTATTTCACTTGGAAGTGTGTCATTATTACGTTTAGTGATCAAAGCGTGTAGCATTAGACCATGGTTTAGTTCACAGGAAGTCTTCATTTCGTAAAAACCTAATAAAAATAAAAATTCAGAATGGGGGGAGAAGACTAGTTCTTTAGTGTCTGCTAGGGAAAGACCATTCGGGTTCCATTTTCGAGAACTACACGAAAACAGAAAATCTAACTCTAACAGAAATACATATTATCCTTTAAAGAGTTGATTCTCCCCACACTTAGTTAACTGTGGTATCGAAATTGTGATTAACGTCGTTGTCAACTTCCATCGGACTATCTATGTAATGTTTAACTCTGTGACCATTAACTTTAAATTCAATTCCATTTAAATTTATTAATTCTATCGTTCTGTATGGGAAAACTCTTTTGACTATGAATGGTCCAGACCATCTTGATTTCAATTTTCCAGGAAATAGCTTGAATCGTGAATTGAAAAGAAGAACTCTGTCTCCTTCTTTAAATTCTTTTAAACTTCTGATTCTTTTATCATGCCATTTCTTTGTTATTTCTTTATAGATTAACGAATTTTCATATGCTTCATGTCTTAATTCTTCTAATTCGTTTAGTTGACTTAACCGTAGACGTCCAGCTTCATGTAAATCAAGATTACATGTCTTCAAAGCCCAAAATGCTTTGTGTTCAATTTCTACTGGAAGATGACATGCTTTTCCATAAACGAGTCTAAAAGGTGTGGTTCCAATTGGAGTTTTGTAGGCTGTTCTAAAAGCCCAAAGTGCATCCTCCAATTTTATGGACCATTCCTTCGGATTTGATCCTACGGTTTTTTCTAGAATACGTTTTAAAGCTCGGTTGGTATTTTCAACTTGTCCACTTGTTTGTGGATGATAAGCAGTGGAGATTTTATGAGTTACTCCATATCTTTTGAGAACTTTCTCAAGTTGATTATTACAAAAATGAGTTCCCCGATCACTTATTAAAGCTTTCGGTGTTCCAAACCTTGCAAAAAGACGTTTTAAAAAGTTGACTACAACTCGTGCATCGTTAGTTGGGAGAGCTTGTGCTTCCGCCCATTTAGATACATAATCAATGGCTACGAGAATATATAGATTATTATGAGATTTTGGAAATGGACCCATAAAGTCAATACCCCAAATGTCAAATACTTCACATACTTGAATGACATTTTGTGGCATTTCATCACGTTGACTTATTTTTCCGGCCCTTTGACAAGCGTCACATAATTTGCAAAGAAGGTGTGCGTCTTTGTAAATTGTAGGCTAATAGAATCCAGCATCATAAACTTTTCTTGCTGTTAGTTGAGGCCCATAATACCCTCCTGTTGGTCCTGTGTGACAATGGTTTAAAATTTTACTAGCTTCATCTCCGAATACACATCGGCGTATTATTCCATCTGGACAACTTTTAAACAAATGTGGATCTTCCCAGAAATAGTGTTTTATATCACTGAAGAATTTCTTTCGTTTTTGGTACGATAATCATTTTTCAAGGAATCCACATACTAAGTAGTTTGCATAGTCTGCAAACCATGGAATTTCATTATAATCTATCTTCAATAGATATTCATCAGGAAAGTTGTCTTGTATGGCCGATTCATTTAGAACTTCTAATTCGGGATTTTCAAGACGAGAAAGATGATCAACGGCGAGATTTTCTGCTCCTCTTTTATCTCGGATTTCAATATCGAACTCTTGTAAGAGTAAGATCCAACGGATTAATCTTGGTTTGGCATCTTGTTTCAAAAATAGGTATCTAAGAGCAGAATGGTCGGTATAGACCACCGTTTTTGCTAGAACGAGATATGAACGAAATTTGTCAAAAGCAAAGACAATAGCAAGGAGTTCTTTTTCAGTAGTTGTGTAATTTGTTTGTGCTCCTTGTAACGTCTTACTAGCATAATATATAGGTTGAAATCATTTTTCAGTCCTTTGTCCTAAAACGGCTCCCATTGCAAAATCACTTGCATCGCACATAAGTTCAAACAGTAGATTCCAATTTGGTGTTATCATGATCGGCGCATTAGTGAGTTTCTCTTTAAAAATATTAAAAGATTTGATGCATTCATCTGAAAAGATGAATGGAGCATCCTTTTCTAGGAGTTTATTCATAGGAGTGGCAATTTTAGAAAAATCTTTTATGAAACGTCGGTAAAAACCGGCATGCCCTAGAAAACTCCTAACTCCTCTAACATTGGTGGGATGTGGAAGTTTAGCAATTACATCTACTTTAGCTCTATCCACTTCAATTCCTTCCTTTGAAATTTTATGACCAAGAACGATGCCTTCTTTAACCATGAAATGACATTTCTCCCAATTAAGTACTAGATTTGATTATTCGCATCTAATAAGCATTCGTTCCAGGTTAACTAGACATGATTCAAATGTATCACCGAAGACTGAAAAGTCATCCATGAAAACTTCCATGCATTCTTCTATCATGTCGTGAAAAATCGCCATCATGCACCTTTGAAAGGTTGCAGGGGCGTTGCAAAGTCCAAATGGCATGCGTTTGTAAGCAAAAGTACCATAAGGGCACGTGAACGTGGTTTTCTCTTGGTCCTCGGGTGCTATTGGAATTTGAAAATATCCGAAAAAACCATCAAGAAAACAATAGTAACTATTTCCGGCTAATCTTTCCAACATTTGATAAATGAAAGGTAAGGGAAAGTGATCTTTTCTGGTGGCGTCATTTAATTTTCTATAATCAATACAAACACGCCATCCTGTTACAGTCCTAGCAGGAATAAGCTCATTTTTTTCATTTGTAATGACAGTCATGCCACCCTTCTTAGGCACGCATTGAACTGGGCTTACCCATGGACTATCAGAAATCGGATAAATTAAACCTGCATCTAGCAGTTTAATAATTTCTTTTTTAACAACATCTTGCATATTAGGATTTAGTCTTCGTTGGCGTTGCACATACGTTTTATGACCTTCTTCCATAAGGATTTTATGTGTGCAATACGAAGGACTTATTCCTTTGATATCATGAATCTTCCATGCAATAGCTGGTTTATGAGCTTTCAACACAGAAATGAGTTGTGATTTCTCATTTTTAGTAAGAGAAGACGATATTATTACAGGTAATTCAGATTCACCATGTAAATAAGCGTATTCCAAATGGTTTGGAAGTGGCTTTAACTCTAATTTCGGAGGTTCTTCTGTCGATGATTTATATCGATATCTGTCTTCTTCTTTTAGCATTTGAATTTCTTCTGTTGTTGGTTCATATCCATTAGCCATTAGTGTAGCTAACATTTCAGCTTCATCAATTGGTTCAGTTCCTTCTCCTAAAGAACATTCTCCTGTTCCTTGTAATTCTGGAAATTCTTCTAACAATTCTGCATGTGAATCTATAGTTTGAATATAATAGCATGTATCATCTGCAGATTGCGGTTGTTGCATTGCTCTATCAACTGAAAAGGTAACACTCTCATCCTCTATACTTAGGGTCAGTTTCTTACCAAACACGTCTATCATTGCTTTAGCCGTGTTTAAGAATGGTCTTCCTAATATGAGAGGAACTTGAGAATCTTCTTCCATGTCCAGAACAACAAAATCTACTGGAAATACTAAAGTACCAACTTTAACTAGCATGTTCTCCATTATCCCTCTAGGATATTTTATTGATCTATCGGCTAGTTGTATACTTATTCTTGTTGGTTTCAATTCTCCAAGGTCTAGTTTAGTGTATAGTGAATACGGCATTAGATTTATACTAGCACTTAAGTCTGCTAATGCTTCTATTGAACTAAGACTACCCAGAAAACATGGAATTGTGAAACTTCCTGGATCAGATAGTTTTTCTGGTATCTTATTCAACAGCACTGCTGAACAATTAGCATTCATAGTAACAACCGATAGTTCTTCCATTTTCTTTCTATTTGAGATTAGATCTTTCAGAAATTTAGCATATATAGGCATTCCTGAAATCACATCAATGAAAGGAAGATTTACATTTATCTATTTAAACATATCAAAGAATTTGGATTGCTCGGCTTCAAGTTTCTCTTTTTTCATTTTACTTGGGTAAGGAAGTAGTGGTTGGTATGGTTTAACATAAGTTTAGCCTTAACTGTGTTATCTTCATTAACCTTTTTAACTACCGGTTCTTTTTCCTTATCTTGATCAGGTTGTGGTTCTTGTGGAGTAGGAATAGTTTCATCAGAAGTTACAGTTATTTCAGGTGGTTTAAGTCTTGTACCACTTCTTGTGGTAATGGCTTTAGCTGTTTCATTCCGGGGGTTAGCATTTGTATCACTAGGTAAACTTCCCGATTTTCTTTCACCTATTAACCTTGCTAGGTTACTTACTTCATGTTCCAGATTTTGAATAGAAGCTTGTTGATTTCTAAATGCTTGAGCATTTTGTTCATTAGTTTGTTTCTGAGATGTGAAAAACTGTGTTTGAGTTTCAACTAGCTTTGTCATCATATCTTCTAAATTCGGCTTTTTATCATCGGTTTGTGGTGGTTTGTTTTGAAAATTAGGTCTTTGCTGGTTGTAAGTATTGTTGGATACTTGTTGATTGCTAGGACCTTGTTGGTTGTTGTATGGAACATTTCGGTTATAATTCTGGTTTTGATTGTAAATCGGTCTTGGCGGTTGATAATTATTCTGATAATTATTTCCAGGCCTTTGGTTTAGACATGAAACATTCTCTCTTTGTTCCATTGTTAGTTTAATACTGAGACAATCTTTTGTCAAATGTGGTCCTCCACACTGCTCACAACTAATTCGTATTGAGTGGATATCTTTAGTCATCTTTTCCATTCGTCTCTCGATAGCATCTATCTTTGCAGAAATGGAATCTAAGTCATGGCTAGAATCGGCTCTAGCTGCTTTAGATGATCTAACGATATCTTTTTCTTGATGCCACTCATGTGAGTGGGAAGCAGTGTTATCAATAATTTTATAAGCATCAGTTTCGGTTTTCTTCATAATAGAACCACCAGCTGCTATATCTATGTCTTTCCTTGTAGTGATGTCGCATCCTTGGTAGAATATTTGTACTATTTGACAGGTGTCTAAACCATGTTGTGGACATCCTCTTAATAACTTTCCAAATCTTGTCCATGCCTCATATAGAGTTTTATTCGATTTCTGTGTGAACGTAACAATTTCTCCTTGAAGTCTTACGGCTTTAGATGCCGGAAAGAATTGTTTAAGATATTTTTCAACTAAAACCTCCCATGTATCAATCGCCCCTTCAGGTAACGATTCTAACCAATCTTTGGCTTCTCCCTTTAAAGTCCAGGGAAATAACATGAGATATATCTGTTCATCTTCAACTTCTCTTATTTTAAATAGTGTGCAGATCCTATTAAAGGTACGAAGATGTTCATTTGGATCTTCTTTCGGCGCACCACTAAATTGGCATTGATTAGTCACCATGTGTAGAATTTGTCCTTTGATTTCATAATCTGGTGCATTAATGTCTGGATGAGTAATTGCGTGACCTTGGCCAGTGCGTTTAGCTCTCATTCGGTCTTCCATACTTAAGGGTTCTAGATTTTCCATGATTGAATTTGTTGAATCTGAATCACTAGAGGATTCTGATTTAATGGTTCGTTCCTCAACAATCTCTGTTTGAATGATTGGTGGTTCCGGAAGAAAATTAATGGTTCAGGATCTATGAATCGTCCCTGAATATTCTCCGGATTCTCAATTGTGAGGTCGGGTTCAAAAAATGGATTATCGGAAATTTGAATTGGAGTACTTGGTCGACTGGATGACGATTCTAAAGGAAAATCAACGGCGACAATATCTAGATGTCTTGATCTGGTTACAGGTGGTGAACTTACAAAAGGTGGTGAACGTCTTGCTCGGTGCATTCACTGAATATCCTATTAGTTTTTAAAAGGAAAGAAAAATTATATAAGTTATCCAATTAATAGAGTTTTCTGATTTTGCCCACGTTTCGAATAGCCAAAAGATGCAGCAGAGGGGCAGGATTCATTTGGTCTCAATAGAATTGAGTACTGTTTGGCTCCAATAACCCGGTCCACGTACAAATTCAACTATTACTACGAACCAGAAAATTTTGATGTCTATCAATTTAACCACTTAAAATAAATTTTCGTAATTTTAAGAAATATAGATAAGAAGAAGAATAAAAATCTATGTCCTAAAACTAGAATGTCGAGAAATAAGAAAGAAAAAGAAAGCGCGTCGAAAAAGGACGAAAAAGAAAAGAAAAAGAGCGACTTATAGAATTTTAAAAACACTCGACTAACCCAACCTTATTACTATTACTAACTTAAAATTAAAATTGCAAATTGAGATTACTAATTGGAGTGATAATTGATACATAGGTAAAAGGCGTCGAAAAATAAAAATAAGAAAGTAGCGCGTTGAAACTTAAAAAGGAACTAAAAACTTAAAAAGGCGTCGCAAAATTCTAAAGCACTTAGATCTTAGTCTAAAGAAAAAGCACTTAAGGGATTTTACGGCAAAGCGTAAAATTCTAGATATAAAAATAACTATGGCAAAAATTATATCTTAAAACTAAATACGAGCGAAAAATACAAAAATTACGCTAAAACAATTAAAAAGATACAAAATATAAAAATATATTAAAAGTTGTAAAAAATTACAATTTTTATAAAAATATTATTTTTATATTATTTATTTTATAAAACTATTAATTTTATAAATTAATTAAACTAATTAAACTTAAAATACAAATTAAATAAATAAAACTAAATTAATTATTTAAAATACTAACCCTAATTAGGGTTTTAATTAAATAATAATAATAATTATTATTACACCGTAATTAATGTAGTTGGCAGACTAATCAGACGTGTCAGGTGAGCTCATGCGATCGCATGAGTTCTATGTTACCCGGCCATGCGATCGCATGGGCTAGGGTTTCGGGCCAGACACTGGGCTGCTATAGTACAGGCCGAGAGTTTATTATTATTTTTTTTTGTTTTGCTGTATTATATTTCTGTTTTATAAATTTATGTAATATATTAATATAAATTAAAAAAAACTTATATTTTTATAAAATAAAGATAAAGAAACTTTTATAGAACTTATAAATTTAAAAAACTCTTAAAAATATTTATATTTTTGTTTTTCTTTTTATATTTTTGAATATATTAACACGTATTTTTACAAAAGTGTATTTTTTTTATAAAAGTAAACTAAAAATAAAAATCTTTTTTTTTATATTTAGCGTTGCGCTTCCGGCTTTTAAGCTAGATTTTGTTCCCCGGCAGCGGCGCCAAAAATACTTAATGTTATGCGAGGTGTATATAAAATAGCTTATATTTTTACAGGAAAAACTATTAAATACGATACAATTTTACACAAGATATTTATTTATTTAGAGAATGGATATACTTAAACCTTGCTACAACAATTATAGGCAGTGTACCTACTCGTACAGTAGTGTAGTTTTTAGTAAGTCCGGTTCGTTCCACAGGGAAAAATCTTTAAACAAAGCTTAACGCTATATTAGTTTTATTTTATAAAAATACAAATATATATATAAGTAATATTATTATTATAAAGGGGGGTTTTTACCGTTTAATGACCGGTTTGTCGATTTTAAAAACTTAAGTCGCAGTTAAAACCAAATGTAAAATATTAAAAATAAATACAAGACTTAATTTAAAGCGTAAAGTAAATAACGATAATGAAATTTCGATAAATAAAAGTGCGATAAAATAAACTTGCGATAATTAAAAAGTACAATAATTAAAAGTGCAATTAAATACAATAACAATAAATAAAAGTGCGATAATTAGAAGTGCAATTAAATATAAAATAAAGGAAATTAAATGCCCATGGGTTAATTGTCCTTTGTCCTGGATTATTTAATATGTCCGTCTGGTTTTTGTCCATAACAGTCCATCAGTCATAAATATAAAGTGCAAGTATCCTCGTCAAATTATCCTTGTACCCGAAGTTAAATATTCCAACTAATTGGGGACTTAAACTGTAGCAAGATTTTAATACTTTGTTTAATAATTACACCAGGTTATCGACTGCGTGTAACCCAAGGTTTTAATACTTTGTTATCAATTAACACATTTGTCCTTGTACATAATTTCACCCCTATTTTAATAATTCTAGTGACTATTAATCCATTCCCGTGTCCGGTTAAATGAACGATTATTCGTACATATAAATACCCCGCTCATCGTGTCCGATCGAGTGTATATGGTTATTTATAGAGACGTCCAATTGTAAATCTTTATATTAAAATTAACAAATTATCATTTAGTTAAACAAATATAAAGTCCATTAATAGCCCATAGTCTAATTTCCACAAGTGTCGTTCTTTTGTCCAAACCCCAATTATGGTACAAAGCCCAATTACCCAATTTTAGAATTTTTAGCCCAACATCATGATTACTTCGGATTAAATAAGCATAATAATAACTTAGCTACGAGACATTAAATTAAAAAGGTTGAACATAACTTACAATGATTAAAAATAGCGTAGCGTTACACGGACAGAATTTTGACTTACACCCTTACAACATTCGCTAACATACCCTTATTATTAGGATTTAAAATTAAAATTAAAATAAAAATATAAATTATATATATATATATATATTTACGTATATATTGAGAGAGATAGATTATGGATATATGGTACACCAGAGCTCGTGTTTTATAGGCCTTGTGAACTGAAAAAGTTGGCCATGCGAACGCATGGCTTTTGTGCCTCCAGGCCATACGATCGCATGGTGGTAGGTGACAGCTCAAAATTCTTGTTTTCTTGTTTGTCGACGTTTTAATTAAATAAATATAATATATAAATAATTATAAGAATTATTTAAATATTATATTATATTTATGTGCATAGTTGACTTGTAATTTTTAGTCCGTTGCGTCGAGCGTTGAGAGTTGACTCTGGTCCCGGTTCCGGATTTTCGAACGTCCTTGCGTACAATTTAATATCTTGTACTTTGCGTTTTGAATCTTGTACTCTTGTAATTTCGAGACGTTTCTTATCAATAATTGGAACCTCTTTGATTGTATTTTGTACTTTTGAGCTTTTTGGTCGTTTGCGTCTTCAATTCGTCGAATCTGTCTTTTGTCTTCACCTTTTATTATTTAAACGAATATCACTTGTAAATAGGACAATTGCAACTAAAAGCTTGTCTTTCTTGAGGAATAATGCTATGAAATATATGTTCGTTTTTAGCATTATCATCCGTGAGAATCCCGACTTAGTTACAGGTATATTCACTATCAACAATCTATTAGCCTCTGTCCTATTTGATACTGGTGCCGATAGGAGCTATGTTTGTAGACACTTTTGCTCTAAGATAGATTGGTCATTAGTGCCTTTAGAAGAGAATATGCTAGTTGAGGTAGCCAATGGGAAACTTGAGAAAGTTGATCAAATTGGCCAAGGAGCTATTATTAACATAGCTGGCGTGGATTTTGAAATTGACTTGATACCCATCAAATTGGGAAGCTTTGACGTGATTGTCGGCATGGACTGGTTGACTAAAGTAAGGGCCGATATTATCTGTGGAGATAAAGCTCTTCGTATACCACAAGGAGACGGTGAGCCATTGACTATTTACGAAGAGAGATGTAACTCGAAGCTGAACCTCATTAGTTGTATGAAAGCGCAGAAGATCATGAAGAAAAGACGACTTGCTGTTTTAGCACACATGAAGGCTTTAGAATCAGAGGAGAAGAGTGTGAATGACGTGCGAATCGTGAATGAATTCCCTGATGTCTTTTCGGAAGAGTTGCCTGGATTACCGCCACCCAGAGCAGTGAAGTTCCAAATCAATCTAGTGCCGGGAGCTGCACCCGTAGCTCGTGCGCCTTATCGTCTGGCACCTTCAGAACTGCAAGAGTTGCAGAGTCAACTGCAGGAATTGCTCGACCGATGGTTTATCCAACCGAGCTCGTCGCCTTGGGGCGCACCTGTTTTATTCGTAAAGAAGAAGGACGGATGTTCCGCATGTGTATCGACTACCGCAAACTCAACAAATTGACGATCAAGTATCGATATCCTCTTCCCCGAATTGACGATCTTTTTGATCAGCTACAAGGATTGAGCGTGTACTCTAAGATCGATTTGCGATTCGGTTACCACCAGTTGAGGGTGAAAGAGAGTGATGTGATGAAGATTTCGTTTAGAACCCGCTATGGTCATTACGAGTTTCTCGTGATGCCGTTCGGATTAACCAACGCACCAGCCGTGTTCATGGTGTAGTGACCCGAACTTTTCCATGTTTATATATATTAATTGAGATTGATATTTACATGATTAAATGTTTCCAACATGTTAAGCAATCAAACTTGTTAAGACTTGATTAATTGAAATATGTTTCATATAGACAATTGACCACCCAAGTTGACCGGTGATTCACGAACGTTAAAACTTGTAAAAAATATATGATGACATATATATGGATATATATATAGTTAACATGATACTATGATAAATAAACATATCATTAAGTATATTAACAATGAACTACATATGTAAAAACAAGACTACTAACTTAATGATTTTTAAACGAGACATATATGTAACGATTATCGTTGTAAAGACATTTAATGTATATATATCATATTAAGAGATATTCATACATGATAATATCATGATAATATAATAATTTAAAATCTCATTTGATATTATAAACATTGGGTTAACAACATTTAACAAGATCGTTAACCTAAAGGTTTCAAAAGAACATTTACATGTAACGACTAACGATGACTTAACGACTCAGTTAAAATGTATATACATGTAGTGTTTTAATATGTATTTATACACTTTTGAAAGACTTCAATACACTTATCAGAATACTTCTACTTAACAAAAATGCTTACAATTACATCCTCGTTCAGTTTCATCAACAATTCTACTCGTATGCACCCGTATTCGTACTCGTACAATACACAGCTTTTAGATGTATGTACTATTAGTATATACACTCCAATGATCAGCTCTTAGCAGCCCATGTGAGTCACCTAACACATGTGGGAACCATCATTTGGCAACTAGCATGAAATATCTCATAAAATTACAAAAATATGAGTAATCATTCATGACTTATTTACATGAAAACAAAATTACATATCCTTTATATCTAATCCATACACCAACGACCAAAAACACCTACAAACACTTTCATTCTTCAATTTTCTTCATCTAATTGATCTCTCTCAAGTTCTATCTTCAAGTTCTAAGTGTTCTTCATAAATTCCAAAAGTTCTAGTTTCATAAAATCAAGAATACTTTCAAGTTTGCTAGCTCACTTCCAATCTTGTAAGGTGTTCATCCAACCTCAAGAAATCTTTGTTTCTTACAGTAGGTTATCATTCTAATACAAGGTAATAATCATATTCAAACTTTGGTTCAATTTCTATAACTATAACAATCTTATTTCAAGTGATGATCTTACTTGAACTTGTTTTCGTGTCACGATTCTGCTTCAAGAACTTCGAGCCATCCAAGGATCCATTGAAGCTAGATCCATTTTTCTCTTTTCCAGTAGGTTTATCCAAGGAACTTAAGGTAGTAATGATGTTCATAACATCATTCAATTCATACATATAAAGCTATCTTATTCGAAGGTTTAAACTTGTAATCACTAGAACATAGTTTAGTTAATTCTAAACTTGTTCGCAAACAAAAGTTAATCCTTCTAACTTGACTTTTAAAATCAACTAAACACATGTTCTATATCTATATGATATGCTAACTTAATGATTTAAAACCTGGAAACACGAAAAACACCGTAAAACCGGATTTACGCCGTCGTAGTAACACCGCGGGCTGTTTTGGGTTAGTTAATTAAAAACTATGATAAACTTTGATTTAAAAGTTGTTATTCAGAGAAAATGATTTTTATTATGAACATGAAACTATATCCAAAAATTATGGTTAAACTCAAAGTGGAAGTATGTTTTCTAAAATGGTCATCTAGACGTCGTTCTTTCGACTGAAATGACTACCTTTACAAAAACGACTTGTAACTTATTTTTCCGACTATAAACCTATAATTTTCTGTTTAGATTCATAAAATAGAGTTCAATATGAAACCATAGCAATTTGATTCACTCAAAACGGATTTAAAATGAAGAAGTTATGGGTAAAACAAGATTGGATAATTTTTCTCATTTTACCTACGTGAAAATTGGTAACAAATCTATTCCAACCATAACTTAATCAACTTGTATTGTATATTATGTAATCTTGAGATACCATAGACACGTATACAATGTTTCGACCTATCATGTCGACACATCTATATATATTTCGGAACAACCATAGACACTCTATATGTGAATGTTGGAGTTAGCTATACAGGGTTGAGGTTGATTCCAAAATATATATAGTTTGAGTTGTGATCAATACTGAGATACGTATACACTGGGTCGTGGATTGATTCAAGATAATATTTATCGATTTATTTCTGTACATCTAACTGTGGACAACTAGTTGTAGGTTACTAACGAGGACAGCTGACTTAATAAACTTAAAACATCAAAATATATTAAAAGTGTTGTAAATATATTTTGAACATACTTTGATATATATGTATATATTGTTATAGGTTCGTGAATCAACCAGTGGCCAAGTCTTACTTCCCGACGAAGTAAAAATCTGTGAAAGTGAGTTATAGTCCCACTTTTAAAATCTAATATTTTTGGGATGAGAATACATGCAGGTTTTATAAATGATTTACAAAATAGACACAAGTACGTGAAACTACATTCTATGGTTGAATTATCGAAATCGAATATGCCCTTTTTATTAAGTCTGGTAATCTAAGAATTAGGGAACAGACACCCTAATTGACGCGAATCCTAAAGATAGATCTATCGGGCCCAACAAGCCTCATCCAAAGTACCGGATGCTTTAGTACTTCGAAATTTATATCATATCCGAAGGGTGTCCCGGAATGATGGGGATATTCTTATATATGCATCTTGTTAATGTCGGTTACCAGGTGTTCACCATATGAATGATTTTTATCTCTATGTATGGGATGTGTATTGAAATATGAAATCTTGTGGTCTATTATTATGATTTGATATATATAGGTTAAACCTATAACTCACCAACATTTTGTTGACGTTTTAAGCATGTTTATTCTCAGGTGATTATTAAGAGCTTCCGCTGTCGCATAGTTAAATAAGGACGAGATTTGGAGTCCATGCTTGTATGATATTGTGTAAAAACTGCATTCAAGAAACTTATTTTGTTGTAACATATTTGTATTGTAAACCATTATGTAATGGTCGTGTGTAAACAGGATATTTTAGATTATCATTATTTGATAATCTACGTAAAGCTTTTTAAAACCTTTATCTATGAAATAAAGGTTATGGTTTGTTTTAAAAATGAATGCAGTCTTTGAAAAACGTCTCATATAGAGGTCAAAACCTCGCAACGAAATCAATTAATATGGAACGTTTTTAATCAATAAGAACGGGACATTTCAGTTGGTATCCGAGCGTTGGTCTTAGAGAACCAGAAAATTTGCATTAGTGTGTCTTATCGAGTTTGATAGGATGCATTAGTGATTCTGGACTTCGACCGTGTTTTCTTTAAAAATGATTGCTTAACATTTTTGTTGGAAACTATATATTTTTAACATATGAATATTATGTGATATATTAATCTCTTAACGTGTTTGATATTATGTGATAGATGTCTACCTCTAGAACAAGTCCCATTGACTCACCTAATAATAATGAAGAGTCAAATGTAAATTGGAATGATTCATGGACTGATTCACAAGTTCCCGAAGAGGAACCGGAAGAAGAGTCGGAACCGGAAGAAGAATCGGAACCGGACGAAGAATCGGAACCGGAAGAAGAATCGGAACCGGTGGGGGAAATAATAAAATGGTTAAGTAAAAGAGAATCCTCAACCAACCGACCAAGGTTAATTATGGTCAATGGTGTTTCCGCCAAGGAAGCAAAATATTGGGAGGATTACCAATTCTTCGATGAATCGGATTCCGACGAGAATTCCAATGATGTTATAGAAATTACCCCAACTGAATTTAAAAAGGCAAAAGAAAATAATAAGGGAAAGGGCATAAAAATAGAGAAATCTAATTCCAATCCCGATGAACTTTATATGTATCGTCAACCCCCGAAGTTCTTAAGTTGTAACAATGACCCGGGAACCTCTAAACCACCAGGTTTTTCTAAACCAATGTGGACAACGACGGCTCGTATTAGGGGAACATCATATATCCCTAGAAACTTGGCAAAACGAACCAAAACCGAAGAAGAAGAAACGAGCGAGTCGGAATAAGATAGTTGTATTCGTGTGGTGTAATATATGTAATATAGTGTTCTTATGCTTTATGATATATGTAAAAATTACTTGTATTAATAAGTATTTTTTTTATGAATCTAACTCTTGTCTATTTTACAGTTTAAAAACACAAAATGGATAGACAACCCAATATTTTAAGAGACCTACCCGGAGACATGATTGATGAAATCTTGTCTAGAGTCGGCCAGAATTCCTCGGCACAACTATTTAAGGCGAGATCAGTTTGTAAGACATTCGAAGAACGTTCCAAGAATGTCTTGGTTTATAAGAGACTTTCGTTTGAAAGATGGGGGATATCACATTGGGAAACCCATAAGTTACGATGTGTTTACTTTGACGCATATATTGCGGGGAACCCAAATGCTATTTTACGCAACGGGTTAAAAAATTATTTTGACTCAATATATCCGAATATTGGACTTCGTGATTTAGAAAAAGCGGCTAGCATGCAACATAAAGAAGCATGTTATGCTTACGGATTAGTAATGTTCGCTTCTCACCAAAGTGAGAACAAGAACATCGGGCTACAACTATTAAACAAAACGTTTCCACAAGTGACGGAGTCGGTAATTGGGGTAAGAAATGAGGTTTTTAGATTATTACGGGACTGTTGGACATTACGTAACCCTCGTCCCTTTGACGACGTTACAACACGCTGTCTTATCAACGGCCATAACGGTTATGTTGCACAAGACCAAGGATGGGAAGTAGTCCTAGTAAAACCAGAATGCATGACTTGTTTCTGGACGTATGAATTACGTGTCTTTATTGCCTTTGCTGAACGACTTGTGTACTAGCTAGAATTATCTTCACAACTATCTTGTATCAAAGTTATTGTGTGCTATATTTCATGCTTTATGTAAAATAAGCGGTATTGTAAGTTTGTAAAATATTGTATAAAAGTTTGAACGCGAAATATTATTATAATCAGTTTTTCATATAGAATTGTAGTAGTTGAATTGTATATTAGCTACTAAGTATGAACTTAACGGGTAGGTACTACTCGAATTTAAACTTATAAAACGCTAATATGAAGAAAAAGCTTTTATAAATGAGTTCATATTATGCTACGAAATACTATTAACTACTCTTAATATTCTGTATGATTAACTTGTTCCATTTGACTATTTTGAAGGAAATGGCACCGACTACTCGACACACCGTGAATATGAATGAAGAGGAATTCCGTACTTTTCTAGCTTCAAACATAGCCGCAGTACAGGCTGCGCTACATACCAACAATAACCTTGGATCTAGCAGTACAGGAAATCGTGTAGGATGCACCTACAAAGAATTCACTGCCTGCAAACCTTTAGAATTTGATGGAACCGAAGGACCGATCGGATTGAAACGGTGGACCGAGAAGGTCGAATCGGTGTTTGCCATAAGTAAGTGTACTGAAGAGGACAAAGTGAAGTACGCTACGCATACCTTCACAGGTTCTGCGTTAACATGGTGGAATACCTATCTAGAGCAAGTGGGACAAGATGATGCGTACGCACTACCGTGGTCAGCATTCAAGCACTTGATGAACGAGAAGTACCGTCCCAGAACCGAGGTCAATAAGCTCAAGACAGAACTTAGAGGGTTACGAACCCAAGGATTTGATATTACCACGTACGAAAGACGATTCACAGAATTGTGCCTATTGTGTCCGGGAGCATTCGAAGATGAGGAAGAGAAGATCGACGCATTTGTGAAAGGATTACCGGAAAGAATCCAAGAAGATATAAGTTCACACGAGCCCACCTCTATACAACAGGCATGTAGAATGGCTCACAAACTAGTGAACCAGATTGAAGAAAGAATTAAAGAACAGACTGCTGAAGAGGCCAATGTGAAGCAAGTCAAAAGAAAGTGGGAGGAAAACGGTGATAAGAATCACCAATACAACAACAACAGCAATTACAACAATAATCGCAACAATTATCCCAACAATCGCAACATCAATCGCAACTACAACAAACGGCCCAACAATAACAACAATAACAACAGCAACAGCAACTACAACAATCATCCCAACAACAATAATAACCGCAACAACAACAACAATCAGAAGCAGCTATGCCAAAGGTGTGAAAAGTATCACTCGGGGTTCTGCACCAAATTTTGTAACAAGTGTAAAAGAAATGGTCATAGCGCGGCGAAGTGTGAGGTCTACGGACCAGGGGTTAATAGAACGAAAGGAACAAATGGTGTCGGAACGAGTAATGGCGGAGCAAGTAGTGTCGGAGCAAGTTATGCCAATGTAGTTTGTTATAAATGTGGAAAACCGGGCCACATTATTAGAAATTGCCCGAACCAGGAGAACACGAATGGACAAGGCCGTGGAAGAGTTTTCAATATTAATGCGGCAGAGGCACAGGAAGACCCGGAGCTTGTTACGGGTACGTTTCTTATTGACAATAAATCTGCTTACGTTTTATTTGATTCGGGTGCGGATAGAAGCTATATGAGTAGAGATTTTTGCGCTAAATTAAGTTGTCCATTGACGCCTTTGGATAGTAAATTTTTACTCGAATTAGCAAATGGTAAATTAATTTCAGCAGATAATATATGTCGGAATCGAGAAATTAAACTGGTTAGCGAAACATTTAAGATTGATTTGATACCAGTAGAGTTAGGGAGTTTTGATGTGATAATCGGTATGGACTGGTTGAAAGAAGTGAAAGCGGAGATCGTTTGTTACAAAAATGCAATTCGCATTATACGAGAAAAAGGAAAACCCTTAATGGTGTACGGAGAAAAGGGCAACACGAAGCTACATCTTATTAGTAATTTGAAGGCACAAAAACTAATAAGAAAAGGTTGCTATGCTGTTCTAGCACACGTTGAGAAAGTACAAACTGAAGAAAAGAGCATCAATGATGTTCCCATTACAAAAGAATTTCCCGATGTATTTCCGAAAGAATTACCGGGATTACCCCCACATCGATCCGTTGAATTTCAAATAGATCTTGTACCAGGAGCTGCACCAATAGCTCGTGCTCCTTACAGACTCGCACCCAGCGAGATGAAAGAACTGCAAAGCCAATTACAAGAACTTTTAGAGCGTGGTTTCATTCGACCAAGCACATCACCATGGGGAGCTCCTGTTTTGTTTGTCAAGAAGAAAGATGGTACATTCAGGTTGTGTATCGACTACCGAGAGTTGAACAAACTTACCATCAAGAACCGCTACCCACTACCGAGAATCGATGACTTATTTGATCAACTACAAGGCTCGTCTATTTATTCAAAGATTGACTTACGTTTCGGGTATCATCAAATGCGGGTGAAAGAAGATGATATTCCAAAGACTGCTTTCAGAACACGTTACGGTCATTACGAGTTTATGGTCATGCCGTTTGGTTTAACTAATGCACCAGCTGTGTTCATGGACCTTATGAACCGAGTGTGTGGACCATACCTTGACAAGTTTGTCATTGTTTTCATTGATGACATACTTATTTACTCAAAGAATGACCAAGAACACGGTGCACATTTGAGAAAGGTGTTAGAAGTATTGAGGAAGGAAGAATTGTACGCTAAGTTTTCAAAGTGTGCATTTTGGTTGGAAGAAGTTCAATTCCTCGGTCACATAGTGAACAAAGAAGGTATTAAGGTGGATCCGGCAAAGATAGAAACTGTTGAAAAGTGGGAAACCCCGAAAACTCCGAAACACATACGCCAGTTTTTAGGACTAGCTGGTTACTACAGAAGGTTCATCCAAGACTTTTCCAGAATAGCAAAACCCTTGACTGCATTAACGCATAAAGGGAAGAAATTTGAATGGAATGATGAACAAGAGAAAGCGTTTCAGTTATTGAAGAAAAAGCTAACTACGGCACCTATATTGTCATTGCCTGAAGGGAATGATGATTTTGTGATTTATTGTGATGCATCAAAGCAAGGTCTCGGTTGTGTATTAATGCAACGAACGAAGGTGATTGCTTATGCGTCTAGACAATTGAAGATTCACGAACAAAATTATACGACGCATGATTTGGAATTAGGCGCGGTTGTTTTTGCATTAAAGACTTGGAGGCACTACTTATATGGGGTCAAAAGTATTATATATACCGACCACAAAAGTCTTCAACACATATTTAACCAGAAACAACTGAATATGAGGCAGCGTAGGTGGATTGAATTATTGAATGATTATGACTTTGAGATTCGTTACCACCCGGGGAAGGCAAATGTGGTAGCCGATGCCTTGAGCAGGAAGGACAGAGAACCCATTCGAGTAAAATCTATGAATATAATGATTCATAATAACCTTACTACTCAAATAAAGGAGGCGCAACAAGGAGTTTTAAAAGAGGGAAATTTAAAGGATGAAATACCCAAAGGATCGGAGAATCATCTTAATATTCGGGAAGACGGAACCCGGTATAGGGCTGAAAGGATTTGGGTACCAAAATTTGGAGATATGAGAGAAATGGTACTTAGAGAAGCTCATAAAACCAGATACTCAATACATCCTGGAACGGGAAAGATGTACAAGGATCTCAGGAAATATTTTTGGTGGCCGGGTATGAAAGCCGATGTTGCTAAATACGTAGGAGAATGTTTGACGTGTTCTAAGGTCAAAGCTGAGCATCAGAAACCATCAGGTCTACTTCAACAACCCGAAATCCCAGAATGGAAATGGGAAAACATTACCATGGATTTCATCACTAAATTGCCAAGGACTGCAAGTGGTTTTGATACTATTTGGGTAATAGTTGATCGTCTCACCAAATCAGCACACTTCCTGCCAATAAGAGAAGATGACAAGATGGAGAAGTTAGCACGACTATATTTGAAGGAAGTCATATCCAGACATGGAATACCAATCTCTATTATCTCTGATAGGGATGGCAGATTTATTTCAAGATTCTGGCAGACATTACAGCAAGCATTAGGAACTCGTCTAGACATGAGTACTGCCTATCATCCACAAACTGATGGGCAGAGCGAAAGGACGATACAAACGCTTGAAGACATGCTACGAGCATGTGTTATTGATTTCAGAAACAGTTGGGATCGACATCTACCGTTAGCAGAATTTTCCTACAACAACAGCTACCATTCAAGCATTGAGATGGCGCCGTTTGAAGCACTTTATGGTAGAAAGTACAGGTCTCCGATTTTTTGGAGTGAAGTGGGGGATAGACAGATTACGGGTCCGGAGATTATACAAGAAACTACCGAGAAGATCATCCAAATTCAACAACGGTTGAAAACCTCCCAAAGTCGACAAAAGAGCTACGCTGACATTAAAAGAAAAGATATAGAATTTGAAATTGGAGAGATGGTCATGCTTAAAGTTGCACCTTGGAAAGGCGTTGTTCGATTTGGTAAACGAGGGAAATTAAATCCAAGGTATATTGGACCATTCAAGATTATTGATCGTGTCGGACCAGTAGCTTACCGACTTGAGTTACCTCAACAACTCGCGGCTGTACATAACACTTTCCACGTCTCGAATTTGAAGAAATGTTTTGCTAAAGAAGATCTCACTATTCCGTTAGATGAAATCCAAATCAACGAAAAACTTCAATTCATCGAAGAACCCGTCGAAATAATGGATCGTGAGGTTAAAAGACTTAAGCAAAACAAGATACCAATTGTTAAGGTTCGATGGAATGCTCGTAGAGGACCCGAGTTCACCTGGGAGCGTGAAGATCAGATGAAGAAGAAATACCCGCATCTATTTCCAGAAGATTCGTCAACACCTTCAACAGCTTAAAATTTCGGGACGAAATTTATTTAACGGGTAGGTACTGTAGTGACCCGAACTTTTCCATGTTTATATATATTAATTGAGATTGATATTTACATGATTAAATGTTTCCAACATGTTAAGCAATCAAACTTGTTAAGACTTGATTAATTGAAATATGTTTCATATAGACAATTGACCACCCAAGTTGACCGGTGATTCACGAACGTTAAAACTTGTAAAAACTATATGATGACATATATATGGATATATATATAGTTAACATGATACTATGATAAGTAAACATATCATTAAGTATATTAACAATGAACTACATATGTAAAAACAAGACTACTAACTTAATGATTTTTAAACGAGACATATATGTAACGATTATCGTTGTAAAGACATTTAATGTATATATATCATATTAAGAGATATTCATACATGATAATATCATGATAATATAATAATTTAAAATCTCATTTGATATTATAAACATTGGGTTAACAACATTTAACAAGATCGTTAACCTAAAGGTTTCAAAACAACACTTACATGTAACGACTAACGATGACTTAACGACTCAGTTAAAATGTATATACATGTAGTGTTTTAATATGTATTTATACACTTTTGAAAGACTTCAATACACTTATCAGAATACTTCTACTTAACAAAAATTCTTACAATTACATCCTCGTTCAGTTTCATCAACAATTCTACTCGTATGCACCCGTATTCGTACTCGTACAATACACAGCTTTTAGATGTATGTACTATTAGTATATACACTCCAATGATCAGCTCTTAGCAGCCCATGTGAGTCACCTAACACATGTGGGAACCATCATTTGGCAACTAGCATGAAATATCTCATAAAATTACAAAAATATGAGTAATCATTCATGACTTATTTACATGAAAACAAAATTACATATCCTTTATATCTAATCCATACACCAACGACCAAAAACACCTACAAACACTTTCATTCTTCAATTTTCTTCATCTAATTGATCTCTCTCAAGTTCTATCTTCAAGTTCTAAGTGTTCTTCATAAATTCCAAAAGTTCTAGTTTCATAAAATCAAGAATACTTTCAAGTTTGCTAGCTCACTTCCAATCTTGTAAGGTGTTCATCCAACCTCAAGAAATCTTTGTTTCTTACAGTAGGTTATCATTCTAATACAAGGTAATAATCATATTCAAACTTTGGTTCAATTTCTATAACTATAACAATCTTATTTCAAGTGATGATCTTACTTGAACTTGTTTTCGTGTCATGATTCTGCTTCAAGAACTTCGAGCCATCCAAGGATCCATTGAAGCTAGATCCATTTTTCTCTTTTCCAGTAGGTTTATCCAAGGAACTTAAGGTAGTAATGATGTTCATAACATCATTCGATTCATACATATAAAGCTATCTTATTCGAAGGTTTAAACTTGTAATCACTAGAACATAGTTTAGTTAATTCTAAACTTGTTCGCAAACAAAAGTTAATCCTTCTAACTTGACTTTTAAAATCAAATAAACACATGTTCTATATCTATATGATATGCTAACTTAAAGATTTAAAACCTGGAAACACGAAAAACACCGTAAAACCGGATTTACGCCGTCGTAGTAACACCGCGGGCTGTTTTGGGTTAGTTAATTAAAAACTATGATAAACTTTGATTTAAAAGTTGTTATTCAGAGAAAATGATTTTTATTATGAACATGAAACTATATCCAAAAATTATGGTTAAACTCAAAGTGGAAGTATGTTTTCTAAAATGGTCATCTAGACGTCGTTCTTTCGACTGAAATGACTACCTTTACAAAAACGACTTGTAACTTATTTTTCCGACTATAAACCTATACTTTTCTATTTAGATTCATAAAATAGAGTTCAATATGAAACCATAGCAATTTGATTCACTCAAAACGGATTTAAAATGAAGAAGTTATGGGTAAAACAAGATTGGATAATTTTTCTCATTTTAGCTACGTGAAAATTGGTAACAAATCTATTCCAACCATAACTTAATCAACTTGTATTGTATATTATGTAATCTTGAGATACCATAGACACGTATACAATGTTTCGACCTATCATGTCGACACATCTATATATATTTCGGAACAACCATAGACACTCTATATGTGAATGTTGGAGTTAGCTATACAGGGTTGAGGTTGATTCCAAAATATATATAGTTTGAGTTGTGATCAATACTGAGATACGTATACACTGGGTCGTGGATTGATTCAAGATAATATTTATCGATTTATTTCTGTACATCTAACTGTGGACAACTAGTTGTAGGTTACTAACGAGGACAGCTGACTTAATAAACTTAAAACATCAAAATATATTAAAAGTGTTGTAAATATATTTTGAACATACTTTGATATATATGTATATATTGTTATAGGTTCGTGAATCAACCAGTGGCCAAGTCTTACTTCCCGACGAAGTAAAAATCTGTGAAAGTGAGTTATAGTCCCACTTTTAAAATCTAATATTTTTGGGATGAGAATACATGCAGGTTTTATAAATGATTTACAAAATAGACACAAGTACGTGAAACTACATTCTATGGTTGAATTATCAAAATCGAATATGCCCTTTTTATTAAGTCTGGTAATCTAAGAATTAGGGAACAGACACCCTAATTGACGCGAATCCTAAAGATAGATCTATCGGGCCCAACAAGCCCCATCCAAAGTACCGGATGCTTTAGTACTTCGAAATTTATATCATATCCGAAGGGTGTCCCGGAATGATGGGGATATTCTTATATATGCATCTTGTTAATGTCGGTTACCAGGTGTTCACCATATGAATGATTTTTATCTCTATGTATGGGATGTGTATTGAAATATGAAATCTTGTGGTCTATTATTATGATTTGATATATATAGGTTAAACCTATAACTCACCAACATTTTGTTGACGTTTTAAGCATGTTTATTCTCAGGTGATTATTAAGAGCTTCCGCTGTCGCATATTTAAATAAGGACGAGATTTGGAGTCCATGCTTGTATGATATTGTGTAAAAACTGCATTCAAGAAACTTATTTTGTTGTAACATATTTGTATTGTAAACCATTATGTAATGGTCGTGTGTAAACAGGATATTTTAGATTATCATTATTTGATAATCTACGTAAAGCTTTTTAAAACCTTTATCTATGAAATAAAGGTTATGGTTTGTTTTAAAAATGAATGCAGTCTTTGAAAAACGTCTCATATAGAGGTCAAAACCTCGCAACGAAATCAATTAATATGGAACGTTTTTAATCAATAAGAACGGGACATTTCACATGGACCTCATGAATCGTGTCTGCAAACCTTATCTGGATAAATTCGTTATCGTCTTCATAGATGATATCCTCATCTACTCCAAGAGCGAAGAAGAACATGAGCAACATCTTCGGTTAGTGCTTGAACTCTTGAGACGAGAGCAGCTTTATGCCAAATTCTCCAAGTGTGAATTTTGGCTGAAGGAAGTCCAATTTCTGGGACATATTGTGAGTGATCAAGGTATCAAAGTTGACCCCACCAAGATTGAAGCTATCAGCAAGTGGGAGATACCCACTACTCAGACTCACCTCCGCCAATTTCTATGTCTTTCCGATTACTACAGAAGGTTTATTGAAGGTTTTTCGTTGATTGCGCGTCCTTTGACCATACTGACTCACAAAGGGAAGAAGTTCGTTTGGGAAAAAGAACACGAATCAGCATTTCAATATTTGAAGCAGAAGTTAACCACCGCACCTATCTTATCTCTTCCCGAAGGCAGTGACGACTTCGTTGTGTACTGCGATGCTTCGAAAAATGGTTTTGGTTGCGTATTGATGCAAAGAACGAAGGTCATTGCTTATGCATCTCGTCAGCTGAAGATTCATGAGCGAAACTACACTACTCACAATCTCGAACTTGGAGCCGTTGTCTTCGCATTGAAGCTGTGGAGACACTCTCTCTATGGCACAAAGAGTACCATCTTCACCGATCACAAAAGCCTCAAGCACATCTTTGACCAGAAACACCTGAACATGAGATAACGACGATGGATTGAGACGCTGAACGACTATAATTGTGAACTTCGTTACCATCCTGGTAAGGCCAATGTTGTAGCCGACGCTTTAAGTCGAAAGGAGAGAACAGTACCTCTTTGTGTTCGGGCTCTGAACATCACCATCCATTCGAACCTCCATAGCCAGATCCGAGTAGCCCAAGAAGAGGCTCTCAAGGATGTAACACCCTAGTTATTATCGTACAGAAGTGTATATAGTGTACATTAAGCGAGGGGAACTGTGTGTAATTAAACTGTGATCAGAATCTGTTCAGACCATAGTGCGCGCCGCGCACCCTTAAAGGAGCGCGCCGCGCACCACTACTGTAGCCGGGTTCTTTTTCTTTTAATCAGATATTTTGGAAGGGTATTGAGGTAATTTCACTTGGGAACGAGTTAAGGTCACAGATCAGTGGTTTGGGTGAGTCATAACTCCACTTTCAACAACCATTTTCATCCTACTTTAATTCTAGTAAGAGAAACCCAAAATTTAGAGAGAGAAAGCTCAAGTAAAGGAAGAAGGAGCTAGTTTCGGGTCTTAGCTTGGGTTATAAAGTTTTTCATCTCCTCGCTAGCTACAATTTGGTTGTGTTGGTAAGTTCTAATTTTGATTTCCTTGATTTAATTTGTTTAAAGGTTAGAACTTGGGTTAGTGATGAACACAAAACCCATTAACGGTGATTTTGGGGGTTTTGGGTAAGATTGAGTCATTAGGACTCAAGGATGACTAACCTAGGGTTTCAAGGTAATAATTGGTGTTATTGAGTCTATAATGGTTAGTTATTCACTAGCTTACTTGTGTTGTTAATAAAATTGGTTCTAGGGTTCATGGTGGACTTGAAATGGGTCAAATGGGTAGGTTTGACCTAGTGGGTTAAATTATGTATGAAAACACCCTATTTATGTGTTGATGGAAGTCTTAGAACCTTAATCGCTAGCTTTTAGTGATTAGTTGGGAGTATTGACCTCTAATGAGTGTTTATAGTGCAAATGGGTCATAAATACACTAGTGGGTCTAGTTGGTGGAAAGTCCAACTTATTATGTGAATTAATTGAGAATTAATTTGAAGGAATTCAACATAACAACAAGTTCTAAATGTCAACTTAATCACAAAGCCATTTTATGATAGTTAAAGAAAGCGGAAGCATGATTGTTTGTAGAAACAAGTTTATATGTTAAACCATTTTAATGAATTCCATATTGTTATCAAGTCTTGAAACATATGCTTACATACAAGAACAAAGGAAGTAAGATTAATACCTCCTCAAGTAAATTGAGGGCTGTTTTGTATGATGAAGAAGGTGATGATCAAGTGTGTAAAACCCAATCCTTTGAAGCACTAACACCACCCTTTGAGTTAGTTAAGATTTAAACACTTAACTAACTAATTAACCAAGCTTGAAACCCTTTTGATTGCACTCAAAATTCTGGACAGCAACTTATCAAAAGATGATGATGTATTGAGTCTCAAAACTATGAAACCTCAAGAGATTATACCCCAAACTTGTAACCAACACCTAGTACAATAGTTAGGATTTTAATGACACTTGATTACCACTTGAAAAACCAAAATAATGAACCCCTTTTGCTGCTGAATGAACACGACAGAAACAGCAAAGCAGGAGCTGAAATTGCAGTTTTTTTCTTGGTGTTTTTATGTGTATTGCATGTCCACTTTGAGTCAAGGCCCTTGGTAAACTAATAGGCATGTCCCTTGGCACTTGTGTGGTCTTAAAATAAACAAAACAAGCATGGGTGTGGCATCTTGGAGACCAAAATTCTGCACACCACATGTATATTTTATAACAAGTTTTATTTTATAAAACTTATATTTATTTTACAAAACTTGTATAAAATAGGCATGTATTTGTTATTTGTAATTATTTCATAAACCATTTTATAAAATACAACATAATTATTTAAACCTATAAATAATTAAATCCACAACATATATAAATTATCCAAATAATTTATCTCAAGTGATCATAATTTAGAAAACCGATTTTCTAAAGTTCAAGTGTCGCGTATTCATTTAACAATCCAATCGTTAAAATAAATACATATAAAGTGTTGATAAGCTTGTTATTGGGTATGACCCGACTTGGATCATAACATAGTGGCCACGTTAATTTAATATGTCTCTCGGGCATACGAAATACCTTCAATCTCCCACTTGCACGAGAAACATAAGAAATTAATGCAAGTGATGGATACCACCTAACTACCGTCCATCACCCCCAATATGTTATGACTTTGTGCCATTCAATAACATCATCCCTTTTGAGTTCCCATCTTGAATATGATTAGGTGAATCTTTCAATATATCCTTTTGTCCTAGATGTCATGTTAAATCCAAGAGACATAGAGTGATCACTCTCTTATAGATTTAACTTTATCAGGCCTTAGACATCTGACTCTCAACGAATAAGAGGGACAAATTCCATCTTGGCTACATACGTCCTAGACACTACACTTTGTACCATACCTGAAGCCTCCCTTATGAGCTACCTTTTCAGAATAGCGAAGGAAAGAATCAAGGCACGATATTCGGTGAATATCTGAACCCAATATGTATCTCAGGTCAGAGGATACAATGATATTCTCCTTTACTCAAGATTACATGTGATCAACCACAAAGGCTCCATACAGTAAATCTTGAGAGCGGGTCCTCCAATATTTGTGTCCCACAAATATCTATGAACCTTGGTTGCAACCTTGCCCCACATTCCCCATTTGAATGTTAACCAATCCAAGTTCATAATAGTCTAGACCTCACACTTGTTCCCACAAATGTGATCAACTACGGAATTTAGAATAATAGTTTATTCATGGATAAAATATGCAAAATTGGAACATGACTCATAATTAAATTAATACCATAATTATATTAATGAGTTTGAATAATTTCGTTCCGGTACAATACATAAAATAGATCATATCCAATCACTAGAATATCGAAGCCCTAATGCACAAACATGTCCCTCATGTTTTGGCCCATGTAAAAGCTTCGTGAGTGGATCCGCAACATTATGATCTGTATGAACTTTGCGAATACATATCTTTCCTTTTTCAACTTCATCCCTTATGTAGTTGAATCTCCGCTCAATGTGACGAGTCTTTTGATGGGCACGAGGTTCCTTGATTTGAGCAATCGCACCCTCGTTGTCACAAAAGATCTCAAGAGGGTCCTGAATGGAAGGGACCACTCCTAAGTCGTCGATGAATTTCTTCATCCATGCAGCTTCCTGAGCTGCCAGTGAGGCGGCAATGTACTCCGACTCTGTAGTGGATAACGCAACAACCTCCTGTTTCGAACTCTTCCAAGAGACCGCACCACCATTTAACATGAAGACATAACCAGATTGTGATCGAGAGTCATCTCGATCAGTTTGGAAACTCGCATCCACGTAACCTTTTACAGCGAGTTCCTCCTCACCAGACCCATATATTAGAAACATATCCTTAGTCCTCCTAAGGTATTTCAATATACTTTTAACAGCAATCCAATGACTGTTTCCTGGGTTGTTCTGGTATCTACTTGTCAAGCTTAGAGTGCATGACACATCCGGTCTAGTACATATCATTGCATACATGATAGACCCAATAGCAGATGCGTATGGGACTTTCTTCATTTTCTCTTGTTCATCTTTCGTGGTGGGACATTGAGATGAACTGAGACTGGTTCCTCTTTGAATAGGTACCAAACCTTTCTTAGAGTTTTCCATCTTGAACCTTTTCAAGATTTTATCAATGTATGTACTTTGACTTAAACCTATCAATCTCTTGGATCTATTCCTATAGATCCCTATCCCCAATATGTATTGTGCATCTCCAAGATCCTTAATGGAGAAGCAACTCTTTAGCCAAGTTTTGACTCCTTGCATTGTGGTAATATCATTCCCAAATAATAATATATCATCCACATATAGTACAAGGAATATGATAGTGCTCCCACTAGCTTTCTTATATACACAAGCTTCATCACCATTTTTAATAAAGCCAAATTTCTCGGCTTCCTCATTAAAACGATGATTCCACATTCTAGATGCTTGTTTCAATCCGTAGATTGACTTCTTTAACTTGCATACCCTTTTAGGATATTTTGGATCAACAAAACCTTCAGGCTGGACCATATAGACATCTTCCATAAGATATCCATTTAGGAAAGCGGTTTTGACATCCATTTGCCATATTTCATAGTCGTAGTGAGCAGCAATGGCAAATAATATCCTAATAGACTTTAGCATTGCCACTGGCGAGAAAGTTTCATCATAATCAACCCCTTGAGTTTGAGTGAAACCTTTTGCTACAAGTCTAGCTTTATATGTATCCAAGTTTCCATGTATGTCGGTTTTCTTCTTGAAAAGCCATTTGCAATCAACTAGCTTAGAGCTAGGAGGTTGCTCAACAAGTTCCCACACTTGGTTTTCATACATGGATTGCATCTCGGCGTCCATGGCATCCTGCCATTTTTCTTTATCAATCCTTGATAAAGCATCTTGGTAGTTTGTTGGTTCATCCAAATCAACCGTATAGCAACCATCTATGAGAAACCCATATCTCTCAGGAGGATTGCTAATCCTACCAGATCTACGAATGTCTTGTGTATTTTGATCATCCATTTGATCACTATCAACATTTTCATGTTGAGTGCTAGTGTTAACCAATTGTGTATCATCTACTTGATCTTGAACCTCTTCAAGATCTATCTTCCTTTCACTATTTCCTTCCATTAGGAACTTAGTTTCAAGGAATTCCGCCTTCCGAGCAACAAATACATTCTGCTCGGATGGATCATAGAAATAGTATCCCATATCATCCTTGGGATATCCTATGAAGATACACTTCGTGGATCGAGCATTCAACTTATTAGGGACGTAACGCTTAGGATAAGCTTCACATCCCCATACCTTTAAGTATGATAGAGATGGAGGTTTACCAAACCACATCTCGTGAGGAGTTCGTTCCACTTTCTTGGTTGGGGCCATATTTAAAATACGAGCCGCGGAGCTTAGACAATAACCCCAAAATGATAGAGGTAATGAGCTTCTTGCCATCATAGATCGAACCATATCCATTAGGGTTCGGTTCCTCCTTTCGGAAACTCCATTGAGTTGGGGTGTTCCGGGTGGAGTAAGTTGTGAGATAATCCCACAACTCCTAAGATGATCTTGGAAAGCATCGCTTAGGTATTCACCTCCTCTATCGGTACGAAGTACCTTAATTGTCTTGTTGAGTTGATTTTGTACTTCGTTTTGATATTCTTTGAATGCTTCAAACGTTTCGTCCTTGTGTCTTAATAAATAGACATATCCGAAACGACTAAAGTCATCAATGAATGTAACAAAGTATCTTTCACCATTCCTAGTCATGGGTTTAAAGGGTCCACATACATCCGAATGTATTAATCCCAATAAATCTTTAGCCCTTTCATAAGTCCCTTTGAAAGGTGCTTTAGTCATCTTGCCTTGTAAACAAGATTCACATACATCAAACGAATCCATTTCATTTGATTTCAAAAGTCCATCCTTTTGAAGTGTATGCATTCGGTTCTTGTTTATGTGACCAAGGCGACAATGCCATAAATAGGAATCACTCAAATCCCTTTTGAGTTTCTTGGTGCTTGTATGGTACATTGAGCTACTAGATGATGTGTCATCATGAACCAATTCATAAATTCCATTTGAAGGTGAAGCCTTGAAATAGAATACATTATCTAAATAAATATGGATATCATCATTAACAAAATTAAGATAAAAACCACATTGTTTCAAACGGGAAATGGAAATAATGTTTCGACATAAATCGGGTGCATACAAAACATCTTTCAAAATAAGTTCCAAACCACTTGGAAGCTTTAACACAAAGTCTCCTTGAGCCTTCACTTGCACTTTGGCCCCATTACCCATGTAGAGACTTGATGTTCCCGTTTGCTTGCTACTTCTTTTGAACCCCTGCAATGAATTGCAAATGTGAGTTCCACATCCAGTGTCTAATACCCATGTATTAGAAGAAGTAATACTAAGCTCTATATATACCATATATATATTACCTGAGGTTTGCCCTGCATCCCTCTTGTCCTTCAACTCCTTAAGATAGACCGGACAGTTTCGTTTCCAATGACCCATTTCACCGCAACCGAAACATGGGTCTTCCTTGGGGTTTGCCTTCTCGGCTACCTTTTGCTTCTTAGCCTTGTTCTTGGTTGGGGTAACCATCTTCCCCTTCCCTTTGCCTTGATGGGCGGGTCCTTTCCTCTTAGCCACCTTTGGCTTAGAGGTGTTACCTTTGGATCCACCTTGATCGATTGCTAACACGGGTAAAGCCCTTTTACCCATGCTAGTTTCCGCCGTTCTAAGCATACCGTGAAGCTCACCTATGCTCTTATCCATCCCATTCATATTGTAATTAATTACAAATTGATCAAACCTTTTTGATAGGGAGTTAAGGATAAGATCGGTGGCTAACTCATTAGATATGTTTAGGTTAAGACGGTTAGCACGATCGACAAGGCTTTTCATCTTAAGTACATAAGATGAAACCGATTGGGTATCGTCCATACGACAAGCATGTAGCGCCCGAACCATTTCGAAGCGTTCGACACGCGCTTGTTAGAGGAACATCTCCTTCAATTGCGTTATCATGTCGTATGCACTATGATGCTCAAAATCCTTTTGGAGTTCGGGTATCATAGTCCCAAGCATTAAGCATGAGACTTGAAGGGAGTCATGGCAATACTTATCGTAAGAGGCCATTGCCTCCACATCATTCTCATCCGGTTGATCGGGAATGGGGTCCTCAAGCACATACATTTTATCCTCTTGTTTGAGGACAATCCGAAGATTGCGGAACCAATCCATAAAGTTGGTATGGTTGAGTTTGTCTTTCTCTAAGAGAGACCTTAATGATAGGTGGTTTAGGTTAAGTGGTGCGTTTGGAATGTTGTTGTTGTTATTGGCGGCCATCTACAAAATTAACAAAGTTCGTTTAAGTATCGATTTTAATTTAACATTCAATACCCTTTAAATCAAATTGAATTATTAAATTCTAGAATCCAATGGTAAGCCAAATTTCGGTTAGGTGACCTTTATCCCGCAATTTGATTTAGCTAGGTAGTCAATAAATGACAATTGCAATCCATTTGCAACTTCTAGAGTATGGGATCATGCAATCCTTTTGCATGGCATATTTATCCCATCAACGCCTATTTGTTCCCCATGCTTCGGTGACCCTAAGTTCATGATTCCCAAATCAAGTCGTCCTACTTGTATAGACTTGTAAATTTAACATACATGTGGTTAGGTGACCTTTATCCCACAAGCATGCGAAATTTACCTTAATCATATTAGTTTGCTCATAATGGTTAGGTGACCTTTATCCCATCATGAGTTCCCTAATACTTTTAAGTGTCACACAATAGGATGGCGTTTAACTTATTTGCCTTGTTAATAAGGGATTTTAAGTTTTCATTAATTCTAGTTTGAGAAAACTTTTGCACCATACACTAACATGCATTTAGTGTATGGTTTATTTGAAAATCCATTTTTCATGTTTTGTAATTAAGCTAATTACATGATATAAACCATTTTATATGTATGCTCCTTATCATGTTTTTAATAACCGTTTATTTATGTCCTTTTACCATTTCAATTTAACCATTTAAATTGTCATTTTGCATGTTGTTAATAATGTCTAATTTAACCAATTAAATTTTAGTTTTGTTTGTTATTTACATGTGTGATTAACTTGTAGCATACAAACATACAATCCACAATCATACAATAACAACCAAGCATGCAAAACATATGTTCACAATCAAGCCATTTTTGGTAAGCATTTTGTTTAGCCGAAAACAAAATGCCACCGGGTAAGGGTAATAACACAAAGTAGGAGATTTTAAAACTCCCACTTAATCTTGCATCCAAATGCTTCTTCAAATGTTCTTCAAGTCTTCATCATCTTCATCATTTTACAAAATATATCCTAATACATTTTGTCTAGAAAATGAAAATACATCCTAATCTATTTTACATACCAAATATAAAATAAATTACATAACCAAAGTATTAATATTACAAACCAAATTGCATGAATATTACAACCACATGAATGAATTAATATTACATACCAAATGAATGAATTAATTCAACCAAACATGCAACCATTCAAACAAAAGGCCAAGGCTTGATTGTGAACTTCAACATACAACAAAATGACCAATTTTCAAGTTCCAAACCTACTTTTGGAACCCTTAAAATTCGGCCAACCTTATACAACCCTCCTAAATCCATTTATTTTGCATTTTACTTTCATGCATGTTAGTAGAATGCAAAGTTGATGGGTTTTAAAGACCATATATAAGAAGCATATTTCATAGACTTCGGCTCTAGATACCAATGAAGGAATTCAACATAACAACAAGTTCTAAATGTCAACTTAATCACAAAGCCATTTTATGATAGTTAAAGAAAGCGGAAGCATGATTGTTTGTAGAAACAAGTTTATATGTTAAACCATTTTAATGAATTCCATATTGTTATCAAGTCTTGAAACATATGCTTACATACAAGAACAAAGGAAGTAAGATTAATACCTCCTCAAGTAAATTGAGGGCTGTTTTGTATGATGAAGAAGGTGATGATCAAGTGTGTAAAACCCAATCCTTTGAAGCACTAACACCACCCTTTGAGTTAGTTAAGATTTAAACACTTAACTAACTAATTAACCAAGCTTGAAACCCTTTTGATTGCACTCAAAATTCTGGACAGCAACTTATCAAAAGATGATGATGTATTGAGTCTCAAAACTATGAAACCTCAAGAGATTATACCCCAAACTTGTAACCAACACCTAGTACAATAGTTAGGATTTTAATGACACTTGATTACCACTTGAAAAACCAAAATAATGAACCCCTTTTGCTGCTGAATGAACACGACAGAAACAGCAAAGCAGGAGCTGAAATTGCAGTTTTTTTCTTGGTGTTTTTATGTGTATTGCATGTCCACTTTGAGTCAAGGCCCTTGGTAAACTAATAGGCATGTCCCTTGGCACTTGTGTGGTCTTAAAATAAACAAAACAAGCATGGGTGTGGCATCTTGGAGACCAAAATTCTGCACACCACATGTATATTTTATAACAAGTTTTATTTTATAAAACTTATATTTATTTTACAAAACTTGTATAAAATAGGCATGTATATGTTATTTGTAATTATTTCATAAACCATTTTATAAAATACAACATAATTATTTAAACCTATAAATAATTAAATCCACAACATATATAAATTATCCAAATAATTTATCTCAAGTGATCATAATTTAGAAAACCGATTTTCTAAAGTTCAAGTGTCGCGTATTCATTTAACAATCCAATCGTTAAAATAAATACATATAAAGTGTTGATAAGCTTGTTATTGGGTATGACCCGACTTGGATCATAACATAGTGGCCACGTTAATTTAATATGTCTCTCGGGCATACGAAATACCTTCATAATTGTGTTAGGTGACTCGCTTTGAAGTTACAAGTGTTATTGGAAATCTCGCCAAGTCGACAAGGTGAGTGGAATGATTATGCATGTGTGTATATAATGTATCTATTTGTAGGGCAGGGAAGGGGCCGGGGTATATGTTGTTTATACCACCAAGAGTTAGTGATATATTTCATTGTATACTAACGATGGATATTTCGTTGTCCAAATTTCCCAAGAGTTAGTGATATATTTCGTTGTACACTAACGATTGCTTGAACGGATATTTCGTTGTACACTAACGGTTGTTATGAACACCGATGGGAAATTTGAAGTACCATTCCCTTGTGTGTTGGTTAACCTTAATTATGCATTGTATTATAGTATATTATATCATTCGGGTTATATATATGCTATTGTGGTGCTAGCTTGTGATCTTGAAGGGTTTAGAGTTATACTTGCGATGGTATGCTATGTAAATTGCTAGCGTTTATGAGGTAATTGTGTAAGTGCTTGCAAGTAGGTGTATTATATATGTATATGTATAATTATTGCATTCACTAAGCGTTAGCTTACCCTCTCATTGTTTACCTTTTTAGGATCCGGCTTGGTTAAAGGAAAAGGTATTCGCTTGGACTAGTGGCGCCTCGGGGGTTTTAGCTTTTTGGAAGTTCGACCAAGATTTGGGTAGTTTAACCCCAAACACCATGCTCTAGTGACGTTTGGCAATTAAACTTTTTTGTGGTCGAAACTCGTATTTCGTACTTAATGGCATTTTGGGCATATGTGGGCCCCGCAATGCAAAACTCGTTTTATCATTGATTCGTGCTTGTTTTACTTATACTAATATGATGTGAAAAGAATTTTGCCTAAAAATGATGGGAAGTGTTAGATCTTTTTACGAAAACGGAACATTTTGGACAGTGGGCTGCCAGGCCCTGTGCGCGCAGCGCACAGGAGATAGGTCACCTAAATCCCTTAGACCATGCTCTGATACCACTTGTAACGACCCAACCCGTTAACCAACCAAAACTGCAAAATAAAAAAAATTTCGAAGCAGGCCTGCCCAGGCTGGGTACGCGGCGCCTAGACTTAGACTTTTGTGTTGTGGAATTATATGCGGGACTTGTAGGACTACGGGTCAGTGCGGGGTTTGGCTAGTTCTTTGATGCATAAGTGGACAACTATGCTATGTTATGATGTTACTAATCGTGTGATATCGTTTTGAACATCGAGCAAGATGATTGTGATACTTTTGAGCATGGCACGGCATGTGAGCGTAATAGTGAGTCGCGACCACTATTATGGTTGCAAGTCAAGTCAAGCAAGGATGTGCGACAAGTATCGAGCTAGATGTGGTGTGTGTGCGGTTATATGCATAGGTATATATGTGTATTAAATTGTTGGTGATGTCTAATCCGTTTTTAATCTTTAGAATGAAGACGAGAAAAGGAACGAATACAAATGGCAATGGTGGTCCCTCTCATGTAGAGGAAGATGAGATGACTACCAAGATCGAGACCGCTTTAGAAAACTATGTTTCGGTTTTCTCACGAAGGGTTAAACAATTATTCAAAGAGTCGGTTTCGGAACAAATTGTTGATATGATTCAAGAACGGATGACTAATACCGTTAAAGAAAAAGTTGAAAAGAGGTTTCCTAGACCTCAAAATGTGGGCGAGTTGGAGTTTAGCTATAAGAACTTCTTGGCGACTAAGCCTCCTCACTTTCACGGGGATCCCGACCCCATGAAAAGTGCAGCTTGAATCTCCGATGTTGAAGGTTGTTTTCGCACGACCGAGTGCCCACCCGAGAAGAAGACTAGACTTGCTAATAGTTTGTTGAGGGGTCATGCTAAAGATTGGCTCGATGGTAAAATTGATATGGTGGGTGATGCGGCTTTTGTAGGGTTATCTTGGGCGGATTTCAAGAAAGAGTTTTTCCTTGAATATCGTACGCAAGCGGATCTTTCCAAATTGCGCAACGAGTTAAGGAACATGCGTCAAGGGTCTTTGGACCTAAACACTCTCAAAACCAACTTTCTCGCTAAGGTACGTTTTTGCCCCGAGTATGCGGGAAATGATCAAATGCTAATGGAAGACTTTCATGCAACCCTTAGAGATGATTTGAAGGGTAAAATTAGTATCGGTTATGTTGAGACTTTTGCTAAGCTTTTGGCGGTGGCGAAGGGGTTTGAAGCGCAAGCTCTGAGTCCGGTTAGTTATGCGCTAAGTAAAAGAAAGTTTTAAGCTTCTAGTTTTTCGAACAAGAAGAGTAAAGGAGTATTCGAAAGTGTTGATAGCGTGAAGAAGGGTGCTCCTAGTGTTCACGTGACCACATGTTACAATTGTGGGCAAAAAGGTCACTACTCTCGTGATTGTCCAAAATAGCGTACTAATGTGATCACATGTTTTAATTGTCTACAAGAAGGGCACCGAAAGTCGGAGTGTCCCGAACTCCGAAATGATCAAGTTAAGAGAATAGAGAAGGCGGCGGGGTCGGCTAGGGGATGTAATTATTTGATGACCAATGACAAAGCCAAGCAATCCAATGAAGTTGTTTCAGGTACTTTCATGGTTAACTCTAATCCGGCAAGGATTCTATTTGATAGTGGTGCAAATTTATCGTTTGTGTCTCCAAAATTTGTGCCTAAACTTAATAAACTGTTAGCTAAGTTAAGTCGTCCGGTAGAAGTCGAAATAGCGGATGGCAAGAAGGTGCTAGTGGTTGATGTGTGTAAGAATTGTAATGTTCTGTTTGGTTCTGAGAACTTTAATATTGATCTCATTCAGATGACGTTGGGTGATTTTGATATCGTGGTTGGTATGGATTGGCTCGTTCATAATAGAGCCGATATTGCGTGCCATGAAAAATCTATTCGTGTGAAGACCCCAAGTGGGGGAGAGTTAATTATTCATGGTGATAAACGAAGGAGACTGGTGCCGATATGCACTTTTGCACGGGCACGTCGTCTCGTTGTTACCGGTGGCATGGCTTTCCTTGCTCATGTTTTTGATACTCATGATGAGCCACCACCTATTCGTGAAATTCCGGTGGTAAGTGAATTTGAAGATGTTTTTCCGGATGAGTTACCGGGTGTTCCGGTGGAAAGACAAGTCGAATTTCGCATTGAGTTGGTTCCGGGAGCTACTCCCATTGCTAAAACTCCTTATCGTTTAGCACCAACGGAAATGCAAGAATTGTTGAATCAAATTCAAGAGTTACTTGAGAAGGGTTTTATTCGACCGAGTGCTTCGCCATGGGGTGCTCCGGTCTTGTTCGTGAAGAAGAAAGATGGTAGTATGTGTATGTGCATCGTCTATCGGGAGTTAAATAAAGTGACGATCAAAAATCGTTATCCGTTGCCTAGGATTGACGATTTATTCGACCAACTTCAAGGTGCTACGTACTTCTTAAAAATTGACCTACGGTCCGGCTATCATCAAATGCGAGTCCGTGAGGAAGATATCAAGAAAACGGCCTTTCGTACTCGTTATGGGCATTTCGAATTTGTGGTTATGCCTTTCGGTCTTACGAATGCACCGGCGGCGTTCATGGATCTTATGAACCGAGTGTACCAACCTATGTTGGACAAGTCGGTAATTGTGTTCATTGACGATATTCTTGTCTATTCTAAGAGCATGACGGGGCATGAACACCACTTGCGTGAAGTATTGAAGACGTTGAGAAGAGAGAAGTTGTATGCTAAATTCTCAAAATGTGAATTTTGGCTAAGGGAGGTTCAATTCCTTGGCCATATTGTGAACAAGAATGGTATTCAAGTGGATCCGGGGAAGATAGAGACGGTAAAGGATTGGGGACGACCGACTACGCCTACGGAAATTCGAAGTTTTCTCGGATTGGCCTGTTACTATCGTCGGTTTATCCAAGACTTTTCTAAAATTGCTTCTCCATTGACGAGATTGACGAGGAAGAACGCGAGTTTTAATTGGGAAAACGAGCAAGAAATCGCTTTTCAATTATTGAAGGAGAAATTGTGTAAAGCTCCGGTCTTAGTATTGCCGGAAGGTGTAGATGATATGACGGTCTATTGTGATGCTTCTTTGAATGGGCTCGGGTGTGTTCTAATGCAACGAGGTAAAGTCATCGCTTACGCCTCTCGCCAATTAAAGGAACATGAAAAGAGATACCCGACTCATGATCTCGAATTAGCGGCGGTGGTCCATGCTTTGAAAATTTGGCGCCATTACTTGTATGGTGTCAAGTGTACTATTTATTCGGATCACAAGAGTTTGAAACATCTTTTTGATCAACGGGATTTGAATTATCGTTAACGTAGATGGATGGATGTGGTGAAGGACTATGATTGTGAGATACTCTATCATCCGGGCAAAGCGAATGTGGTCGCGGATGCGTTAAGCCAAAAGAGTCACCACCCGGCGTTATGATTGGGATTGTTACGTATGATTATTACTAACGATTTTCTCGAAAAGCTTGGTGAAGTTCAAATAGAGGCTTACGTTCACAACAAGCATGCGGAACGAATCGTGGGGCAATCGAAATCCATTACTATGGGTACGCGCGGGTTGTTATCTTTTCAAGAAAGAGTATGGGTGCCAAAGATGGGTGACTTCCGAAAGGTGCTTCTTGATGAAGCGCATAAGTCTAAATATTTTATTCATCCGGGTGCAACGAAGATGTACCTCGATTTGAAGAAAGATTATTGGTGGCCGAGCATGAAACGCGACGTTGTTAAGTATGTTGAGCAATGCGTCACGTGTTTGCAAGTTAAAGTCGAACACCAAAAGCCGTATGGTAAGTTGCAACCGCTAGAAATTCCAATGTGGAAGTGGGAGCATATTACCATGGATTTTATTACCAAGTTGCCGAAAACGGCAAGAACCCAATTTGACACTATTTGGGTGATTGTCGATAGATTGACGAAGAGTGCGTTGTTTCTTCCTATTAAAGAAGCAATATCGTCGGAGGCACTTGCGAAGATGTTCATTAAAGAGGTGATATCGAGACATGGCGTTATCGCGTCTATTGTTTCGGATAGGGACACGCGTTTTACTTCTCGATTTTGGAAGAAGTTTCATGAAGACATGGGTACGAGGGTGAGTATGAGTACGGCGTATCATCCTCAAACGGATGATCAAACCGAACGTACGAATCAAACATTGGAGGATATGTTACGTGGGTGTATTATTGATTTTGGCGGTAGTTGGGACGAACATTTACCATTGGTGGAATTCTCGTACAATAATAGTTTTCACTCTAGTATTGGAATGCCACCATATGAGATGTTATACGGTAGGAGGTGTCGAACCCCGATTTGTTGGGGCGAAGTGGGTCAAAGGGAATTCGGGAGCACCGACTTGGTATTGGAGACAAATAGCAAAATCGATATGATTCGGGCTCGTTTAAAGGCGGCGCAAGATAGACAAAAGTCTTACGTCGATAAACGTAGGCGACCGATCGAATTTGAAGAAGGCGATATGGTGATGCTTAAGGTTTCGCCATGGAAGGGTATTATTCGGTTTCGAAAATGGGGAAGTTAGCTCCTCGGTTTATTGGGCCATTTAAGGTTTTAGCTCGTGTTGGTGAAGTTGCGTATCATTTGGAATTACCCGAAGAGCTTGCGGGGATCCACAATACATTTCATGTTTCCCATCTCCGTAAGTGTCTTGCGGATGATTCATCATGGATGCCATTAGATGAGATCGAATTAAACAACAAGTTAGAGTATGTTGAGGAGCAGATAGCTATACTTGATGAGAAGGTGAAAATGTTGCGTAACAAAGAGGTGAGGACCTTCAAGGTCCAATGGCGTCGTAGTAAAGGTTCCGAATTTACATGGGAACCCGAAAAAATTTGTGTTGGTTTATCTTCCTGCTTGTCATGCAGCTTGGATCGCGAGGACGCGCTCCGATTCAAGTGGGGGAGAGTTGTAACACCCTAGTTATTATCGTACAGAAGTGTATATAGTGTACATAAAGCGAGGGGAACTGTGTGTAATTAAACTGTGATCAGAATCTGTTCAGACCATAGTGCGCGCCGCGCACCCTTAAAGGAGCGCGCCGCGCACCACTACTGTAGCCGGGTTCTTTTTCTTTTAATCAGATATTTTGGAAGGGTATTGAGGTAATTTCACTTGGGGACGAGTTAAGGTCACAGATCAGTGGTTTGGGTGAGTCATAACTCCACTTTCAATAACCATTTTCATCCTACTTTAATTCTAGTAAGAGAAACCCAAAATTTAGAGAGAGAAAGCTCAAGTAAAGGAAGAAGGAGCTAGTTTCGGGTCTTAGCTTGGGTTATAAAGTTGTTCATCTCCTCGCTAGCTACAATTTGGTTGTGTTGGTAAGTTCTAATTTTGATTTCCTTGATTTAATTTGTTTAAAGGTTAGAACTTAGGTTAGTGATGAAAACAAAAACCCATTAATGGTGATTTTGGAGGTTTTGGGTAAGATTGAGTCATTAGGACTCAAGGATGACTAACCTAGGGTTTCAAGGTAATAATTGGTGTTATTGAGTCTATAATGGTTAGTTATTCACTAGCTTACTTGTGTTGTTAATAAAATTGGTTCTAGGGTTCATGGTGGACTTGAAATGGGTCAAATGGGTAGGTTTGACCTAGTGGGTTAAATTATGTATGAAAACACCCTATTTATGTGTTGATGGAAGTCTTAGAACCTTAATCGCTAGCTTTTAGTGATTAGTTGGGAGTATTGACCTCTAATGAGTGTTTATAGTGCAAATGGGTCATAAATACACTAGTGGGTCTAGTTGGTGGAAAGTCCAACTTATTATGTGAATTAATTGAGAATTAATTGTGTTAGGTGACTCGCTTTGAAGTTACAAGTGTTATTGGAAATCTCGCCAAGTCGACAAGGTGAGTGGAATGATTATACATGTGTGTATATAATGTATCTATTTGTAGGGCGGGGAAGGGGCCGGGGTATATGTTGTTTATACCACCAAGAGTTAGTGATATATTTCATTGTACACTAACAATGGATATTTTGTTGTCCAAATTGCCTAAGAGTTAGTGATATATTTCGTTGTACACTAACGATTGCTTGAATGGATATTTCGTTGTCCGTGTCACCTCGGGGTTAGTGATATATTTCGTTGTACACTAACGGTTGTTATGAACACCGATGGGAAATTCGAAGTACCATTCCCTTGTGTGTTGGTTAACCTTAATTATGCGTTGTATTGTAGTATATTATATCATTCGGGTTATATATATGCTATTGTGGTGCTAGCTTGTGATCTTGAAGGGTTTAGAGTTATACTTGCGATGGTATGCTATGTAAATTGCTAGCGTGTATGAGGTAATTGTGTAAGTACTTGCAAGTAGGTGTATTATATATGTATATGTATAATTATTGCATCCACTAAGCGTTAGCTTACCCTCTCGTTGTTTACCTTTTTAGGATCCGGCTTGGTTAAAGGAAAAGGTATTCGCTTGGACTAGTGGCGCCTCGGGGGTTTTAGCTTTTTGGAAGTTCGACCAAGATTTGGGTAGTTTAACCCCAAACACCATGCTCTAGTGACGTTTGGCAATTAAACTTTTTTCTGGTCGAAACTCGTATTTCGTACTTAATGGCATTTTGGGCATATGTGGGCCCCGCAATGTAAAACTCGTTTTATCATTGATTCGTGCTTGTTTTACTTATACTAATATGATGTGAAAAGCATTTCGCCTAAAAATGTTGGAAAGTGTTAGATCTTTTTACGAAAACGGAACATTTTGGACAGCGGGCTGCCAGGCCCTGTGCACGCAGCGCACAGGTAGGGGTGCGCGCCGCGCACCCAGCCTGGGCAGGCCTGCTTCGAATTTTTTTTTATTTCACAGTTTTGGTTGGTTAACGGGTTGGGTCGTTACAAAGGAGGAGAACATATCTGTGATGACCCGAAAATTTCTGACCAAATTTAAACTTAATCTTTGTATGATTAACATTTTCGACACGATAAGCAAAGTCTGTAAAACTGAATCTCAAAATTTTTGAACTACTTTCATATATTCAAATACCTTTCGGTTGTTCCTGACAATTCGCGAACAATTATATGTATATAGATACATATATATATACACTATAACTTGAAAACGTAACAATGTATTAATTGTTTGATACTGTACATTAAACTTATTGGTTTAAATATTTATTTGAATATATATGATAAGTTGGAATATTAATTGTATGAATAATTTGCGACGTATATTTAAAACGTGTTTATGAATGTTGAAAATATATATTAACTTGGTCATAAAACGATTTGTTATTATATATATATTAACAAATAGCGAGACAATGATTTATAAAAGTAAATGACCAAAACACTCGAAAGTTTAAGATACACTTTGAATGATATAGTTTATTGATAATTTAAGACTATATTTTGTCAAATGTACGAGTCACAAAACGTAAATTGCGAGTTTTCTAAGCGTACGAAAATGCGTTCGAGAAACCGGAATCGGGACATAAGTCGAGTGACAACGTACGAGTCATCGAAACGAAAATTACAAGTCAACTATGCACATGAATTTAATATAATATATAATTAATTATTTAAATTATATATATTATATATTATATTTAAATATGTCGACAAACAAAACAACAAAAAATTGTGAGCTGGATTTTGGGGTCATGCGATCGCATGAGAAATAGGCATAAAATCCATGCGATCGCATGGGGTTCAATTTCAGCAAATGTACTATAAATTCTCCAGTTCTCTGCGAATGTTTTTCACACACATACATATTACACTCTCTGTATTATTATTATTATTATTATTATTATTATTATTATTATTATTATTATTATTATTATTATTATTATTATTAAGATTATTATTATTATTATTTTATTATTATTAATTATATCACTTAAAATACTACGACGAGGTCATGAGCGTGTCACTTTCAAAATGGGTTTTCAAGCGGGATAGAGCTAAGGAAACTATGAGTTATTACTAAGGAGGTTTTGGGTATTGTTTAAGGGTTTTACTCGTGAGTCAAACTAGTATTTATCATCTCCGTTGCATCTACGTACTTTCCTACAATATTGAATCACAATATTGATACGTAAGCATTTATATCTTATCTGTTATATATTAATAGTGTATCCCTGACTAGTGCTCGAGTATATAGGATTATGCATGCTAGTACGATTAATTTTGTCGTTAAATAGTTTATGATAGATCACGAATTTAATACATATATTACTGATATAAGGTATATGATATGCATGTTTTTGGAAAGCTGGTGAAAAATAAATAACTTTTCATTTAAATATCGAATAGTTTCGATGAACGGATTAAAAGATATGATCAACTGAATTATGATTGACGTTAATTGAAATTGCTTTTGAATCTGCAATTAAGATTTAAACAACTTGTTTACGAGATTGATAAATTGGATTTTTGAATATTACCAGCCGAGTAAATGAATCCTTATATAAGGTACGTCTCATTTTGTTAAACAACTGTCAAAATTAACTTTTTTAAACGACTTTGGATAACTTTTGTATGTCGATCTCGAGCATTAGGATTGTGATACACTATGACCTGACCTAGCTTGATAGACAATTATTGACCAACATATGTTCTCTAAGTTGAGATCTACGGTTATTTGGTATTCCAAGTTTCGGTAATATTTCGGTGAACGACTTTATGTACTGCTATGGTGAGTTTCATTGCTCCCTTTTTAATTGCTTTCGCAATCTATATTTTTGGGCTGTGAATACATGCACTTTATTTTAAACGCAATGGATACAAGTACATATTTTATTCTACACTGAGTTTGAACCGAAAATCCCTTAGCTTGGTAACTAGTAACTGCCAGTTATAAGAACTGGTGGGCGCGAGTAGTTGTATATGGATCCATAGGGCTTGACATCCCCGTCTGTTCCAGGTATAGAAACCCTAGCCTGAACTATAAAACAGATATATACTATTTGAGTTTAGTACACGTTGGTTTACGTGTATTGTACATGTTGGTTGCATGTATGTTAAAACAGGGGTACTTATTATAACGCTAAAGTTTTGCTACCAGGGTGCTCAATCTTGTATAATATTTTGATAAACGTTTCTGGACGAAACAACTGAAATCTTGTGATCCACCTTTATATACAGATTATGCGAAATACTAAAACGATGAACTCACCAACCTTTGTGTTGACACTTGTTAGCATGTTTATTCTCAGGTTCCCTAGAAGTCTTCCGCTGTTTGCTTATATGTTAGACAAGCTATGTGCATGGAGTCTTACATGGCATATTTATCAAGGAAACGTTGCATTCACCAAATCATCACCATGTATCTTATTTTGACTGCATTGTCAACGGAATTACTATTGTAAACTATTATTTACGGTGATTATCTATATGTAGAAATCATCAGATGTCGAAAACCTTTGATTTAAACATTCATTTATGGTGTGCCTTTTCAAAAGAATGCAATGTTTACAAAACGTATCATATAGAGGTCAAATACCTCGCAATGAAATCGATGAATGACGTGTTCGTCCATATGGATTTGGAGCGATTGTCATAATATCTCCTGAATACCTGAACATCCTTGTCTCTAAATTCGAGGTTAAGGAGTCTGGACTCCGATGTTATGCCGGAAGAATTTAGGTACCTCGTTATGGAGATCTACGAAGCCTTTTACTTGATGAAGCCCACAAGTCGAGATATTCGATTCATCCAGGAGCCGGAAAAATATACCACGATCTTAAGGAACACTATTGTGTCCTGGAGCATTCGAAGATGAGAAGAGAAGATTGACGCGTTTGTGAAAGGATTACCGGAAAGAATCCAAGAAGATATAAGTTCACACGAGCCCGCCTCCATACAACAGGCATGTAGAATGGCTCACAAACTAGTGAACCAGATTGAAGAAAGAATTAAAGAACAGACTGCTGAAGAGGCCAATGTAAAGCAAGTTAAAAGAAAGTGGGAGGAAAACGGTGATAAGAATCACCAATACAACAACAACAGCAATTACAACAATAATCGCAACAATTATCCCAACAATCGCAACATCAATCGCAACTACAACAAACGGCCCAACAACAACAACAACAACAACAACAGCAACTACAAGAATCATCCCAACAACAATAATAACCGCAAAAACAACAACAATCAGAAGCAGCTATGCCAAAGGTGTGAAAAGTATCACTCGGGGTTCTGCACCAAATTTTGCAACAAGTGTAAAAGAAATGGTCATAGCGCGATGAAGTGTGAGGTCTACGGACCAGGGGTTAATAGAACGAAAGGAACAAATGGTGTCAGAACGAGTAATGGCGGAGCAAGTAGTGTCGGAGCAAGTTATGCCAATGTAGTTTGTTATAAATGTGGAAAACCGGGCCACATTATTAGAAATTGCCCGAACCAGGAGAACACGAATGGACAAGGCCGCGGAAGAGTTTTCAATATTAATGCGGCAGAGGCACAGGAAGACCCGGAGCTTGTTACGGGTACGTTTCTTATTGACAATAAATCTGCTTACGTTTTATTTGATTCGGGTGCGGATAGAAGCTATATGAGTAGAGATTTTTGTGCTAAATTAAGTTGTCCATTGACGCCTTTGGATAGTAAATTTTTACTCGAATTAGCAAATGGTAAATTAATTTCAGCAGATAATATATGTCGGAATCGAGAAATTAAACTGGTTAGCGAAACATTTAAGATTGATTTGATACCAGTAGAGTTAGGGAGTTTTGATGTGATAATCAGTATGGACTGGTTGAAAGAAGTGAAAGCAGAGATCGTTTGTTACAAAAATGCAATTCGCATTATACGAGAAAAAGGAAAACCCTTAATGGTGTACGGAGAAAAGGGCAACACGAAGCTACATCTTATTAGTAATTTGAAGGCACAAAAACTAATAAGAAAAGGTTGCTATGCTGTTCTAGCACACGTCGAGAAAGTACAAACTGAAGAAAAGAGCATCAATGATGTTCCCGTCGCAAAAGAATTTCCCGATGTATTTCCGAAAGAATTACCAGGATTACCCCCACATCGATCCGTTGAATTTCAAATAGATCTTGTACCAGGAGCTGCACCAATAGCTCGTGCTCCTTACAGACTCGCACCCAACGAGATGAAAGAACTGCAAAGCCAATTACAAGAACTTTTAGAGCGTGGTTTCATTCAACCAAGCACATCACCGTGGGGAGCTCCTGTTTTGTTTGTCAAGAAGAAAGATGGTACATTCAGGTTGTGTATCGACTACCGAGAGTTGAACAAACTTACCATCAAGAACCGCTACCCACTACCGAGAATCGACGACTTATTTGATCAACTACAAGGCTCGTCTGTTTATTCAAAGATTGACTTACGTTCCGGGTATCATCAAATGCGGGTGAAAGAAGATGATATTCCAAAGACTGCTTTCAGAACACGTTACGGTCATTACGAGTTTATGGTCATGCCGTTTGGTTTAACTAATGCACCAGCTGTGTTCATGGACCTTATGAACCGAGTGTGTGGACCATACCTTGACAAGTTTGTCATTGTTTTCATTGATGACATACTTATTTACTCAAAGAATGACCAAGAACACGGTGAACATTTGAGAAAGGTGTTAGAAGTATTGAGGAAGGAAGAATTGTACGCTAAGTTTTCAAAGTGTGCATTTTGGTTGGAAGAAGTTCAATTCCTCGGTCACATAGTGAACAAAGAAGGTATTAAGGTGGATCCGGCAAAGATAGAAACTGTTGAAAAGTGGGAAACCCCGAAAACTCCTAAATACATACGCCAGATTTTAGGACTAGCTGGTTACTACAGAAGGTTCATCCAAGACTTTTCCAGAATAGCAAAACCCTTGACTGCATTAACGCATAAAGGGAAGAAATTTGAATGGAATGATGAACAAGAGAAAGCGTTTCAGTTATTGAAGAAAAAGCTAACTACGGCACCTATATTGTCATTGCCTGAAGGGAATGATGATTTTGTGATTTATTGTGACGCATCAAAGCAAGGTCTCGGTTGTGTATTAATGCAACGAACGAAGGTGATTGCTTATGCGTCTAGACAATTGAAGATTCACGAACAAAATTATACGACGCATGATTTGGAATTAGGCGCGGTTGTTTTTGCATTAAAGACTTGGAGGCACTACTTATATGGGGTCAAAAGTATTATATATACCGACCATAAAAGTCTTCAACACATATTTAATCAGAAATAACTGAATATGAGGCAGCGTAGGTGGATTGAATTATTGAATGATTATGACTTTGAGATTCGTTACCACCCGGGGAAGGCAAATGTGGTAGCCGATACCTTGAGCAGGAAGGACAGAGAACCCATTCGAGTAAAATCTATGAATATAATGATTCATAATAACCTTACTACTCAAATAAAGGAGGCGCAACAAGGAGTTTTAAAAGAGGGAAATTTAAAGGATGAAATACCCAAACGATCGGAGAAACATCTTAATATTCGGGAAGACGGAACCCGGTATAGGGCTGAAAGGATTTGGGTACCAAAATTTGGAGATATGAGAGAAATGGTACTTAGAGAAGCTCATAAAACCAGATACTCAATACATCCTGGAACGGGGAAGATGTACAAGGATCTCAAGAAACATTTTTGGTGGCCGGGTATGAAAGCCGATGTTGCTAAATACGTAGGAGAATGTTTGACGTGTTCTAAGGTCAAAGCTGAGCATCAGAAACCATCAGGTCTACTTCAACAACCCGAAATCCCGGAATGGAAATGGGAAAACATTACCATGGATTTCATCACTAAATTGCCAAGGACTGCAAGTGGTTTTGATACTATTTGGGTAATAGTTGATCGTCTCACCAAATCAGCACACTTCTTGCCAATAAGAGAAGATGACAAGATGGAGAAGTTAGCACGACTGTATTTGAAGGAAGTCATCTCCAGACATGGAATACCAATCTCTATTATCTCTGATAGGGATGGCAGATTTATTTCAAGATTCTGGCAGACATTACAGCAAGCATTAGGAACTTGTCTAGACATGAGTACTGCCTATCATCCACAAACTGATGGGCAGAGCGAAAGGACGATACAAACGCTTGAAGACATGCTACGAGCATGTGTTATTGATTTCGGAAACAGTTGGGATCGACATCTACCATTAGCAGAATTTTCCTACAACAACAGCTACCATTCAAGCATTGAGATGGCGCCGTTTGAAGCACTTTATGGTAGAAAGTGCAGGTCTCCGATTTGTTGGAGTGAAGTGGGGGATAGACAGATTACGGGTCCGGAGATTATACAAGAAACTACCGAGAAGATCATCCAAATTCAACAACGGTTGAAAACCGCCCAAAGTCGACAAAAGAGCTACGCTGACATTAAAAGAAAAGATATAGAATTTGAAATTGGAGAGATGGTCATGCTTAAAGTTGCACCTTGGAAAGGCGTTGTTCGATTTGGTAAACGAGGGAAATTAAATCCAAGGTATATTGGACCATTCAAGATTATTGATCGTGTCGGACCAGTAGCTTACCGACTTGAGTTACCTCAACAACTCGCGGCTGTACATAACACTTTCCACGTCTCGAATTTGAAGAAATGTTTTGCTAAAGAAGATCTCACTATTCCGTTAGATGAAATCCAAATCAACGAAAAACTTCAATTCATCGAAGAACCCGTCGAAATAATGGATCGTGAGGTTAAAAGACTTAAGCAAAACAAGATACCAATTGTTAAGGTTCAATGGAATGCTCGTAGAGGACCCGAGTTCACCTGGGAGCGTGAAGATCAGATGAAGAAGAAATACCCGCATCTATTTCCAGAAGATTCGTCAACACCTTCAACAGCTTAAAATTTCGGGACGAAATTTATTTAACGGGTAGGTACTGTAGTGACCCAAACTTTTCCATGTTTATATATATTAATTGAGATTGATATTTACATGATTAAATGTTTCCAACATGTTAAGCAATCAAACTTGTTAAGACTTGATTAATTGAAATAGGTTTCATATAGACAATTGACCACCCAAGTTGACCGGTGATTCACGAACGTTAAAACTTGTAAAAACTATATGATGACATATATATGGTTATATATATAGTTAACATGATATTATGATAAGTAAACATATCATTAAGTATATTAACAATGAACTACATATGTAAAAACAAGACTACTAACTTAATGATTTTGAAACGAGACATATATGTAACGATTATCGTTGTAACGACATTTAATGTATATATATCATATTAAGAGATATTCGTACATCATAATATCATGATAATATAATAATTTAAAATCTCTTTTGATATTATAAACATTGGGTTAACAACATTTAACAAGATCGTTAACCTAAAGGTTTCAAAACAACATTTACATGTAACGACTAACGATGACTTAACGACTCAGTTAAAATGTATATACATGTAGTGTTTTAATATGTATTCATACACTTTTGAAAGACTTCAAGACACTTATCAAAATACTTCTACTTAACAAAAATGCTTACAATTACATCCTCGTTCAGTTTCATCAACAATTCTACTCGTATGCACCCGTATTCGTACTCGTACAATACACAACTTTTAGATGTATGTACTATTGGTATATACACTCCAATGATCAGCTCTTAGCAGCCCATGTGAGTCACCTAACACATGTGGGAACCATCATTTGGAAACTAGCATGAAATATCTCATAAAATTACAAAAAATATGAGTAATCATTCATGACTTATTTACATGAAACCAAAATTACATATCCTTTATATCTAATCCATACACCAACGACCAAAAACACCTACAAACACTTTCATTCTTCAATTTTATTCATCTAATTGATCTCTCTCAAGTTCTATCTTCAAGTTCTAAGTGTTCTTCATAAATTCCAAAAGTTCTAGTTTCATAAAATCAAGAATACTTTCAAGTTTGCTAGATCACTTCCAATCTTGTAAGGTGATCATCCAACCTCAAGAAATCTTTGTTTCTTACAGTAGGTTATCATTCTAATACAAGGTAATAATCATATTCAAACTTTGGTTCAATTTCTATAACTATAACAATCTTATTTCAAGTGATGATCTTACTTGAACTTGTTTTCGTGTCATGATTTTGCTTCAAGAACTTCGAGCCATCCAAGGATCCATTGAAGCTAGATCCATTTTTCTATTTTCCAGTAGGTTTATCCAAGGAACTTAAGGTAGTAATGATGTTCATAACATCATTCGATTCATACATTTAAAGCTATCTTATTCGAAGGTTTAAACTTGTAATCACTAGAACATAGTTTAGTTAATTCTAAACTTGTTCGCAAACAAAAGTTAATCCTTCTAACTTGACTTTTAAAATCAACTAAACACATGTTCTATATCTATATTATATGCTAACTTAATGATTTAAAACCTGGAAACACGAAAAACACCGTAAAACCGGATTTACGCCGTCGTAGTAACACCGCGGGCTGTTTTGGGTTAGTTAATTAAAAACTATGATAAACTTTGATTTAAAAGTTGTTATTCTGAGAAAATGATTTTTATTATGAACATGAAACTATATCCAAAAATTATGGTTAAACTCAAAGTGGAAGTATGTTTTCTAAAATGGTCATCTAGACGTCGTTCTTTCGACTGAAATGACTACCTTTACAAAAATGATTTGTAACTTATTTTTCCGACTATAAACCTATACTTTTCTGTTTAGATTCATAAAATAGAGTTCAATATGAAACCATAGCAATTTGATTCACTCAAAACGGATTTAAAATGAAGAAGTTATGGGTAAAACAAGATTGGATAATTTTTCTCATTTTAGCTACGTGAAAATTGGTAACAAATCTATTCCAACCATAACTTAATCAACTTGTATTGTATATTATGTAATCTTGAGATACCATAGACACGTATACAATGTTTCGACCTATCATGTCGACACATCTATATATATTTCGGAACAACCATAGACACTCTATATGTGAATGTTGGAGTTAGCTATACAGGGTTGAGGTTGATTCCAAAATATATATAGTTTGAGTTGTGATCAATACTGAGATACGTATACACTGGGTCGTGGATTGATTCAAGATAATATTTATCGATTTATTTCTGTACATCTAACTGTGGACAACTAGTTGTAGGTTACTAACGAGGACAGCTGACTTAATAAACTTAAAACATCAAAATATATTAAAAGTGTTGTAAATATATTTTGAACATACTTTGATATATATGTATATATTGTTATAGGTTCGTGAATCAACCAGTGGCCAAGTCTTACTTCCCGACGAAGTAAAAATCTGTGAAAGTGAGTTATAGTCCCACATTTAAAATCTAACATTTTTGGGATGAGAATACATGCAGGTTTTATAAATGATTTACAAAATAGACACAAGTACATGAAACTACATTCTATGGTTGAATTATCGAAATCGAATATGCCCCTTTTTATTAAGTCTGGTAATCTAAGAATTAGGGAACAGACACCCTAATTGACGTGAATCCTAAAGATAGATCTATTGGGCTTAACAAACCCCATCCAAAGTACCGGATGCTTTAGTACTTCGAAATTTATATCATATCCGAAGGGTGTCCCGGAATGATGGGGATATTCTTATATATGCATCTTGTTAATGTCGGTTACCAGGTGTTCACCATATGAATGATTTTTATCTCTATGTATGGGATGTGTATTGAAATATGAAATCTTGTGGTCTATTATTATGATTTGATATATATAGGTTAAACCTATAACTCACCAACATTTTTGTTAACGTTTTAAGCATGTTTATTCTCAGGTGATTATTAAGAGCTTCCGCTGTCGCATACTTAAATAAGGACGAGATTTGGAGTCCATGCTTGTATGATATTGTGTAAAAACTGCATTCAAGAAACTTATTTTGTTGTAACATATTTGTATTGTAAACCATTATGTAATGGTCGTGTGTAAACAGGATATTTTAGATTATCATTATTTGATAATCTACGTAAAGCTTTTTAAACCTTTATTGATGAAATAAAGGTTATGGTTTGTTTTAAAATGAATGCAGTCTTTGAAAAACGTCTCATATAGAGGTCAAAACCTCGCAACGAAATCAATTAATATGGAACGTTTTTAATCAATAAGAACGGGACATTTCAGTTGGTATCAGAGCGTTGGTCTTAGAGAACCAGAATTTTGCATTAGTGTGTCTTATCGAGTTTGTTAGGGTGCATTAGTGAGTCTGGACTTTGACCGTGTTTACTTGAAAAATGATTGCTTAACAAATTTTGTTGGAAACTATATATTTTTAACATGTGAATATTATGTGATATATTAATCTCTTAACGCGTTTGATATTATGTGATAGATGTCTACCTCTAGAACAAGTCCCATTGACTCACCTAATAATAATGAAGAGTCAAATGTAAATTGGAATGATTCGTGGACTGATTCACAAGTTCCCGAAGAGGAACCAGAAGAAGAGTCGGAACCGGAAGAAGAATCGGAACCGGAAGAAGAATCGGAACCGGATGAAGAAATAGAACCGGTGGGGGAAATAATAAAACGGTTAAGTAAAAGAAAATCCTCAACCAACCGACCAAGGTTAATTATGGTCAATGGTGTTTCCGCCAAGGAAGCAAAATATTGGGAGGATTACCAATTCTCCGATAAATCGAATTCCGACGAGAATTCCGATGATGTTATAGAAATTACCCCAACTGAATTTAAAAAGGCAAAAGAAAATAATAAGGGAAAGGGCATAAAAATAGAGAAATCTAATTCCAACCCCGATGAACTTTATATGTATCGTCAACCCCCGAAGTCCTTAAGTTGTAACAATGACCCGGGAACCTCTAAACCACCAGGTTTTTCTAAACCAATGTGGACAACGACGGCTCGTATTAGGGAAACATCATATATCCCTAGAAACTTGGCAAAACGATCCAAAACCGAAGAAGAAGAAACAAGCAAGTCGGAATAAGATAGTTGTATTCGTGTGGTGTAATATATGTAATATAGTGTGCTTATGCTTTATGATATATGTAAAAATTGCTTGTATTAATAAGTATTTTTTTTTATGAATCTAACTCTTGTCTATTTTACAGTATAAAAACACAAAATGGATAGACAACCCAATATTTTAAGAGACCTACCCGGAGACATGATTGATGAAATCTTGTCTAGAGTCGCTCAGAATTCTTCGTCACAACTATTTAAGGCGAGATCAGTTTGTAAGACATTCGAAGAACGTTCCAAGAATGCCTTGGTTTATAAAAGGCTTTCGTTCGAAAGATGGGGGATATCACATTGGGAAATCCATAAGTTACGATGTGTTTACTTTGACGCATATATTGCGGGGAACCCAAATGCTATTTTACGCAACGGGTTAAGAAATTATTTTGACTCAGTATATCCGAATATAGGACTTCGTGATTTAGAAAAAGCAGCTAACATGCAACATAAAGAAGCATGTTATGCTTACGGATTAGTAATGTTCGCTTCTCACCAAAGTGAGAACAAGAACATCGGGCTACAACTATTAAACAAAACGTTCCCACAAGTGACGGAGTCGGTAATTGGGGTAAGAAATGAGGTTTTTAGATTGTTACGGGACTGTTGGACATTACGTAACCCTCGTCCCTTTGACGACGTTACAACACGCTGTTTTATCAACGGCCATAACGGTTATGTTCCACAAGACCAAGGATGGGAAGTAATCCTAGTAAAACCAGAATGCATGACTTGTTTCTGGACGTATGAATTACGTGTCTTTATTGCCTTTGCTGAACGACTTGTGTACTAGCTAGAATTATCTTCACAACCATCTTGTATCAAATTTATTATGTGCTATATTTCATGCTATATGTAAAATAAGCGGTATTGTAAGTTTGTAAAATATTGTGTAAAAGTTTGAACGCGAAATATTATTATAATCAGTTTTTCATATAGAATTGTAGTAGTTGAATTGTATATTAGCTACTAAGTATGAACTTAACGGGTAGGTACTACCCGAATTTAAACTTATAAAACGCTAATATGAAGAAAAAGCTTTTATAAATGAGTTCATATTATGCTACGAAATACTATTAACTACTCTTAATATTATGTATGATTAACTTGTTCCATTTGACTATTTTAAAGGAAATGGCACCGACTACTCGACACACCGTGAATATGAATGAAGAGGAATTCCGTAATTTTCTAGCTTCAAACATAGCCGCAGTACAGGCTGCGCTACATACCAATAATAACCTTGGATCTGGCAGTACAGGAAATCATGTAGGATGCACCTACAAAGAATTCACTGCCTGCAAACCTTTGGAATTTGATGGAACCGAAGGACCGATCGGATTGAAACGGTGGACCGAGAAGGTCGAATCGGTGTTTGCCATAAGTAAGTGTACTGAAGAGGACAAAGTGAAGTACGCTACGCATACCTTCACAGGTTCTGCGTTAACATGGTGGAATACCTATCTAGAGCAAGTGGGACAAGATGATGCTTACGCACTACCGTGGTCAGCATTCAAGCACTTGATGAACGAGAAGTACCGTCCCAGAACCGAGGTCAATAAGCTCAAGACAGAACTTAGAGGGTTACGAACCCAAGGATTTGATATTACCACGTACGAAAGACGATTCACAGAATTGTGCCTATTGTGTCCGGGAGCATTCGAAGATGAGGAAGAGAAGATCGACGCGTTTGTGAAAGGATTACCGGAAAGAATCCAAGAAGATATAAGTTCACACGAGCCCGCCTCCATACAACAGGCATGTAGAATGGCTCACAAACTAGTGAACCAGATTGAAGAAAGAATTAAAGAACAGACTGCTGAAGAGGCCAATGTAAAGCAAGTCAAAAGAAAGTGGGAGGAAAACGGTGATAAGAATCACCAATACAACAACAACAGCAATTACAACAATAATCGCAACAATTATCCCAACAATCGCAACATCAATCGCAACTACAACAAACGGCCCAACAACAACAACAACAACAACAACAACAACAGCAACTACAACAATCATCCCAACAACAATAATAACCGCAAAAACAACAACAATCAGAAGCAGCTATGCCAAAGGTGTGAAAAGTATCACTCGGGGTTCTGCACCAAATTTTGCAACAAGTGTAAAAGAAATGGTCATAGCGCGGCGAAGTGTGAGGTCTACGGACCAGGGGTTAATAGAACGAAAGGAACAAATGGTGTCGGAACGAGTAATGGCGGAGCAAGTAGTGTCGGAGCAAGTTATGCCAATGTAGTTTGTTATAAATGTGGAAAACCGGGCCACATTATTAGAAATTGCCCGAACCAGGAGAACACGAATGGACAAGGCCGCGGAAGAGTTTTCAATATTAATGCGGCAGAGGCACAGGAAGACCCGGAGCTTGTTACGGGTACGTTTCTTATTGACAATAAATCTGCTTACGTTTTATTTGATTCGGGTGCGGATAGAAGCTATATGAGTAGAGATTTTTGTGCTAAATTAAGTTGTCCATTGACGCCTTTGGATAGTAAATTTTTACTCGAATTAGCAAATGGTAAATTAATTTCAGCAGATAATATTTGTCGGAATCGAGAAATTAAACTGGTTAGCGAAACATTTAAGATTGATTTGATACCAGTAGAGTTAGGGAGTTTTGATGTGATAATCGGTATGGACTGGTTGAAAGAAGTGATAGCAGAGATCGTTTGTTACAAAAATGCAATTCGCATTATACGATAAAAAGGAAAACCCTTAATGGTGTACGGAGAAAAGGGCAACACGAAGCTACATCTTATTAGTAATTTGAAGGCACAAAAACTAATAAGAAAAGGTTGCTATGCTGTTCTAGCACACGTCGAGAAACTACAAACTGAAGAAAAGAGCATCAATGATGTTCCCGTCGCAAAAGAATTTCCCGATGTATTTCCGAAAGAATTACCAGGATTACCCCCACATCGATCCGTTGAATTTCAAATAGATCTTGTACCAGGAGCTGCACCAATAGCTCGTGCTCCTTACAGACTCGCACCCAACGAGATGAAAGAACTGCAAAGCCAATTACAAGAACTTTTAAAGCGTGGTTTCATTCAACCAAGCACATCACCGTGGGGAGCTCCTGTTTTGTTTGTCAAGAAGAAAGATGGTACATTCAGGTTGTGTATCGACTACCGAGAGTTGAACAAACTTACCATCAAGAACCGCTACCCACTACCGAGAATCGACGACTTATTTGATCAACTACAAGGCTCGTCTGTTTATTCAAAGATTGACTTGCGTTCCGGGTATCATCAAATGCGGGTGAAAGAAGATGATATTCCAAAGACTGCTTTCAGAACACGTTACGGTCATTACGAGTTTATGGTCATGCCGTTTGGTTTAACTAATGCACCAGCTGTGTTCATGGACCTTATGAACCGAGTGTGTGGACCATACCTTGACAAGTTTGTCATTGTTTTCATTGATGACATACTTATTTACTCAAAGAATGACCAAGAACACGGTGAACATTTGAGAAAGGTGTTAGAAGTATTGAGGAAGGAAGAATTGTACGCTAAGTTTTCAAAGTGTGCATTTTGGTTGGAAGAAGTTCAATTCCTCGGTCACATAGTGAACAAAGAAGGTATTAAGGTGGATCCGGCAAAGATAGAAACTGTTGAAAAGTGGGAAACCCCGAAAACTCCGAAACACATACGCCAGTTTTTAGGACTAGCTGGTTACTACAGAAGGTTCATCCAAGACTTTTCCAGAATAGCAAAACCCTTGACTGCATTAACGCATAAAGGGAAGAAATTTGAATGGAATGATGAACAAGAGAAAGCGTTTCATTTATTGAAGAAAAAGCTAACTACGGCACCTATATTGTCATTGCCTGAAGGGAATGATGATTTTGTGATTTATTGTGACGCATCAAAGCAATGTCTCGGTTGTGTATTAATGCAACAAACGAAGGTGATTGCTTATGCGTCTAGACAATTGAAGATTCACGAACAAAATTATACGACGCATGATTTGGAATTAGGCGCGGTTGTTTTTGCATTAAAGACTTGGAGGCACTACTTATATGGGGTCAAAAGTATTATATATACCGACCACAAAAGTCTTCAACACATATTTAATCAGAAACAACTGAATATGAGGCAGCGTAGGTGGATTGAATTATTGAATGATTACGACTTTGAGATTCGTTACCACCTGGGGAAGGCAAATGTGGTAGCCGATGCCTTGAGCAGGAAGGACAGAGAACCCATTCGAGTAAAATCTATGAATATAATGATTCATAATAACCTTACTACTCAAATAAAGGAGGCGCAACAAGGAGTTTTAAAAGAGGGAAATTTAAAGGATGAAATACCCAAAGGATCGGAGAAACATCTTAATATTCGGGAAGACGGAACCCGGTATAGGGCTGAAAGGATTTGGGTACCAAAATTTGGAGATATGAGAGAAATGGTACTTAGAGAAGCTCATAAAACCAGATACTCAATACATCCTGGAACGGGGAAGATGTACAAGGATCTCAAGAAACATTTTTGGTGGCCGGGTATGAAAGCCGATGTTGCTAAATACGTAGGAGAATGTTTGACGTGTTCTAAGGTCAAAGCTGAGCATCAGAAACCATCAGGTCTACTTCAACAACCCGAAATCCCGGAATGGAAATGGGAAAACATTACCATGGATTTCATCACTAAATTGCCAAGGACTGCAAGTGGTTTTGATACTATTTGGGTAATAGTTGATCGTCTCACCAAATCAGCACACTTCTTGCCAATAAGAGAAGATGACAAGATGGAGAAGTTAGCACGACTGTATTTGAAGGAAGTCATCTCCAGACATGGAATACCAATCTCTATTATCTCTGATAGGGATGGCAGATTTATTTCAAGATTCTGGCAGACATTACAGCAAGCATTAGGAACTTGTCTAGACATGAGTACTGCCTATCATCCACAAACTGATGGGCAGAGCGAAAGGACGATACAAACGCTTGAAGACATGCTACGAGCATGTGTTATTGATTTCGGAAACAGTTGGGATCGACATCTACCATTAGCAGAATTTTCCTACAACAACAGCTACCATTCAAGCATTGAGATGGCGCCGTTTGAAGCACTTTATGGTAGAAAGTGCAGGTCTCCGATTTGTTGGAGTGAAGTGGGGGATAGACAGATTACGGGTCCGGAGATTATACAAGAAACTACCGAGAAGATCATCCAAATTCAACAACGGTTGAAAACCGCCCAAAGTCGACAAAAGAGCTACGCTGACATTAAAAGAAAAGATATAGAATTTGAAATTGGAGAGATGGTCATGCTTAAAGTTGCACCTTGGAAAGGCGTTGTTCGATTTGGTAAACGAGGGAAATTAAATCCAAGGTATATTGGACCATTCAAGATTATTGATCGTGTCGAAACAGTAGCTTACCGACTTGAGTTACCTCAACAACTCGCGGTTGTACATAACACTTTCCACGTCTCGAATTTGAAGAAATGTTTTTCTAAAGAAGATCTCACTATTCCATTAGATGAAATCCAAATCAACGAAAAACTTCAATTCATCGAAGAACCCGTCGAAATAATGGATCGTGAGGTTAAAAGACTTAAGCAAAACAAGATACCAATTGTTAAGGTTCGATGGAATGCTCGTAGAGGACCCGAGTTCACCTGGGAGCATGAAGATCAGATGAAGAAGAAATACCCGCATCTATTTCCAGAAGATTCGTCAACACCTTCAACAGCTTAAAATTTTGGGACGAAATTTATTTAACGGGTAGGTACTGTAGTGACCCGAACTTTTCCATGTTTATATATATTAATTGAGATTGATATTTACATGATTAAATGTTTCCAACATGTTAAGCAATCAAACTTGTTAAGACTTGATTAATTGAAATAGGTTTCATATAGACAATTGACCACCCAAGTTGACCGGTGATTCACGAACGTTAAAACTTGTAAAAACTATATGATGACATATATATGGTTATATATATAGTTAACATGACATTATGATAAGTAAACATATCATTAAGTATATTAACAATGAACTACATATGTAAAAACAAGACTACTAACTTAATGATTTTGAAACGAGACATATATGTAACGATTATCGTTGTAACGACATTTAATGTATATATATCATATTAAGAGATATTCGTACATCATAATATCATGATAATATAATAATTTAAAATCTCTTTTGATATTATAAACATTGGGTTAACAACATTTAACAAGATCGTTAACCTAAAGGTTTCAAAACAACATTTACATGTAACGACTAACGATGACTTAACGACTCAGTTAAAATGTATATACATGTAGTGTTTTAATATGTATTCATACACTTTTGAAAGACTTCAAGGCACTTATCAAAATACTTCTACTTAACAAAAATGCTTACAATTACATCCTCGTTCAGTTTCATCAACAATTCTACTCGTATGCACCCGTATTCGTACTCGTACAATACACAACTTTTAGATGTATGTACTATTGGTATATACACTCCAATGATCAGCTCTTAGCAGCCCATGTGAGTCACCTAACACATGTGAAAACCATCATTTAGCAACTAGCATGAAATATCTCATAAAATTACAAAAATATGAGTAATCATTCATGACTTATTTACATGAAAACAAAATTACATATCCTTTATATCTAATCCATACACCAACGACCAAAAACACCTACAAACACTTTCATTCTTCAATTTTATTCATCTAATTGATCTCTCTCAAGTTCTATCTTCAAGTTCTAAGTGTTCTTCATAAATTCCAAAAGTTCTAGTTTCATAAAATCAAGAATACTTTCAAGTTTGCTAGATCACTTCCAATCTTGTAAGGTGATCATCCAACCTCAAGAAATCTTTGTTTCTTACAGTAGGTTATCATTCTAATACAAGGTAATAATCATATTCAAACTTTGGTTCAATTTCTATAACTATAACAATCTTATTTCAAGTGATGATCTTACTTTAACTTGTTTTCGTGTCATGATTTTGCTTCAAGAACTTCGAGCCATCCAAGGATCCATTGAAGCTAGATCCATTTTTCTATTTTCCAGTAGGTTTATCCAAGGAACTTAAGGTAGTAATGATGTTCATAACATCATTCGATTCATACATATAAATCTATCTTATTCGAAGGTTTAAACTTGTAATCACTAGAACATAGTTTAGTTAATTCTAAACTTGTTCGCAAACAAAAGTTAATCCTTCTAACTTGACTTTTAAAATCAACTAAACACATGTTCTATATCTATATGATATGCTAACTTAATGATTTAAAACCTGGAAACACGAAAAACACCGTAAAACCGGATTTACGCCGTCGTAGTAACACCGCGGGCTGTTTTGGGTTAGTTAATTAAAAACTATGATAAACTTTGATTTAAAAGTTGTTATTCTGAGAAAATGATTTTTATTATGAACATGAAACTATATCCAAAAATTATGGTTAAACTCAAAGTGGAAGTATGTTTTCTAAAATGGTCATCTAGACGTCGTTCTTTCGACTGAAATGACTACCTTTACAAAAACGATTTGTAACTTATTTTTCCGACTATAAACCTATACTTTTCTGTTTAGATTCATAAAATAGAGTTCAATATGAAACCATAGCAATTTGATTCACTCAAAACGGATTTGAAATGAAGTTATGGGTAAAACAAGATTGGATAATTTTTCTCATTTTAGCTACGTGAAAATTGGTAACAAATCTATTCCAACCATAACTTAATCAACTTGTATTGTTTATTATGTAATCTTGAGATACCATAGACACGTATACAATGTTTCGACCTATCATGTTGACACATCTATATATATTTCGGAACAACCATAGACACTCTATATGTGAATGTTGGAGTTAGCTATACAGGGTTGAGGTTGATTCCAAAATATATATAGTTTGAGTTCTGATCAATACTGAGATACGTATACACTGGGTCGTGGATTGATTCAAGATAATATTTATCGATTAATTTCTGTACATCTAACTGTGGACAACTAGTTGTAGGTTACTAACGAGGACAGCTGACTTAATAAACTTAAAACATCAAAATATATTAAAAGTGTTGTAAATATATTTTGAACATACTTTGATATATATGTATATATTGTTATAGGTTCGTGAATCAACCAGTGGCCAAGTCTTACTTCCCGACGAAGTAAAAATCTGTGAAAGTGAGTTATAGTCCCACATTTAAAATCTAATATTTTTGGGATGAGAATACATGCAGGTTTTATAAATGATTTACAAAATAGACACAAGTACGTGCAACTACATTCTATGGTTGAATTATCGAAATCGAATATGCCCCTTTTTATTAAGTCTGGTAATCTAAGAATTAGGGAACAGACACCCTAATTGACGCGAATCCTAAAGATAGATCTATTGGGCTTAACAAACCCCATCCAAAGTACCAGATGCTTTAGTACTTCGAAATTTATATCATATCCGAAGGGTGTCCCAGAATGATGGGGATATTCTTATATATGCATCTTGTTAATGTCGGTTACCAGGTGTTCACCATATGAATGATTTTTATCTCTATGTATGGGATGTGTATTGAAATATGAAATCTTGTGGTCTATTATTATGATTTTATATATATAGGTTAAACCTATAACTCACCAACATTTTTGTTGACGTTTTAAGCATGTTTATTCTCAGGTGATTACTAAGAGCTTCCGCTGTTGCATACTTAAATAAGGACGAGATTTGGAGTCCATGCTTGTATGATATTGTGTAAAAACTGCATTCAAGAAACTTATTTTGTTGTAACATATTTGTATTGTAAACCATTATGTAATGGTCGTGTGTAAACAGGATATTTTAGATTATCATTATTTGATAATCTACGTAAAGCTTTTTAAACCTTTATTGATGAAATAAAGGTTATGGTTTGTTTTAAAATGAATGCAGTCTTTGAAAAATGTCTCATATAGAGGTCAAAACCTCGCAACGAAATCAATTAATATGGAACGTTTTTAATCAATAAGAACGGGACATTTCAGTATGGCCGCAAGTGCCTTTCTCCTATTTGTTGGGCCAAGTTAGGCGAAGTGCAAATCACCGGACCCGAGATAGTCCATGAAACGACGGAGAAGATTTCTCAGATTCAGGCGAGACTTAAGATGGCCCGCGATCGCCAAAAGATTTATGATGATCTTAAACGTAAAGACTTCGAATTCAATGTGGGTGACCGAGTAATGTTGAAGGTCGCACCTTAGAAAGGTGTAATTCGTTTTGGAAAGCGCGGAAAGTTAAACCCGCGATATATTGGTCCTTTTAAAATTTTGGAACGTGTTGGACCCGTTGCTTATCGTCTGGATCTTCCGACTCAGTTGAGTGCTGTTCATCCTACCTTCCATGTATCAAATTTGAAGAAGTGCCTTGCTCCACTGGAACTTGTCATACCATTGGAAGAACTTACGATTGATGACAAACTCCACTTCGTTGAAGAGCCTGTTGAAATTATGGACCGTGAGGTCAAAACCTTGAAACGCAATAAGATTCCAATTGTCCGAGTTCGATGGAATGCCAAGCGTGGACCTGAGTTTACCTGGGAATGAGAGGATCAAATGATGCAGAAGTATCCTCACCTTTTCCCGACTCCATCACCATCAGCTTAAATTTCGGGACGAAATTTCCGATAACAGGTGGGTAATGTAACGACCCGACTTTTTCGACTTGCTTTCGTGCCTTGTATTTTTGTGAAACTGCGTATTTGTGCGTACTGTGTTACTTTATACTCTGGAAACTTGATATACGTGGTTTATGTGATGACCCGGGAATTTTGACCAAATTTAAACTTAATCTTTATATGATCTCGACACGATAAGCAAAGTCTGTAATGTTGAATCTCAAAAATTTTGAACTATTTAATATATTCATTGACCTTCGACTGTTCCGACGATTCACGAATAACTATTTGTAAATAGATACATATATATTTAAAAATGTATATATGTATATTTTAATATAATTTGAAACATTATATTATGTAGTTATTAAAATTAATTTTTGTAAAATAAAATGATATAAGTAATAATAAAATTTATTATTAAAATAAATATATATAAAGTATATTGAAAATATATATTTGGTTTCGAATTCATTCTGTAAACGATAGTAGCACTCGTTCATCCTTTGATGGTTAATTAAGCCAGTTTAATTCAAACTTATATGATTTTAAAATAAACGGTAATCCTAAAAGGGTTCTACGAACTTTAGGCTTACTAAAAATGTATTTAGGATCTAGTTATTAAATTTTAACACTTTTTATATTTTACCCAGAATTGAGAGGGACAGTTGATGTAATTTGTATTTAATAAATTAATGACCAATTTTTATACCAAAATGACTGAAATAAATAAAGATGGTTAATTTGAAAATTTGGTATTTTTCTGACGACATTTATTCGCCACTAACTATCATCAGCAGAGCAAGATATACAGTCCGTGTTAAGACCGTCGGTAGTATATAGACAAAGAAGGTTCACGAGATTTTAACTAACAATATTATGGATATTATATTAATACTTTATGTTATCATCAATTCTATAGTTATGTATACATTCATATACAGAACCCACAACTTGCAACTGATTTCCTCAAATAATTGTGCTTAATTGACAAGTTGTTTAGAGATTACTATGCTTACTATTACTAATTGACGATCAATTACATTTCCTATTTTAACTTTATGAGAATGAGAATTCAAACTTTAATACATATACATAAAATGCATAAACAACTTACATACACTAAAACCACCATCTTCATAAAAACACCTACCCATTCCTTTTTTCTACTATTTGATCACCACACTACTACAACCGTTCGACTAATGTTCTATTTTGTGAATCAAAGATCTACACAACTCGAACACATCTTGCTCGACCATATTGGATTGCTACTGCCATCGGTTCCTGTCTCTTGTATTTTCATCAAAACTTTTCTGTTTACAAACCATAACACCCGGAACCACCATCGACAATCTTCTCTCTTAAACCCAGGTAAACCACCACAACCGTTGAACTTCTAAACGGTTTTTATGTTGTACGTTTCCTATGTTCTATCTTCTATTATGATCATGAACCCATCACCACCGTGAGACCACCTAGCAAACTTCAAACAACCGACCACCACCTTGTCTCCTCTTCTAATCAATCATCACGACATCACCATGATCAAACCGGCTACTAGTTCCTATTACGGATTGAACCAAGATCAAGAACCACCATCAACTATAATCACCATCACTATTTTTTTTTTGCTGTTACAGTTCTGTCTTCAAACCCATATCACAGCTCATTATGTTCCTGTTATTCAAACAACAACACAACTCAATTACTTGTTTTGCCTTTCGATCAAACAGACCCAATCACCACTAGCCATACAATCCGTTTCCTGTTGCTCGAGCCAATCGGTAATATATATATATATATATATATATATATATATATATATATATATATATATATATATATATATATATATATATATATATATATATATATATATATATATATATATATTGTTAAACCACGATTACAATAAAGATTTAAGAATTATATAGTGTTATAATGGTGATAAATGATAAGAGATAAAGTATAGTGGACCTTTTGCTTTATCAAATTTCCAACTCACTATGTCGTGAACATTGTAATGAATTAAAGAAACTCACAAGCACAACCCCACATACAATTATATTAATTATAAGGATTGAAAGAAGGATACTTAAAAGATTAGGATGAGGGTGTAATAGGTTGTGTAGATAAACAAAATGATTTAAATGGGTTAGAAGATGATGATCATGGGTTATGATAATATTAGAGGTAAATGGATAATGATCTAAAGATTATGATATACGGTGTATATTAATAATGACAATAAGATGTGTATTAAAAAGGAAAAGGTGGACTTCTTGGATGTACATCAAATGAGCCGTATATATATATATTTATGATAAAGGAAATTGGATGGCTCAAGTTAGTTGACGAATATTTAAAAAACGGATATATTATTGTTGCTGGCCGATATATTAAATCACCTAAAAGTGACGTAGTGATGCATGATAGAAACAAAATACAATGAAATTGATATCCAGATTCTTTATTTACTTAGTTTGGGTCGTAAATTATATTGATAGTGGGCCGAACTCTATTTAAGGTGTTGGGCCGATTAGTTGGTTGGATTTTCTGTTGGTCCGCAAGTATACCAGTTGGGCTGAGACTCTTAGGCTACTAGGAAGTTAAGTGATTTTGATTATGATAATAGCGCATGATGTATAGGATGATACATGTTAAATGATGATGATGAACCAAAGATGTTTAGGTTGTTATCGGGTTAGCAGGACGTCGCGAGTTCAAACTCGGACTTGGACATTTTTTAAGGGCTACTTCTTTGAGGTAGTATTACAATTACCATTATTATTATTATTATTATTACTATTATTGTTATTATTATTATTATCATTTTTATTATCAACATTATAAGTATTATTATTAAGTATTATCATTAAAGTTATTATTAGTAGTATTATTATGATTAAAATCATTATTAATATTATTATCATTATTATTATTGTCACTATTTTAGTATTAAAAATATTACTTTAATAAATAAAGGACATTTATGTAAAAAGATATTATACATCTATATTAATATTAAATACTATTTTGTTTTAATAAAATGTTATTATAACTAAGTTACAAATAATATATAAATATATTTTAAATTGAATCATATATATAAATAGTAAATCTTAATACATAACTAAATATATATAAGTTGGTTGATTACGATTATATGTATTAATATACATAAATGATGTAGGTTCGTGAATCCGATGCCAAACTTACACTTGTTCAATGATGTTATATGTATTTTTACTACAAAATACAGTATGGTGAGTTTCATTTGCTCCCTTTTACTCTTTACATTTTTGGGACTGAGAATGCATGCACTGTTTTAAAGATTGTTTTACAATATTTATATGCGTGAGTTTCATTAATCCCTTTTTAAATGCTTTTGCTATATATATTTTTGGGACTGAGAATACATGCGCTGCTTTTATAACTGTTTTACGAAATAGACACAAGTACGTGAAACTACATTCTATGGTTGGATTATTAAACCGAATATGCCCCTTTTTATTAAGTCTGGTAATCTAAGAATTAGGGAACAGACACCCTAATTGACGCGAACTCTAAAGATAGATCTATCGGGCTCAACAAGCCCCATCCAAAGTACCGGATGCTTTAGTACTTCGAAATTTATATCATGTCCGAAGGAGGATCCCGGAATGATGGGGATATTCTTATATACATATTGTGAATGTCGGTTACCAGGTGTTCAATCAATATGAATGATTATTTTTGTCTCTATGCATGGGACGTATATTTAATTAGAAATGAAATCTTGTGGTCTATTAAAATATTGAAATGATTATTTATGTTAAACTAATGAACTCACCAACCTTTTGGTTGACACTTGAAAGCATGTTTATTCTCAGGTAAGAAAGAAGTCTTCCGCTGTGCAATTGCTCATTTAAAAGATATTACTTGGAGTCATTCATGACATATTTCAAAAGACGTTGCATTCGAGTCGTCAGGGTTCATCAAGATTATCATTCAGTCAATTATAGTTGAATATATTATGAAATGATTTGCATGTCATTAGTTTTCGATATAAAGCAAGTTTGTCTTTTAAAAACGAATGCAATGTTTGTAAAATGTATCATATAGAGGTCAAGTACCTCACGATGTAACCAACTATTGTGAATCGTTTGTAATCGATATGGACTTTGTCAGGATGGATTAGGACGGGGCATTCACAGTTGGTATCAGAGCGGTGGTCTTAGCGAACCAGGTCTTGCATTAGTGAGTCTAACTGATAGTCGTTAGAATGCATTAGTGAGTCTGGACTTCGACCGTGTCTGCATGTCAAAAGTTTTGCTTATCATTTCGTGTCAAAAATTACTTGCTTATCATCCTTAAAATCTAGACACGTCTTACTGCCGCTATTTCATAGACAGTGTATAGATAAATACATATCTTAGCATATCTGTTGTTGTTACTTTTGCCTGACAGCTTCCGTAGATTCCTCCGTATCTTATGGGATTTTAGTATTATATATGCATATGTAAATTATGTATTGTAGGGTACTAATCTACATCCTATAATCTATTTCTTATCGAAAATCCTTCATCTGATCGTACGAGATGAATCCTTCAACCAGTTCGAATCCCTCAAATTCCGATAACTATTCTGATAGTTATTCCGACAGCTATTCCGACGTGGGCGTTCACCTAAGCTCCGGAAACAGCGTCATCGGCATGAATCAACCAATCAGCCATTATCAATTCATCTGATGGGTTCGTAGTCAACTTAATCAATGGAGATGCGCAGATGGCAATCCCTTCCACCAATCGAATTCACCTCTTGACAATGAACCTGAAGCGTTTATCGGCGAACCTGTTCGAGACACCATTTTCAATCTCATTTCCAGGGTAACTCGGTAAGATTATATTATATCCACAATTCTAAACTTTATTCATTCGCTCGTTCCTACCGACAATCATTCTGGAGTAATAAGTCAACGAGCTTCGAGCCCGAGTTGTAGCCTTGGAAAAAATGGTACAAAACGTACCAGCTTCAGCAACATCACCGGCACTAGTAGTACCATCAATAACAGCACCAGTACCATCAACATCACATGCCCAACATCTCATTCTGTATCTCCAGCATAATCATCGATCTACATGACATTCTACATCTTCGTTTGACATGATGATTATGTAATCTCTAATGTCTTAGAGATTATGTACTCTAATTCTAACCGTAAATCAAATGAGTTTAATATTTTATTGACTCATTAAATCCATGATTACATCTGAAGAAAATATATATGTATATATATTTCCATAAAGATTGTAATTAAAAATTATTTTGTACAAACTGCTAACGTGAAAACATTTTAACGGGTAGGTAATACCCGAGGAATATTTAGATTTCACATTAATAGTTACACTGTACATTCTTCGAATCTGATTCAATGATCATTTACTATTCTACTTAGATCCATAAGATATACGAATCTGTTCACCACAAAATAACCATTTTCATTCAGTTTCATATTTGGATTTTAACTTACCAGAATCCAACAAGTGGCATAATGAAGAAAACATTTGACATAATAAAATTTGTTAGAAACAAACAAATTAACTATGAAAAATTTTGTTAAGAATCCACGCTAACTGTTCCAGCTAACTGTTCCTAGCTAACTGGTAATTCTGTATTACATTTTATTTTATCGCAATTTATTTATCACAGTTTATTTATCGCAATTTCTATTCTCGCAATTTTATTTATCGTCATTTAATTTTCTGTTATTTACTTTACGCACTTTATTTATCGTCATTTAATTTCTGTTATTTATTTTTACGCACTTTAAATATCGGGACACGTATACAAGATTTTGACATATCATATCGACGCATCTATATATATTATTTGGAATCACCATAGACACTCTATATGCAGTAATGATCGAGTTCTCTATACAGGGTTGAGGCTGATTCTATAATAATATATATACTTTGAGTTGTGATCGATTCTGAGACGAATACGGGTCACGATACGTATTAATTAATTCGAATATTATATATTAAACTATGTATGAATTATTGAATTACTAACTGTGGACTACCAACTGCGGACTACCAACATTGGACAATTAAAATGAAGTAAAATATTGACTATAACATATGAAACTAAACAATTCTTCAAGTTTGCCACTTGATTTCATCTTAAACCTCATTTGTATCTTGACGATTACAATCTGCGTTCAAACCTTTCATAATTCTTGAAAACACCTCAATCGATAGGATGAATCAACCGCACTTCGTTTACGGAAGGAAAGATTTATGCATATAACTATGCACCTGGGAAACTCTCGGCAACTGAGTAAAAGTTAACACGTAGCCGCGTCAGATCCTTTGGCATTTATTAGCAAAAATAACTTTGCGATCCCTTTTCAAGGTAGCCAATTTTGTCACAGCTCCAGCAAGTCAACTTCGACTTTTCGTTCGAAACAGCCTTATTATAACTTTGATATATATGTGTGCTCTTTTATTGTTACCGATGAACCTTTTATATTTCACCATATTACCATCAGCGTTTAATCATCTAAAAACACAATTCTCCTGAAACCACCTCTGATTAATAACCGATGATTCAGATATCGTAGCATTAAATGAAGAGGAAACAGAAAATTGTAGATGGTCTAAACGGCCAAAAGTTTGATGATAAAGAAAGGAGTGTTAGGAACGCTCGAAAAAAAAAAAATTGGGTACTGAAAAACAGATTGAGCAAACCATGAAGGAGACCAAGGCCAAATACAAGGATCATACCATATATTCAAAGAAACCAGGTAATTCTGGATCCGGTGAAATCTTCAACGAATATCTAGCTCCGTACTCATGTTAAAATCTTGCGGAAAATCTTTCTTCATCAATCATCGAACTTAGAAATTCCAAAAATATCATCATCAATATCTTCGATATATCTGAGGATATTTTCATAAATATTCTCGTTCGAAATTATATACCTCTTCGTGCTTCCTGTGTATCATTATATTGGAAACATTTAATAGAAAATTTAGTACCGAAAAGCAGATTATGCGAAACTATGAAGAAAGTAGTGGATAAATCACAAAGAATAAGTTTGACTTCAAAGAATCCAAATGATTCAATGCCTGCTAAAGTCTTTAGCGAATATCTTGCTCTTTACTCTAAACCCTTGCGGACAATAGTTTCTATCATCCTCTGATCTTAGATATTCCGAGATATTATCGTATCTTTCATTATAAATATTCTCCATATTTCTGGAGATATTTTTATAACTATTCTTATCTGAAATCATTAATCTCTTCGTGCTATCAGTATTACATCATATAGAAACTGTTAGTTTCTATATTCTGTAAACTTTCGAGCGTAAAATATGAATGATATTGAAGTAATGTTGGGAATTGATGCATGAGTTAGTATAATATAATGACACTTGATCAACGTGATTATATTACAGTAAGTCATGCTGAGTTTCTAATGAAACGTGATGATTCACAGACTCTAACATCATCATGTGCCATGTACACGACTCTTACATTCTATCTAGTCTCCAAACATATCGAGAATATATCTTCTTGATAAATCTATTTTTCCAGGATATTCTGGTAATTTGACAAGTCAAATTGCGCTATTACCGTTTCTTTCTTAGAACATCAACAATGTTCATTCTGAAACTTATATCTACGAATTCTGGACCATTACAAGAGAGGCCCAATCGCAAGAAGAAGAAACGAAGGGACAAAGCTCCGAAACAGAAATTAGAGTATAAATCGCAGCAAATAAGGGGAAGTATTAACTGGGGATGACAATGATTACAGAAAACAGAAGCAAGGACTTCGAAGTATAAGGGAAGATATAAAGCCCAATAACAACATGGAAATTACAAACCGTGTATGTCAATGTTTATCGCAACATAAAGACACGGGAGAATTAAAAACACTATAACCCCAAGGGTGAAGTAGAAGAAAACAGATTCCTCTAGTGGTAGATGAAAAAGAAGAATGACAGATATGAAAGTTAAAAGTATATTAAGGATCAGAATGGGATGGAGCATATCGACGAATGCTTTAAGGTATGAATTGAGGGAGAAAGAATTGATGGTGTGAGTTGCAAGGAAACGACGGGAGTGGATTTATAGTAAAATATCCGACAGAACAATCAAAACAAATGATCGCATTTAAAGCATATCCTAATTCCCTCGATTACCGAAAGATCAAATCTTATTACAAAGATTTACTCCAAATCTCTTGAACTTGAGAAATCAATCCTATCTACGTCAGAAGATATGACGAATCTATACCTACTCATTTCACCCTTTGGTGATAGCTTCATGTATACTCTTCGCGTAATCAAATTGTTTTATCTATATTAATCAATAATGATAAAACTCTAATTGTCAACTCATATTCGTCATGAAAACATTTCTATTGTTAACCATGAAGTCCTCACTCAAATTTCGGGACGAAATTTCTTTAACGGGTAGGTACTGTGATGACCCGGGAATTTCGACCAAATTTAAACTTAATCTTTATATGATCTCGACACGATAAGCAAAGTCTGTAATGTTGAATCTCAAAAATTTTGAACTATTTAATATATTCATTGACCTTCGACTGTTCCGACGATTCACGAATAACTATTTGTAAATAGATACATATATATTTAAAAATGTATATATGTATATTTTAATATAATTTGAAACATTATATTATGTAGTTATTAGAATTAATTTTTGTAAAATAAAATGATATAAGTAATAATAAAATTTATTATTAAAATAAATATATATAAAGTATATTGAAAATATATATTTGGTTTCGAATTCATTCTGTAAACGATAGTAGCACTCGTTCATCCTTTGATGGTTAATTAAGCCAGTTTAATTCAAAATTATATGATTTTAAAATAAACGGTAATCCGAAAAGGGTTCTACGAACTTTAGGCTTACTAAAAATGTATTTAGGATCTAGTTATTAAATTTTAACACTTTTTATATTTTACCCAGAATTGAGAGGGACAGTTGATGTAATTTGTATTTAATAAATTAATGACCAATTTTTATACCAAAATGACTGAAATAAATAAAGATGGTTAATTTGAAAATTTGGTATTTTTCTGACGACATTTATTCGCCACTAACTATCATCAGCAGAGCAAGATATACAGTCCGTGTTAAGACCGTCGGTAGTATATAGACAAAGAAGGTTCACGAGATTTTAACTAACAATATTATGGATATTATATTAATACTTTATGTTATCATCAATTCTATAGTTATGTATACATTCATATACAGAACCTACAACTTGCAACTGATTTCCTCAAATAACTGTGCTTAATTGACAAGTTGTTTAGAGATTACTATGCTTACTATTACTAATTGACGATCAATTACATTTCCTATTTTAACTTTATGAGAATGAGAATTCAAACTTTAATACATATACATAAAATGCATAAACAACTTACATACACTAAAACCACCATCTTCATAAAAACACCTACCCATTCCTTTTTTCTACTATTTGATCACCACACTACTACAACCGTTCGACTAATGTTCTATTTTGTGAATCAAAGATCTACACAACTCGAACACATCTTGCTCGACCATATTGGATTGCTACTGCCATCGGTTCCTGTCTCTTGTATTTTCATCAAAACTTTTCTGTTTACAAACCATAACACCCGGAACCACCATCGACAATCTTCTCTCTTAAACCCAGGTAAACCACCACAACCGTTGAACTTCTAAACGGTTTTTATGTTGTACGTTTCATGTGTTCTATCTTCTATTATGATCATGAACCCATCACCACCGTGAGACCACCTAGCAAACTTCAAACAACCGACCACCACCTTGTCTCCTCTTCTAATCAATCATCACGACATCACCATGATCAAACCGGCTACTAGTTCCTATTACGGATTGAACCAAGATCAAGAACCACCATCAACTATAATCACCATCACTATATTTTTTTTTGCTGTTACAGTTCTGTCTTCAAACCCATATCACAGCTCATTATGTTCCTGTTATTCGAACAACAACACAACTCAATTACTTGTTTTGCCTTTCGATCAAACAGACCCAATCACCACTAGCCATACAATCCGTTTCCTGTTGCTCGAGCCAATCGGTAATATATATATATATATATTTTTTTTTTGTTAAACCACGATTACAATAAAGATTTAAGAATTATATAGTGTTATAATGGTGATAAATGATAAGAGATAAAGTATAGTGGACCTTTTGCTTTATCAAATTTCCAACTCACTATGTCGTGAACATTGTAATGAATTAAAGAAACTCACAAGCACAACCCCACATACAATTATATTAATTATAAGGATTGAAAGAAGGATACTTAAAAGATTAGGATGAGGGTGTAATAGGTTGTGTAGATAAACAAAATGATTTAAATGGGTTAGAAGATGATGATCATGGGTTATGATAATATTAGAGGTAAATGGATAATGATCTAAAGATTATGATATACGGTGTATATTAATTATGACAATAAGATGTGTATTAAAAAGGAAAAGGTGGACTTCTTGGATGTACATCAAATGAGCCGTATATATATATATTTATGATAAAGGAATTTGGATGGCTCAAGTTAGTTGACGAATATTTAAAAATGGATATATTATTGTTGCTGGCCGATATATTAAATCACCTAAAAGTGACGTAGTGATGCATGATAGAAACAAAATACAATGAAATTGATATCCAGATTCTTTATTTACTTAGTTTGGGTCGTAAATTATATTGATAGTGGGCCGAACTCTATTTAAGGTGTTGGGCCGATTAGTTGGTTGGATTTTCTGTTGGTCCGCAAGTATACCAGTTGGGCTGAGACTCTTAGGCTACTAGGAAGTTAAGTGATTTTGATTATGATAATAGCGCATGATGTATAGGATGATACATGTTAAATGATGATGATGAACCAAAGATGTTTAGGTTGTTATCGGGTTAGCGGGACGTCGCGGGTTCAAACCCGGACTTGGACATTTTTTAAGGGCTACTTCTTTGAGGTAGTATTACAATTACCATTATTATTATTATTATTATTATTATTATTATTATTATTATTATTATTATTATTATTATTATTACTATTATTGTTATTATTATTATTATCATTTTTATTATCAACATTATAAGTATTATTATTAAGTATTATCATTAAAGTTATTATTAGTAGTATTATTATGATTAAAATCATTATTATTATTATTATCATTATTATTATTGTCACTATTTTAGTATTAAAAATATTACTTTAATAAATAAAGGACATTTATGTAAAAAGATATTATACATCTATATTAATATTAAATACTATTTTGTTTTAATAAAATGTTATTATAACTAAGTTACAAATAATATATAAATATATTTTAAATTGAATCATATATATAAATAGTAAATCTTAATACATAACTAAATATATATAAGTTGGTTGATTACGATTATATGTATTAATATACATAAATGATATAGGTTCGTGAATCCGAGGCCAAACTTACACTTGTTCAATGATGTTATATGTATTTTTACTACAAAATACAGTATGGTGAGTTTCATTTGCTCCCTTTTACTCTTTACATTTTTGGGACTGAGAATGCATGCACTGTTTTAAAGATTGTTTTACAATATTTATATGCGTGAGTTTCATTAATCCCTTTTTAAATGCTTTTGCTATATATATTTTTGGGACTGAGAATACATGCGCTGCTTTTATAACTGTTTTACGAAATAGACACAAGTACGTGAAACTACATTCTATGGTTGGATTATTAAACCGAATATGCCCCTTTTTATTAAGTCTGGTAATCTAAGAATTAGGGAACAGACACCCTAATTGACGCGAACTCTAAAGATAGATATATCGGGCTCAACAAGCCCCATCCAAAGTACCGGATGCTTTAGTACTTCGAAATTTATATCATGTCCGAAGGAGGATCCCGGAATGATGGGGATATTCTTATATACATATTGTGAATGTCGGTTACCAGGTGTTCAATCAATATGAATGATTATTTTTGTCTCTATGCATGGGACGTATATTTAATTAGAAATGAAATCTTGTGGTCTATTAAAATATTGAAATGATTATTTATGTTAAACTAATGAACTCACCAACCTTTTGGTTGACACTTGAAAGCATGTTTATTCTCAGGTAAGAAAGAAGTCTTCCGCTGTGCAATTGCTCATTTAAAAGATATTACTTGGAGTCATTCATGACATATTTCAAAAGACGTTGCATTCGAGTCGTCAGGGTTCATCAAGATTATCATTCAGTCAATTATAGTTGAATATATTATGAAATGATTTGCATGTCATTAGTTTTCGATATAAAGCAAGTTTGTCTTTTAAAAACGAATGCAATGTTTGTAAAATGTATCATATAGAGGTCAAGTACCTCGCGATGTAACCAACTATTGTGAATCGTTTGTAATCGATATGGACTTTGTCCGGATGGATTAGGACGGGGCATTCACAGTTTACTTCCAATTATATGTTAAAACATGCCTTAGAGTACGTAGGATACTTAACTTGTTCACCGGAAACCTTTATAACCGTTAGTGTTACTTGACGTTTCGAATAAACCGCGGACTGCGCACACATTTGACTTTTGTCGTAACCGGAATATTATGACTGCGAAATATTAATAATTATTTTATAATAATAATTACCTGGGTTTTTGGATGCTTAATTACGCGTAGGAATTTAATTAAGCTTACTAGTTAGTCTTGTTGGACTTTCTACCTTGTTGGACTTAAGCCCACCCTACTCTAGCTAGTGGCCCAATTAATTAGCCCACTTATTAATTACTAGTGACCCATTAATATATAAGACAATTACCCATTTAATTAGAGGGAACATGCTAGCAAAAATGTCAAGTATTATCCATAATGTTACATGGGATCCTAGCATAAGTACCTATTTTAGACAATCAATAACCAAAAAGCAAATTTTGTCCCCCCATCCCCCCTACAATAACCTACGGTCTTAAGGCCTCCACCCCATCCCATTTACCTATAAATACTAGCCTAATTTCATTCATTTAACACTTACTCTCATTTGAATTTCACACACACTTGCTCTCTTATTTTCTTTCTAGTATCTCTCTCTCTAAAACTTGTAAGTTTTACTTTTCTTCTTCTTTTTCCTTATTCAAATTCGTGGCCATCATCATCATTCTTTGAAGATCAAGTTCCTTTAACTTTGATCTTGATTATATCTTGTTGATTCAAGCATGAATCCTTCAAGTACATGAAAGATTCAAGCTTTCTAGCTTTGAATCTTCACCAACTTTGTAGATCTAGATTATTTTTACTTTAATCTTGTTATTTTGTTATAAAGATTCAAACTTGTGTTTGTAATCTTCATGTATCTTAAAGATCCAAGCTTTATGCTTCAAGATCTTCAAGAACAATCAAGATGCAAGCTTTCTAGCTTGAAGCTCCATATCTTTTTGTTAGATCTAAGTTTTCTAACTTATGATTTTGTTATTTTGTTAAAAAGATTCAAACTTGTGTTTGTTATCTTCATGTAACTTAAAGATCCAAGCTTTATGCTTCAAGATCTTCAAGAACAATAAAGGTTCAAGCTTTCTAGCTTTGTGACCTTATAAATTGTGTGAAAGGGATCCAAGCTCTCTAGCTTAGGGTTTCATCACTTCATTTGACTTAGATCATGTTCATACTTGTTTGATTGATGTAAAGTTTGTAACTTTGTTTGTAAATAGGACTTGTATTTGTGTTAAGACTAAGGATATGATGTAACCTTGGTTCATCATCCATCTAAGACTCTTGATTGAGTTGTATCCTTACTTGGTCTTAACATATTGTGTGTTGATGGTGGAATCTTAGTCAAGGTGATGCTAATTCATCAACGAGTTGTACACTTGAAGCTACAAGCATCAAGGATGAGAACCGTGATGAGCATCAAGCATTAAGAACCCCACCGGAGCACTTACCTACTGTTTTTCGTATCTTAACACACCACCTGGGCTACTGAAAATTTGATTTTAAGTTAGTTCGTTTCGAGTAGATGATTTTCCGTTTAGACCTCGTCTTAATCCGAGTTACGGTTTAGGATCTATGGTCTTCCGAAAGTCAATACTCCTTTGTAACGTTGTGCTGAAAATTCGGACCTACTCGCACTTAAACTGTCGCCACGGTCAAACGAAGACGAGTTAGATTCTGAAAATTGGTCAGCAGTTAGCGGACTCATATACGGAGCTATAGCCACTGACTATGCATCTTTTCGATTTACGTAGAGGTCGTAGCAGCTGACCGAAGTCAGCCTATTGTTTCGATCTCTATTCTTGTCGAACTTACTTAGCTTTTATGATGATGAATGATGATGATGATGACACTTAAACTTATTTTATGCACTATTAGAATTTATAAAGACAACCTACTGACCTAGTAACCCTTGATTTAGGTTGACGACCTTTCGGACCGACTTACTACTTGCGTACTTTCATTACCGACTTTACCGCTTTTATTACCGTGAGTTATAGCATCCCTTTTTACTTTAATTATTTTGGGACTGAGAATACATGCGCTTTTTACGTTTTACATACTAGGCATGAGTACTTAAACTTTATATGTGTGTGGGTTATACAACGGCATAAACATTCCCCTTAGCACGGTAACGTTTAGTCATTGGTTTTTGAACCGGTGAACGCGAATCTTAGATATGGATCCATAAGGTTTGACATCCCCACTCGGGCTAGTCGCGCTAGTATTTAACGGGTGTTTAATACTTCGTGAACATACGCACTCACCAAGTGTACTTTCAGGGGTTATAAACGTTAAGTCTAGTTACCGGGTGCCCACGGTTATACATATACTTTTCATACTGTTTTGTTACACTAAAATCTCGTGGCCTACCTTATGTTACTGTTACAACTTAAACTATAGCTCACCAACATTCGTGTTGACTTTTAAGCGTGTATTTCTCAGGTGCCTAGAGGTTTCTTGCTTCCGCTGTTAGATTTGCTGTCATGCTGTTATTGAATTGCTGTTAAGGACCTGTTGTGTTAGATATCCGCTGCATAACTTAGAGATGTCTCAATCATGAAACTTTTATTTTGCATTCGCAACTTATGTTATTTGAATAATGGCTTTGTAATGACCTCTGTGTCACGTTATCTTTTGTAAAACACTATGTTTTTATGAATGCAAACTGGTTTTCAAACAGCATGTAGTATTCAACCGTGTAAAGATCCTGTTGTTGACGAATCGTACACGATGGTTTTGTACGGGGTGTCACAAAGACTTCTATCGAATCTTGAACAACAACCATCAAGATAAGATTAGTGTAAACGTGGTGAAAAGCCTTGATGAGTTGTTTGATATGGCCAAAGGTTTTGAGTCGCTCGCTTTGAGAAAGAGTGGCTTCACTTTTGGCAAAAGGAAGTTTGAAGCTACTAGTCATTCGAACAAGAAGAGTAAAGGTGCAACCGAGAGTGTTGGTAGTGTGAAGAAAGGGGCTTCTGGAGCTTTTCCTTATTCTTGTCATAATTGTGGAAGAAAGGGGGCATATGGCCCATGATTGTACCAAACCATCTACTACAACCAAACTCACTTGTTATAATTGTGGTAAAGAAGGGCACCGAAGGCCGGAGTGTCCCGAGTTGCCGGATGATCATGTTAAGAAGTTGGATAAGGCGGTGGGTACGGCTCGGGGACGAAATTACATAATAACTCATGATGAGACCAAGCAATCAAATGAAGTTGTCTCAGGTACTTTCATGGTTAACTCTAATCCAGCAAGGATCCTATTTGATAGCTGTGCTAATTTATCGTCTGTTTCTCCAAGTTTTGTGTCTAAGCTTGATAAACCGCTAGCTAAGTTAAGTCATCCGATAGAAATCAAAATAGCAGATGGTAAGACGGTGCTAGGGGTGGATGTGTGTAATGATTGTGATATTGTGTTTGGTTCCAAAATGTTTAAAATTGATCTTATCCCGATGACCTTGGGTGAATTTGATATTGTCATTGGTATGGATTGGCTCGATCGTTATAGAGCCGATATTGCATGCCATGAAAAATGTATTCGTGTGAAGACTCCAAGTGGGGGAGAGTTAATTATTCATGGCGAGAGACGGAGAAGACTTGTGCCATTATGCACTTATGCACGGGCACGTCATTTTCTTGTTAGTGGTGGCATGGCTTTCCTTGCTCATGTAGTTGATACTCGCGAAGAGCCACCATCCATTCGCGAAATTCCGGTGGTTAGTGAATTTGAAGACGTTTTTTTGAATGAATTGCTGGGTGTTCCGGCGAAAAGACAAGTTGAATTTCGCATTGAGTTGGTTCCGAGGGCTACTCCCATTGCTAAAACTCCTTATCGTTTAGCACCAATGGAAATGCAAGAGTTGTTAAATCAAACCCAAGAATTACTTGAAAAGGGTTTTATTCGACCGAGTGCTTCTCCATGGGGTGCTTCGGTTTTATTCGTGAAGAAGAAGGATGGTAGTATGCGGATGTGCATTGATTATCGTGAGTTGAACAAGGTGACAATCAAGAATCGTTATCCATTGCCTCAGATTGACGATTTGTTTGATCAACTCCAAGGCGCGACTTACTTTTCTAAAATAGACTTACGGTTCGGCTATCACCAAATGCGGGTCCGTGAGTAAGATATTGAGAAAATGGCCGTTCGAACGCGTTATGGGCATTTTGAGTTTGTAGTTATGCCTTTTGGTCTTACGAATGCACCGGCGGCATTCATGGATCTTATGAACCGAGTGTGCCAACCTATGTTGGACAAGTCGGTGATTGTTTTCATTGACGATATACTTGCTTATTCGAAGAGTATGAAGGAACATGAACATCATTTGCGTGGTGTGTTGAAGACGTTGATGAAGGAGAAATTGTATGCAAAATTCTCCAAATGTGAATTTTAGCTAAGGGAAGTTCAATTCCTTGGCCATATTGTGAACAATGATGGTATTCAAGTAGATCCTGGGAAGATTGAGACGGTTAAGAGTTGGGGACGACCGACTACGCCTACAGAAATCTGAAGTTTTCTCGGATTGGCCGGTTATTATCGTCGGTTTATCAAAGACTTTTCTAAAATCGCTTCTCCATTAACGAAGTTGACGAGAAAGAACGCGAGATTTAATTGGGAGAACGAGCAAGAAATTGATTTTCAATTGTTAAAAGAGAAGTTATGTCAAGCTCCGGTTTTAGTGTTGCCGGAAGGTGTAGAAGACATGACGGTTTATTGTGATGCTTCTTTAAATGGGATCGGTTGAGTTCTAATGCAAAGAGGTAAAGTCATCGCTTACGCCTCTCGACAATTAAAAGAACACGAAATGAGATATCTGACTCATGATCTTGAGTTGGCGACGGTTGTTCATGCATTGAAAATTTGGCGCCATTATTTGTACGGTGTCAAGTGTACGATTTATTTGGATCACAAGAGCTTAAAATATCTTTTTGAACAACGAGATTTGAATTATCGTCAACGTAGATGGATGGATGTGGTAAAAGACTACGATTGTGAAATACTTTATCATCCGGGTAAGGCGAATGTGGTCACGGATGCGTTAAGTCGGAAGAGTCAACATCCGGCGATACAAGTAGGATCGTTACGCATGATTATTACTAACGACTTTCTTGCAAAGCTTGGTGAGATTCAAATTGAAGCTTTTGTTAACAACAAACATGAGGAACGAATCGTGGGCCAAATGGAGTCTATTGCCTTAGGCCCGCATGGTTTGTTATCATTTCAAGGACAAGTGTGGGTGCCTAAAATGGGTGAATATCGATGAGTGCTACTTAATGAAGCACATAAGTCAAAGTATTCCATTCATCCGGGCGCGACAAAAATGTATCTTGATTTAAAGAAGGAGTATTGGTGGTCGGGCATGAAACGTGATGTTGTTAAGTATGTTGAACAATGCGTCACGTGTTTGCAAGTTAAAGCCGAACACCAAAAGCCGTATGGTATGTTACAACCGTTAGAAATTTTGAAATGGAAATGGGAGCACATTACCATGGATTTCATCACAAAGTTACCAAAGACGGCAAGAACCCAATTTGACTCGATTTGGGTAATAGTTGATCGATTGACGAAAAGTGCCTTGTTTCTTCCCATTCGAGAAGCGATATCGTCGGAGACCTTGGCTAAGTTGTTTATTAAGGAGGTGATATCGAGACACGGGGTTCCTATATCTATTATTTCGGATCGAGATACTCGTTTCACATCTCGGTTTTGGGAAAAGTTTCATGAAGATATGGGTACACAATTGAAATTGAGCACGACGTACCATCCTCAAACAGACGGTCAAACCGAACATACGAATCAAACATTGGAGGATATGTTACGGGCGTGTATTATTGATTTCGGCGGTAGTTGGGATGAGCACTTACCATTGGTGGAATTCTCGTACAATAATAGTTATCATACTAGTATCGGGATGCCACCTTACGAGATGCTTTATGGGCGTAGGTGTCGAACTCCGATTTGTTGGGGTGAAGTGGGTCAAAGAGAAATCGGGAGTACCGATTTGGTTTTAGAGACAAATAGCAAGATTGATATGATTCGGACTCATTTGAAAAAGGCCCAAGATTGACAAAAATCTTATGCCGATAAGCGTAGACGACAAATTGAGTTCCAAGAAGGTGACATGGTGATGCTTAAAGTTTCACCATGGAAAGGTGTTATTCGGTTTCGAAAACGAGGAAAGTTAGCTCCTCGGTTTATTGGTCCTTTTAAAATTTTAGCTCATGTTGGTGAAGTAGCGTATCGTTGGGAATTACCCGAAGAGCTTGCGAGGATCCATAATACATTTCATGTTTCCCATCTCCGTAAGTGTCTTGTGAATGATTCTTCATGGGTGCCTTTAGACGAGATTGAGCTAAACAATAAGTTAGAGTATATTGAGGAGCCGATTGCTATACTCGATGAAAAGGTGAAAAGGTTGAGGAATAAAGAGGTGAGAACTTTTAAAGTTCAATGGCGTCGTAGTAAAGGTTCCGAGTTTACTTGGGAGCCCGAAGAGTTTGTTTTGGTTTATCTTCCTGCTTGTCATGCGGCTTGGATCGCGAGGACGCGCTCCGATTCAAGTGGGGGAGAGTTGTAAGATCCGAATAATTATTATACAGTGGTGTAAATAGGGTACTTGAAGTGTGGGAAATATCGTGCTGTTAAATAGAGGTCAGAGCCTGTCCAGACCAGGGTGCGCTCAGCGCACACTTAAGGGTGCGCGTGGCGCACTGCTACTGTAGCCGGATTCTGTTTCTTTTAATTGATATTTTGGAAGGGCTTTTTGGTAAATTCACTTAGGGCCGAGTTAAGGGCCACAAGATCAGTGGATGGAGTGTCATAACTCCACTTTCAACCACCTTCATCTTCCTACTTCAAGTTTAGAGTGAGAAACCTTTTGAGAGAGAGAAAGCTTAAATCAAGGAGGAAGAAGTTGATTTCGGGCCAAATCACGTGTATTAAAGTTGTTCATCTAATCACTAGCTACGTTGTGATTGTGGTGGTAAGCTCTAATCTTGATTTCACTATTTTAATTGGTTTAAGGGTTAGGGTTTGGGTTAGTGATGAACATAAAACCCATATTGGTGATTTTGGGTGTTCTTGGGTAAGGTTGAGTCATAAGGACTCAAAGATGACTAACCTAGGGTTTTGAAATGTTAAATTGTGTAAATGGGTCTTAAATGTTAGTAAATCACTAGAAAACTTAGTGGTTAAAGTGAACGGCTGTATTTGGGTATGATAGTAACCCAAATGAGTGTGTTAACCTTGAAATGGGTCAAATGAGTCTTTGATGACCTAAGTGGGTTAATGGGTGCAAAAATGAGATAACCTTGTGGTAAAAGGTGTATTAAGACCATAATCGAATTGTTGGTAAGAGTTTGACATAATCCCGACCTAGTGTTAGAATGAATGGTGAAAATGGGTCACGTTTGTGTAGTGACCCGAACTTTTCCATGTTTATATATATTAATTGAGATTGATGTTTACATGATTAAATGTTTCCAACATGTTAAGCAATCAAACTTGTTAAGACTTGATTAATTGAAATAGGTTTCATATAGACAATTGACCACCCAAGTTGACCGGTGATTCACGAATGTTAAAACTTGTAAAAAAACTATATGATGACATATATATGGTTATATATATAGTTAACATGATATTATGATAAGTAAACATATCATTAATTATATTAACAATGAACTACATATGTAAAAACAAGACTACTAACTTAATGATTTTGAAACGAGACATATATGTAACGTTTATCGTTGTAACGACATTTAATGTATATATATCATATTAAGAGATATTCGTACATCATAATATCATGATAATATAATAATTTAAAATCTCTTTTGATATTATAAACATTGGGTTAACAACATTTAACAAGATCGTTAACCTAAAGGTTTCAAAACAACACTTACATGTAACGACTAACGATGACTTAACGACTCAGTTAAAATGTATATACATGTAGTGTTTTAATATGTATTTATACACTTTTGAAAGACTTCAATACACTTATCAAAATACTTCTACTTAACAAAAATGCTTACAATTACATCCTCGTTCAGTTTCATCAACAATTCTACTCGTATGCACCCGTATTCATACTCGTACAATACACAGCTTTTAGATGTATGTACTATTGGTATATACACTCCAATGATCAGCTCTTAGCAGCCCATGTGAGTCACCTAACACATGTGGGAACCATCATTTGGCAACTAGCATGAAATATCTCATAAGATTACAAAAATATGAGTAATCATTCATGACTTATTTACATGAAAACAAAATTACATATCCTTTATATCTAATCCATACACCAACGACCAAAAACACCTACAAACACTTTCATTCTTCAATTTTCTTCATCTAATTGAACTCTCTCAAGTTCTATCTTCAAGTTCTAAGTGTTCTTCATAAATTCCAAAAGTTCTAGTTTCATAAAATCAAGAATACTTTCAAGTTTGCTAGCTCACTTCCAATCTTGTAAGGTGATCATCCAACCTCAAGAAATCTTTGTTTCTTACAGTAGGTTATCATTCTAATACAAGGTAATAATCATATTCAAACTTTGGTTCAATTTCTATAACTATAACAATCTTATTTCAAGTGATGATCTTACTTGAACTTGTTTTCGTGTCATGATTTTGCTTCAAGAACTTTGAGCCATCCAAGGATCCATTGAAGCTAGATCCATTTTTCTCTTTTTCAGTAGGTTCATCCAAGGAACTTAAGGTAGTAATGATGTTCATAACATCATTCGATTCATACATATAAAGCTATCTTATTCGAAGGTTTAAACTTGTAATCACTAGAACATAGTTTAGTTAATTCTAAACTTGTTCGCAAACAAAAGTTAATCCTTCTAACTTGACTTTTAAAATCAACTAAACACATGTTCTATATCTATATGATATGCTAACTTAATGATTTAAAACCTGGAAACACGAAAAACACCGTAAAACCGGATTTACGCCGTCGTAGTAACACCGCGGGCTGTTTTGGGTTAGTTAATTAAAAACTATGATAAACTTTGATTTAAAAGTTGTTATTCTGAGAAAATGATTTTTATTATGAACATGAAACTATATCCAAAAATTATGGTTAAACTCAAAGTGGAAGTATGTTTTCTAAAATGGTCATCTAGACGTCGTTCTTTCGACTGAAATGACTACCTTTACAAAAACGACTTGTAACTTATTTTTCCGACTAGAAACCTATACTTTTTTTGTTTAGATTCATAAAATAGAGTTCAATATGAAACCATAGCAATTTGATTCACTCAAAACGGATTTAAAATGAAGAAGTTATGGGTAAAACAAGATTGGATAATTTTTCTCATTTTAGCTACGTGAAAATTGGTAACAAATCTATTCCAACCATAACTTAATCAACTTGTATTATATATTATGTAATCTTGAGATACCACAGACACGTATACAATGTTTCGACCTATCATGTCGACACATCTATATATATTTCGGAACAACCATAGACACTCTATATGTGAATGTTGGAGTTAGCTATACAGGGTTGAGGTTGATTCCAAAATATATATTGTTTGAGTTGTGATCAATACTGAGATACGTATACACTGGGTCGTGGATTGATTCAAGATAATATTTATCGATTTATTTCTGTACATCTAACTGTGGACAACTAGTTGTAGGTTACTAACGAGGACAGCTGACTTAATAAACTTAAAACATCAAAATATATTAAAAGTGTTGTAAATATATTTTGAACATACTTTGATATATATGTATATATTGTTATAGGTTCGTGAATCAACCAGTGGCCAAGTCTTACTTCCCGACGAAGTAAAAATCTGTGAAAGTGAGTTATAGTCCCACTTTTAAAATCTAATATTTTTGGGATGAGAATACATGCAGGTTTTATAAATGATTTACAAAATAGACACAAGTACGTGAAACTACATTCTATGGTTGAATTATCGAAATCGAATATGCCCCTTTTATTTAAGTCTGGTAATCTAAGAATTAGGGAACAGACACCCTAATTGACGCGAATCCTAAAGATAGATCTATTGGGCCTAACAAACCCCATCCAAAGTACCGGATGCTTTAGTACTTCGAAATTTATATCATATCCGAAGGGTGTCCCGGAATGATGGGGATATTCTTATATATGCATCTTGTTATTGTCGGTTACCAGGTGTTCACCATATGAATGATTTTTATCTCTATGTATGGGATGTGTATTGAAATATGAAATCTTGTGGTCTATTGTTACGATTTGATATATATAGGTTAAACCTATAACTCACCAACATTTTTGTTGACGTTTTAAGCATGTTTATTCTCAGGTGATTATTAAGAGCTTCCGCTGTCGCATACTTAAATAAGGACAAGATTTGGAGTCCATGCTTGTATGATATTGTGTAAAAACTGCATTCAAGAAACTTATTTTGTTGTAACATATTTGTATTGTAAACCATTATGTAATGGTCGTGTGTAAACAGGATATTTTAGATTATCATTATTTGATAATCTACGTAAAGCTTTTTAAACCTTTATTGATGAAATAAAGGTTATGGTTTGTTTAAAAATGAATGCAGTCTTTGAAAAACGTCTCATATAGAGGTCAAAACCTCGCAACGAAATCAATTAATATGGAACGTTTTTAATCAATAAGAACGGGACATTTCAGTTGGTATCCGAGCGTTGGTCTTAGAGAACCAGAATTTTGCATTAGTGTGTCTTATCGAGTTTGTTAGGATGCATTAGTGAGTCTGGACTTCGACCGTGTTTACTTGAAAAATGATTGCTTAACAAATTTTGTTGGAAACTATATATTTTTAACATGTGAATATTATGTGATATATTAATCTCTTAATGCTTTTGATATTATGTGATAGATGTCTACCTCTAGAACAAGTCCCATTGACTCACCTAATAATAATGAAGAGTCAAATGTAAATTGGAATGATTCGTGGACTGATTCACAAGTTCCCGAAGAGAAACCGGAAGAAGAATCGGAACCGGAAGAAGAATCGGAACCGGAAGAAGAATCGGAACCGGATGAAGAAATAGAACCGGTGGGGGAAATAATAAAACGGTTAAGTAAAAGAAAATCCTCAACCAACCGACCAAGGTTAATTATGGTCAATGGTGTTTCCGCCAAGGAAGCAAAATATTGGGAGGATTACCAATTCTCCGATGAATCGGATTCCGACGAGAATTCCGATGATGTTATAGAAATTACCCCAACTGAATTTAAAAAGGCAAAAGAAAATAATAAGGGAAAGGGCATAAAAATAGAGAAATCTAATTCCAACCCCGATGAACTTTATATGTATCGTCAACCCCCGAAGTCCTTAAGTTGTAACAATGACCCGGGAACCTCTAAACCACCAGGTTTTTCTAAACCAATGTGGAAAATTACGGCTCGTATTAGGGGAACATCATATATCCCTAGAAACTTGGCAAAACGAACCAAAACCGAAGAAGAAGAAACAAGCGAGTCGGAATAAGATAGTTGTATTCGTGTGGTGTAATATATGTAATATAGTGTGCTTATGCTTTATGATATATGTAAAAATTGCTTGTATTAATAAGTATTTTTTTTTTATGAATCTAACTCTTGTCTATTTTACAGTATAAAAACACAAAATGGATAGACAACCCAATATTTTAAGAGACCTACCCGGAGACATGATTGATGAAATCTTGTCTAGAGTCGGTCAGAATTCCTCGGCACAACTATTTAAGGCGAGATCAGTTTGTAAGACATTCGAAGAACGTTCCAAGAATGATTTGGTTTATAAAAGGCTTTCGTTCGGAAGATGGGGGATATCACATTGGGAAATCCATAAGTTACGATGTGTTTACTTTGACGCATATATTGCGGGGAACCCAAATGCTATTTTACGCAACGGGTTAAGAAATTATTTTGACTCAGTATATCCAAATATAGGACTTCGTGATTTAGAAAAAGCGGCTAACATGCAACATAAAGAAGCATGTTATGCTTACGGGTTAGTAATGTTCGCTTCTCACCAAAGTGAGAACAAGAACATCGGGCTACAACTATTAAACAAAACGTTCCCTCAAGTGACGGAGTCGGTAATTGGGGTAAGAAATGAGGTTTTTAGGTTATTACGAGACTGTTGGTCATTACGTAACCCTCGTCCCTTTGACGACGTTACAACACGCTGTCTTATCAACGGCCATAACGGTTATGTTCCACAAGACCAAGGATGGGAAGTAGTCCTAGTAAAACCAGAATGCATGACTTGTTTCTGGACGTATGAATTACGTGTCTTTATTGCCTTTGCTGAACGACTTGTGTACTAGCTAGAATTATCTTCACAACTATCTTGTATCAAAGTTATTGTGTGCTATATTTCATGCTTTATGTAAAATAAGCGGTATTGTAAGTTTGTAAAATATTGTATAAAAGTTTGAACGCGAAATATTATTATAATCAGTTTTTCATATAGAATTGTAGTAGTTGAATTGTATATTAGCTACTAAGTATGAACTTAACGGGTAGGTACTACCCGAATTTAAACTTATAAAACGCTAATATGAAGAAAAAGCTTTTATAAATGAGTTCATATTATGCTACGAAATACTATTAACTACTCTTAATATTCTGTATGATTAACTTGTTCCATTTGACTATTTTGAAGGAAATGGCACCGACTACTCGACACACCGTGAATATGAATGAAGAGGAATTCCGTACTTTTCTAGCTTTAAACATAGCCGCAGTACAGGCTGCGCTATATACCAACAATAACCTTGGATCTGGCAGTACAGGAAATCGTGTAGGATGCACCTACAAAGAATTCACTGCCTGCAAACCTTTGGAATTTGATGGAACCGAAGGACCGATCGGATTGAAACGATGGACCGAGAAGGTTGAATCGGTGTTTGCCATAAGTAAATGTACTGAAGAGGACAAAGTGAAGTACGCTACGCATACCTTCACAGGTTCTGCGTTAACATGGTGGAATACCTATCTAGAGCAAGTGGGACAAGATGATGCGTACGCACTACCGTGGTCAGCATTCAAGCACTTGATGAACGAGAAGTACCGTCCCAGAACCGAGGTCAATAAGCTCAAGACAGAACTTAGAGGGTTACGAACCCAAGGATTTGATATTACCACGTATGAAAGACGATTCACAGAATTGTGCCTATTGTGTCCGGGAGCGTTCGAAGATGAGGAAGAGAAGATCGACGCGTTTGTGAAAGGATTGCCGGAAAGAATCCAAGAAGATATAAGTTCACACGAGCCCGCCTCCATACAACAGGCATGTAGAATGGCTCACAAACTAGTGAACCAGATTGAAGAAAGAATTAAAGAACAGACTGCTGAAGAGGCCAATGTGAAGCAAGTCAAAAGAAAGTGGGAGGAAAATGGTGATAAGAATCACCAATACAACAACAACAGCAATCGCAACAATTATCCCAACAATCGCAACATCAATCGCAACTACAACAAACGGCCCAACAACAACAACAACAACAACAACAACAGCAACTACAACAATCATCCCAACAACAATAATAACCGCAACAACAACAACAATCAGAAGCAGCTATGCCAAAGGTGTGAAAAGAATCACTCAGGGTTCTGCACCAAATTTTGCAACAAGTGTAAAAGAAATGGTCATAGCGCGGCGAAGTGTGAGGTCTACGGACCAGGGGTTAATAGAACGAAAGGAACAAATGGTGTCGGAACGAGTAATGGCGGAGCAAGTAGTGTCGGAGCAAGTTATGCCAATGTAGTTTGTTATAAATGTGGAAAACCAGGCCACATTATTAGAAATTGCCCGAACCAGGAGAACACGAATGGACAAGGTCGTGGAAGAGTTTTCAATATTAATGCGGCAGAGGCACAGGAAGACCCGGAGCTTGTTACGGGTACGTTTCTTATTGACAATAAATCTGCTTACGTTTTATTTGATTCGGGTGCGGATAGAAGCTATATGAGTAGAGATTTTTGTGCTAAATTAAGTTGTCCATTGACGCCTTTGGATAGTAAATTTTTACTCGAATTAGCAAATGGTAAATTAATTTCAGCAGATAATATATGTCGGAATCGAGAAATTAAACTGGTTAGCGAAACATTTAAGATTGATTTGATACCAGTAGAGTTAGGGAGTTTTGATGTGATAATCGGTATGGACTGGTTGAAAGAAGTGAAAGCAGAGATCGTCTGTTACAAAAATGCAATTCGCATTATACGAGAAAAAGGAAAACCCTTAATGGTGTACGGAGAAAAGGGCAACACGAAGCTACATCTTATTAGTAATTTGAAGGCACAAAAACTAATAAGAAAAGGTTGCTATGCTGTTCTAGCACACGTCGAGAAAGTACAAACTGAAGAAAAGAGCATCAATGATGTTCCCATTGCAAAAGAATTTCCCGATGTATTTCCGAAAGAATTACCGGGATTGCCCCCACATCGATCCGTTGAATTTCAAATAGATCTTGTACCAGGAGCTGCACCAATAGCTCGTGCTCCTTACAGACTTGCACCCAGCGAGATGAAAGAACTGCAAAGCCAATTACAAGAACTTTTAGAGCGTGGTTTCATTCGACCAAGCACATCACCGTGGGGAGCTCCTGTTTTGTTTGTCAAGAAGAAAGATGGTACATTCAGGTTGTGTATCGACTACCGAGAGTTGAACAAACTTACCATCAAGAACCGCTACCCACTACCGAGAATCGACGACTTATTTGATCAACTACAAGGCTCGTCTGTTTATTCAAAGATTGACTTACGTTCCGGGTATCATCAAATGCGGGTGAAAGAAGATGATATTCCAAAGACTGCTTTCAGAACACGTTACGGTCATTACGAGTTTATGGTCATGCCGTTTGGTTTAACTAATGCACCAGCTGTGTTCATGGACCTTATGAACCGAGTGTGTGGACCATACCTTGACAAGTTTGTCATCGTTTTCATTGATGACATACTTATTTACTCAAAGAATGACCAAGAACACGGTGAACATTTGAGAAAGGTGTTAGAAGTATTGAGGAAGGAAGAATTGTACGCTAAGTTTTCAAAGTGTGCATTTTGGTTGGAAGAAGTTCAATTCCTCGGTCACATAGTGAACAAAGAAGGTATTAAGGTGGATCCGGCAAAGATAGAAACTGTTGAAAAGTGGGAAACCCCGAAAACTCCGAAACACATACGCCAGTTTTTAGGACTAGCTGGTTACTACAGAAGGTTCATCCAAGACTTTTCCAGAATAGCAAAACCCTTGACTGCATTAACGCATAAAGGGAAGAAATTTGAATGGAATGATGAACAAGAGAAAGCGTTTCAGTTATTGAAGAAAAAGCTAACTACGGCACCTATATTGTCATTGCCTGAAGGGAATGATGATTTTGTGATTTATTGTGACGCATCAAAACAAGGTCTCGGTTGTGTATTAATGCAACGAACGAAGGTGATTGCTTATGCGTCTAGACAATTGAAGATTCACGAACAAAATTATACGACGCATGATTTGGAATTAGGCGCGGTTGTTTTTGCATTAAAGACTTGGAGGCACTACTTATATGGGGTCAAAAGTATTATATATACCGACCACAAAAGTCTTCAACACATATTTAATCAGAAACAACTGAATATGAGGCAGCGTAGGTGGATTGAATTATTGAATGATTACGACTTTGAGATTCGTTACCACCCGGGGAAGGCAAATGTGGTAGCCGATGCCTTGAGCAGGAAGGACAGAGAACCCATTCGAGTAAAATCTATGAATATAATGATTCATAATAACCTTACTACTCAAATAAAGGAGGCGCAACAAGGAGTTTTAAAAGAGGGAAATTTAAAGGATGAAATACCCAAAGGATCGGAGAAGCATCTTAATATTCGGGAAGACGGAACCCGGTATAGGGCTGAAAGGATTTGGGTACCAAAATTTGGAGATATGAGAGAAATGGTACTTAGAGAAGCTCATAAAACCAGATACTCAATACATCCTGGAACGGGGAAGATGTACAAGGATCTCAAGAAACATTTTTGGTGGCCGGGTATGAAAGCCGATGTTGCCAAATACGTAGGAGAATGTTTGACGTGTTCTAAGGTCAAAGCTGAGCATCAGAAACCATCAGGTCTACTTCAACAACCCGAAATCCCGGAATGGAAATGGGAAAACATTACCATGGATTTCATCACTAAATTGCCAAGGACTGCAAGTGGTTTTGATACTATTTGGGTAATAGTTGATCGTCTCACCAAATCAGCACACTTCCTACCAATAAGAGAAGATGACAAGATGGAGAAGTTAGCACGACTGTATTTGAAGGAAGTCGTCTCCAGACATGGAATACCAATCTCTATTATCTCTGATAGGGATGGCAGATTTATTTCAAGATTCTGGCAGACATTACAGCAAGCATTAGGAACTCGTCTAGACATGAGTACTGCCTATCATCCACAAACTGATGGGCAGAGCGAAAGGACGATACAAACGCTTGAAGACATGCTACGAGCATGTGTTATTGATTTCGGAAACAGTTGGGATCGACATCTACCGTTAGCAGAATTTTCCTACAACAACAGCTACCATTCAAGCATTGAGATGGCGCCGTTTGAAGCACTTTATGGTAGAAAGTGCAGGTCTCCGATTTGTTGGAGTGAGGTGGGGGATAGACAGATTACGGGTCCAGAGATTATACAAGAAACTACCGAGAAGATCATACAAATTCAACAACGGTTGAAAACCGCCCAAAGTCGACAAAAGAGCTACGCTGACATTAAAAGAAAAGATATAGAATTTGAAATTGGAGAGATGGTCATGCTTAAAGTTTCACCTTGGAAAGGCGTTGTTCGATTTGGTAAACGAGGGAAATTAAATCCAAGGTATATTGGACCATTCAAGATTATTGATCGTGTCGGACCAGTAGCTTACCGACTTGAGTTACCTCAACAACTCGCGGCTGTACATAACACTTTCCACGTCTCGAATTTGAAGAAATGTTTTGCTAAAGAAGATCTCACTATTCCATTAGATGAAATCCAAATCAACGAAAAACTCCAATTCATCGAAGAACCCGTCGAAATAATGGATCGTGAGGTTAAAAGACTTAAGCAAAACAAGATACCAATTGTTAAGGTTCGATGGAATGCTCGTAGAGGACCCGAGTTCACCTGGGAGCGTGAAGATCAGATGAAGAAGAAATACCCGCATCTATTTCCAGAAGATTCGTCAACACCTTCAACAGCTTAAAATTTCGGGACGAAATTTATTTAACGGGTAGGTACTGTAGTGACCCGAACTTTTCCATGTTTATATATATTAATTGAGATTGATGTTTACATGATTAAATGTTTCCAACATGTTAAGCAATCAAACTTGTTAAGACTTGATTAATTGAAATAGGTTTCATATAGACAATTGACCACCCAAGTTGACCGGTGATTCACGAATGTTAAAACTTGTAAAAAAACTATATGATGACATATATATGGTTATATATATAGTTAACATGATATTATGATAAGTAAACATATCATTAATTATATTAACAATGAACTACATATGTAAAAACAAGACTACTAACTTAATGATTTTGAAACGAGACATATATGTAACGTTTATCGTTGTAACGACATTTAATGTATATATATCATATTAAGAGATATTCGTACATCATAATATCATGATAATATAATAATTTAAAATCTCTTTTGATATTATAAACATTGGGTTAACAACATTTAACAAGATCGTTAACCTAAAGGTTTCAAAACAACACTTACATGTAACGACTAACGATGACTTAACGACTCAGTTAAAATGTATATACATGTAGTGTTTTAATATGTATTTATACACTTTTGAAAGACTTCAATACACTTATCAAAATACTTCTACTTAACAAAAATGCTTACAATTACATCCTCGTTCAGTTTCATCAACAATTCTACTCGTATGCACCCGTATTCATACTCGTACAATACACAGCTTTTAGATGTATGTACTATTGGTATATACACTCCAATGATCAGCTCTTAGCAGCCCATGTGAGTCACCTAACACATGTGGGAACCATCATTTGGCAACTAGCATGAAATATCTCATAAGATTACAAAAATATGAGTAATCATTCATGACTTATTTACATGAAAACAAAATTACATATCCTTTATATCTAATCCATACACCAACGACCAAAAACACCTACAAACACTTTCATTCTTCAATTTTATTCATCTAATTGAACTCTCTCAAGTTCTATCTTCAAGTTCTAAGTGTTCTTCATAAATTCCAAAAGTTCTAGTTTCATAAAATCAAGAATACTTTCAAGTTTGCTAGCTCACTTCCAATCTTGTAAGGTGATCATCCAACCTCAAGAAATCTTTGTTTCTTACAGTAGGTTATCATTCTAATACAAGGTAATAATCATATTCAAACTTTGGTTCAATTTCTATAACTATAACAATCTTATTTCAAGTGATGATCTTACTTGAACTTGTTTTCGTGTCATGATTTTGCTTCAAGAACTTTGAGCCATCCAAGGATCCATTGAAGCTAGATCCATTTTTCTCTTTTTCAGTAGGTTCATCCAAGGAACTTAAGGTAGTAATGATGTTCATAACATCATTCGATTCATACATATAAAGCTATCTTATTCGAAGGTTTAAACTTGTAATCACTAGAACATAGTTTAGTTAATTCTAAACTTGTTCGCAAACAAAAGTTAATCCTTCTAACTTGACTTTTAAAATCAACTAAACACATGTTCTATATCTATATGATATGCTAACTTAATGATTTAAAACCTGGAAACACGAAAAACACCGTAAAACCGGATTTACGCCGTCGTAGTAACACCGCGGGCTGTTTTGGGTTAGTTAATTAAAAACTATGATAAACTTTGATTTAAAAGTTGTTATTCTGAGAAAATGATTTTTATTATGAACATGAAACTATATCCAAAAATTATGGTTAAACTCAAAGTGGAAGTATGTTTTCTAAAATGGTCATCTAGACGTCGTTCTTTCGACTGAAATGACTACCTTTACAAAAACGACTTGTAACTTATTTTTCCGACTAGAAACCTATACTTTTTTTGTTTAGATTCATAAAATAGAGTTCAATATGAAACCATAGCAATTTGATTCACTCAAAACGGATTTAAAATGAAGAAGTTATGGGTAAAACAAGATTGGATAATTTTTCTCATTTTAGCTACGTGAAAATTGGTAACAAATCTATTCCAACCATAACTTAATCAACTTGTATTATATATTATGTAATCTTGAGATACCACAGACACGTATACAATGTTTCGACCTATCATGTCGACACATCTATATATATTTCGGAACAACCATAGACACTCTATATGTGAATGTTGGAGTTAGCTATACAGGGTTGAGGTTGATTCCAAAATATATATTGTTTGAGTTGTGATCAATACTGAGATACGTATACACTGGGTCGTGGATTGATTCAAGATAATATTTATCGATTTATTTCTGTACATCTAACTGTGGACAACTAGTTGTAGGTTACTAACGAGGACAGCTGACTTAATAAACTTAAAACATCAAAATATATTAAAAGTGTTGTAAATATATTTTGAACATACTTTGATATATATGTATATATTGTTATAGGTTCGTGAATCAACCAGTGGCCAAGTCTTACTTCCCGACGAAGTAAAAATCTGTGAAAGTGAGTTATAGTCCCACTTTTAAAATCTAATATTTTTGGGATGAGAATACATGCAGGTTTTATAAATGATTTACAAAATAGACACAAGTACGTGAAACTACATTCTATGGTTGAATTATCGAAATCGAATATGCCCCTTTTATTTAAGTCTGGTAATCTAAGAATTAGGGAACAGACACCCTAATTGACGCGAATCCTAAAGATAGATCTATTGGGCCTAACAAACCCCATCCAAAGTACCGGATGCTTTAGTACTTCGAAATTTATATCATATCCGAAGGGTGTCCCGGAATGATGGGGATATTCTTATATATGCATCTTGTTATTGTCGGTTACCAGGTGTTCACCATATGAATGATTTTTATCTCTATGTATGGGATGTGTATTGAAATATGAAATCTTGTGGTCTATTGTTACGATTTGATATATATAGGTTAAACCTATAACTCACCAACATTTTTGTTGACGTTTTAAGCATGTTTATTCTCAGGTGATTATTAAGAGCTTCCGCTGTCGCATACTTAAATAAGGACAAGATTTGGAGTCCATGCTTGTATGATATTGTGTAAAAACTGCATTCAAGAAACTTATTTTGTTGTAACATATTTGTATTGTAAACCATTATGTAATGGTCGTGTGTAAACAGGATATTTTAGATTATCATTATTTGATAATCTACGTAAAGCTTTTTAAACCTTTATTGATGAAATAAAGGTTATGGTTTGTTTAAAAATGAATGCAGTCTTTGAAAAACGTCTCATATAGAGGTCAAAACCTCGCAACGAAATCAATTAATATGGAACGTTTTTAATCAATAAGAACGGGACATTTCAGTTTGCACTATGGGCCAAATGGCATTTGGATGGCGAATAAGTTGGTTGACCAACTTGAATGTATGATTGATATATGTGCATAATGTAATAGGTACGTTATTTTGAAGTTGCGAGCTTGGTTTATGTAGTGACCCGAACTTTTCCATTTTATATATATTAAATTATATTGTTATTTACATGATTAAGTGTTTCCAACATGTTAAGCAATCAAACTTATTAAGACTTGATTAATTGAAATAGGTTTCATATAGACAATTGACCACCCAAGTTGACCGGTGATTCACGAACGTTAAAACTTGTAAAAACTATATGATGACATATATATGATTATATATATAGTTAACATGATATTATGATAAGTAAGTATTTCATTAGGTATTTTAACAATGAGTTATATACATAAAATTGAGTTTATTGAATTAAGAAACTCGAAACGATATATATAACGATTATCGTTATAACAACGTCGTACTAAATACATATGAATCATATTAAGATATTGATACACTATGTTTAATCATGATAAATGATAAGTAAACATGTCATTAAGTGTATTAACAATGAACTACATATGTAAAAACAAGACTACTAACTTAATGATTTCGAAACGAGACATATATGTAACGATTATCGTTGTAACAACATTTAACTGTATATATATCATACTAAGATATATTAATATATCATAATATCATGATAATGTAATAATCTAACATCTCTTTAGATATAATAAACAATGGGTTAACATCATTTAACAAGATCGTTAACCTAAAGGTTTCAAAACAACATTTACATGTAACGACTAACGATGATTTAACGACTCAGTTAAAATGTATATACATGTAGTGTTTTAATATGTATTCATACACTTTTGAAAGACTTCAAGACACTTATCAAAATACTTCTACTTAACAAAAATGCTTACAATTACATCCTCGTTCAGTTTCATCAACAATTCTACTCGTATGCACCCGTATTCGTACTCGTACAATACACAGCTTTTAGATGTATGTACTATTAGTATATACACTCCAATGATCAGCTCTTAGCAGCCCATTTGAGTTACCTAACACATGTGGGAACCATCATTTGGCAACTAGCATGAAATATCTCATAAAATTACAAAAATATTAGTAATCATTCATGACTTATTTACAAGTATACAAAATTACACATCCTTTATATCTAATCCATATACCAACGACCAAAAACACCTAAAAACACTTTTATTCTTCAATTTTCTTCATCTAATTGATCTCTCTCAAGTTCTATCTTCAAGTTCTAAGTGTTCTTCATAAATTCTATAAGTTCTAGTTTCATAAAATCAAGAATACTTCCAAGTTTGCTAGCTTACTTCCAATCCTGTAAAGTGATTATCCAACCTCAAGAAATCTTTCTTATTTACAGTAAGATATCTTTCTAATACAAGGTAATACTCATATTCAAACTTTGATTCAATTTCTATAACTATAACAATCTTATTTCGAGTGGAAATCTTACTTGAACTAGTTTTCGTGTCATGATTCTGCTTCAAGAACTTTCAAGCCATCCAAGGATCCTTTGAAGCTAGATCTATTTTTCTCATTTATAGTAGGTTTATCTACTAAAATTAAGGTAGTAATGATGTTCATAACATCATTCGATTCATACATATAATACTATCTTATTCGAAGATTTAAACTTGTAATCACTAGAACATAGTTTAGTTAATTCTAAACTTGTTCACAAATAAAGTTAATCCTTCTAACTTGAATTTTAAAATCAACTAAACATATATTCTATATCTATATGATATGCTAACTTAATGATTTAAAACATGAAAACATGAAAAACACCTTAAAACCGGACATACGCCGTCGTAGTAACACCGCGGGCTGTTTTTGGTTTGATAATTAAAAACTATGATAAACTTTGATTTAAAAGTTGTTCTTCTGGGAAAATTATTTTTCTTATGAACATGAAACTATATCCAAAAATCATGGTTAAACTCAAAGTGGAAGTATGTTTTTCAAAATGGTCATCAAGACGTCGTTCTTTCGACTGAAATGACTACCTCTTACAAAAACAACTTGTAACTTATATTTCCGACTATAAACCTATACTTTTTCTATTTAGATTCATAAAATAGAGTTTAATATGAAATCATAGCAATTTGATTCACTCAAAACGGATTTAAAACGAAGAAGTTATGGGTAAAACAAAATTGAAATTTTTTTGATTGTTGTAGCTACGGGAAATATTGTAACAATTCTATACAAATCATATCCTAGCTAACTTATATTGTATTATACATGTATTCTAATATATTATGTAATCTTGGGATACCATAGACACGTATGCAAATGTTTTGGCATATCATATCGACCCCTGTATATATATTATTTGGAACAACCATAGACACTCTATATGCAGTAATGTTGGAGTTAGCTATACAGGGTTGAGGTTGATTCCAAAAATATATATGCTTTGAGTTGTGATCTAGCCTGAGACATGTATACACTGGGTCGTCGATTGATTCAAGATAATATATCGATTTATTTCTGTACATCTAACTGCGGACAACTAGTTGTAGGTTACTAACGAGGACAGCTGACTTAATAAACTTAAAATCATTATAACGTAATAAAAAATGTTGTAAATATATTTTGAACATACTTTAATATATATGTACATATTTGTTATAGGTTCGTGAATCAACCAGTGGCCAAGTCTTACTTTGCGACGAAGTAAAAATCTGTGAAAGTGAGTTATAGTCCCACTTTTAAAATCTAATATTTTGGGATGAGAATACATGTTACTTTATAAATGTTTTACGAAATAGACACAAGTAAATGAAACTACATTTTATGGGTGAATGATCGAAGCCGAATATGCCCCTTTTTAGCATGGTAGCCTAAGAATTTGGGAACAGACCCCTAAATTGACGCGAATCCTAAAGATAGATCTATCGGGCCCAACAAGCCCCATTCTGGAATTTGGAATGCTTTAGTACTTAGAAATTATCATGTCCGATGGGTGTCCCGGAATGATGGGGATATTCCATATGCATCTTTTTAATGTCGGTTACCAGGTGTTCACCATATGAATGATTTTTATCTCTATGTATGGGATGTATTGAAATATGAAATCTTGTGGTCTATTATTATGATTTGATAATATATAGGTTAAACCTATAACTCACCAACATTTTTGTTGACGTTTTAAGCATGTTTATTCTTAGGTGATTATTAAGAGCTTCCGCTGTTGCATACTAAAATACGGACAAGATTTGGAGTCCATGCTTGTATGATATTGTGTAAAAACTGCATTCAAGAAACTTATTTTTGATGTAATATATTCTTATTATAAACCATTATGTAATGGTCGTGTGTAAACAGTATATTTTAGATTATCATTATTTGATAATCTACGTAATGCTTTTTAAACCTTTATCGATAAAATAAAGGTTATGCTTGTTTTAAAAATGAATGCTGTGTTTGAAAAACGTCTCATATAGAGGTCAAAACCTCGCGACGAAATCAATTAATATGGAACGTTTATAATCAATATGAACGGGACATTTCAGTTGGTATCTGAGCGTTGGTCTTAGAGAACCAGAAATTTGCATTAATGTGTCTTATCGAGTTGTTAGGATACAGTAGTGAGTCTGGACTTCGACCGTTTTTTTTTAAAAAACGATTGCTTAACACTTTTGTTGGAAACTATATATTATTAACATGTAAATATTATTTGATATATTAACCTCTTAATATGTTTGATATTGTGTGATAGATGTCTACCACTAGTACAAATCTCATCGACTCACCTAATAATAATGAAGAGTCGAATATAATTTGGGAAGATTCACAAATTCCGGAAGAGGAGGAACCGGAAGAGGAGGAACCGAAAGAGGAAGAACCGGAAGAAGAAGAAGTTCCGGAGGAAGAAATATTGATACCTACAGTAAATTGTTTAAATAAAAGAAAATCCTCAACCAACGGACCAAAGTTAAAAATGGTCAATGGTGTTTCCGCCGAGGAAGCAAATTATTGGGAAGATTACCAATTTTCCGATGAATCGGATCCCAATGAGGATTCCGATGATGTTGTAGAAATTACCTCGACCTAATTTAATAAAGCAAAAGAAAATAATAAAGGAAAAGGTATAAAAATAGAGAAACCTGATTCCGACCCCGATGAACTTTATATGTATCGGCAACATTCGTATTTCCTAAATTGTAACAATAACCCGGGAACCTTTAAACCACCAGATTTTTCTAAACCATTGTAGAAAACGACGGCTAGTATTAGAGGAGCACCATATATCCCTAGAAAATTAGGAAAACGAACCAAGCCGAAGAAGAAGAAACCAGTGATTCAGATTAGAGGGTTGTAATCATGTTGTGTATTATATGTAAAGTAGTGTGCTTGTACTTTTATGTTCTATGTAAAAATTACTTGTATTGTTTGTTAATTATCTTTTACGAATCTAATCCGTGTCTATTTTACAGTATAAAAACAAAATGGACGTTAAGGGTAGACAACCGAATATTTTAGAAGATCTACCAGAGGATATGATTGAGGAAATCTTGTCTAGAGTCGGTCAGAATTCATCAGCACAATTAATTATGGCAAAATTAACTTGTCAAACATTTGAAAGACTTTCCAGAAATGTTTTAGTTTATAAAAGGCTTTCCTTTGATAGGTGGGGTATATCACATTGGGGAGACCGTAAGTTACGCCGTGTTTTCTTTAAAGCGTTAAATGCGGGCAACCCAAATGCAATTTTACGCTACGGATTAAGAACCTATTTTGACTCAACATATCCCAACATAGGATTTCGTGAATTGGAAAGAGCTTCTAACATGCAACATAAAGAAGCATGTTATGCTTACGGGTTAGTGATGTTCGCTTCTTACCAAAGTGAGAAAAAGAACATCAGATTGCAACTTTTAAATAAAACCTTCCCACAAGTGACGGATTCAGTAGTTGGGGTGAGAAACAAGGTTTTTAGATTATTACGGGGCTGTTGGGCATTACGAAACCCTCGTCCTTTTGACGACATTACAACATGCTGCCTATCTAATGGTCATAACGGTTACTTTCCACAAGACCAAGGATATGAAGTCGTCTTAGTAAAACCAGATTGCATGACTTGTTTCTGGACTTATGAATTACGTGTCTTTATTTCTTTTGCTGAACAACTTGCGTATTAACTAGAATTGCCTTTATAGCTGCCGAGTAGCAAAGTTATTATGTGTTATATTTCACCCTATATGTAATATAGTGGTATTGTAAGTTTGTAAAATATTGTATAAAGGTTTGAACGCGAAATATTATTGTAATAAGTTTTTCATATAGAAGTGTAGTAGTTGAGTTGTATAGTAGCTAGTAAGTATGAACTTAACGGGTAGGTATTACCCGAATTAAAACTATAAAATGCTAATATAAAGAAAAAGCTTTTATAAATAAGTTCATATAATGCTACGAGATACTATTGACTACTCTTAAATTCTATATGCTTAACTCAATTCTTTTGGCTATTTTTGAAGGAAATGGCACCAGCGACTCGTCAGAATTTGAACATGAGTGAGGAAGATTTCCGTGTTTTCCTTGCTGCGAACATAGCCGCAGTACAGGCTGCGATACAAAATAACAATAACTCTGGATCTAGCAGTGGAACTAATTCCACAAGAAATCGTGTAGGATGCTCCTACAAAGAATTCACTGCCTACAAACCTTTGGAATTTGATGGAACTGAAGGACCAATTGGATTGAAACGGTGGACCGAGAAAGTCGAATCGGTGTTTGCCATAAGTAAGTGTACTGAAGAGGAAAAAGTTAAGTACGCTAGGCATACCTTCACAGGTACTGCGTTAACGTGGTGGAACACCTATCTTGAACAGGTAGGACAAAATGCTGCTTACGCACTACCGTGGTTGGCATTCAAGCAATTGATGAACGAGCAGTACCGTCCTAAAAACGAAGTCAATAAACTCAAGGTAGAACTTAAGGAGTTACGAACACAAGGGTTCGATATTACCACATATGAACGACAATTCACAGAGTTGTGCCTATTGTATCCGGGAGCGCTCGAAGATGAAGAAGAGAAGATCGACGCGTTTGTAAAAGGGTTACCAGTAAGGATTCAAGAAGATGTGAGTTCACACGAGCCCGCTTCCATACAAAAGGCAAGTAGAATGGCTCATAAACTCATAAATCAGATTGAGGAAAGAATTAAAGAGCAGGCGGCCGAAGAAGCCAACACGAAACAACTCAAGAGAAAGTGGGAAGAAACCAGTGACAACTGACAAGGGTCACCAATACAACAACAACAACAATTACAACCACAACCGCAACAACAATCGCAACAATAACCGCAATCCTAACAATAACTACAATAAACGTCCCAACAATAACAACAACAACAACAACAACAACTACAACAACTGTTCCAACAACAATAACAATCCCAACAACAACCTCAATAACAACAACGGCAACAAAAATCAAAAATGCCAAAGGTATGAAGAGTACCATCAGAATGGGTTCTGCACGACATTTTGCACCAAGTGTAAAAGAACTGGCCATGGTGCGAAAAAGTGTGAAGTCTACGGACCAAAGTTTAACAGAACTAAAGGAACAAATAGTGGCAAAACAAGTAATGCCGCCTTTATTTATTATGGATGTGGAAAACCGGGCCACATTAGAAGTAATTGCCCGAATAAGGGGAATACTAATGGGCAGGGCCACGGAAGGGTTTTCAATATTAATACGGTAGAAGCGCAGGAAGACCCGAAGCTTGTTACGGGTGCGTTTCTTATTGACGATAAATCTACTTATGTTTTATTTGATTCGGGTGCGGATAGAAGCTATATGAGTAGAGATTTTTGTGCTAAATTAAGTTGTCCATTGACGCCTTTGGATAATAAATTTTTACTCGAATTAGCAAATGGTAAATTAATTTCAGTAGATAATATATGTCGGGATAGAGAAATTAAACTGGGTGATGAAACGTTTAAGATTGATTTAATACCAGTCGAGTTAGGGAGTTTTGATGTAATAATTGGCATGGACTGGTTGAAGAAGGTAAGAGCATAGGTCGTTTGTTACAAAAATGCGATTCGCATTATGCGTGAAAAAGGAAAACCTTTAATGGTATATGGAGAAAAGAACAACGCGAAGTTAAATCTTATTAGTAGTTTGAAGGTGCAAAAACTAATAAGAAAAGGTTGTTACGTCATTCTACCAAGCATCGAGGAAGTTAAACCTGAAGAAAAGAACATCACTGATGTTCCCTTCACAAAAGAATTTTCCGATGTATTTCCGAAAGAATTACCGGGATTACCCCCACATCGATCCGTTGAATTTCAAATAGACCTTGTACCAGGAGCTGCACCAATAGCTCATGCTCCATACAGACTCGCACCCAGTAAAATGAAAGAATTACAAAGTCAGTTACAGGAACTTTTAGAGCGTGGTTTCATTCGACCAAGCACATCACCGTGGGGAGCTCCTGTTTTGTTTGTCAAGAAGAAGGATGGTACATTCAGGTTGTGTATCGACTACCGAGAGTTGAACAAACTTACCATCAAGAACTGCTACCCACTACCGAGAATTGACGACTTATTTGATCAACTACAAGGCTCGTCGGTTTATTCGAAGATCGATTTACGTTCTGGGTATCATCAAATACGGGTGAAGGAGGATGATGAAATGTCCCGTTCTTATTGATTAAAAACGTTCCATATTAATTGATTTCGTTGCGAGGTTTTGACCTCTATATGAGACGTTTTTCAAAGACTGCATTCATTTTTAAAACAAACCATAACCTTTATTTCATAAATAAAGGTTTAAAAAGCTTTACGTAGATTATCAAATAATGATAATCTAAAATATCCTGTTTACACACGACCATTACATAATGGTTTACAATACAAATATGTTACATCGAAATCAGTTTCTTGAATGCAGTTTTTACACAATATCATACAAACATGGACTCCAAATCTTGTCCTTATTTTAGTATGCAACAGCGGAAGCTCTTAGTATTCACCTGAGAATAAACACGCTTTAAACGTCAACAAAAATGTTGGTGAGTTATAGGTTTAACCTATATATATCAAATCGTAACAATAGACCACAAGATTTCATATTTTAATACACATCCCATACATATAGATAAAAATCATTCATATGGTGAACACCTGGTAACCGACATTAACAAGATGCATATATATAAGAATATCCTCATCATTCCGGGACACCCTTCGGATATGATATAAATTTAGAAGTACTAAAGCATCCGGTACTTTGGATGGGGTTTGTTAGGCCCAATAGATCTATCTTTAGGATTCGCGTCAATTAGGGTGTCTGTTCCCTAATTCTTAGATTACCAGACTTAATAAAAAGGGGCATATTCGATTTCGATAATTCAACCATAGAATGTAGTTTCACGTACTTGTGTCTATTTTGTAAATCATTTATAAAACTTGCATGTATTCTCATCCCAAAAATATTAGATTTTAAAAGTGGGACTATAACTCACTTTCACAGATTTTTACTTCGTCGGGAAGTAAGACTTGGCCACTGGTTGATTCACGAACCTATAACAATATATACATATATATCAAAGTATGTTTAAAATATATTTACAACACTTTTAATATATTTTGATATTTTAAGTTTATTAAGTCAGCTGTCCTCGTTAGTAACCTACAACTAGTTGTCCACAGTTAGATGTACATAAATAAATCGATAAATATTATCTTGAATCAATCCATGACCCAGTGTATACGTATCTCAGTATTGATCACAACTCAAACTATATATATTTTGGAATCAACCTCAACCCTGTATAGCTAACTCCAACATTCACATATAGAGTGTCTATGGTTGTTCCGAAATATATATAGATGTGTCGACATGATAGGTCGAAACATTGTATACGTGTCTATGGTATCTCAAGATTACATAATATACAATACAAGTTGATTAAGTTATGGTTGGAATAGATTTGTTACCAATTTTCACGTAGCTAAAATGAGAAAAATTATCCAATCTTGTTTTACCCATAACTTCTTCATTTTAAATCCGTTTTGAGTGAATCAAATTGCTATGGTTTCATATTGAACTCTATTTTATGAATCTAAACAGAAAAAGTATAGGTTTATAGTCGGAAAAATAAGTTACAAGTCGTTTTTGTAAAGGTAGTCATTTCAGTCGAAAGAACGACGTCTAGATGACCATTTTAGAAAACATTCTTCCACTTTGAGTTTAACCATAATTTTTGGATATAGTTTCATATTCATAATAAAAATCATTTTTTCAGAATAACAACTTTTAAATCAAAGTTTATCATAGTTTTTAATTAACTAACCCAAAACAGCCCGCGGTGTTACTACGACGGCGTAAATCCGGTTTTACGGTGTTTTTCGTGTTTCCAGGTTTTAAATCATTAAGTTAGCATATCATATAGATATAGAACATGTGTGTAGTTAATTTTAAAAGTCAAGTTAGAAGGATTAACTTTTGTTTGCGAACAAGTTTAGAATTAACTAAACTATGTTCTAGTGATTACGAGTTTAAACCTTCGAATAAGATAGTTTTATATATATGAATCGAATGATGTTATGAACATCATTACTACCTCAAGTTTAGTAGGTAAACCTACTGGAAGTGACAAGAAATGATCTAGCTTCAAAGGATCTTGGATGGCTTGAAAGTTCTTGAAGTAGGATCATGACACAAAAACAAGTTCAAGTAAGATTTTTACTCGAATTAAGATAGTTTATAGTTATAGAAATTGAATCAAAGTTTGAATATGAATATTACCTTGAATAAGAAAGATAACCTACTGTATATAACAAAGGTTTCTTGATCTTAGATGATTACTTGGAATGGATTAGAAAGCTTGGAAGTAAATTAGTAAACTTGAAGGGATTTTTGAAGTGTTCTTGAAGTGTTCTTCTTATGATGATTATAGCTTGATTCTTGAAGTGATTTTTAATGAAGATGATGATTAACTACTGGAAAAATACGTTCATAATAGTGTGTGTGTGTGTGTTGAGAGAGAATTAGAAAGAGAATTGGAAGTGAAATGGAGTGAATGATGAGTGGTAATTGGTGAGTGGTGAGTGGGGTTAAAAGGAGTTCTAGTTAGTTGACTAGCTCATGGTAGAAGTTAAAATTGATTAGTCATACATGACATAATCAAGAGTGGAATCCCATGCTAGTTCCTATTGGTATATACTCATAGTAAGTACGTTTTGAAGCTGTGTATAATACGGGTAAGAATACGACTAGAATTCTTGATGAAAGAAAAGAATGGAAAAGTAACTGTAACCATTTTCGTTAAGTATGAGTGTTTTGATATATGTCTTGAAGTCTTCCAAAAGTATTTTAATACATCTAAATACACTACATGTATATACATTTTAACTGAGTCGTTAAGTCATCGTTAGTCGTTACATGTAAGTGTTGTTTTGAAACCTTTAAGTTAACGATCTCAATTAATGTTGTTAACCCATTGTTTATTATATCTAATGAGATGTTAAATTATTATATTATCATGATATTATGATATATTAATATATCTTAATATGATATATATACATTTAAATGTCGTTACAACGATAATCGTTACATATATGTCTCGTTTCAAAATCCTTAAGTTAGTAGTCTTGTTTATATGTATATAACTCATTGTTAATATAATTATGGAGATACTTACTTATCATAATCTCATGTTAACCATATGTATATCCATATATATATCGTCATGTCATTTTTACAAGTTTTAACGTTCGTGAATCGCCGGTCAACTTGGGTGGTCAATTGTCTATATGAAACATATTTCAATTAATCAAGTCTTAACAAGTTTGATTGCTTAACATGTTGTAAACATTTAATCATGTAAATATCAATCTCAATTAATATATATAAACATGGAAAAGTTCGGGTCACTACAGTACCTACCCGTTAAATAAATTTTGTCCCGAAATTTTAAGCTGTTGAAGGTGTTGACGAATCTTCTGGAAATAGATGCGTGTATTTCTTCTTCATATAATCTTCATGCTCCCAGGTGAACTTGGGTCCTCTACGAGCATTTCATCGAACCTTAACAATTGGTATCTTGTTTTGCTTAAGTCTTTTAACCTCACGATCCATTATTTCGACGGGTTCTTCGATGAATTGGAGTTTTTCGTTGATTTGGATTTCATCTAACGGAATAGTGAGATCTTCTTTAGCAAAACATTTCTTCAAATTTGAGACGTGAAAAGTGTTATGTACAGCCGCGAGTTGTTGAGGTAACTCAAGTCGGTAAGCTACTGGTCCGACACGATCAATAATCTTGAATGGTCCAATATACCTTGGATTTAATTTCCCTCGTTTACCAAATCGAACAACGCCTTTCCAAGGTGCAACTTTAAGCATGACCATCTCTCTAATTTCAAATTCTATATCTTTTCTTTTAATGTCAGCGTAGCTCTTTTGTCGACTTTGGGCGGTTTTCAACCGTTGTTGAATTTGGATGATCTTCTCGGTAGTTTCTTGTATAATCTCCGGACCCGTAATCTGTCTATCCCCCACTTCACTCCAACAAATCGGAGACCTGCACTTTCTACCATAAAGTGCTTCAAACGGCGCCATCTCAATGCTTGAATGGTAGCTGTTGTTGTAGGAAAATTCTGCTAATGGTAGATGTCGATCCCAACTGTTTCCAAAATCAATAACACATGCTCGTAGCATGTCTTCAAGTGTTTGTATCGTCCTTTCGCTCTGCCCATCAGTTTGTGGATGATAGGCAGTACTCATGTCCAGACGAGTTCCTAATGCTTGCTGTAATGTCTGCCAGAATCTTGAAATAAATCTGCCATCCCTATCAGAGATAATAGAGATTGGTATTCCATGTCTGGAGACGACTTCCTTCAAATACAGTCGTGCTAACTTCTCCATCTTGTCATCTTCTCTTATTGGCAGGAAATGTGCTGATTTGGTGAGACGATCAACTATTACCCAAATAGTATCAAACATTCTCCTACGTATTTAGCAACATCGGCTTTCATACCCGGCCACCAAAAATGTTTCTTGAGATCCTTGTACATCTTCCCCGTTCCAGGATGTATTGAGTATCTGGTTTTATGAGCTTCTCTAAGTACCATTTTTCTCATATCTCCAAATTTTGGTACCCAAATCCTTTCAGCCCTATACCGGGTTCCGTCTTCCCGAATATTAAGATGCTTCTCCGATCCTTTGGGTATTTCATCCTTTAAATTTCCCTCTTTTAAAACTCCTTGTTGCGCCTCCTTTATTTGAGTAGTAAGGTTATTATGAATCATTATATTCATAGATTTTACTCGAATGGGTTCTCTGTCCTTCCTGCTCAAGGCATCGGCTACCACATTTGCCTTCCCCGGGTGGTAACGAATCTCAAAGTCGTAATCATTCAATAATTCAATCCACCTACGCTGCCTCATATTCAGTTGTTTCTGATTAAATATGTGTTGAAGACTTTTGTGGTCAGTATATATAATACTTTTGACCCCATATAAGTAGTTCCTCCAAGTCTTTAATGCAAAAACCACCGCGCCTAATTCCAAATCATGCGTCGTATAATTTTGTTCGTGAATCTTCAATTGTCTAGACGCATAAGCAATCACCTTCGTTCGTTGCATTAATACACAACCGAGACCTTGCTTTGATGCGTCACAATAAATCACAAAATCATCATTCCCTTCAGGCAATGACAATATAGGTGCCGTAGTTAGCTTTTTCTTCAATAACTGAAACGCTTTCTCTTGTTCATCATTCCATTCAAATTTCTTTCCTTTATGCGTTAATGCAGTCAAGGGTTTTGCTATTCTGGAAAAGTCTTGGATGAACCTTCTGTAGTAACCAGCTAGTCCTAAAAACTGGCGTATGTGTTTCGGAGTTTTCGGGGTTTCCCACTTTTCAACAGTTTCTATCTTTGCCGGATCCACCTTAATACCTTCTTTGTTCACTATGTGACCGAGGAATTGAACTTCTTCCAACCAAAATGCACACTTTGAAAACTTAGCGTACAATTCTTCCTTCCTCAATACTTCTAACACCTTTCTCAAATGTTCACCGTGTTCTTGGTCATTCTTTGAGAAAATAAGTATGTCATCAATGAAAACAATGACAAACTTGTCAAGGTATGGTCCACACACTCGGTTCATAAGGTCCATGAACACAGCTGGTGCATTAGTTAAACCAAACGGCATGACCATAAACTCGTAATGACTGTAACGTGTTCTGAAAGCAGTCTTTAGAATATCATCTTCTTTCACCCGCATTTGATGATACCCGGAACGTAAGTCAATCTTTGAATAAACAGACGAGCCTTGTAGTTGATCAAATAAGTCGTCGATTCTCGGTAGTGGGTAGCGGTTCTTGATGGTAAGTTTGTTCAACTCTCGATAGTCAATACACAACCTGAATGTACCATTTTTCTTCTTGACAAACAAAACAAGAGCTCCCCACGGTGATGTGCTTGGTCGAATGAAACTACGCTCTAAAAGTTCTTGTAATTGGCTTTGCAGTTCTTTCATCTCGCTGGGTGCGAGTCTGTAAGGAGCACGAGCTATTGGTGTAGCTCCTGGTACAAGATCTATTTCAAATTCAACGGATCGCTGTGGGGGTAATCCCGGTAATTCTTTCGGAAATACATCGGGAAATTCTTTTGCAATGGGAACATCATTGATGCTCTTTTCTTCAGTTTGTACTTTCTCGACGTGTGCTAGAACAGCATAGCAACCTTTTCTTATTAGTTTTTGTGCCTTCAAATTACTAATAATATGTAGCTTCGTGTTGCCCTTTTCTCCGTACACCATTAAGGGTTTTCCTTTTTCTCGTATAATGCAAATTGCATTTTTGTAACAAACGATCTCTGCTTTCACTTCTTTCAACCAGTCCATACCGATTATCACATCAAAACTCCCTAACTCTACTGGTATCAAATCAATCTTAAATGTTTCGCTAACCAGTTTAATTTCTCGATTCTGACATATATTATCTGCTGAAATTAATTTACCATTTGCTAATTCGAGTAAAAATTTACTATCCAAAGGCGTCAATGGACAACTTAATTTAGCGCAAAAATCTCTACTCATATAGCTTCTATCCGCACCCGAATCAAATAAAACGTAAGCAGATTTATTGTCAATAAGAAACGTACCCGTAACAAGCTCCGGGTCTTCCTGTGCCTCTGCCGCATTAATATTGAAAACTCTTCCGCGGCCTTGTCCATTCGTGTTCTCCTGGTTCGGGCAATTTCTAATAATGTGGCCCGGTTTTCCACATTTATAACAAACTACATTGGCATAACTTGCTCCGACACTACTTGCTCCGCCATTACTCGTTCCGACACCATTTGTTCCTTTCGTTCTATTAACCCCTGGTCCGTAGACCTCACACTTCGCCGCGCTATAACCATTTCTTTTACACTTGTTGCAAAATTTGGTGCAGAACCCCGAGTGATACTTTTCACACCTTTGGCATAGCTGCTTCTGATTGTTGTTGTTGCGGTTATTATTGTTGTTGGGATGATTGTTGTAGTTGCTGTTGTTGTTGTTGTTGTTGTTGTTGTTGTTGTTGTTGTTGTTTTTGTTGTTGGGCCGTTTGTTGTAGTTGCGATTGATGTTGCGATTGTTGGGATAATTGTTGCGATTATTGTTGTAATTGCTGTTGTTGTTGTATTGGTGATTCTTATCACCGTTTTCCTCCCACTTTCTTTTGACTTGCTTCACATTGGCCTCTTCAGCAGTCTATTCTTTAATTCTTTCTTCAATCTGGTTCACTAGTTTGTGAGCCATTCTACATGCCTGTTGTATGGAGGCGGGCTCGTGTGAACTTATATCTTCTTGGATTCTTTCCGGTAATCCTTTCACAAACTCGTCGATCTTCTCTTCCTCATCTTCGAATGCTCCCGGACACAATAGGCACAATTCTGTGAATCGTCTTTCGTACGTGGTAATATCAAATCCTTGGGTTCGTAACCCTCTAAGTTCTATCTTGAGCTTATTGACCTCGGTTCTGGGACGGTACTTCTCGTTCATCAAGTGCTTGAATGCTGACCACGGTAGTGCGTACGCATCATCTTGTCCCACTTGCTCTAGATAGGTATTCCACCATGTTAACGCAGAACCTGTGAAGGTATGCATAGCGTATTTCACTTTGTCCTCTTCAGTACACTTACTTATGGCAAACACCGATTCGACCTTCTCGGTCTACCGTTTCAATCCGATCGGTCCTTCGGTTCCATCAAATTCCAAAGGTTTGCAGGCAGTGAATTCTTTGTAGGTGCATCCTACATGATTTCCTGTACTGCCAGATCCAAGGTTATTGTTGGTATGTAGCGCAGCCTGTACTGCGGCTATGTTTGAAGCTAGAAAAGTACGGAATTCCTCTTCATTCATATTCACGGTGTGTCGAGTAGTCGGTGCCATTTCCTTCAAAATAGTCAAATGGAACAAGTTAATCATACATAATATTAAGAGTAGTTAATAGTATTTCGTAGCATAATATGAACTCATTTATAAAAGCTTTTTCTTCATATTAGCGTTTTATAAGTTTAAATTCGGGTAGTACCTACCCGTTAAGTTCATACTTAGTAGCTAATATACAATTCAACTACTACAATTCTATATGAAAAACTGATTGTAATAATATTTCGCGTTCAAACTTTTATACAATATTTTACAAACTTACAATACCGCTTATTTTACATAAAGCATGAAATATAGCACACAATAACTTTGATACAAGATAGTTGTGAAGATAATTCTAGCTAGTACACAAGTCGTTCAGCAAAGGCAATAAAGACACGTAATTCATACGTCCAGAAACAAGTCATGCATTCTGGTTTTACTAGGACTACTTCCCATCCTTGGTCTTGTGGAACATAACCGTTATGGCCGTTGATAAGACAGCGTGTTGTAACGTCGTCAAAGGGACGAGGGTTACGTAATGACCAACAGTCTCGTAATAACCTAAAAACCTCATTTCTTACCCCAATTACCGACTCCGTCACTTGTGGGAACGTTTTGTTTAATAGTTGTAGCCCGATGTTCTTGTTCTCACTTTGGTGAGAAGCGAACATTACTAACCCGTAAGCATAACATGCTTCTTTATGTTGCATGTTAGCCGCTTTTTCTAAATCACGAAGTCCTATATTCGGATATACTGAGTCAAAATAATTTCTTAACCCGTTGCGTAAAATAGCATTTGGGTTCCCCGCAATATATGCATCAAAGTAAACACATCGTAACTTATGGATTTCCCAATGTGATATCCCCCATCTTTCGAACGAAAGCCTTTTATAAACCAAGGCATTCTTGGAACGTTCTTCGAATGTCTTACAAACTGATCTCGCCTTAAATAGTTGTGCCGAGGAATTCTGACCGACTCTAGACAAGATTTCATCAATCATGTCTCCGGGTAGGTCTCTTAAAATATTGGGTTGTCTATCCATTTTGTGTTTTTATACTGTAAAATAGACAAGAGTTAGATTCATAAAAAAAATACTTATTAATACAAGCAATTTTTACATATATCATAAAGCATAAGCACACTATATTACATATATTACACCACACGAATACAACTATCTTATTCCGACTCGCTCGTTTCTTCTTGTTCGGTTTTGGTTCGTTTTGCCAAGTTTCTAGGGATATATGATGTTCCCCTAATACGAGCCGTAGTTGTCCACATTGGTTTAGAAAAACCTGGTGGTTTAGAGGTTCCCGGGTCATTGTTACAACTTAAGGACTTCGGGGGTTGACGATACATATAAAGTTCATCGGGGTTGGAATTAGATTTCTCTATTTTTATGCCCTTTCCCTTATTATTTTCTTTTGCCTTTTTAAATTCAGTTGAGGTAATTTCTATAACATCATCGGAATTCTCGTTGGAATCCGATTCATCGGAGAATTGGTAATCCTCCCAATATTTTGCTTCCTTGGCGGAAACACCATTGACCATAATTAACTTTGGTCGGTTGGTTGAGGATTCTCTTTTACTTAACCGTTTTATTATTTCCCCCCCCCCCCCGGTTCTATTTCTTCTTCCGGTTCCGATTCTTCTTCCGGTTCCGATTCTTCTTCCGGTTCCTCTTCGGAAACTTGTGAATCAGTCCACGAATCATTCCAATTTACATTTGACTCTTCATTATTATTAGGTGAGTCAATGGGACTTGTTCTAGAGGTAGACATCTATCACATAATATCAAACACATTAAGAGATTAATATATCACATAATATTCATATGTTAAAAATATATAGTTTCCAACAAAAATGTTAAGCAATCATATTTAAAGAAAACACGGTCGAAGTCCAGACTCACTAATGCATCCTAACAAACTTGATAAGACACACTAATGCAAATTTTCTGGTTCTCTAAGACCAACGCTCGGATACCAACTGAAATGTCCCGTTCTTATTGATTAAAAACGTTCCATATTAATTGATTTCTTTGCGAGGTTTTGACCTCTATATGAGACGTTTTTCAAAGACTGCATTCATTTTTAAAACAAACCATAACCTTTATTTCATAAATAAAGGTTTAAAAAGCTTTACGTAGATTATCAAATAATGATAATCTAAAATATCCTGTTTACACACGACCATTACATAATGGTTTACAATACAAATATGTTACATCGAAATCAGTTTCTTGAATGCAGTTTTTACACAATATCATACAAACATGGACTCCAAATCTTGTCCTTATTTTAGTATGCAACAGCGGAAGCTCTTAGTATTCACCTGAGAATAAACACGCTTTAAACGTCAACAAAAATGTTGGTGAGTTATAGGTTTAACCTATATATATCAAATCGTAACAATAGACCACAAGATTTCATATTTTAATACACATCCCATACATATAGATAAAAATCATTCATATGGTGAACACCTGGTAACCGACATTAACAAGATGCATATATATAAGAATATCCTCATCATTCCGGGACACCCTTCGGATATGATATAAATTTAGAAGTACTAAAGCATCCGGTACTTTGGATGGGGTTTGTTAGGCCCAATAGATCTATCTTTAGGATTCGCGTCAATTAGGGTGTCTGTTCCCTAATTCTTAGATTACCAGACTTAATAAAAAGGGGCATATTCGATTTCGATAATTCAACCATAGAATGTAGTTTCACGTACTTGTGTCTATTTTGTAAATCATTTATAAAACTTGCATGTATTCTCATCCCAAAAATATTAGATTTTAAAAGTGGGACTATAACTCACTTTCACAGATTTTTACTTCGTCGGGAAGTAAGACTTGGCCACTGGTTGATTCACGAACCTATAACAATATATACATATATATCAAAGTATGTTTAAAATATATTTACAACACTTTTAATATATTTTGATGTTTTAAGTTTATTAAGTCAGTTGTCCTCGTTAGTAACCTACAACTAGTTGTACACAGTTAGATGTACAGAAATAAATCGATAAATATTATCTTGAATCAATCCACGACCCAGTGTATACGTATCTCAGTATTGATCACAACTCAAACTATATATATTTTGGAATCAACCTCAACCCTGTATAGCTAACTCCAACATTCACATATAGAGTGTCTATGGTTGTTCCGAAATATATATAGATGTGTCGACATGATAGGTCGAAACATTGTATACGTGTCTATGGTATCTCAAGATTACATAATATACAATACAAGTTGATTAAGTTATGGTTGGAATAGATTTGTTACCAATTTTCACGTAGCTAAAATGAGAAAAATTATCCAATCTTGTTTTACCCATAACTTCTTCATTTTAAATCCGTTTTGAGTGAATCAAATTGCTATGGTTTCATATTGAACTCTATTTTATGAATCTAAACAGAAAAAGTATAGGTTTATAGTCGGAAAAATAAGTTACAAGTCGTTTTTGTAAAGGTAGTCATTTCAGTCGAAAGAACGACGTCTAGATGACCATTTTAGAAAACATACTTCCACTTTGAGTTTAACCATAATTTTTGGATATAGTTTCATATTCATAATAAAAATCATTTTTTCAGAATAACAACTTTTAAATCAAAGTTTATCATAGTTTTTAATTAACTAACCCAAAACAGCCCGCGGTGTTACTACGACGGCGTAAATTCGGTTTTACGGTGTTTTTCGTGTTTCCAGGTTTTAAATCATTAAGTTAGCATATCATATAGATATAGAACATGTGTGTAGTTAATTTTAAAATTCAAGTTAGAAGGATTAACTTTTGTTTGCGAACAAGTTTAGAATTAACTAAACTATGTTCTAGTGATTACGAGTTTAAACCTTCGAATAAGATAGTTTTATATATATGAATCGAATGATGTTATGAACATCATTACTACCTCAAGTTTAGTAGGTAAACCTACTGGAAGTGACAAGAAATGATCTAGCTTCAAAGGATCTTGGATGGCTTGAAAGTTCTTGAAGTAGGATCATGACACAAAAACAAGTTCAAGTAAGATTTTTACTCGAATTAAGATAGTTTATAGTTATAGAAATTGAATCAAAGTTTGAATATGAATATTACCTTGAATAAGAAAGATAACCTACTGTATATAACAAAGGTTTCTTGATCTTAGATGATTACTTGGAATGGATTAGAAAGCTTGGAAGTAAATTAGTAAACTTGAAGGGATTTTTGAAGTGTTCTTGAAGTGTTCTTCCTATGATGATTATAGCTTGATTCTTGAAGTGATTTTTGATGAAGATGATGATTAACTACTGGAAAAATACGTTCATAATAGTGTGTGTGTGTGTGTGTTGAGAGAGAATTAGAAAGAGAATTGGAAGTGAAATGGAGTAAATGATGAGTGGTAATTGGTGAGTGGTGAGTGGGGTTAAAAGGAGTTCTAGTTAGTTGACTAGCTCATGGTAGTAGTTAAAATTGATTAGTCATACATGACATAATCAAGAGTGGAATCCCATGCTAGTTTCTATTGGTATATACTCATAGTAAGTACGTTTTGAAGCTGTGTGAAATACGGGTAAGAATACGACTAGAATTCTTGATGAAAGAAAAGAATGGAAAAGTAACTGTAACCATTTTCGTTAAGTATGAGTGTTTTGATATATGTCTTGAAGTCTTCCAAAAGTATTTTAATACATCTAAATACACTACATGTATATACATTTTAACTGAGTCGTTAAGTCATCGTTAGTCGTTACATGTAAGTGTTGTTTTGAAACCTTTAAGTTAACGATCTCAATTAATGTTGTTAACCCATTGTTTATTATATCTAATGAGATGTTAAATTATTATATTATCATGATATGATGATATATTAATATATCTTAATATGATATATATACATTTAAATGTTGTTACAACGATAATCGTTACATATATATCTCGTTTCGAAATCCTTAAGTTAGTTGTCTTGTTTATATGTATATAACTCATTGTTAATATACTTATGGAGATACTTACTTATCATAATCTCATGTTAACCATATGTATATCCATATATATATCGTCATGTCGTTTTTACAAGTTTTAACGTTCGTGAATCGTCGGTCAACTTGGGTGGTCAATTGTCTATATGAAACATATTTCAATTAATCAAGTCTTAACAAGTTTGATTGCTTAACATGTTGGAAACATTTAATCATGTAAATATCAATCTCAATTAATATATATAAACATGGAAAAGTTCGGGTCACTACAGATGACATTCCGAAGACTGATTTTAGGACGCGTTACGGTCATTACGAGTTTATGGTTATGCCATTTGGGTTAACTAACGCACCAGCTGTGTTCATAGATCTCATGAACCGAGTGTGTGGATCATACCTTGACAAGTTTGTCATTGTTTTCATCGATGACATACTTATTTACTCAAAGAATGACCAAGAGCACGAAGAACATTTGAGAAAACTGCTAGAGCTGTTAAGGAAAGAAAAACTGTACGCTAAGTTTTCAAAGTGTACATTTTGGTTAGAAGAAGTTCAATTCCTCGGTCATATAGTGAATAAAGAAGGTATTCGGGTGGATCCAGCAAAGATTGAAACCGTTGAAAAATGGGAAACCCCGAAAACTCCGAAGCATATACGCCAATTTTTAGGACTAGCTGGTTACTACAGAAGGTTCATCAAAGATTTTTCCAGAATAGCAAAACCCTTGACTGCATTAACGCATAAAGGGAAGAAATTTGAATGGAAGGATGAACAAGAGAAAGCGTTTCAATTATTGAAGAAAAAGTTAACTACGACACCTATATTGTCATTACCTGAAGGGAATGATAATTTTGTGATATATTGTGACGCCTCAAAGCAAGGTCTCGGTTATGTATTAATGCAACGAATGAAGGTAATTGCTTATGCGTCTAGACAATTGAAGATTCATGAGCAGAATTATACGACGCATGATTTGGAATTAGGCGCAGTTGTTTTTGCATTAAAGACTTGGAGGCACTACTTATATGGGGTCAAAAGTATTATATATACCGACCACAAAAGTCTTCAACACATATTTAATCAGAAACAACTGAATATGAGGCAGCGTCGGTGGATTGAATTGTTGAATGATTACGACTTTGAGATTCGTTACCACCCGGGGAAGGCAAATGTGGTAGCTGACGCCTTGAGCAGAAAGGACAGAGAACCCATTCGAGTAAAAGCTATGAATATAATGTAACAGACTGAAACCTGGGCTAGTTGTAAGTTGCCTATTTTGCCCTTAGGGTTTGTGCTTAGTCTTAAGTGCTTTTATTTTAATTATTTTATTAGTGTTTTATTATAATTGTGTTGTAACCAGTTTGTGACAAGGGTCCCAGAACATGTTGGTTTATTTAATTTGGACTCCGTTAGGACCGCCTAAGGAGATACGGAAGGTTATCAGATAAGATAACTGGTAAATACCCGTGTGATATGGGGTATGGGTTTATAACCCATTTATATGTATGTTTCTGGAGGTTTCTTCTCATTTCCCAAAATAAGAAAAAAAAAACTACTCCGTACCTAATCTTCCTCATCTCTAAACCCTAAGATCAAAGTTTGTTAATTTGTTGGAATTCAAGTTAGAAATCAGTTCCTTGTATACTAGTGATCATCATAAGGTAAGTATTACTCAGATTCTTGTAATGATTCTTGCTCTAATTGGGTTTTGTGTTAAATGGGTTTTTGATAGAAATTAGCTCAAATCTAGTTGTTTGATGTTTAAAAACATCAATAGATGTTAGAAATAGGTTGTATATAAGTTTAGTAGCTTCAATGTGCTTAAAATTTGATCACAATCGCTCAAAAATTGAGTTTTGGGCGAAAAATGTTCGAAATCAGCGAACTTGTTCGAAACCAGTTGCTACAGTATTTTACTACAGTATTTTGCTACAGTATTTTGCTACAATATTTTGCTACAGTACCCGAGTTGCTACAGTATCACTATTTGCTACAGTACCGAGTTACTACAATGTCACTATTTGCTACAGTACCGAGTTGCTACATTGTCACTATTTGCTACAGTACCCGAGTTGCTACCTTTTATGAAATTGAAACGGGCGTAACTTTCAAAACGTAACTCTGTTTTTGATGAATAAACTATTATTAGAATCGTAATAAAGAATACTCTTCAATGGTGAACTTTTAAGAAACTATATCAAACTATTTTTGGGCCGAAAAAGGAGTTTTAGTGTGTATGTCGTGTTTTGCACGCACCTGTATGCCATTATTGAGTAGAGTCATGATGTAGACTCATAAAATTATGAATATATGGTGTTATGACCTAGTTAATCGTATGAAATAATTATATTATTTATTGGATATGTATATTAACTTTGTTTGTGTTGTTCTCGGGTTATAAGGACAAGGAGGAAACTCAGAAATAATAACTGAGCAGTTGCTGGTAATTGGTGAGTGGGTCTATCTCCGAATAGAGTTTAAGTAGCATATCATGCTACTGTGATTGACTCTTTTACCATGCATAGTGTAGAAATTGCCATGTTAGAATAATATAGTATGCCTAATGTTGTATGTGATTTATGTGTACACTGTGTGAATGGCACCAGTCGGGCCTAGGGAGACTGGGGACTCGAGACCGTACCTGGGAGAGGTTAGAGTCCGTATGAGGTCAACTGTGCCTAGGGGAGGTTGGGTCCATAGGCTACTAATTGTGGAGTATAGTGTGAACGATGCATCACCTGCATCTGGATAACTATACTGCGAATTGAGTAGCAGGGACTATCGGTAGACTCAAGTCCGATCAGCTAGGAGTCGTGTGCTCGTACAAGTCACCGATCCTCGTATTGTCTTATTGTATGCTAGTTGGTAGTTAGCATGTGTTGTTTTTAGTATATAGCTTGTGTGTGACTTAAGCTATATCTGTTAGATAGATTCCATTCACTTAGCGGTGCGCTAATCCCCCACATAATTACCCCTTGCAGGTTTAGGTACTGCTAGTCGGGATGGGTGCTGATGCAGAAGACATGTTTGACAACCCTACTCTGATGTGGACTTTTGTTTAAATCATGTTTTGTAATAACGTAACACCGTTGTGTAAACTTAAACTTAATTACTCAGATTAATATAATGATGCGACTTATAGTGTGTTTGTTAATAAAGTCTTCCGCTGTGTTTTAAAAAAAAATTAAATAAATTTTGCCGGATGATGATGATCATAGTAGTTACATCCTTCAGTTAGAAAGCAAGCTAAAAGAGGCTGAGGACAAAATTAATGAGCTTGAATTGGCGAGGCATTCTGGAAATGATGATACACCACCTGGATTCCCAACCGCGCAATCCTAAACGATACCTAATGTGTCCCAGAACCAGTTTTAGAATCAAATACCTAACTAATATTATTTGCCACCACAAAACACCTTTACTTACCAAAATCCCATGATGATGAATCCATACCAAATGCAAATGTTCCATCAACCTTATATGCAACCACCCAAAAGATGTACTTATAAGAACTTCCATGATTGCAAACCCTCCGAGTTCTCTGGAAGTACTGATCCGACTGTAACTCTCAATTGGTTGCGAGAAGTTGAAAGGGTATTTGAAGCGTGTAAGTGTGAACCCGAGCTGAAGGTAACATATGCTAGTAGACTGTTGAAAGGTAGGGCTATGATTTGGTGAGTGTGACGATCGCTCCAAATCCATATGGACGAACACGTCATTCATCGATTTCATTGCGAGGTATTTGACCTCTATATGATACGTTGTATAAACATTGCATTCTTTTGAAAAGGCAAACCAAATATGAATATTTAATCAAAGGTTTTCGACATCTGATGATTTCTACATATAGACAATCACTGTAAATAATAGTTTACAACCGTACTTCCATTGACAATGCAGTCAAAATAAGATACATGGTGATGATTTGGTGAATGCAACGTTTTCTTGAAAAATATGCCATGTAAGACTCCATGCACATAGCTTGTCTATCATATAAGCAAACAGCGGAAGACTTCTAGGAAACCTGAGAATAAACATGCTAACAAGTGTCAACACAAAGGTTGGTGAGTTCATAGTTTTAGTGTTTCGCATAATCTGTATATAAAAGTGGATCACAAGATTTCAGTTGTTTCATCCAGAAACGTTTATCAAAATATTCTACGAAATTGAGCACCCTGGTAACTAAACTTAACGTATATATAATTTATACCCTTTGTATAATCATCTTAATAATACACGCAAACCAACGTGTACGCTTCTCAAATAGCATACGTCCATTAAAAGGCTAGTGCTCTAGCTCAGACTGGGATATCAAGCCCTATGGATCAATATACCTCTATTCGCGCCCATCGGTTCTTATAACCGACAGTTACTAGTTACCAAAGCTAAGGGATTTTTGGTTCAAACTCAGTGAAGAATTTAGTATGTACTTGTGACCATTGCGTTTAAAATAAATTGCATGTATTCTCAGCCCAAAAATGTATTGAGTAAAAGGGATCATATGAAACTCACCTTAGCAGCATATAAAGTCGTTCACCAAAATGTGATCGAAACTCGGATTACCAAATAACCGTAGATCTCAACCTAGAGAATATATGTTGGTCAATAAATGTCTATCAAGCTAGGTCAGGTCATAGTGTATCACAATCCTAATGCTCGAGATCGACATACAAAAGTTATCCAAAATCGTTTCAAAAAGTCAATTTTGACAATAGTTTAACAAAACGAGACGTGCCTTATATAAGATTTCATTTACTCGGCTGGTAATATTTAAAAATCCATTTTATCAATCTTGTAAACAAGTTGTTTAAATCTTAATTGCAGATTCAAAAGCAATTTCAATTAACGTCAATCATAATTCAATTGATCATATCTCTTAATCCGTTCATCGAAACTATTCGATATCTAAATGAAAAGTCATTGATTTTTCGCCAGCTTTCCAAAAACATGCATATCATATACCTTTTACCAGTAATATATGTATTTAATTCGTGATTCATCATAAACTGTTTAACGACGAAATTTAGCATATACAAGCATGTATAAATATATATACTCGAGCACTAGACATGGATACACAATTAATATATAAAAGATAAAATATGAGTGCTTACGTATCAATATTGAGATTCAATATTGTAGGAAAGTACGCAGATGCAACGGAGATGATAAACACTATGTTTGATTCATAAATATACCCCCGAACATTACCCATAACCTCCTTGGCAATAACCCATAATTTTCTTAGCTCTATCACGCTCGAAAACCATTTTGAAAGTGACACGCTCATAACCTCGTCGTAATATTTTATGTATAATATTACTAAAAATATTAAGATTAATAATAATAATAATCTTAATAATAATAATATAATAATAATAATAATAATAATAATAATAATAATAATAATAATAATAATAATAATACAGAGATAAATATAAAAGAAAATGAAGAACTGAAACAAAATCGGGCGAATTTATAGATTTGAGCCACCATCACCCACCATGCGATCGCATGGTTTCATGGGCATACGGCCATGCGATCGCATGGCCAACTGTCACCAGCCTGGTTCGTTTGTTTTTATCTTTGTCGACATAATATTATATTTATATATAATATATATAATTTATATAATTAATTATATATTATATTAAATTCACGTGCATAGTTGACTTGTAATTTTCGTTCCAATAAGTCATACGTCGTCACTCGACTTATGTCCCGGTTTCGGTTTTTCGAACGTCCTTTCGTATACTGAGAAAACTTGTACTTTACGTTTCGTGAATCATACCTTTGTCAAAATATAGTCTTAAATCATCCATAAACTATACCACTCGAGGTATAACTTATACATTTGAGTGTTTTGGACATTTACTTTTATAAATCATCGTCTCGCTATTTGTTAATATATATATAATATATACATTTACATTTTGAAATAGTGTTTTACTGTAGCAAGTTACTGTAGCAATTCACTGTAGCAAATAGTGATTTTCGAAAACACTGTAGCATTTTGGGTACTGTAGCAATTTGAAAATACTGTAGCAAATTAGTGTTTTACTGGTTCATCTTAAACGCTTTAGTTAACTTATCTAAATATCAATCGAATCAATAAACGAATGTTACTATCGTTTACTAAATAACTTGAAATTATATATATGTATATATCTTTTTAATATACATAAATCAGTTTTTAAATACACATTGGAAGTTATTTACAAATAAATTTTAATAATAAATATTTCAACTTATCATATATATATATTCAAATAGATATTTAAACCAATAAGTTTAATGTACGGTATCAAACAATTAATACATTGTTACATTTTCAAGTTATAGTATATATGTATCTATTTACATATAATTGTTCGCGAATCGTCGAAAACAACCGAAGGGTATTTAAATATATAAAAGTAGTTCAAAAATTTTGAGATTCAGTTTTACAGACTTTGCTTATCGTGTCGAAAATGTTAATCATACAAAGATTAAGTTTAAATTTGGTCAGAAATTTCCGGGCCATCACAGTGAGATTCTTTGATTTCCAGTATACCGAAAGAGTAAGTGAGTATGATCACATAGGAGCAGTTTTATGGGAAGGTGTGTGAATAGTATTGTAATCTGTTTGATATGAACCGAATCAAGACTGAGTTTCTTGAAATGAATATGACACCTCAAATGACGATCAATGAGGTAGTAGAGAAGTTTATGCATAAACTGAGGTTTGTACAACAATGGGTGCCAGACGAAGCGTCTCGTATCCAGCATTTTGTTAATATCATTCTGCCTGAGTACAGAACTTTTGTTAGAACAGCTACATCATTGTCTCAAGCTGTTGTGATGGCTAAGATGGTAGAAAGTTATGTTCAGGCAGCCAGAAACAGAATGTTTGGTAATGTGCTACAACAAGGTGGGCAAGTATCTGGTCAATCAGGATCTAAATCCAAGAAGTCTAGTGGGTTTAAATCGAAGGGTAAAAGTGGTCAGGGTAGTACTGGATCTGGATTAGGTAAAGGGAATTGGTGTTACACGTGTCGATCTTCTCACAGTAGTCAGTGTTCTGAGGCTACAAGAAGATGCTTAAAGTGTGGTGTTGTTGGGCATGAGTCTTCAGCATGCCCGTATCCGAATAGTGTGTGTTGGAGTTGTCACAAACCAGGGCATCGTGCAATTAGTTGTCCGTCGAAAAGTGGTAGTTCTGGGGCAGGGTCAGGGGCGCGTTCAGCATCAGCTGGAGGGTCAACTGCCTCGAGTGGGCAGAAGAGGAAGCACCCTTCAACAACAGAGGCTAGAGCTTTTCAGATGTCGGTTGAGAATGCTGTGGTAACCGACGAAGTGATCACCGGTATGTTTCTAATCAACTCAATACCTGTTCGCGTATTGTTTGATTGTGGTGCCAATAGGTGTTTTATGTCCCTAGATTTCTGTGCTAAGTTGAATTTACCAGCTACTGTGTTACCCAAGCCGGTTAGTGTAGAAGTAGCCGATGGTAAGACCACACCCGTCACAACCTATGTGGCTGGGGTTTGTATAGAGATCTAAGGGAAGTCTTTCCCGGTGACTTGTTTAGTGTTACCTATTCCTAGCTTTGATGTAGTACTAGGAATAGATTGGTTGAGCTCGCTTAGGGCTAATATTAAGTGCAATAGGAAAATGATTACCTTTCGTCCGACCGATGGAACCCGTGTTGTGGCCCGAGGGGAGCGGAGCGGGTATAATCTTTCGTTGATAACCATGATGAAAGCAAAAAAGTCGATAGGAAAGGGTTGTGAATCATTTCTTGCATATGTAATTGATGCAAAGAAAGAAAAGAAAACAGTGGCTAATATTCCGGTAGTATCAGAATTTTCCAAAGTGTTCCCAGATGAGTTACCAGGTCTGCCGCCGGTAAGGGAAGTCGAATATAAGATTGAGTTGGTTCCTGGAACAACTCCAGTTGCAAAATCTCCATACCGATTAGCGCCGTCTGAAATCCGTGAAATGATGTCACAGATTCAAGAACTATTAGATCGTGGGTTTATCCGACTGAGTTCTTCACCGTGGGGTGCTCCGATATTGTTTGTTAAAAAGAAAGATAGGTCAATGCGTATGTGTATTGATTATCGTGAATTGAACAAAAGAACATGGAAGAATAAGTATCCGTTACCTCGAATAGACGATTTGTTTGATCAGTTACAGGGTGGTTCATTCTTTTCTAAGATAGACTTACGATCTGGATATCATCAGGTTCGTGTTGCTGAATCAGATATACCGAAAACAGCGTTCAGAACAAGGTATGGTCATTATGAATTTCTTGTCATGCCGTTTGGGTTGACGAATGCGCCAGCAATCTTCCTGGATCTAATGAATAGAGTGTGTCGCCCGTTCTTAGATAAGTTTATGATTGCGTTTATAGATGATATACTAGTGTATTCAAAGACCAAAAGTGAACATGCTGAACATCTGAGACATGTTTTGAACATGTTGAAACGTGAACAACTATTTGCAAAATTTTCAAAGTGTGAATTTTGGTTACGTGAAGTGCAGTTTTTGGGTCATGTAATTTGTGCCGAGGGTATAAAAGTTGATCCGACAAAGATAGAAGCGGTAATTAATTGGAATTCTCCGAAGACTCCGACTGAGATTAAGAGTTTTCTGGGATTAGCCGGTTATTATCGCAGATTTATCAAGGATTTCTCGAAAATAGCGGGTCCGTTGACTAAGTTGACTCGTAAAGATGTAGCCTTTTGATGGACTGATGAACAGGAAAAGGGTTTTCAGATTTTGAAACAGCTACTGTGTCAGGCACCAGTATTAGCTTTACCAGAAGGTTCAGATGACTTCGTGGTATACTGTGATGCGTCATTTGCTGGGTTGGGTTGTGTATTAATGCAAAGAGATAAAGTAATTGCTTATGCCTCGCGACAGTTGAAAGTTCATGAGAAGAATTATCCAATGCATGATCTTGAAATGGCTGCAGTAGTGTTTGCTTTAAAACTGTGGAGACACTATTTGTATGGAACCCATTGTGTTATATGTACAGATCACAAGAGTTTGCAGTATATCTTCTCACAGAAAGAATTGAATATGCTTCAGAGACGATGGCAAGAGTTGATCAAAGATTACGATTGTGAAAGTAAATACCATCCGGGTAAGGCAAATGTGGTTGCAGATGCGCTAAGTCGTAAAAAGTCAAGTGAAAATGTGAAATTTCTATGTTTGAATATAACTTCAGATTTGATTAACCGCTTAAGAACCATTCAGGCCTGTGCTTTAGAGGACGAACATATTAAATCTGAACAAATGACCAAACGAAAAGTGGACTTAATTGATGACTCACGTGGACTAAAGACCTTAAACAATCGTGTTTGGGTGCCTAATCTTGGAGATTTGAGGGATTTAATCATGACGGAAGCTCACAAATCCAGATTGACAGTACATCCGGGTAGTAATAAGATGTATCATGATTTGAAAACAGTGTATTGGTGGCCAACAATGAAATCAGATATCGCCCGTTATGTCGAAAAGTGTCATATATGTGCTCAAGTGAAGGCAGAACATCAGAAACCTTATGGTTCGTTACGTCAGTTACAGATTCCAGAGTGGAAATGGGAACATATAACTATGGATTTTGTGACCAAATTACCTAAAACTCAGAAAAGACATGATATGATTTAGGTAATAGTGGATCGTCTAACTAAAAGTGCTCATTTTCTTGCTACTCGTGAGACAGCTTCGTTAAGTGAGTTAGCCGAATTTTATGTGAAAGAAATAGTTAGTCGTCATGGTGTGCCGTTATTGATCGTTTCAGACAGAGATTCCAGATTTGTGTCAAATTTTTAGAATAGTCTTCAACAGAATCTGGGTACACGTGTGAATTTAAGTACAGCTTATCATCCTCAGACAGACGGACAGAGTGAAAGAACGATACAGACTTTGGAGGATATATTAAGGGCTTGTGTGTTAGAATACGGTGGTTCGTGGGATACACATTTGCCGTTGGTCGAATTCGCGTATAATAATTCATATCATTCGAGTATAGGGATGCCGCCCTATGAAATGTTATACGGTCGTCGTTGCAGAACTCCGACTTGTTGGTTAGAAGCCGGGGAGAAACAGTTTGCAGGTCCCGAAATTGTTCAAATGACAGCCGAAAAAGTTGCAATTGCAAGAGAAAAGTTGAAAGCCGCTAGAGATAGGCAGAAAATGTATGCTGATCCGCGTAGACGTCCGGTAACCTTTAATGTGGGTGAACGAGTGTATCTAAAAGTTTCTCCATGGAAAGGGTTTATCAGATACGGTAAACGTGGTAAGTTAGTACCGAGATTTATTGGTCCATTTCTGATCAGTAAAGTGTTGAATGATCAGACTGTGGTGTTAGATCTTCCACCAGAGTTAGCTGGTATTCATAATACATTCAACGTATGTTATCTTCGTAAGTGTAAAGTCGACGATGAAACACAACTTCTTCCTTTAAAACATTTAAGGGTCGATTTGAATAAGAAATTGGTGGAAGAGCCGGTCCATGTGGTTGACCAAAAGGTGACTAAGTTGAGAAAGAAAGGGATTCCGATAGTGTTGATTGAGTGGAAACACAGTTTGGGTTCTAACTTTACATGGGAGACAGAAGAGTTGATGAGAAATCGCTACCCTCGTTTGTTTGACCAAGACCAGATTCCGAGGACGGAATCTTCTTAAGGGGTGGATTTGTAACAGACTGAAACCCGGGCTAGTTGTAAGTTGCCTATTTTGCCCTTAGGGTTTGTGCTTAGTCTTAAGTGCTTTTATTTTAATTATTTTATTAGTGTTTTATTATAATTGTGTTGTGACCAGTTTGTGACAAGGGTCCCAGAACAGGTTGGTTTATTTAATTTGGACTCCGTTAGGACCGCCTAAGGAGATACGAAAGGTTATCAGATAAGATAACTGGTAAATACCCGTGTGATATGGGGTATGGGTTTATAACCCATTTATATGTATGTTTCTGGAGGTTTCTTCTCATTTCCCAAAATAAGAAGAAAAAAAACTACTCCGTACCTAATCTTCCTCATCTCTAAACCCTAAGATCAAAGTTTGTTAATTTGTTGGAATTCAAGTTAGAAATCAGTTCCTTGTATACTAGTGATAATCATAAGGTAAGTATTACTCAGATTCTTGCTCTAATTAGGTTTTGTGTTAAATGGGTTTTTGATAGAAATTAGCTCAAATCTAGTTGTTTGATGTTAAAAACATCAATAGATGTTAGAAATAGGTTGTATATATGTTTAGTAGCTTCCATGTGCTTAAAATTTGATCAAAATTGCTCAAAAATCGAGTTTTAGGCGAAAAATGTTCGAAACCGGCGAACTTGTTCGAAACCAGTTGCTACAGTATTTTGCTACAATATTTTGCTACAGTACCCGAGTTGCTACAGTATCACTATTTGCTACAGTGTCGAGTTGCTACATTGTCACTATTTGCTACAGTAGCGAGTTGCTACAGTGTCACTGTTTGCTACAGTACAGAGTTGCTATAGTGTCACTATTTGCTACAGTACTGAGTTGCTACAGTGTCACTATTTGCTACAATACGAGTTGCTACAGTATCACTATTTGCTACAGTACCTTTTATGAAATTGAAACGGGCGTAACTTTCAAAATGTAACTCCGTTTTTGATGAATAAACTATCGTTAGAATCGTAATAAAGAATATTCTTCAATGGTAAACTTTTAAGAAACTAGATCAAACTGTTTTTCGACCAAAAAAGGAGTTTTAGTGTGTATGTCGTGTTTTGCACGCACCTGTATGCCATTATTGAGTGGAGTCATGATGTAGACTCATAAAATTATGAATATATGGTGTTATGACTTAGTTAATTGTATGAAATGATTATATTATTTATTGGATATGTATATTAATTTTGTTTGTGTTGTTCTCAGGTTATAAGGACAAGGAGGAAGCTCAGAAATAATAACTGAGCAGTTGCTGGTAATTAGTGAGTGGGTCTATCTCCGGATAGAGTTTAAGTAGCATATCATGCTACTGTGGTTGACTCTTTTACCATGCATAGTGTAGAAATTGTCATGTTAGAATAATATAGTATGCCTGATGTTGTATGTGATTTATGTGTACACTGTGTGAATGGCACCAGTCAGGCCTAAGGAGACTGGGGACTCGAGACCATGCCTGGGAGAGGTTAGAGTCCGTATGAGGTCAACCATGCCTAGGGGAGGTCGGATCCATAGGCTACTAATTGTGGAGTATAGTGTGAACGATGCATCACCTTCATCTGGATAACTATACTACGAATTAAGTTGCAGGGACTATCGGTAGACTCAAGTCCGATCAGCTAGGAGTCGTGTGCTCGTACAAGCCGCCGATCCTCGTATTGTCTTATTGTATGCTAGTTGGTAGTTAGCATGTGTTGTTGTTAGTATATAGCTTGTGTGTGACTTAAGCTATATCTGTTAGATAGATTCCATTCACTTAGCGTTGCGCTAATCCCCCACATAATTACCCTTTGCAGGTTTAGGTACTGCTAGTCGGGATGGGTGCTGATGCAGAAGACATGTTTGACAACCCTACTCTGATGTGGACTTTTGTTTAAATCATGTTTTGTAATAACATAACACCGTTGTGTAAACTTAAACTTAATTACTCAGATTAATGTAATGACGTGACTTATAGTGTGTTTGTTAATAAAGTCTTCCGCTGTGTTTAAAAAAAAAAAAAAAAACTTGCCGGTGTTACATATAATGATTCACACTAACCTTACTACTCAAATAAAGGAGGCGCAACAATGAGTTTTAAAAGAGGAAAATTTAAAGGATGAAATACCCAAAGGATCGGAGAAGCATCTTAATATTTGGAAAGACGGAACCCAGTATAGGGCTGAAAGAATTTGGGTACCAAAATTTGGAGATATGAGAGAAATGGTACTTAGAGAAGCTCATAAAACCAGATACTCAATACATCCTGGAACGGGGAAGATGTACAAGGATCTCAAGAAACATTTTTGGTGGCCGGGTATGAAAGCCGATGTTGCTAAATACGAAGGAGAATGTTTGACGTGTTCTAAGGTCAAAGCGGAGCATCAAAAACCATCAGGTCTACTTCAACAACCTGAAATCCCGGAATGGAAATGGGAAAACATTACCATGGATTTCATCACTAAATTGCCAAGGACTGCAAGTGATTTTGATACTATTTGGGTAATAGTTGATCGTCTCACCAAATCAGCACACTTTCCACCAATAAGAGAAGATGACAAGATGGAGAAGTTAGCACGACTGTATTTGAAGGAAGTCGTCTCCAGACATGGAATGCCAATCTCTATTATCTCTGATAGGGATGACAGATTTATTTTAAGATTCTGGCAGACATTACAACAAGCATTAGGAACTCGTCTAGACATGAGTACTGCCTATCATCCACAAATTGATGGGCAGAGCGAAAGGACGATACAAACGCTTGAAGACATGCTACGAGAATGTGTTATTGATTTCGGAAACAGTTGGGATCGACATCTACCGTTAGCAGAATTTTCCTACAACAACAGCTACCATTCCAGCATTGAGATGATGCCGTTTGAAGCACTTTATGGTAGAAAGTGCATATCTCCGATTTATTGGAGTGAAGTGGGGGATAGACAGATTACGGGTCCGGAGATAATACAAGAAACTATCGAGAAGATCATCCAAATTCAACAACGGTTGAAAACCGCCCAAAGTCGACAAAAGAGCTACGCCGACATTAAAAGAAAAGATATAGAAATTGAAATTGGAGAGATGGTCATGCTTAAGGTTGCACCTTGGAAAGGCGTTGTTTGATTTGGTAAACGAGGGAAATTAAGTCCAAGGTATATTGGACCATTCAAGATTATTGATCGTGTCGGACCAGTAGCTTACCGACTTGAGTTACCTCAACAACTCGCAACTGTACATAACACTTTTCACGTCTCGATTTTGATGAAATGTTTTGCTAAAGAAGATCTCACTATTCCGTTAGACGAAATCCAAATCAACGAAAAACTTCAATTCATCGAAGAACCCATCGAAATAATGGATCGTGAGGTTAAAAGACTTAAACAAAACAAGATACCAATTGTTAAGGTTCGATGGATGGAAGTGGTAAAAGACTACGTTTGTGAAATACTTTATCATCCGGGTAAGGCGAATGTGGTCGCGGATGCGTTAAGTCGGAAGAGTCAACATCGGCGATACAAGTAGGATCGTTACGTATGATTATTACTAATGACTTTCTTGTAAAGCTTGGTGAGATTCAAATTGAAGCTTTTGTTAACAACAAACATGAGGAACGAATCGTGGGCCAAATGGAGTCTATTACCTTAGGCCCGTATGGTTTGTTATCCTTTCAAGGACAAGTGTGGGTGCCTAAAATGGGTGAATATCGACGAGTGCTACTTGATGAAGCATATAAGTCAAAGTATTCCATTCATCTGGTGGTGACGAAAATATATCTTGATTTAAAGAAGGAGTATTGGTGGCCAGGCATGAAACGTGATGTTGTTAAGTATGTTGAACAATGCGTCACGTGTTTGTAAGTTAAAGCCGAACACCAAAAGCCATATGGTATGTTACAACCGTTAGAAATTCCAAAATGGAAATGGGAGCACATTACCATGGATTTCATCACAAAGTTACCAAAGACGGCGAGAACCCAATTTGACTCGATTTGGGTAATAGTTGATCGATTGACGAAAAGTGCCTTGTTTCTTCCCATTTGGGAAGCGATATCGTCGGAGACCTTGGCTAAGTTGTTTATCAAGGAGGTGATATCGAGACACGGGGTTCCTATATCTATTATTTCGGATCGAGATACTCGTTTCACATCTCGGTTTTGGGAAAAGTTTCATGAAGATATGGGTACACAATTGAAATTGAGCACGGCGTACCATCCTCAAACGGACGGTCAAACCGAACGTACGAATCAAACATTGGAGGATATGTTACGAGCATGTATTATTGATTTCGGCGGTAGTTGGGATGAGCAATTACCTTTGGTGGAATTCTCGTACAATAATAGTTATCATACTAGTATCGGGATGCCACCTTACGAGATGCTTTATGGGCGTAGGTGTCGAACTCTGATTTGTTAGGGTGAAGTGGGTCAAAGAGAAATCAGGAGTACCAATTTGGTTTTAGAGACGAATAGCAAGATTGATATGATTCGGACTCATTTGAAAAAGGCCCAAGATAGACAAAAATCTTATGCCGATAAGCGTAGACGACAAATTGAGTTCCAAGAAGGTGACATGGTGATGCTTAAAGTTTCACCATGGAAAGGTGTTATTCGGTTTCGAAAACGAGGAAAGTTAGCTCCTAGTTTTATTGGTCCTTTTTAAATTTTAGCTCGTGTTGGTGAAGTAGCGTATCGTTTGGAATTACCCGAAGAACTTGCGGGGATCCATACTACATTTCATGTTTCCCATCTCCGTAAGTGTCTTGCGGATGATTCTTCATGGGTGCCTTTAGACGAGATTGAGCTAAACAATAAGTTAGAGTATATTGAGGAGCCGATTGCTATACTCGATGAAAAGGTGAAAAGGTTGAGGAATAAAGAGGTGAGAACTTTTAAAGTCCAATGGTGTCGTAGTAAAGGTTTCGAGTTTACTTGGGAGCCCGAAGAGTTTGTTTTGGTTTATCTTCATGCTTGTCATGCGCCTTGGATCGCGAGGACGCGCTCCGATTCAAATGGGGGAGAGTTGTAAGACCCGAATAATTATTGTACAGTGGTGTAAATAGGGTACTTGAAGTGTGGGAAATATCATGCTATTAGACAGAGGTCAGAGCCTGTCCAGACCAGTGTGCGCTCAGCGCACACTTAAGGGTGCACGTGGCGCACTGCTACTGTAGCCGGATTCTGTTTCTTTTAATTGATATTTTGGAAGGGCTTTTTGGTAAATTCACTTAGGGACGAGTTAAGGGCCACAAGATCAGTGGATGGAGTGTCATAACTCCACTTTTAACCACCTTCATCTTCCTACTTCAACTTTAGAGTGAGAAACCCTTTGAGAGAGAGAAAGCTCAAATCAAGGAGGAAGAAGTTGATTTCGGGCCAAATCACGTGTATTAAAGTTGTTCATCTAATCACTAGCTACGTTGTGATTGTGGTGGTAAGCTCTAATCTTGATTTCCCTATTTTAATTGGTTTAAGGGTTAGGGTTTGGGTTAGTGATGAACATAAAACCCATATTGGTGATTTTGGGTGTTCTTGGGTAAGGTTGAGTCATAATGACTCAAAGATGACTAACCTCGGGTTTTGAAATGTTAAATTGTGTAAATGGGTCTTAAATATTAGTAAATCACTAGCACACTTAGTGGTTAAAGTGAACGGCTGTATTTGGGTTTGATTGTGACCCAAATGAGTGTGTTAACCTTGAAATGGGTCAAATGAGTATTTGATGACATAAGTGGGTTAATGGGTGCGAAAATGAGATAACCTTGCGTTAAAAGGTGTATTAAGACCATAATCGAATTGTTGGTAAGAGTTTGACATAATCCCGACCTAGTGTTAGAATGAATGGTGCAAATGGGTCACGTTTACACTATGGGCCAAATGGCATTTGGATGGCGAATAAGTTGGTTGACCAACTTGAATGTATGATTGATATATGTGCATAATGTAATAGGTACGTTATTTTGAAGTTGCGAGCTTGGTTTATGTAGTGACCTGAATTTTTCCATGTTTATATATATTAAATTAATTTGTTATTTACATGATTAAGTGTTTCCAACATGTTAAGCGATCAAACTTGTCAAGACTTGATTAATTGAAATAGGTTTCAAATAGACAATTGACCACCCAAGTTGACCGGTGGTTCACGAACGTTAAAACTTGTAAAAACTATATGATGACATATATATGATTATATATATAGTTAACATGATATTATGATAAGTAAGTATTTCATTAGGTATTTTAACAATGAGTTATATACATAAAATTGAGTTTATTGAATTAAGAAACTCGAAACGATATATATAAGGATTATCGTTATAACAACGTCTTACTAAATACATATGAATCATATTAAGATATTGATATACTATGTTTAATCATGATAAATGATAAGTAAACATGTCATTAAGTGTATTAACAATGAACTACATATGTAAAAACAAGACTACTAACTTAATGATTTCGAAACGAGACATATATGTAACGATTATTGTTGTAACAACATTTAACTGTATATATATCATACTAAGATATATTAATATATCATAATATCATGATAATGTAATAATTTAACATCTCTTTATATATAATAAACAATGGCTTAACAACATTTAACAAGATCGTTAACCTAAAGGTTTCAAAACAACATTTACATGTAACGACTAACGATGATTTAAGGACTCAGTTAAAATGTATATACATGTAGTGTTTTAATATGTATTCATACACTTTTGAAAGACTTCAAGACACTTATCAAAATACTTCTACTTAACAAAAATTCTTACAATTACATCCTCGTTCAGTTTCATCAACAATTCTACTCGTATGCACCCGTATTCGTACTCGTACAATACACAGCTTTTAGATGTATGTACTATTGGTATATATACTCCAATGATCAGCTCTTAGCAGCCCATGTGAGTCACCTAATACATGTCGGAACCATCATTTGGCAACTAGCATGAAATATCTCATAAAATTATAAAAATATTAGTAATCATTCATGACTTATTTACAAGTAAACAAAATTACACATCCTTTATATCTAATCCATATACCAACGACCAAAAACACCTACAAACACTTTTATTCTTCAATTTTCTTCATCTAATTGATCTCTCTCAAGTTCTATCTTCAAGTTCTAAGTGTTCTTCATAAATTCTATAAGTTCTAGTTTCATAAAATCAAGAATACTTCCAAGTTTGCTAGCTTACTTCCAATTTTGTAAAGTGATCATCCAACCTCAAGAAATCTTTCTTATTTATAGTAAGATATATTTCTAATACAAGGTAATACTCATATTCAAACTTTGATTCAAATTCTATAACTATAACAATCTTATTTCGAGTGGAAATCTTACTTGAACTTGTTTTCGTGTCATGATTCTGCTTCAAGAACTTTCAAGCCATCCAAGGATCCTTTGAAGCTAGATCTATTTTTTTCATTTCCAGTAGGTTTACCTACTAAAATTAAGGTAGTAATGATTTTCATAACATCATTCGATTCATACATATAAAACTATCTTATTCGAAGATTTAAACTTGTAATCACTAGAACATAGTTTAGTTAATTCTAAATTTGTTCACAAATAAAGTTAATCCTTCTAACTTGACTTTTAAAATCAACTAAACACATGTTCTATATCTATATGATATGCTAACTTAATGATTTAAAATCTGAAAATACAAAAAACACCGTAAAACCGGACATACGCCGTCGTAGTAACACCGCGGGCTGTTTTGGGTTTGATAATTAAAAACTATGATAAACTTTGATTTAAAAGTTGTTTTTCTAGGAAAATTATTTTTCTTATGAACATGAAACTATATCCAAAAATCATGGTTAAACTCAAAGTGGAAGTATGTTTTTCAAAAAGGTCATCAAGACGTCGTTCTTTCGACTGAAATGACTACCTCTTACAAAAACGACTTGTAACTTATATTTTTGACTATAAACCTATAATTTTTTTGATTAGATTCATAAAATAGAGTTCAATATGAAACCATAGCAATTTGATTCACTCAAAATGGATTTAAAACGAAGAAGTTATGGGTAAAACAAGATTGGATATTTTTTGATTGTTGTAGCTACGGGAAATATTGTAACAATTCTATACAAATCATATCCTAGCTAACTTATATTGTATTATACATGTATTCTAATATATTATGTAATCTTGGGATACCATAGACACGTATTCAAATGTTTTGACATATCATATCGACCCATGTATATATATTATTTGGAACAACCATAGACACTCTATATGCAGTAATGTTGGAGTTAGCTATACAGGGTTAAGGTTGATTTCAAAAATATATATGCTCTGAGTTGTGATCTAGCCTGAGACGTGTATACACTGGATCGTGGATTGATTCAAGATAATATATCGATTTATTTCTGTACATCTAACTGTGGACAACTAGTTGTAGGTTACTAACGAGGGCAGCTGACTTAATAAACTTAAAATCATTATAACGTAATAAAAAATGTTGTAAATATATTTTGAACATACTTTAATATATATGTACATACTTTAATATATATGTACATATTTGTTATAGGTTCGTGAATCAACCAGTGGCCAAGTCTTACTTCCCGATGAAGTAAAAATCTGTGAAAGTGAGTTATAGTCCCACTTTTAAAATCTAATATTTTGGGATGAGAATACATGCTACTTTATAAATGTTTTACGAAATAGACACAAGTAAATGAAACTACATTATATGGGTGAATGATCGAAGCCGAATATGCCCCTTTTTAGCTTGGTAGCTAAGAATTTGGGAACATACCCCCAAATTGACGCGAATCCTAAAGATAGATCTATCGGGCCCAACAAACCCCATTCTGGAATTTGGAATGCTTTAGTACTTCGAAATTATCATGTCCGATGGATGTCCCAGAATGATGGGGATATTCTATATGCATCTTGTTAATGTCGGTTACCAGGTGTTCACCATATGAATGATTTTTATCTCTATGTATGGGATGTATTGAAATATGAAATCTTGTGGTCTATTATTATAATTTGATAATATATAGGTTAAACCTATAACTCACCAACATTTTTGTTGACGTTTTAAGCATGTTTATTCTCAGGTGATTATTAAGAGCTTCCGCTGTTGCATACTAAAATAAGGACAAGATTTGGAGTCCATGCTTGTATGATATTGTGTAAAAACTGCATTCAAAAAACTTATTTTTGATGTAATATATTCTTATTGTAAACCATTATGTAATGGTCGTGTGTAAACAGTATACTTTAGATTATCATTATTTGATAATCTACGTAATGCTTTTTAAACCTTTATCGATAAAATAAAGGTTATGCTTGTTTTAAAAATGAATGCAGTCTTTGAAAAATGTCTCATATAGAGGTCAAAACCTCGTGACGAAATCAATTAATATGGAACGTTTATAATCAATATGAACGGGACATTTCAGTTTATCAATTCACCGAAGGCGTAAGGTGAGTGGAATAATTATGCGTGTACGTATATAATGTATTTATTTGTGTAGTGTGGAATGTGGAGTTGTCGCGGTGTTCAAGACACCACATTCTATGTAACGAGTGGAATTGTCGCGTTGTTTAAGACACCACTCATTGATTTGATTGACATGTGGAATAGTCGCGGTGTTTAAGACAACACATTGTCATGGGAGTGGAATTGTCGCGGTGTTCAAGACACCACTCATTGGTTTGATTGACATGTGGAATTGTCGCGGTGTTCAAGACACCACATTGTCATGGGGTGAGTTAGTCGCGGTGTTTAAGACATCACTCGAGAAATTGGTGATTACGCGACGTATGTACACTAATGGATGTTATGAACTCTGATGGTCTCTAGAGAGTACCGTTCCCTTGTACGATTGGTTAACCATGGTTGTGTGAATTTTGTATTAGCATATTTAATTGTGAACTATATGCTTTTGGTGTCGCTAGCTTATTATGAATTGCGGATATTGGTTTATGCATAATATTTGTATAGTTATCGAATTGCTAGCTTGTATGCGGTATTGTGTAAGTGATTGCAAGTAAGTAGGTTATATATGTATATGTATAATTATTGCATTCACTAAGCTTTAGCTTACCCTCTTGTTGTTTACTTTTTTATAGGCTCCGGCGTGGACAAGGGTAATGGCGTTCGTTTGGATTAGGATCTCGCTTCGTTATGTTAGGAGAAGCTTTTGAACGTATAGCTTTTTGAAGTTTGACCGAGATTTGGATAGTTTAACCCCCAAACATCATGCTCTAGTGTCGTTTGAAATTTAAACTAATTAGGTTGAAACTTGTATTTTGTACGAAACTCGTAATTTGGGCATATGTGGGCCTGGTGTCATAAAACTCCTTTTATTATTGAATCGTGTGAGTTTTTCATATTAGAATGTGTTGTGAAAAGTGTTCGTCTAAAAGTGTCGGGAAGTGGGAGATCTTTAAATGAAAAATGAAAATTTTGGACAGCGGGCTGACTAGCCTTGTGCGCGCCGCGCACTGTACTGTAATAAAAAAAATTATTTCGCGTGTTCGATTGTATAACGGGTTGGGTTGTTACAAACTTCGACCGAAGTTGCAAGCGGTTTAAGATGGTGGCGGGTTCCGGTGGTCACAAACGAAGCTTTGATCTGGTACTCTGTTCGGTTTGTGTTATTTTTTTTTTACTTTCAATTGTATGGGTTTAATTTATACGAGGATGATGAATTATGTGGTTGACCATGTCAATTGAAAGTATTTAGTATTTTATTCTTGTAGTTTTAATTAGATGATAAATTGATTCGTGGGTTTTAAGATTTGAGTAAATGTTTAATGATTTGTGCATTTGTAGTTTGGTGATGATGATGAATCTGGTATTTTAATTTTATTTAGTTTGAGATCCTGATATAAAATTAGATTTGGGTTTAGATTTGTTTAAAGTTTTTAATATAAATTTGGTTGGGGTTTTTGAACCTGAGATTGAGAAAAGGATGAAGATGAAGTTATAATGAGTAGATTTTGATTCTGAGGTACTTAGGGATGATGACGTTTGTTTTTTGTTCTAGATTTGACTATGTTTTAACAATGATGCAATATTTGATGTAGAAAAAACAAATGATGCAATATTTGTCAAATACTAGGGACCAATAATGTAATTTTAAAATTAAGGTGACTTGGAAGTTGCCTGTTATAACAAGTTAACTACATACAATAGAACAATTTAAATAGTTGAATGCATACAATAGAAGTTCTAAAAGTTGGATGCATACAATAGAAATTTAGTAAAAGTTCAATGTATTTTCAAACAATTTTCTCAAATTTAAAGTTAAATGGTTTTTTTTTTCTAAAGAACCCGAATATAAATACTCCGATTCAAAAATCAACAAATTAGAAAACTGATACAACATGAACTAGACTCAAATAAACTATCTATCTTAGTCAATAAACACAATATACATTATTTTTTAAAGACAAACACACACACACACACTCAAACACGAATTTAAACACGCATATATACATGCCCACCACGGGACTCGAACCCCCAACCTATAGGCACTATTGTAAATCTCCTTATTTCCCCCCGAGATCTCCCCAAGATCTCGTTTTTGGAAAGCTGTCGAGACGAGATGTCTATCTCCCGAGATTACTTGGTCAACATGGCTAAACTTGGTCAAAACCACGATTTCTCGTATTTTCTCGCTCATTTCTTGAATTTCTTCATTAAATCTCGTAATTTTTCGGATTTTCTCGCTCATTTCTTGAATTGTTTTATATAATCTCATAAAAATGTATATAGATATACATTTATTTATTTATTTATATATATATATATATATATATATATATATATATATATATATATATATATTTATTAAGATACTAAAAAGTCAACGTAAGTCAACGCCCGAGATCTCCTCGAGATTTTTTCGAGATGCCGAGATCTCCAGAAAAATGTCCAAACGAGATCTCCCCGAGATCCGAGATCTCCAACTATACCTATAGGTTGAAGGAGTCACCTCAATACCGCTAGGCCAATGGCCCTTTGGTACACAATATACAACTAAACAAACTATCTTAGTCAATAAACATAATATAAGTATAACTAGGCTAGCAAAACGATTTTTTCAGTTCTAGTTATTATTTTATGAGAAATGCTAATTACAGCCCTAATGGTTGTTTTTAATAAATAAAATCATGAAAATTTTGATTGTACATTTGAAATAACCAACAACTCCCTGCAAATAACTACCTATAGCTTACAAAAAGTACTACATTTTTCAACACAAATTATTTGTTAAAGATAGTCCTAACGACTGTCATTAGCATTTTTCTTATTTTATTAAACACTTATTAATAATACATCCTTTAGCCTTAAAAGTGATGGTGATTTTAGTGTTATCAACAATCATTTTAGTTAATTGGGATTTACTTGAAAGCAAAGGTATTCAACTTATACTTATAACGGGTTTGGAGAGTGTGGAGTACACGCCCGTAAGAGTTAACTTGATATTGTTATGGAAATTGTGGTATTGAAAAGGTTTTAAATTCCACCATTTTTCATTAGGTGTGAACGAAAAGTTGTGTCTTTTCGTTGAAGGGTTACATCCTTTGGTTGAAAGGTTACGTACTTTCACTCGCACCTATACGTTTCATATAAATATAGGAATATGTTTTTGCTTTCTTTTTAACGAACAGAAAACACACACATACTCTTTAACAATTTGATCAACGATTTCATTGCCAAAAACACTGATTGCGTTCTTGTCTTATCCCTGTAAAGATTTCGTGCAACCAAGACAATCGTAGGGTCGCAATACTTTATAGATAAAGTGATTACACGATTCAAGAATGAATCTGGCAGTCAATTCATACCCGATTTCTAACAAAAAGTAAACTCTAACTACAGGTTCCAACTAGATCCGTCAAAAACAAAAGGTTTAAATTTCATTAATGTTACTCTTATTACTATATTACTATTATTATTGTTATAAGTTTTGTATGAGTAGTTATACTCCATAAATTAATTAAAAATATTATTTATGTTGAATAAATGTAGTAATTAATGAATTAATTTGTGCGGGTCGTGACTTATGTTCCTTAGTCTTTCACGAATAAGCCCCAACGGTCTTTGGATTTCGAGTTCTGACGGGCCTGTGATTTGGATTCGAGTTTTTATTATGTGTAGTTTGGGTGATTCTGTTTAGTATGCTCTTCTTGTTGATTTTCAACACAACAGTTTTGATTCGTCATTGTTCATTTACCGACATGACTCATGAGACTAATATTATCTATTTACTTTTGAATATGAATACTATAGTATTATTCCCACTGCTTCGTTCACTTCTCTTTTAAGTAGATAATTACTTCTCTTGGTAAAGAATTTTTCATGGCCGGTCTGGAAGCATCAAAATACTTTCTAAATATATCCGCTACTCATACCAGTGACGACATGTTTCTTTCTCAACAGGAATATGATATTGATATCTTAGGTCAAGCTCATATGATAAAATGCAAACCTTGTCTCACACATGCTCCTATGTTAACACTCAACCAAACTTAAGAACTGATGAGTCTTCTGTTACTGATCCACTTTATATTATGTTAATAATTAGAATGCATTCTTCAATTGAAAATTATTAAAGTTTGCTGTAATAACCCGCCTTTTTTCGTTAAATTATTTTAACGCCCGTCTTTTTTTATATATATAAAAATACCTTCGTATCTAGATTCTTACCTTCCGTTATTTAGCATTTTAATATTCCCGTTATTTAATTATAACATCTCTCGTTTACTCTAGCGTATTTAAAATAATTCGTTCGGTTAATTCCCGCACCCGACTACAAACTTGAAGGACTAATCTTGTCACTTGGCTAAACATGGTCAACTAGTCACCACCTCCCACCACTCACCTCTCATTCATTCTCTTATCTCTTTCTCACTACTTCCACTTTTCTCTCATTCCTTCAAACAAAGATTCGTCATCTAAATCCAAATCAAGAAGCTTACAACAAAACAAATTGCATATTTGGAATCCTTGCATCTTCCTCTACAACTTGATACTAATTTCATCTCTTTTGGGTAACTTTCTAAAAACTCTAGATTTCATGTTCTTAGGGTTCTTGACTTAAAAGTGTGTTAATTAGTGTCTATGGCTCAAGTCTAACATGAAAATGTGATTTATTTGCTCGATCTTGTTATTTTGAGTAACTAGCATTAACTTGAAAATGGGTGTGTTTAATCTTGAGTTTTGGTAGATTAAATGTTGTTGCTATATTAAAGTTCATGTATTAAATGTGTTACTAGCATCATTAGCTTCGTTTTGGTATGTAGATTGACTTGGAAAAACTTCATTAAAATAAATGTTGAATTCATGATTCTTGGTTAGGGTTTGATAGCATTTAAAATGAACTTTTGATGCCTTGAATGCTATAAGACGTTGTTGGTAAGTGTTTAGTTGTATTGTATGCGTAATTACCTACGAAATGGCATATTATATGTGTGTAGTAAGTTCCCGAATCATGAAATGCGTTTTACGAACTTGAAACTTTAATGATGAACTTTTACCGATCATTCGACGAGGATTTGGTCATTTTAAATGATGTAATTATTTGATGATATGTGTTTAGTTGTATTCCTCGTTAAAATACATTTCCAACGATGTATGGCATGCGTTTTAAGTGTTTACGGTTCGTTATTTGTGAATTAGCGAATTTTGGTTCGACACTTAAACATTTGAAACAGCCCAGGAATCAGCTCACGCCCATTGGCGCGGCGCGGCGCGGCGTTTGCCGCGTTTGTGGGCTGTTCAGTTTCCCTTTTTCACCTTAAATTTTAACTATGCTACGCACCTCCGATTAATATGTAACTTGTTCTAACATGCTCATATATGATTAATTAGCTCAGAAAAATTGTCCGAGATCCGACCCGAATGTGTTGACTTTTTCGTTGACTTTGACTTGACCAAAGTTGACTTTTATTCAAACTTAACCAATACTTTGTTTAATCGTTATAACCTCTCTCTTGTACTTGTATCTTGCATGAAACTTGACAACGTGATTCACATGCTATATAATCGAGTCGTAACGAGCCATAGGATTAATTGAACACATTTCGCCCGATCTTGTGTCATAACCGGTAATTGATACAACTTATTTGTTTATGTTAAGACTAAGCAACTTTCATTTGCACAACGTTTAATTACAAGTACTTTGGCATGCAACTAAGGTGAGATCATAGTCCCATCTTTTCAACAACTTTTATACTTTTAAATCATGGGATGAGAAACATATACCGTTTATACTTTTATACTTTGAACACAAGTACGAGACAAACATTCCACGCATGAGTTAGAACAAAAATCCTCAAGTCCAATTATCATCAGTTACACTTGCAGGGTGTAAGTGTAAGCGTGAACTTATGTTGTGTGGCCATACGGGTTTGACGAACCCTCATTCGGACGGTTAGCTACCGTCGGTGGATGAAATATATTTTCGGGTATAGTGTAGGTTCTAACACTATGATTCAGAGGTACCATTCAGTTAAGCCTTGATAATTGGGTGCTCGGCAAATGTACAACAACTTTGGAATGCAAACGATTTGGATAATCAACTCATACTAAATCTTGTGGTTCAAAAAAAACATTTACAAATACACCTATGATTTCACCAACGTTTTTCGTTGACAGTTTTCTATATGTTTCTCAGGTTCATACTTGGCTACTTGATACATGCTTCCGCACATTTTGATTACTTGCTTGGGGTTAAGCATACATGCATACGCTAGTGATAGGACCTTGTGATTCAAACTTAATGTTTACATGCATACGCTAGTAATAGCATTCGTGATTTTCAACTTATATTATGTCGCAAGTTACTTCATTTATTCTTATTAACTTTTGTAAACTTATACTTGTTGTCGAACCATTTGGTTTACTTAAAACTTTTCAAGTCATACACATTTCAAATGAATGCGACATAATCTTGGTCAAACGCGTCTCATTTAGGGACTATGACCACGTAACGGGATCTAAGTTGACAGCGCCGTCAATGGCGATTTTGGCAGGTCGTCACAGTTGGTACCAGAGCGTTGGTTGTAGGGATCTAGGATGTGCATTAGTTTGTCTGACAGAGTCGTTAGGACGCATTAGTGAATCTAGATTACAACCGAATAGTTAGTCATTGCATTCTGACTTGCATTTGCTATAGATAGCACTTACTTGACTACTTGTGAATTATACTTGAATCTTTCTTAGGTGAACTTCTTAATGGTACCAAATTTTCATCATACGAACTCGTACTCTGCCACTTTCGGGTAAGACACGTAAACTTAAGATTCATACACGTAAGGAGGATGGCGACTTCATTAGTTACGCTAGTTCGGTAACTCTGTCTCCCAAATTGTTATTCACCACCATCCCAGCTTACTATCCACGAGTACTATAAAGTTTCCACCACTATGGAAATCATTAACCACTACCGATGTTACACCGGTGATCTTCACTATCTACCACTTCTTGTTACTACCACCACTACTCTAGATGAGTATCATCATCACTTCTTATCACTACAGTTGCGTACTACTCGTTATCCTAATTCGTTACTCTTTTCATACCTAAAGACATTATTGTTTGACTTGAACCGCATTGACGTGAACAACCAGTTATACACTTCCCTCGGGAAACGCATCTTCAGAGTTACACTAATTCTTTCGATTAAATACGAGTCACGTTAGAGATGCCGTTACACTTTGTTCATTTTAAATCTTCACGATTACACGAACTTGATTCTATGGAGTGATGTGGGAATGGAGGTATGAGTTAGCTTAATATAACGACACTCGATCAATGTGGTTATATTATGGTAAGTCATACCAAAGTTCTAATGACTCGTGATGGTGATTGGACTTGATCAACCTGATCACCACCATGTGCCATGTACATGACATTATTTTTGTTTTGAACATCCAAAAACTTCGAGAATATTGATAACAACCATACCAAGGATACACCTTTGGCTATTGCCAAACCATATTGATGCTTCTGAATAAACGACCAATTATTTCAACTTTAAAACATATGTTACACATGTATACTATCTCGTTTTCGCACACTTTTATCGACAAACTACGAAACGCTTGATATGCTCACATCGAGGCGGAAACTTCTCTCGCATTACACTCGTACTTCCGTGTAAGGAAATCCTTTATCTAAATTCTCAATGGAGAGAGAGATGTTTCACGTTATACTAGTATTCGCCACGAGGGTGAATAGTCCTAACAAATGTTTTTCAGAAACCGACAAGATGGGAAAAGCTTGTACAACTATACATTGTAGGAATTCTATCTCGACACGGTGTGCCATTGTCATTTTATTTCGGATTGAGATACTCGTTTCACTTCTAGACTTACAAAAAGCCTTGGGGACATGTTTAATACCATCCACAAACCGACGGACCAAGCAAACGTACGATTCAAACCGTGGAAAAACATATCACGAACTTGTATTGTTACCTTTAATTGATTCCTCTTACAACGATAGTTATCATTCGAGTATTAACGCCGCACTTTTTTGAAACTTTATATGGCCGCAAATATCGTTCTCCTATTCGTTGGACCGAAGTAGGTGACAAGCAAACCACCGGACTCGAACTCATTCATGAAATAACCGTTAAAATCGTTCAAATCAAGAAAGGCTCAAGACGGCCCGTAATCGCCACTATGCCGATGTTAGACGTAAACCTTTCGAATTCCAAGTAGGTGTCCGCGTAATGTTAAAAGTCCCACCTTGAAAAGGTGTAATCCATTTGGGGAAACGTAGAAAGCTAAATCCGCGATATTTTAATCCTTTTGAAATCTTGGAGCGTATTGGACCCGTTGCTTACCGTTTCGAACTCCCAACTCAATCGAATTCTGTTCATCCTACATTCAATGTATTAAAAACAAAGTAAAATCCCGTTCATCCTACATTCCGTTCACGATTCTTGTTCTTTCCGGACAAGAACTTGTTATTCCTTTCGATGAGCTTACTATTGATGACAAACTCCACTTCATGGGAAAATCAGTTGAAATTATGAATCGTGAAACCAAACTTTAAAAATAAAGTAAAATCCCGATCGTCAAAGTTCGTTGGAATGACAAGATCAAATACAAAGAAAGTACCCTCATTTATTCATAGAATTTGCAACGCAAGATCTCGAGGAAGAAACAACAACTACTACTTCCAACTAAATTTCGGGATGAAATTTCTTTTAAGGTGTAGGTAATGTAATAACCCGCCTTTTTAAATACCTTCGCATCTAGATTCATACCTTCCGTTATTTAACGTTTTAATATTCCCGTTATTTAATTATAACATCTCTCGTTTACTCTAGCGTATTTAAAATAATTCTTTCGGTTAATTCCCGCACCCGACTACAAACTTGAAGGACTAATCTTGTCACTTGGCTAAACATGGTCAACTAGTCACCACCTCCCACCACTCACCTCTCATTCATTCTCTTATCTCTTTCTCACTACTTCCACTTTTCTCTCATTTCTTCAAACAAAGATTCATCATCTAATTCCAAATCAAGAAGCTTACAACAAAACAAATTGCATATTTGGAATCCTTGCATCTTTCTCTACAACTTGATACTAATTCCATCTCTTTTGGGTAACTTTTTAAAAACTCTAGATTTCATGTTCTTAGTGTTCTTGACTTGTTAATTAGTGTCTATGGCTCAAGTCTAACATGAAAACGTGATTTATTTGCTCGATCTTGTTATTTTGAGTAACTAGCATGAACTTGAAAATGGGTGTATTTAATCTTGAGGTTTGGTTGATTAAATGTTGTTGTTATGTTAAAGTTCATGTGTTACTAGCATCATTAGCTTCGTTTTGGTATGTAGGTTGACTTGGAAAAACTTCATTAACATAAATGTTGAATTCATGATTCTTGGTTAGGGTTTGATAGCATTTAAAATGAACTTTTGATGCCTTGAATGCTATGAGACGTTGTTGGTAAGTGTTTAGTTGTATTGTATGCGTAATTACCTACGAAACGGTATATTATATGTGTGTAGTAAGTTCCCGAATCATGAAATGCATTTTACGAACTTGAAACTTTAATGATGAACTTTTAACGATCATTCGACGAGGATTTGGTCATTTTAAATGATGTAATTGTTTGATGATATGTGTTTAGTTGTATTCCTCGTTAAAATACATTTCCAACGATGTATATCATGCGTTTTAAGTGTTTACGGTTCGTTATTTGTGAATTGGCGAATTTTGGTTCGAGACTTAAACATTTGAAACAGCCCAGGAATCAGCTCACGCCCATTGGCGCGGCGCGGCCATCATTTGGCGCGGCGCGGTGTTTGCCGCGTTTGTGGGCTGTTCAATTTTCCTTTTTCACGTTAAATTCTAACTATGCTACGCACCTCTGATTAACATGTAACGTGTTCTAACATGCTCATATATGATTAATTAGCTCAAAAAAATTGTTCGAGACCCGACCCGAATGTGTTGACTTTTTCGTTGACTTTGACTTGACCAAAGTTGACTTTTATTCAAATTAACCAATACTTTGTTTAATCGTTATAACCTCTCTCTTGTACTTGTATCTTGCATGAAACTTGACAACGTGATTCACATGCTATAGTCGTAACGAGCCATAGGACTAATTGAACACATTTCGCCCGACCTTGTGTCGTAACAGGTAATTGATACAACTTATTTGTTTAGGTCAAGACTAAGCAACTTTCACTTTGGCATGCAACTACGGTGAGATCATAGTCCCATCTTTTTAACAACTTTTATACTTTTAAATCATGGGATGAGACTCATATACGGTTTATACTTTTATACTTTGAACACAAGTACGAGACAAACATTCTACGCACGAGTTAGAACAAAAATCCTCAAGTCCAATTATCATCAGTTACACTTGCAGAGTGTAAGTGTAAGCGTGAACTTATGTTGTGTGGCCATACGGGTTTGACGAACCCTCATTCGGACGGTTAGCTACCATCGGTGGATGAAATATATTTTCTTGTATAGTGTAGGTTCTAACACTATGATTCAGAGGTACCATTCAGTTAATCCTTGATAATTGGGTGCTCGGCAAACATACAACAACTTTGGAATGCAAACGATTTGGATAATCAACTCATACTAAATCTTGTGGTTCAAAAATAACATTTACAAATACACCTATGATTTCACTAACGTTTTTCGTTGATAGTTTTCTATATGTTTCTCAGATTCATACTTGGCTACTTGATACATGCTTCCGCACACTTTGATTACTTGCTTGGGGTCAAGCATACATGCATACGCTAGTGATAGCACCTTTGGATTCAAACTTATTGTTTACATGCATACGCTATTAATAGCATTCGTGATTTTCAACTTATATTATGTCGCAAGTTACTTCATTTATTCTTATTAACTTTTGTAAACTTATACTTGTTGTCGAACCGTTTAGTTTACTTAAAACTTTGCAAGTCATACATGTTTCAAATGAATGCGACATAATTTTGGTCAAACGCGTCTCATTTAGGGACTACGACCACGTAACGGGACCTAAGTTGACGGCGCCGTCAATGGCAATTTTGACGGGTCTTCACATTTGCCGTTAAAGTGAATCGTTTTAAGTTATAACGTATCAATCGAATTTACACATAACAATAGTGTTGATGATTGTGAAATATGTAACGCATATGACTACTTAAGGTGTTTGGTTAAGCGATTTTATGATGATTATTTGATTATTAGGTTTTTAAAATGTAAAAAATTAATTATAAGTGTTTAGTAAATTCAACTTTATAATCAGTTCTTTGTGATTTGAGAACTTCGAAACGTGAAAATGAAAAAAGTAGATCACCTATTAGTTCTACTGTAGCAAAACGTGATTAATATGTATTAGATTGTATTATTCTTTCTTTGTCTACATATTTTCTAATTAATCTGTTAATAGTATTTACCAACACTTACAAAACTGATTACTAGATTATTTCAGTATAAACACCTTTAATGTATAACACATTCTATGACTATATAATTATATAAAATGCATTTTAAGTTTTAAAACAATATATATGAATTCGAAAGAAAACAATATTTGAAAACAATATTTTTAGGGGTGGTCAGTATTTGGTTTGAAACCGCGGAACCCGAAAACTAAACCGAAACCAAACCGGAAAAAAACCAAACCGTATTTGAAAAACGATTTTCGGATCGAGTCAAACCGAAATCGAATTTGAATTCAGTTTTCGGTTTTGAATATTCTGAATTTGGTTTAACCGAAAACCGAATTCAAAACCGAATTCAAAATTTTTATATAATTAATTCGTATATTTATGTTTTAATGTCATTATAATTTGGGATCCAGTCAATAAAATATGTTCTTACCATATGACGATTTGATAGCTCACATCATAATTATATCATTCAAATTATTATGTTCTTTTTTCTTAATAACAAAAGCAGTAAACGTCGTAATTAAGATGTAAATATTAATAAATCATCAAATTCTTGATAATTTAATAGTGCGTCATTATTTTAGGATATAAATAACTAAGACATCAGTAACGCCACAATTAAACTACCATCGTTCTCAATTTTTTTTCCATAATATTCGGTTTTAACTGAAAACCGAACCGAATCCGAATTCGAATTCGGTTTTCGGTTCGGTTCGGTTTTAACTTTGAATTCAGTTTTCGGTTCGGTATTCGGTTTTGCCGCAAAAAATTTCAAAACCGAATACACCGAACCGAATAAACTGAATAAATCGAAAACCGAATCGATGAACGCTCCTAAATATTTTTTAATTAAATGTTGACAGAAACCAATAAACCGGTTATCTAGTGACCAAATTTTGTCCCACTCCAAAATATTTTAATATTAAATTTTGATAAGGATAAGTACTATGGAGTTTTGGTTTTAGATAATCTAGCGACGTGTCAATTAGCCATTTTGATTTGTAAAATAATACCCGTGTTGGGATATGGAGACACCATCATCCTCAATATCATTAACCAATTACCGTCTTTCAATTTAATCCTTCCCAAAATTGCGTTTGGGATTGGAAACAACTCTCTTTGTTTCATATTGTTTTGTTGCTTACAAAAGGGATCCACATCACATGTATATCAGGTTTTTCTAATTACTTTATTTAATTTGTTTCATTATTATTAATTAAGGTTGTTTAATTTTATTTATGAATTATGAATATGTTGTAGTAACAATATGAAACCAATGTAATCATGTCTAACATTTAAGCCTTTGCTAATTCTGATTTGAGTTGTTCCAATGCCCTTTTGGATGTTTTTGATCTACTAACCGCTAGCTTTATTAAAGATGTTGAAATATTTGAGTTGTGTGAATGCTAATATTTGCTTTGGATAGCTAAATTATACATACAAAGCCAGCACAGTTATTCAATAGTCTTGACTAGTTCACAAGTAGGTTTGGTTTGTAAATGTTGAGTTCATCTAATCATTCCCATAATTTTTCTTTAGTAATTTAAGTGTTTAATGTTAATCAATAGTTTGTTTTATTTAAGTGTATAATAAATATATGTCTAACTATCTTTACTATGTAGTTGGAAAGAATGCAAAAGAACATAAGAATGTTCTGGCGTTTTACATAACAATTCTAGTAGCATTTATAGGAATCATTGTCCCTAGAAAGATAAAAGATTTAATACTTAAGATAATGTCCCTGTAATTTGTGCACGGTTTGTACACAAGTCACATAATAGTGATATGCTACAAACACGATGTTACGCCGATATATCACAAGGAGATATTATGTACATTGAAAATTCGTTATAGTTCACGGAGATATTTTTCGAAACTACAACCTACAAGTTCTTAAGATTTTAAGGAAATGGAGTTCAAAGTATCAAACAAACACGAACAGAAAGACAAATAAGAGATAAGCCTAAAAAGCGGGATGATTAACTGATACGCTAGTTACATAACCACATAAGATATGATATATAGTTGTGGATCACATTATTAGCCGCGACAAGATATAGGGTGATCCTGTCTACAGACACTATCGTCAGTTTCTGCTTGAAAAAGCAACCGACTTTATCCTTCATAGTATGAAGGAAGCCACCTCGATCTCGGTGTAACACTTGCACTTATCACACATAAACATGTTAACGTTACTTATATTTATACACAATCACCACGTTATGTGAATGTCCATGGTCGGAATTCGTGGCTGTTCAGCGTCACCAGAGTCATTGTTGATCCCGTTTGTACTTGCGTTCGCTATCTGTGTCATTCGAACAAGAAATAGAAAACTGGTGTCGACAAACTTGAGAATGTACATGTAAAGCAAGCGTTTTGGTCTGATACAAAATATGTGTATTTAGGCTTACCTCATCCATCATAAATTGTCTCTCTTTCTTCAGTTCTGTTTCCTGTTCAAACACGCAAGTAAATTTTATAGGTTTCCACAAGCAGATTAACAAGTACGTTTTATTGTCTTTGGTGGACTTTATATTTATAATAATCTGTCAGATGCCCTAGTAGGAGATTAGAGGAGGATGCATAGAAGACTTTGTAGCTATGCATGGAAAACGGGTCAGGTTGGCTCTGTTTTTGTAACGGGTCAAAATGGTATTGGGTTGAAATGGGTCATGGGTCAATATTTTAAACGGGCCCAAATGGGTCAAGTTGGGTCGGTTTGGGTAACGGTTCGAAACAGGTCACGGGCCAAATAGGTGCAGATGGGTCATATCTGTGAGTATGGGGTCTCAATTGGCAGGTATATTTGTAACCAAGCCAAAAAACCTAAACAACTCATGTCAATGAGAAATGCTCATATCGACAAATGTAATAAAATTCGAAGTGGCGAGGCATAGGGCTTTACTAGTTCCCTTCATACAACTTTTAGATGTGGTGAGCATGTTACTGTGTTTCTTTGGGACAGATTAGAATATGCAGTCTATTTGTGAAGGTGCTAATTTCGAATCACTTACAGAATGGGTCGTTTGTGTTTTTCAACTCGAATGGGTTATATGGGGTGAACAACTTGAAAAGCGTCCAAATCTATATTTAGTGCCTACAACCTATTACAAGGTTTTTATTCAGAGATATAGAGAAATATTCAAATACTATATTAACATTGTTTTAATCATATCATAAATTAATTATACGAATGTACAAAAACAGAAATTGCAGGTTGACCCATGTACGCTTCTCCTCAATACAAAATGCATCAGAAACCATAGCTTGTTTTGACCCGTTACCCAACCCAGTCATCGTATCCCCTTCAACCCATTATATAGGGCACTTGAGGCTTTTAAAGAACATATACTGTTTACCATTGAAGATTCTTCGTAGTAATCAATCATCTTTAATAGATGTAATGGAGTATAAACATACCTTGTCTTGCAGGGCCTTCACAATTCCTAACTTTAGCTCCGTCTGCACAAAATTATGTTGAAGTTAACTTGCACAGACATAGCGCATGTAACGTTTACAAAATTACAACATCTCAATTTCAAATGTATAAGTCAACTTGATTCAGACGTATTAACTAACCTTCCTGATTCTGACTTGTTGGAGAAAGCTACCCAAATGCTGCTCCAGTTCCTTGAGCCCGATTACATCTAGCAGTTTAATTTTGTTATCTTCAAGTTGTCTGCATGGAGTTAAAAAACCATTAAAGTGAGACTATCATTTCGTAGTGATGTGGGAATCATGGAGTGTGTAGTATAACTACCGTACCGTTCGATCATCTCTGCCAGCTCATCAGCGGAACATACTTCTTTGTATTCTGTAGCCAGCTTCTGCAAGAAGCCCAACAGAGATGGATTATAAGATTATGTGCTTATTTATACTTGACATGTCATAGTAATAATGTGGTAAACTATACTTTCTAACCAGAACATATTAGTCGATAAGCTATATCTACATACCTCGTACACATGTATGCGGGCTAAATCCTCCATCTTCTTGAAGCTTTCGTAACGGGTCAGAATTTTAGTCATGCTGTTCAAAGTCAACATTAACGAGGTTTAGATAATAGCTTGACTGCTAGACCGTAAAAGTAAGTGGAATTCGTGTACTATTGCGCAGATGCTCTATAAAAGGTTTCAAGGCATCAATAAGGAAAGCACAAGGGAGGTGGCTCTTCTTAGTGTGACACAATTTCATGTTTAAAAATTAGAAGTACGGCTTTAATCAGGGTCAATGTAAACGACCTAAGCCTTTGGATAATATTTAATTACCAGTTACAAAGAAGGTTAAGATGGTTTAAGATGTATTAGGGGTCTTAAGACCATTGTTAATGGAGCGTGATGGGTAGTTTTTGACACCATCACGCCACCATCACCCCCACAATGCAGTGTGATGGGTTGGAAATTTGCTTGGCGTGATGCTTGCATCACTTGAAGAAAATTTAGCGTGAAGGAATTTGGGCCAATTACAAATTAAATAAATGCTTTTATAATTTAATTAATTGAATAAAAAAAAAAAAAAACCCATCACACTTCATCACACCATTACCATTACAAATTTCATCACACCATCACACTTGTCACATCAACGCTATACCCCACAAAAACACCTCATCACGCCTTATCACACCGTCACCATTAAAAATGGTCTAAGAGAGTACAATGAGTGCTGACATTTAAAACTAGTTTAAAATTAGCATGAGACTATTTATAGCGCTGGGTTTACAGGTACATATATCTTATACTACACAGTTTTATTTTTGTTTAAATAGTATTTTTCATATATTTATTATATTTTTCATATATTTATTTATAGCGCTTAGTATTGCTTTGGCTAAGCCCTATCTTGCTAGCGCAACTCAAATAATATATATATGTATATGTATATGTATATATGTTTATATAAAGGGGCCTATTCAAGAGGGTAATGAATTTAAAGAAAGTAAAAGATTATATACATGTAATGTTATTCTCTAAGCAAAAATTTGTGAAAATTCATCGGAAATACTAATTTCTGTGAACACATATCAACATTCATAAAAAAAATATCATTTTACAATAAAAATGTTAACGATTTCGACAATTCAATTACATACAATGTTTTCTTGGGGAAAAAAAATATGTATCATTCAACAGTTACAATTTATTTTTCGAGAACATTCATTTTGAATTGAATATTTTTATTATAGATTTTGATCAAAAAGTACTATATTTTTGTTCGTAAAAATTGTTTTTTTCACGTATGTTATGAAATTGTATATAAATGCAAAGTTAAATATATAAATGAATGATGAAATAATAACATTATTAATAAATTATTAATAAAGAAGTTTCTATATTCGCATTTTCCTCAAAAATCAGCTTCCCGTAAATTATTTCCCTGTGTGTGTATAGAGAGAGGGAGAGAGAGAGAGATATTATCTCTCACTTTTTTTGTTGGATTTATACTAATATTCGTTTAGTCACACGTAGCCGTGGAGTATTCAATAGTTTTGGAATAGATTAGTGAGTTAGCTAGCCATATATAATGGGGGTTAGAGGTTCTTAGATCGCAAAATATATATTTGATCGTATATTGTTATGTGTTATATATATATATATATATATATATATATATATATATATATATATATATATATATACCATGATGCCCCTACAACATCTTTCAAGTATGTATCAATTTCTTTTTCATGATTATATCTATGATTTTGTTATGCTACGTTGGTCGGAGTCTTTCTGGAAGTAATCTCTCTATTCTCGAGCAGAGGAGGGATGACTTTTTTTTTAACTGTGGGTGTATAGAACCGATTCTCTACTTGCTGGTGGAGAAATGACCGTCCTTTTATTCTAGAGTAGAGGAATGATTGTCTACATCTTACATCCCACATACCTCATATTTGTGGGATTGGTATTTTTGTTGCTGTAATTTGGTTTAACCTATTCAGGTTATAGTATGTTTCGACTTTTCACTCGAACTTTTGCAAAACATGGACCTAAATCCAAATTCATCTTACAAGTAAAGTAAAAAAAGATTGAGTTGTTGCTCAACTGGTAGTGGTATGTCTCTCTTAGCGAGAGGTCAATAGTTCGACTCCGCTGGGTTGCAACATTGCACTCAATGTTATCTCTGACTTGAAGTATCCACTCAGGTCGCCTTTCGCTTAGTACGGGGGCAGCGGGGAGGGGGTTTTACCGGACATGTCCTCGGATTGGTTCGGGTTTCCTCCATTGCAGTAATTGAGGGCGGGTTATGCAACTACGGGAGATGAATGCGAGTAGTTTAGTCCCTCTAGGGTGATCCCAAATTTATGTAAAAAAAAGTAAAGTCAATTAACATTATCATCTTTACTGATGGCTCATTCATATAGTCTTAATCGCGTTAATAATGAGTCTTGTACAATGCCTACTCACTAAAACTGTTTATCATTGTTGATTAATTGACGATTTTCCTTTATCACAATCTTACTTAAGAAGGATTACAAGAGATATCGTTTCTTCATTTCACGTATGGTAAGTAGTGTTTGATTGCCTCTTAATTGAATGACTAAATGCTTATATGTTCTACATCGAGCACACTTTTATATTACTTTAATACCCTTCTTAAATTATTTAATATTAAGCAATCAACATGGAGTCTTATGCAATGCCTACCCACTAAGACTATTTCCATCGTTATTGATTAATTGATGGTTTCCTTTGGTCACAATCTTCTCTGTGAAGGATTACAAGAGATGTCGTTTCTTCATATAGATTGACAATCCCTTAAAATTCACGTATGGCAAGTTGTGCTAGTTTGTCTCTTAATTGAATAACTAAGCACTGAATACTAATCCGTTCAACATCCAACACATTTTTATTTTCCTTTAATAACCTTCTTAATTTATTTCCAGAATAATTATCAAACAACTATGTTATTTTAATAATGATAAAAAAATATTTGGTGAACCATTCGACTTGTAATCATAGGGTAGTACCGAACGTAGGATATTATTGGACACGAGCCAGTTGAAAATAGTCTTGCTAGTATACAACTAAGTCTTGAAACCTAGATAAACTATGCAAATTTATGTGTACTAGTTGGTCTGACTTAGTGAGTAAGTAATTAAACTAAAACTACAAGTCATTTAAACATGTTTTTCAAAGTTTATCTTAAGCTAGGGGATTGAAAGTCCAAGTGCATACTCTTTTAGTTATTTGTATTTATCTTTACTATTTTTTTAAATAATATTTTTTTATCAAAAAACCCAAAAATACTAGTTTAACTAATTGAAACTAATATATTAGATTACATGCTCCATGTGAACTGAACTTAACTTACCAACTATCTGTTACTAGACGACCAGTTGTCTTTAACATGCCATAGTATTAAGTGGTCAGTTTTGTTTATAAATTTGGAGTTTTTTTTATCACGCATCAATTTTTTGGTGTTGCTGTTGGGGAGTGACGTTAGTTTATATTTTAGTTACGTTTGGTTATCTGATCCTTGTGTAAAAATTTATTGTAACGAAAGTTACTTGCTTTATTTATTTTTTGTTCGTTTGAGTCAACATCAACTTTAGACATAAGTAATTTTATGTATTTATCAATTTGTTTATAAGATAGTGGTGTATAGAAAGTTTTAGTTGGATCTTGGTTGTTGGATTTTTCGAAAAGCCGAGTGTCAAAAGGATCACGCGTCTCCGCTAGATTTGTCTGGACATTAATTTTGGACAGTAAATTGTATAATATATTGTTATTTATTTTCCAAGGTGTGGTTTAAGTTTGGTCAATCGATCCTTTCGAGAGAATTTATTTATATGAAAGTTACTTGGTTTGTTTTTCTTTTATTAGTTTTTGTTTTTTTTGGTGTGCTTGCAGCTATGTCCCAAACATAATTATTCATTGGAAAATTTTTGACGTGCTGTTTGAACAATACATACAACTAAATTTCATAGTAAACTATCTTTTTAAACTCTATCTAGATTAGGTATTAGAATCATACTCAACAGAAACACTTTTTAATGTGTGTGGTGTACTTGCAACTATGTCTCAAACATAATTAGGTCTTTAGTAAAATCCACGATTCATGATTTAATTTGGGTACATTACAATAGCTTTGTAATTCTAAAGTACTCCAATTAATTATCTTGCATAACATAGTTGATGTTGAACCTTTATGTTTTAATTCAACATTTACTCATATTTTCCTATAATAATAATTGAAAGATAATGAGCACGATGAGGGAGTCAATGTACGTTATGAGGGAGTCGAAAGAAAAGGGATTAAATGCATGAAAACATAAATGCATTGAGGACGATTCAAATTGAGGAATGTATAAAAGTCAACCATAGTCAATGGAAAGTACACGGGTTATTTCGTAATAAACGCAAAACAGGTTTCATCACTAGTTCAGTTCCGAGGCTTGTTGATGATGAAAGGCACTTTGAACTATGGGATACATGTAACAACATGGTGATCAGTTGGCTTATGAGTTCAGTGCTTGAGTCTATTGCTGAATCAATTATGTTCACTAACACATCTGTTGAGATATGGAGATAGTTGGAAAAGAGTTTTGCATTAAGTAATGGATGACGAAGGCTTCACAAAGAAACCTATTATATGAAACAATGCTCATAAGTGAATACTACACCAAAATCAAATGTATTTGGAAAGAAATAGATTCTACGAGTCAATTACCTAGAATTGAAGTTGTGACTTTTGATGTAACTGCTTTTGTTAATGCTCTTCTTCAAGGGAAAAAGGAACAACATTTTTTTCAGTTCTAAAATGGTTTAGATGAACATTTTAGTTCACTAAGACACCAAATGTTGTTAATGAGTCTCGTTCCTAGTGTTGAAATAGCATGCTCTATGCTTCAACAGGAAGAGTCTCAAAGAGAAATATTCCCCAACTTGAAGCAGCTGCAATGTATAGAAAATATCAGTGCGGGAGACTGGGGAATGGGTCGAGTAAAGTCCCCTGGAGCCGGAAAAATCACAGAGACGTACTGATACGATAGGGCTTTGATTGGTATTTCTTTTTGATTAGTGAGTTGCCTACCCTCGCTGGTGGACTAGTTTAGTTAGAGAATGGAATGGGACGATAGAGCTCAAATCAATCGAATACCGTTCGTGACCTGACCCAGCGCCACTAGGATCAGTTGGTAAGTCTCATCCCGTGCTTGGACTTGGGATAGCTATTCCTTGCATCGTGAAGAGAGTAAGCAGAAGGGTTCTCCCTTTAGGACCGACTACAACAAGCTCACGACTCTAATAGAAAGAAAGGGTAATCTCTCTGCTCTATTTGCTTGCAATGCTATGCCTATCAAAGTTGAGGAAGAGAATCCAGGATGAACACTTTTTTCATTCGCTATGCGCTGACTGGATGCGTACTCTAGTGTGGATTTTGTGGTCACAAGTATCATCCTCCAGAGAATTGTTGGAAGAAGATTGGCTATCCTACATGGCGTTATAAATATAAACAACAAGAAAATTCGAAACAAATGAGTCAAACTAAAAATAAGGCTGCAAATAATCAATTCAAAAAAACTGGTGCAAATGTTAAAGGAAATAACATCATTTTCACCTCTGAGCAATTGAACAACTGTTGAAAAGTATACCTCAAATGACTCATTTTGAGAATAACTGCAATGAAGATTCTGATGGGGAAATAGATCATTTTGCAGCAGCCAGCAGGGATAACCTCCAAAGTCGTTTCTTTAACAAAGAAGGTAATTGGACTGAATGAAAAAAAGGATGATCTTTACTATATGGTTAACTTTCCTCTTCATCAGATTGATAAAAGGATAACCAAGTTGATAGCTTATTCTGTTAATACTAGTTGTTTGTTTATTATAACAAAAGGTAGAAGTGCTAATTCTAGTAAACTTGTAACCTCATTTAGCTTGTAGTATCATAGAATTAGGCATGTGTCAAAGTCAAAACTCAAGCATATCCATAGTATTTATGATTATGTTGTTAATAGTAATGAAGAGGTTTCTTTGACTTGTCCCATGACAAAATTTGTTAAGCTGTCATATCAGAAAAGTTTATCTCATGGTGATTTGTGTTTAAGCTGATTCATATGGATATTTGGGGTCCATATTGGATACCTACCCAAGGAAAATATAAAACTTTCTAACACTTGTTGATTATTGTAGCAGAGCAACATGGATCTATCTTGTTAATTGAAATGATTGTTTCTCGATTTTCAAAAAGGTTTGTGAGTTTTGTTTCTGCTTAGTTTTGTACTCAAAATAAAGCTTTCATGTCTGAATGCTTTAGAAATCATAAAAGGTCAACTTGGGAATTATTTGTCACTTCAGACTTTATGTAGACCACAACAAAATGGAATAGTAGAAAGGAAACGTAGGCATATACTTGAAACTGCTAGAGCCTTGAGGTTTCATGTCAATTTGCATATCAAATTCTTGGGAGACTGGGTTATCACTTCTACTTATCCCATCAACAAATATCCTACACTTATTCTTAAAAATAAAACTGCTTATGAATTCATAAAAATAAAACTCCTTATGAAGTATTACTAAAAAAGCCACCAACTTATGATCATTATTGGTTTTTGGTTGTTTTTCTATGGTGAATAACCTATCTAGAGTTGTGGACAAGTTCATTGAAAGAGGTGTTCCTTATGTTTTCTTAGGATATCCAGGTCATCAGAAAGGATAAAAGCTTTACAACCTCCTCAATCATACCACATTTGTATCCAGGGATATTCATTTATATGAACATATTTTCTGTTTTGCAGCCAATAGTCCAAATCAGTTTCTCAAACCAACTCCTAATGTTTTACCATCTAATACTCTTCATCAATATATATATATATGATCATACTTAAGTCAATATTCCCAATGATTCTACTCAGTCAACCAATTGAAAGTTCTAGTCAACGTGAATCAACTGTACCCCAAGTTGAATTAAGAAGGTCAAATGGAAGTAGTCAACCTCCCCAATGGCACAAAGACTATCCTATGGATCATGTACCTTTGCAAATCAAGTCTATTCCCCATGTTTACAACCAGAGTTTAGATAGTACATTACATTACTACTCTTTTTGTTCATACTGATCCAACATACTTTCATGAAGCTATACATGATCCAGAATGGTGTAAAGTAATGGATGTTGAACTAAAAGCTCTAGAAAACAACGAGACATGGGAAATAAAAAATTTACCAGAAGGTGAGAAGCCAATTGGCTGTCATTGGATCTTTAAAACTAAATTGAAGGCAGGTGGATCAATTGATATGAAAAAGGCAAGACTAGTAGTGGATGGCAATATATAAAGAAAATGACTAGATTATTTTGAAACTTTTGCACCCGTAACAAAAAATGGTCAATGTGGTATCATTACTTGCAGTTGCTGGTATGTATGACTCGGAATTGTGTCAAATGGATGTTTCTAATGCTTTCTTGCATGGTGATTTTCTAGAAGAAGTAGATATGAATTTAACTAAAGGATATATTGGTAAGGGGGAGTCATTTAACAACATCAAGTTAACTAATGCAAAAAGTATTTAAATTAAAAAAGTTCTTGTATTGATTAAAGCAAGCTTTCAGGCAATAGTTTGCAAAGTTTTCCAATGCTCTTATGTCCTTTGGTTTTATTCAATCAAAAGCAGATTATTTTTTATTTACAAAAAAAAAAGATGAGGCACACTTTACTGCAATAGTGGTACATGTAGATGATTTACTCATAACAGGAAACGGTCATGCTGCTCATATAGAAGCACTCAAAAGTCAATTCAAGTCAACTTTTCATATGAAGGAGTTGGGACAGTTGAGTTATTTTCTGGGTTTAGAAGTTTCTAAGTCAAAACAAGGAATTTTTATATCTCGGACAAAGTATACTCTGGATTTACTAAAAGAAACCGGAGTTATCAATCAAAAGCCATGTAAGTTGCTTATGGATCAAAATGTGAAGCTCATTGCAAATAAAGGATCACCTTTGACTGATCCTGAGATCTGTAGATTAATAGGCAAACTGATATATCTAACATTACCATACAAGATATATGTTACACTTACAATTACTAAGCCAATTTATGCAAAAACCCACTTATGTGCACTATTAAGCACTTGTACATTTGCTAATATACTTGTTGTTAGCACTAGATCAAGGTATCTTATTGGCAAACAGATCTGCAGTACAATCAAAAGCTTATTGTGACTCCGATTAGGCTAGTTGTCCAATGACTAGAAGATCTACCACCGGTTATTACATATTGTTTAATGATTCACCTATTTATTGGAAGTTTAAGAAACAAGTTGTTGTGTCTAGATCATCTGCAAAAGTGGAATAAATATCCATGAAAATCACTTGTTATTAGGTTATTAGATAGTCTCATTATTAAAAGATTTGAGGTTGAAAGACTCAAGACTTGTGGAGTTAAATTGTGACAACCAAGCAGCAATTCATATTCCTTTCAATCTAGTGTTTCATGTTCGTACCAAACATATTGAAGTTGATTGCCATTATGTGAGAGATCAACTTAAATTTGGATCAATTACTACTCAACATGTTAATATAAAGGATCAACATGCATATGTTTTTATAAAGGTTACTTCGGTTAATCACTATAACAAACTATTAAACAAGTTGGAAGTTTCAGTTCCTGCCAACTTCCAACTTGAGGAGGAGTATAGAAGTCAATCAAAGTCAACTGGAAGTACATGGGTCATTTCGTATATTCAGAAGATGAAGGATTTGTTTTGTAAATATGTTAAAATAGTTTGTTATGTACTGGCTTTCTGTTATTTCTTTTATTTAGGGTTCGTAATTGAAACTGAGGTATATACGTAATAATTAGAATCATGTAATAACTAAATTAGTGAAATTATGTGAGAGATCAACTTAAGTATGGATCAATTACTATTCAACATGTTAATACAAAGGATCAACCTTCGTATATTTTTATAAAGGTTACTTCAGTTAATTAGCATAACAAACTGTTAAACAAGTTGGAAGTTTCAGTTCCTACCAACTTCCAACTTGAGGAGGAGTATAGAAGTCAACAAAGTCAACTGGAAGTACATGTGTCATTTTGTAATATTTAGAAGATGAAGGATTTATTTTGTAAATATGTTAAAATAGCTTGTTATGTACCGGCTTTTTGTTATTTTTGTTTTTAGGGTTCGTAATTGAAATTGAGGTATATACGTAATAATTAGAATCATGTAATAACTAACTTAGTGAAATGAAACTCAAGTAAATCTCTCTCGTTTGTTCATTTCAGTTTCAGCGTTGTCATAAATCTTCAGTATGATACGTCTCAACCAGTTAGATGGTAGCGGATGGTGATTAAAAACAATCAAAACTAAGTTGAGTTTAATATGCACCAGTGTTGTAAATCTCCTTATTTCTTCTTGAGATCTCGATTTTGGAAGGTAGTCGATGCGAGATGTCTATCTCACTAGATTTCTCGGTCAATGAGTCAAACTTGGTCAAAGCCACGATTTCTCGAATTTTCTCGCTCATCTTTCAGATTTTCTCGTAATTTGTTGGATTTTTTCGCCCATTTCTCGAATTTTCTTGTATAATCTCGTAAAATGTTTATAAACATACTTATATTTATATTAAAAAAAATACAATTCAACGTAAGTTAACGTCCGAGATCTCCCCGAGATGCCAAGATCTACCTAAAAATGTCGAAACGAAATCTCCACGAGATTCAAGTTCTCTAAATATAGGCATAGCTTGGATGGCCACCAGGACTTCCTGTGAGGGGAGCCACCCGGGTTCGAATCTTGGCGAAGCTATTTCGTTTAAAAAGGGAGCTCACCTGAGGATGCTTCATCTGGGATCCGGGTAAGCCTAGGGGCTCGGGTACCCGAGGGTTTACCGGTCCGTAGGGCTCTAACGTGGGTGTTGCGGGGCGGGTTCCCTCGTTAACCAAAAAAAAAAAAGAATTCATTTAAGCACAGTTATGAAAGAGGCATTGATATATCCAACATTATTTTTACTCCATCCACCATAATTGTGTATTAACAGATTGTACAGTACAACATGTTAATGCATGATTTACGGTGGATTAAGTAAAAATGATGAGTCAAACATTTTGTGATTTCCGTCAAGCTAGCTTATTTCAAATTTATGAGGTAAAAAAAAATACCAAATTTTTGAGATAAAAGTACATTTTTATTATGCTATATTCTTGTAAGAAACCAAAAATGATATTTTCTTAATATTGTTTCAATGAAACGGTAGAAAGAATATTCAAATTCTTTTCCATAAAGAATGTTATTATCATATTCTGTTTGTTCACATTCTGTTCCTTAATTGCCGAGATGCACAAAAACAACGTTTTATAAGAATCTCAAAATCATGGTGACTTTAACTTTGACCGACCATGCATGTTTATTTGTGTTATATTTAAAAAGGCATATATAGTCAGTGTTACCTTCTCTCTTTTTTCTTTTTTATTTTTCCTGTTGACACAACCACTTTTAAGTAAAAGACTCCCATTTGTTTTATGTCTTTTAGACCATTTAAATTTTAGTTGACAAATAGCATGGTAAATTTTAGTACCTTATTTAGGATTCCAATATATAACTATTAAATATAAATCTATAGTTTCTATTATATTGCTAAAATGATATGTCATTATTAGACTAATTCTTTTGTTAAGAAAAAATTAAAAAGAAAAAGAAAAAAATCTAAGCATGGTGGGTGATGTCATTAATCTAAATAATTTTAAATTAAAATTAAATCTTATTAATTAATTATTATTATTAAATCTTATTAATAATTATTTTAATTATTAAAATTAAATAATTTTAATTAATTATTTTAAATTAAGTACAAGAAAGTATAAAAGTTAGGCAAAAGGAAACCAATTCTACAATTATATTTTGATTTACACTTTTAAAATAAAATGACAACCAATATTATCTCTTATAATAATTGGATGTAGATTGTTAAATATGCATTTTAGGTGTTTGATGAAATGTTTAGTTGACGAGTTTCTTAGTCGGACTATGTGGTTCCACGGGTCATAAAACTAAATAACTTTAACATTTACGTTCACTTAATACCTATCATTAAACTGTTTTGTTTAAACAAACCCGTGATTCCACGGATCATTTCACTAGTATAAATATAAATGTTATTTGAAAGAAATCCTTTGAAAGTTGAGAGGGTACCAATATAAGATGGACAATGACACAACATAATTGCAGAATTGAAGAAAATGAGAATTCCCCAATATACTTTGAAGTTCAGTACTTAAATGAGTTTAAGAATAATTCCTAATGTGATAGTGTAGTGCATGTGTTCTTTCTTTCTTATTTGGCAACAAATGTTAAAATTTTATAGAACCACAACCTTTTTTTCAACGGCGGTTAAGAGTCACTTACGAGATTCCGGGCGCAATGCCGCAACCACTCACTCGATCATTTCCTTGGACGAACTATTACAGTTCTATCGTCCATCGGGAGGAAACCTCCACGACGTATCCATACGGGCATCGCGTGCAGTAAAAACCCCCTCGGGTGAGGCTCGAATGCAAGACGTCCGCAACCTTCGAAGCCCATGAAATAAGCGGGTAACAACAAGTGAAATTTTAAAGTGACTGAGAGTCAAACTCCTTACCTTCCATATGAAAAGTCAGGTCACTAGGTCACCACCACTAAGCCAACTCCCCTTTGTTTAGCTCTTATTAACGCAACGTGATGGGTGATTTTTGACACCATCAGCCCCACAATGCGGCGTGATGGACTGGAAATTTGCTTGGCGTGATGCTTGCATCACGGGAAGAAAGTTTAGCGTAAAGGAATTTGGGCATATAGCAAATTAAATAAATGATTTTATAATATAATTAATTAAATAAAAATAACTCTATTACACTCCATCAACTCTTTACCATTAGAAACTCCATCACACCATCACACTTGTCGCATCAGCATTATAGGTCACAAAAACACGTCATCACGCCCTATCACACCGGCACCATAACCATCCCTTATGCGGCGTGAAGGGGCCGACATCACCACCATCGCGACACCATCGCGTCATTGTGCGGCGTGATGGTGGCAAATGTTACAGGCGTGATGATTCCAAGAAGATGAGGCGTGAGGTGGGAGGAGCGGATAGGGTGTTGCCACTTGTGTTCTTTAAACGGCCATAGAGCCCACATAAATTAAAAAAAAAATACAAAAGGCTAGAATCATTAAATATATATATTATAATTAAAATAAAAATATTTAATATATATCTATATAACTACTACACTCCATGAACACATTTTCTTACACAACTCTAAAATATTTCTATCAATTTGTGTAACATTTCATAATAATGTCTAATCTCAATCATAATGAGGGTGGTTCCGCTAATTTATACAATTTAGGGTCACTAAATTTGCTCGGTTCGAACTCAAATCCTCTGCAAAATATTCAGGGAAATCGACCTTTTGACAATGTCTCGCAACAAAATCTTATTCACCACTTCAATAACGCTCAATGTTTTGCTCAATTTTTACAACAACAACAACAACAACAACAACAACAACAATTTCAACAACAATTGACATCACAACAATTTTCATCTCAATAAAATTCATCACAACTCTCATAATTCTCGCAACCGAGCGTTATGCGATTTCAGCTTCCATCTATGCAACCATGGTCACAATCACAACAAACTTTTACACCTGTAGATAACGATGCAATGGAAGAAATTCGTGGTGAAACGCAATGACCACATGTACAGGTTCGAACAAGTCATAGAAGAAAAGGAAAGGAAGTTGCGAAAGAACCACATAATAAAAAATTATGGACTGTGCCCGAAGAAATTTGATTGGCGTCGTGTTGGATTGATTCTTCCGAAGATGGAGTTTGTGGTAATTCGCAAAGAGGTGCGACATTTTCGGGTGTTGTTCGTGAAAAGTTCAACAATAACGATTTCGGTTGGTTACGAGGCGACGGTCAATTAAGTGGAAAATGGTGTCGTATGGATAAGATGTGCAAAGATGTCACGACCTTATATAATGAAGAAAAACGTAACCCAAGGCGTAGTGGTCGGAACGAGGATGACATATATTCCATAACGGTGAAAAAATATCAAGAAAGGTATGCGAACTAGGGTTACAAAGAGGTTTGGAAATTCTTGAAGAAGAGGCTGGCGTGGTATACACAACTGGCAGTTGGTGAAAGTGGTGTGCGAAGAAGAAGAGCTTCACAAGTTGTACTCGAGGATGAAGACGACGATGTGGTTGACGAAAACCAAACAGTCAATCTCGGTAAAGATCGGTTAAACAACCTCCAGGAGCTATTTGGTGACGATGCGATTCGACGTCCAATGAGAAGAGAACGATCGAAGAAAGCTTCTAGAAATTTCGCTTCGTCTGACGCGGGGACTTCATCATCACGGGGTACGAAGAGTTGGCTTCAAAATGGGATATGCAAAAGGAGGCGGAATTGGAGAAAAAAAGCAAGTGTATCGATGTTATAGTTGAGGAAGAACGAACACGATCAGCAATGGAAGTTTTAAAATTATTTAAACTTAACGTTAACGAAATTGAGGACCCGAAAGAAAGGATAAAAGCTTTGAAGTGGAAGTTTTAAAATTATTTAAACTTAACGTTAACGAAATTGAGGACCCGAAAGAAAGGATAAAAGCTTTGAAGTTCAAGAAGAAGATGGCCGACCGCTACAAAGATTATTTCTAAGATTCTAGCGATGAGGAGTAATTGTAGTATTGTCTTTTTTTGTACGTTTTAAGGTTTAGGAGTTTAATTAAATAGTAATTATATTAGGACCTTTTAATTATTGTAATTTTTCTTTTTTAGGACTTTTAATAAATTGTAATCGTTTTATTTTTATTAATTTAAGTGTGTTTTTATTAATTTACATTATTATACACGTCTTACTTTTATAAAAAAAATGAAGTAAATAAAAAAACTCAAATAAAAATGTGGGATATATTTTCTTATCACGCCATATCTGTAACATCCCGCGTTTTTCCGTTAAATTTAATTTTAACACCGTCTTTTTTTTTTAAAACATAATATTTCGTATTTAAATTAATAGTTTCCGTGAGTAACGTTCATTATATTCCCGCTATTTAATTTTGACATCACCCGTTTACTCGAGCGTTTTAAAAATATTCGTTTGGCTTATTCCCGCACCCGCTCTGAAACTTGAGGGACTAGTTCCGCCACTTGACCAAAGAGGTGGCTAGTAGTTGACTAGTCAACCACTCACCACCTCCACCCACTCATTCATCCATTTCTTTTTTTCTTTCTTTCTTTTTTTCTCTCAAGAACACAAACATAAATCATCATCTAAATCCGGATCGGGAAGCAAACTTCAAAACAAATTACATATTCGTGATCCTCTCATCATCCTCTTCGATTTGGTACCAATTTCATCCATTTTGGGTAACTTTCTAAAATCACTAATTTTTCTTTAAATTCGTGTTTTTGACTTGAAATTGTGTTAGTTAGTGTCTATGGCTCGTGTATAACATGAATATATGTTTTGTTTGCTCGATTTGTTGATTTAGAGTAACTAGTATGAACTTTGAAATGGGTGTGCTTAATCTTTGATTTTGGATGATTAAATGTTGTTTAATTGTTAAAGTTCATGTTTTAATTGTGTTACTAGTATCATTAGCCACATTTTGATGTGTAGGTTGATTAAGAAAACTTCAAAAACCCGATTAATGATTTTGTGATGTTTGACTAGGGTTTGATAGTTCTTGACATGAACTTTTGATGCGTTGAATGCTTGTTAATGTTGTTAGTAAGTGTTTAGATGCAATGTATGCTTAATTACCTTCGAAACGGCATATCGTATGTGTAAATTGGATTCCCGAATCATAAAATACGTTTTACGAACTTGAAACTTTGAAAATAAACCTTTCTTGATCAATTGACGAGTTTTCGGTTATTGTAAATGATGTTTTTGCTTGATGAAAAGTGGTTAGTTGTATTCCTTGTCAAAATACCTTTCCAACGATATAAGATACTTGTTTTGGATGTTTACGGTTTAGGATTTATGGGTATTTGAAGTTGGATTCGTGCATAAGTTGAAAACTGCAGAAAATAGCTGAACAGCATGGTGCGCGCCGCGCATTTACCCGCGCGCGCGCGCAGAATCAGAGATCCCAGATGTTTGCCTTCTTGGTTGAGTTCTGACCAGAAATTGCACTTGGGTGCGCGCCGCGCAACCCAGTGCGCGCCGCGCAAAAGCCCCAGGCCACTCTCTTTTGTTTTTAAATGTCACAAAAATGTTTCCGCTTAACTAAAACTCCGTTTAACATGAAACTTGACTATTAGGCTCTTATATGACTTCTCGTCTTGGGAAAATTGTCGGATACCCGACCCGACCCCGTTGACTTTGACTTTGACCAAGTTTGACTTTTAGTCAAACTTAACCAAACTTTTATACAATCATTCTAACATGCTTTTATACTTGTTTCTTGTATGAAACTTGACAACGTGATTCACATGCTATATTTAATCGAGTCGTAACGAGCCATAGGACTAATTGAACACATTTCACCCGACCTTGTGTCGTAACCGGTTAATTGATATAACTTACTTGTTTAGGTCAAGGCTAAGCAACTTTCATGCACACGTTTACTTGTTGAAGTACCTTTATACTCGTGCACTCGAGGTGAGATCATAGTCCCGCTTTTACTCTTTTTGAACTTATATTTGGGATGAGAAAACATAAACGATTCTTTTGAACTAAGTGAACACAAGAACGGGAAAACAAACATTCTACATACGAGTTTAGAACAAAAATCCTCAATTCGATTATCATTAGTTACACTTGCCGGGTGTAAGCGAGAACTTATGTTATATGGCTATATGGGTTGACAACCCTCATCTTTGACGGTTCGCTACCGTCTACGGATGAAATATATTTTCGAGAATCAGTGTTTGTTCTAGCACTAAGTGATGGGGTATACAATGGATGGAATGTTAAGCTTTGATAATTGGGTGCTCGTGAATATTAACTTTTAGAATGTATTACTATTATTTCAACTTTGCAAATCTTGTGGTTCGACTTACTTTACTTTTACTCACTTACTTAAACCTATGATTTCACCAACGTTTTTGCGTTGACAGATTCTTCTATGTTTTTCTCAGGTTTTCACATGGCTATTTGTTACACGCTTCCGCACTCTTTGATTACTTGATTGGAGTCTACCATGCATGCATACGCTAGGGATAGCATTTTTGGATTCAAACTTTTGTCTACTTACTTACGCTATTTATAGCAACTGTGGTTTCAAACTAATTATGTCGCAAGTTATTTCATTCATACTTTATAACTTTGTAAACTTAAACTTATTGTCGATCCGTTTGTTAAACTAAACTTTGTACCTTTCAAATGAACGCGACATAATTTTGGTCAAACGAGTCTCATATAGGGACTACGACCACGCAACGGGACCTAAGTTAACGATGCCGTCAATAACGGTTTTGGTCGGGTCGTTACAATATTATTACAAACTTCATCACGTCATCATACCATCACACTGCCACATCAACACTATACTACACAAAAACACTCTATCACGCCATCACCATTACAAATAGTCTAACAATGGTCTTACAAAATCTAAAACTTGATGTTAAGTTATCATATTCATTTTTAGGCACACAAAAACAAAAGAATAAAAGTGGAAAAAGGTTACAAAAGTTGTTGCAAGTTTTTGACCATATGGGGTAGTTCATAGTATATAGACAAATGGACAATATACAATTGGATGAGAGTACGTTAAAAATGCAAGCAACCTCGTGTTCTTTTATCATAAAAGGGGACAGGGATCATGTATATCTATATCCGTATCTGTATGCTTATGTAGGTCGTATAATACACCAAGTGCACCATTATTCGTGAGTAAGGATGGCAAAATGACCCGTACCCGATGAGAAAACCCGAAATTATAATTGGGCCAGGTCTGACCCGAGTTCGTCAGGTCATGGACCGGGTATGGGGATAGTTACAAAAAAAAAAATTGGGTTCGGGTTCGGGTATGGTTTTGGATACAAACCCGTTTACGCGACCCGTATACCCGACCCGCATACCCGTATACCCGGTTCGAAGAATTTTAATGATAATTTTTATGTAAAATTTTAGTATTAGTATTATATTGTTAAATGTATGAAAGATTTCTCTTATTTGTTTAGAAAACGAGTATGATTTTATTCAATATAATCATATACAACAAATTTTCGAGATGTGATATTTTATATACTTTGTGTATTTGAGTATTTTAGAAACTTTTCAATTAACTTTTTGTATGTGATATTTTAAAATACTTTAAACATGAAGTAGTTAAGTTATTTTTCGATATTTTGATTTGTTAACTTATTGAAAAATAAATACATAATGACTAATCGGGTATACCCGTTACTCGTGGGGAAACCGAAACCCGATAGTATGTAAGTAAATGGGGATCCGACGGATTTCGGGCCGGATTTGAGGCGAGGTTTCTTAATCGGGTTCGGGTTCAGAATTACCTAAATCCGGCCCAAACCCGACCCGATGTCATCCCTATCGTGAGTTCCTGTAATAGGAAATACTAGCTGGGTTACTGGATATTTATAAGAACTAAGAAGGCACATAAAAAGAGGCACACAGTAACCAGACAGAGAGTATAATATCTCATCAGCACACAGTCAAAGATATTCTTTGCATGATGTGGCCTACAGCCATGTGTATGCATGAAACTGGATATAATGGACAAAAATGGACAACACTAAAAATAAATCTTGCCAAATTTAGTAAAAACTTCATCCTAAGGTTAGCTTCACTGCATAAAGGTATTTGGTGAATAGTCTTAAAGGTAAAAATTTATTAGTTGAGTAAAAAAAACATTTGGTTAATTTTGTACCGTATGTTTTAAGGGGTCAAACTTTAGTTACTTAGACTAGACTCGGAATTTGCTTAGCTCGAGCTCGGATCATTTTGAGCCTAGCATATAAAGCTGGGTTCCGGCTCGTCTAAGTTGAAAGAAGCTCGAGCTCGACTTATTTATTTTATACTCCCTTCGTATTAAATTTATTGTTCACTATTCCATTTTAGAATGTCTCAAGAAGTCCAAGTTAATTGTACACTTCCATAAATGAATAATAATAATTAGAGGCGGAACATTGTGGAGATAAAAGAGGGTATTTGTCCTGGCTCGATTTTGAGGAAAAAAAAGCTTATAAAAATAAGGTTTTTTAGTGTTTACCTCCTTTCATTAGTTTCGCCCCATCTCAGGTCGGTTTCAAGTTCCGCCACTGATAATAATATGATAAAATTCTTTTGTGCCTCTACTTTATACGTTTAAGACTAAAAGACGGGTAAAACTAGAAATTAAACAAAAAATACATGTTACGGTCATTTTTTCTTAAATTGAGTATTTTATGTTTGGATATAATAGATTTGAGACGGAGGAAGTAATATTATTATTAGTTAATTACAACAACAACAACAACAACAACAACAACAACAAAACTCAATACCACATAAGTGGTGTATGGGGGAGGTGAGATGTAGACAATCCTTCCCCTATCCGAGAATAAAGACAAGTCATTTCCCCACCCATAGTGAAAACACTCTCAAAAGTAGAGAAAGTCATCCCCCTCTCTATTCGACGGATAGAGAGATTGCTTCCGAGTGGACCTCCGGCCAATAAGTAGGAAATTTTTTTTAAAAAAAATAAGATTAAATTAAAAATAAAATTGAGATGCTATGAAAATGGTAAAATCAAATTTCCATGGATTTTAAATTCTGCCTGAAATTTAATTTAGGCTCTAAGAGTCAGTCAATTCGCAAATAAATCGATGCTTGTTGTCGACTCAATAAATAAATCGACGCTTATTAGTTAATTATTGTTTAATTTAATTTTAATATTAATTTTATTGATTGCATACCTTTAAATCTTAACCATACATATATATACGATTTACTTATTATATGTTATAGTTCTTAAATGATAATAACTATTATGTAATTATTTAATATATTATTAGACAAAATTATTAATTAATGTATATAAATGAATAGTCCATTTAGGGTCGCGAGCTTTTTTGAACTCGATATAAGAAGCTCGAGCTCGAGCGCATTTAATAATTGATTCTAATAAGCTCAAGCTCGATTAAACTCAGCTCAAATTGAATTTTTAACGAGTCGAATTGGAGTAGTTCGCGAGTATTTCAGCTCATTCACATCCCTACTTACCTAAAACTACAACTTCATGCAATAATTTATACATGTGTGGTTTTATATTTAATTATTTATATTTATTGTACGTTCATCAATAACTTTAACAAGTGTACCAATAAATTTATTAGGTATACGTACGTTTTTAAGTCTATTTAACATTAATATTGTCTATGGAACATTTATTAATATTATACAATATTTTTATACTGCTGAGTTTTTCGAAAACTAATAGTATAAGCAGAATAAAAGGCAGGTTTAGGGATGTTAATTAATCTCATTATTAACTTGACAGTAAGTTTGAATCTAACTCTAACCAAAGTTATTGTCACAAGTGGAGTTTAAAAGTATTGATATTTAAATCAGTTTGTTCGAAAGCTCATTTCATTACTTCTGAGTTGATTAAGAGCTTAACGAGTTGAACGAGTTTAGTTCTGGTAAGATTCGTAAAATTGTACGACTTCATACAAAAAGTAATAAATATAAATATATAAACGAGATTACTCGAGTTCTAGTTATGAAATGAATTTATCGTGCGTAATATAAAAACAAGCAACTCTAGTTTGAAAAATTAGTTCATTGAAAGATGCTTAAGCAAACATTATTAAGTTAATCGAGTTCAAACTCAGATATTAATGAAATTGAGTCGAGTAATTATTAAACAGATCCATAACATCCAAGAACACCGGCCCAGTTAATAGATAAAGGTCAAAATGTGCTAACACGGTGAATTAATTTCCATCATATTTCGCCCAAATCATAAAATCAAAGAGCTACACTTCAGTTTTCAAAACACATGATACGCGTACAGTATATGCTAAAGAACAACAATAAATATAAATAAAATACATGAAAAAATTAATATAACACCTAATCAAATAACTATAGTACTGGTGAAGTATATTAACTAGGACTGAAGATCATGTATTCTCCGTCAAATACCTAACGGAGAATTATCAGGAGAGGTTGATTTTAAAAACGACGTTAACCTACGTAGCAGCAGTGCGTACGGACAAACAATAACTGAATATGATTTCCGTTACACGAACAAACGGAATAGCTTTAGATATCGTACGTGTACCTTTCACCGGTGGAGAACTCGTAAAGTCTGCCACTGCCGGAGAAAACAATAGCAGCGACATCGACGTCGCACAGCACCGCCAGTTCATGAGATTTCTTCATAAATCCGTTCCGGCGTTTAGTAAAGGAGACTTGCCGGTTACTTTTATCTTCGATTCGCTTCATTTTAACTTTACCTCTCCCCATTCCGACGATTGTTTTCCGGCGAAAATGAGAGAAATGGAAGGTGTTTAGGGTTTCTATAAAGACGATATGATGGCGTGCTGACCGTGTATGTATAATAATCCGGTTTATTGGAAGGAAGCATGTGTTGACTTAGAGCCACGTGTCCTATAATTTTGAGCTCGCGGTTTAGAAAGAAAGCTGAAATAGGTTTTACTGTAATTTGTTAAACAGTGTGTTAGGATATTTATTTTGGGAATAGGGGGTTGTAATTTTCTGCCAAAATATCTTTTTTTCATTGTGCACGATTACGCATTTAACCTTACCTTTACAACACATTAGATTCCCTTTTCTTTTGAGGTCGATATTTTCCATATATATTTCAATTCAATATTTTCACAAATAACACTAACATGTAAAGACTTTACATTGAACTATTGAAGTATATTTTAGAGATTATATCTTATAATGACATGCACTTCAATTTATTATTCTCTTTTTTGTTAGATAATTATTCGGCCCAAGTCCAATATGTAGGCTTGGGTCCTGTAGGGTTCTTAGCATTCTAGGGTATAACGACCCTCATTTTTTTATTCTATATTTTTCCAATATTAAATGTCCAAACAATATAATTAAAACTTAATGATTAAACTTTAATCAACAATTGTTAAGTGTTAAGAGTTATAAAACATATTAATTAACTTTGTGCAATAACTGACAAGTTAATAAAAGATGAAAATAATAAACTGTTAGTCGACACTCACTGCTAATTAAAATTTATGTATTTATGTAATATTATAACTAATAACCTATAAGTAATAAATAAAAAGTGACATTTATATAAATAATAAAACAATTGGGAACTAAATAAAAAAATATATATATACAAGTCATGAATTAGTAAAAAGAAAATAATACTTATCATGTAATAATAATAATAATAATAATAATAATAATAATGAGACTAAAGAATCTTAAACAATTACATCCTTATGTTGACTAAAAAAAATAAAATAAAACATATATATATATATATATATATATATATATATATATATATATATATATATATATATATATATATATATATATATAAACTAGTACCACCTATTGTTGACTAAAAATTATAAAATAAAATAAAATCATTAATTAGAACATCTTTATGCTGACTAACACTCTAATACTTGCACTATATAAACACCCCTAGACTCCTAGTTTCTCATTCACAAATCACACCAAAATCCTCTCTCAAAAACAATCTCTCCCTCTCCCTCTCTTGTGGTATTCAGATCTTCAAGCTTGTTCTTCGTGTTCATCAAGATTTTCAAGCGTGTTCTTCATTATTTGGGTTATTTGATCTTCAACACCAAGTTTTCTTCTTGTTTCTTTTTAATCTTCATCATCACTAACAAGGTATGATCCAAAATCTTAAAACTTTTAAATCTTTCTTTCAATTCATGTTTATATTCATAATCATATTCGTGCATGATCTTAACATTCATATTATTTAGATCCTCAAAACCCTAAACCCTAATCATTAAAATACTACTTTAATTAACTAACCCTAATTAATGAAACCCTAATACTACTTATACTCTTAATTAACATGTATACACTATTACTATTACTAACACCTATAACCTACTACTTATATTATAACACATAAAAATATTTTGGGATATGTATTAGAGATGTATAAATCTTCGAACTTTCTTGACGAATGGTTTCTACGAAACTCTAGGCGGAAGAGTTTGGATTTCCGATTTAAAGGATCCTATAGCTCAAGGCCCTAGACCTGAAATGGCCATTCGAAGGGAAAGGGGTGATTGGAAGCTTATCTAATACGGCAAGTATCCTAAAATGGAAAACACTCTTAAAGTAGAAACTTTCTAGTTATAGAAACTTTCTAGTTATAGAAACTTACTAAGATAAGAAATCTACTAAAAGTGAAAACTTTCTAAAAAAATAGAAACTTACTAGGAAAGGAAACTTAGTAAAACGAACTATACTTACAACACAATCATACTTAAACATCTACTTAAACTTGGGCAAAAACACTTACTACTTTTAAATGTCAATAGGTTGACTTTTCTGCTCACTCATCCAACTTTCTATTCCGAGGAATAACTCTCTCTACTTACTAAGGTGAATTCATAGCCCCACTCTTTATTGCTAGCAAACTTACTTACTTTTATTGGGGTGAGACACATGCTGTTTTTACATTTTACAACTTAGACACAAGTACCAAACTACTAAACTATGTTATACCCGGCTATGTCCGACTAAGTCCCTACGGTGATATTTTTAATTGCTCGTTGAATGCATGCTTAATTATTGGGGGTAGGCCTATCGGGAGTAACGTCCCCGATACATTTGACTAAGTCTTTGTATTACTTAATAATGAAATTAAATCGACAAGCATAAACTACAACTTGTCTTTGGGGCAAACTTGAACGATTAGTCTAAATATCACGCATTGGCATAACTTTTTGATCTACGAGATCAACTTTATAAACTAAATCTTGTGGTCTAAAACAACGGTCAAACTTATTTGTTAAACCTATGATTTCACTCAACCTTTTTGGTTGACACTTTAGCATGTTTTGTCTCAGGTGCTGTTTGATTCAAGCTTTCTTTCTTACTGCTTATGTGATGCTACTTGGACATAGGATTAAGAGATATCGCATTATTTACTTTTGCATTTGAACATTTACATTATTGTTACTTCCATCATTGTAACGACATTTCATTTTCCTCTGCGTACTCTCAATAAAGATAATTTTATCATTTAGTATTGTTCTCGTTTATTATAATATGTTGATTTGTTTGGTATTAAGTCACATTTCGCCTAGGCCCTAACTGGGGGTGTGATAGATTGGTATCAGAGCATAACCAGGCTGTTATAGAGAACCAGGATTGCATCTTTATGTGTGCCTTACTTGCTAGGTAGGGTGCCTTAGCAATCTAGGAAAGTATAACCTTTCCTGCCTTAGACTTAAAGCACTTAGGATTGTCCTATAATCTTAACAATTATGCTTTAATAAATTTGACTTAAAGATTCTAATCAAAGTCTTTTTCCTAATGTTAGGATGTCAAGCTCAAACGTTAACAAACCTAACAAAGCAACTCTCTACAAGCCCTCGGAAGAAATGGCTCGTTTCCACCCTACCACCGAAGTAGGTGTTGGACACTTTTCAACTTCGAGACCTGTTCGAAGCGCTCTCTATAGCCCTGCCTCACCACCGCTGAATTTCAGCCCAAATACTAATTTTGATTCACATGGGCCTCCTCAATACTACCCAACTCCAAGAACCCAAGATAAGGGAAAACGTCATGAAGAAGTTGGTCCATCAAGGAAGAGAGCCCGATCTCCTTTTTATGATGGTGCTAAGTATGAAATCATGAGTCTACGAAATGATACCGAGAGGAACATTGGAGGTTTGCTTCGCCACGTGGCGAGAGTGGAGGTTAAAATGGAGAAACTTATGGAAGAAAACGTCAAGCTAAGAAAAGAGTTAATGATGCTAAGGTGTGAAGAAGAACGCAACACCCGTTGGGGGAAGCAATCCCTTGCTTACCTCAAGGAGGATATTGACGTCCGAATGAAAATGGAGAGAAGTCGAGTCGACAAACAGCTTACTTTAAGAGAGTACGACACCAATACCATTAACAGTCGTGTTACCAACCTTTATGACAATCTCGATTACCTCTACGAAAAGCAAAAAGAAAAGAACGAGCGATATGAGAAGTTTATGAAAGAATCCCTCGACTCTCAAACCGAAAGGCTAGAGAAACTTGTGAAGGATAACATGGAGAAAGTGATGAAACAGTTTGAGGATGAGAAGAAGAGATATGAAGACTACTTCAATCTTGACATTTCCTAGTTTATTTTCCTACTTTTCCATCTATGTAAAGGCTATGCCTTAAACTATTCCTATTCCCGAATCGTCTATTAAAAGGCTTATTTAATGCCTCGTTTCTTAATAATATAAAGTGTTTTATTTATATCATGTGATATCAATACTTTATCTTATTCATACTTGTAATTGCTCAACCCTATAACTTGTTAACTTATCCGACTTATGTTCACTTATGTAGCAACATCATGGTTCGTCCAGCTGCACCTACTGTTAACAATATCGTATTGACTACCGAGCAATTCCAACAACTACTCATTGCCGCACAAGGCAACAATCAAGCTAATAATGTTAATCCTCAACCGAAACCTTGTTCATACAAGGATTTCACAAACTGTAATCCTCCTGCATTTAAGGGAAATGAAGAAGCAGTTGAACTAGTTCGCTGGTTCGAGAAGATGGAGTCCATCTTCCGCATTTGCAACTGTGGTGATAACGATCGAGTAAAGTATGTCACTAGATCATTAGGTGGTAATGCTTTAACTTGGTGGTCTGCTCATGCCAAGTCCGTAGGAATTGATAATGCTAATGCAATTCCATGGGATGAACTCAAAAGCATGATGATTAATAAATTCTGCCCTCGAAGTCAAGTTTAGAAACTTGAAGCTGAGTTCTGGGAACTCAAGGTGAAGGGAACTGATATTGAAAGCTACACCAACCGTTATCTTGAGCTTTCTACTCTATGTCCTGAGATGTTTCCTACCGAAGCTAGAAGGATTGAACGATATATTGAAGGTCTCCCCGAGGATGTTCAGGGGAATGTTATTACTGCTGAGAATGTTACTCTGGATGCTGTGATTCTCATGGCACAAAATCTAATGTTGGCCAAGAGAAGAAGAGCGTCGGCCATTAAGCCTGTTGACACTAAGGGTAATGAAGGAAAAAGGAAGTTTGAGCCATCTCAAGGTTCAACTCAGAATGACAGTAAGAAGTTTGCGGATAGTACGAGGACGAATTATAAGGGTACCTATCCTTTTTGTATTCATTGTGAGAGACATCACCCGAGGAAGTGTACTGCTACTTGTTCGTTGTGTAAGAAAGTAGGACATGTAGCTAAGACGTGTAAGACTCCTCCAAAGGATAAAGCTATTGTTCCTGCCAAAGCTCCTCCTACTTGTTATACTTGTGGGGAAAAGGGACACATTAGTTCAAATTGCCCTAAGAAGAGAGATAATCCCGCTACTGGAGCCAATACTACTGCTGCAAAGGGTCGTGCATTTGTTATTACTGCTGCTGAAGCCCGAGATGAAGATGAGGTCATCACGGGTACGTATCTTGTCAATAATTGTTACGTAACTATTTTATTCAATACTGGTGCCGACCGAAGTTACGTGTCTAATGAATTTTGTACCCTATTTACTGAAAAGCCTCAACCCTTAGAAACTAAACGATTAGTAGAAGTAGCCAATGGAAAGATCATGAAAGTCGATAAAATCTATAAAAACTGTAACCTAATCTTAGCCAACAAAGAATTTAAGATAGACCTTTTACCGGTCGAGCTAGGAAGTTTCGATGTCGTAGTTGGAATGGATTGGTTACGTCCATTAAGAGCTGCAATCATGTGTTACGATAAAATCGTTCATGTTCCATTGGGAAATGGAGAGACTCTTATTATCCAAGGTGAAAAGAGTGGTTCAAATCTCAATATCATCTCCTGTATTAAAACCCGCAAATACCTTATGAAAGGTTATCCAGCTATTCTAGCCCACGTTAAGATGATTGAATCGAAAGAGAAGAGTATTGACAATGTACCAATGGTTAAAGACTATCCCGATGTGTTTCCCAAAGATCTTCCTGGTCTTCCACCTCCTCGACAAGTTGAATTCCAAATTGATTTAGCTCCTGGTGCTGCTCCTGTTGCTAAAGCACCATACCGTTTAGCACCTTCTGAAATGAAGGAACTTTTCAATCAGCTCCAAGAACTATTGGATAAAGGTTTCATTAGTCCAAGCTCGTCCCCATGGGGAGCTCCTATTTTGTTTGTTAAAAAGAAGGATGGTACGTTAAGGATGTGCATTGATTACCGCGAACTTAACAAGCTTACTATCAAGAACCGTTATCCGTTGCCACGTATTGATGATCTATTTGACCAACTTCAAGGGTCAAGTATTTATTCATAGATTGATTTAAGGTCCGGTTATCACCAACTTAAAGTCAAGGAATCCGATATTCCTAAGACTGCTTTTCGCACTCGTTATGGGCACTATGAATTCTGTGTCATGCCTTTTGGTTTAACTAATGCTCCTGCCGTGTTCATGGATCTCATGAATCATGTTTGTAAACCATATCTTGACAAATTTTTCATCGTGTTCATTGACAACATCTTGATCTATTCGAAGAGTGAGAAAGAGCATCAGCAACATTTGCGCATGATTCTTGAACTCTTACGAAAGGAACAACTTTATGCTAAATTTTCTAAGTGCGAGTTTTGGCTCAAACCGTACAATTTCTTGGACATGTTGTTGATAGAAATGGAATACATATCGATCCAGCTAAGATTTCTGCTATTCAGAACTGGGAGATACCAAAGACTGCGAAGCATATTCGTCAATTTTTGGGACTTGCTGGTTACTATCAAAGGTTCATAAAAGATTTTTCTCTCATTGCTAAACCTCTTACAAAGCTGACTCAAAAAGGGAAGAAATTTGAGTGGTCCGAAGAACAGGAATCTGTTTCAAGATTCTGAAGGAGAAGTTGACCACAGCCCCGATTCTATCTTTACCTAAAGGTACTGACGACTTCGTTGTTTACTGCGATGCCTCAAAGCAAGGCTTTGGTTGTGTTTTAATGCAACGTGAAAAGGTTATTGCCTACGCATCTAGACAGTTGAAGAAACATGAAGAGAACTATACCACACACGACCTTGAGTTAGGTGCCGTGGTATTTGCATTGAAGATATGAAGACATTATCTATATGGTACTCACTTTACGGTGTACACTGACCATAAAAGTCTTCGACACATCTTTGATCAAAAACAGCTGAATATGAGGCAAAGCCGATGGCTCGAGTTACTGAACGATTATCACTGTGAGCTAAAATATCATCCCGGCAAGGCAAATGTAGTTGCCGATGCTCTTAGTCGAAAAGATGATGTTAAACGCGTTCGTGCTCTAAATCTGAAAATCAAATCGAATCTTATATCACGAATCTGTGAAGCTCAATTGGAAGCTATTAAACCGACACTTATCGAAGGTGAAGGACCTATAGGTTTTGAGAACCAACTTCAAGTGAAAGCTAATGGTACACGGTACTTTGGCAACAGAATTTGGGTTCCTCGCTTCGAAAATCTCCGCGAACTAGTCTTGGATGAAGCACATAAGACTAGGTACTCTATTCATCCCGGTTCCAGTAAGATGTATCACGATGTGAAGCAATTCTACTGGTAGCCTAATATGAAATTCGACATTGCTACTTATGTTAGCAAGTGTCTAACTTGTTTGAAAATCAAGGCCGAATATCAAAAGCCTTCTGGTCTGTTGACACAACCTGGTATTTCGCAGTGGAAGTGGGAGTGCATCACTATGGACTTCGTTACTAAGTTACCTAAGACTTCGAACGGTAACGATACTATTTGGGTCGTAGTTGATCCTCTTACTAAATCTGCACATTTCATACCGATCAAGGAAACCGACCAGATGGAGAAATTATCACAGCTTTATATTAAAGAAATTGTCTCACGTCATGGAGTTCCGATCTCGATTATTTCTGATCGCGACAGTCGATTCGTTTCAAGATTCTGGAAAACTTTACAATCTGCTCTTGGAACTCAACTCGACATGAGTATAGCCTATCATCCGCAAACTGATGGTCAGAGTGAACGAACTATCCAAATCATGGAGGATATGCTACGTGCTTATGCAATCGATTTAAGCAAAGGTTGGGATAGACATCTACCTTTGGTCGAATTTTCTTACAACAGCAGTTATCACTCCAGCATTAAAGCTGCACCTTTTGAAGCTTTATATAGATGGAAATGTAGATCCCCTTTGTGTTGGGACGAACTTGAGGACAGACATTTAACTGGTCCCGAAATCATTCATGAAACTTCCGAAAAGATCGCTCAGATTAAGCAACGATTAGAAACTGCCAGTAGCCGACAAAAGAGCTATGCCGATAAGAAACGAAAGGATATAGAATACCAAGTTGGAGATAAAGTCATGTTGAAAGTATCCCCTTGGAAAGGTGTTATCCATTTCGGTAAACGAAGTAAACTCAGTCCACGATATGTTGGACCTTTCACGATCACTCAAAGAGTCGGTCCCGTGGCGTACCGATTAGAACTACCAACTGAACTTAGTCAAGTACATGATATGTTTCATGTCTCGAATCTTAAAAGGTGTCTTGCTGATGACACACTTGTTATTCCTTTGGATGATATCCGCATTGATGAACAAATGTACTTCGTTGAAGAACCTATAGAAATCATGGAAGGAGAGGTCAAACAAACGCGTAAAAGCAACATACCTATCATTAAAGTCCATTGGAATTCACGTAGAGGCCCCGAATATACCTGGGAACGCAAAGACCAAATGATATGGAAATATCCCCATCTCTTCCCAACTGCTGATGCAAACAAGAAATCTACTTAAAACTTCGCGACGAAGTTTCTAATAACGGGGAGGTACTATAACGACCCTCATTTTTTCATTTTATATTTTTCCAATATTAAATGCCCAAACAATATAATTAAAACTTAATGATTAAACTTTAATCAACAATTGTTAAGTGTTAAGAATTATAAAACATATTAATTAACTTTGTGCAATAATTGACAAGTTAATAAAAGATAAAAATAATAAACTGTCAGTCGACACTCACTGCTAATTAAAATTTATGCATTTATGTAATATTATAACTAATAACCTATAAGTAATAAATAAAAAGTGACATTTATATAAATAATAAAACAATTGGGAACTAAATAAAAAAATATATATACAAGTCATGAATTAGTAAAAAGAAAATAATACTTATCATGTAGTAAATGTAAAAATAATTATAATAATAATAATAATAATAATAATAATAATAATAATAATAATAATAATAATAATAATAATAATAATAATAATAATAATAATAATAATAATGAGACTAAAGAATCTTAAACAATTACATCCTTATGTTGACTAAAAAAAATAATATATATATATATATATATATATATATATATATATATATATATATATATATATATATATATATATATATATATATATATATATATATATATATATATATATATATATAAACTAGTACCACCTATTGTTGACTAAAAATTATAAAATAAAATAAAATCATTAATTAGAACATCCTTATGTTGACTAACACTCTAATACTTGCACTATACAAACACCCCTAGACTCCTAGTTTCTCATTCACAAATCACACTAAAATCCTCTCTCAAAAACAATCTCTCCCTCTCCCTCTCTTGTGGTATTCGGATCTTCAAGCTAGTTCTTCGTGTTCATCAAGATTTTCAAGCGTGTTCTTCATTATTTGGGTTATTTGATCTTCATCACCAAGTTTTCTTCTTGTTTCTTGTTAATCTTCATCATCATTAACAAGGTATGATCCAAAATCTTAAAACTTTTAAATCTTTCTTTCAATTCATGTTTATATTCATGATCATATTCGTGCATGATCTTAACATTCATATTATTTAGATCCTCAAAACCCTAAACCCTAATCATTAAAATACTACTTTAATTAACTAACCTTAATACTACTTATACTATTAATTAACATGTATACACTATTACTATTACTAACACCTATAACCTACTACTTATATTATAACACATAAAAACATTTTGGGATATGTATTAGAGATGTATAGATCTTCGAACTTTCTTGACGAATGGTTTCTACGAAACTCTAGGCAGAAGGGTTTGGATTTCCAATTTAAAGGATCCTATAGCTCAAGCCCCTAGACCTGAAATGACCATTCGAAGGGAAAGGGGTGATTGGAAGCTTATCTAATACGGCAAGTATCCTAAAATGGAAAACACTCTTAAAGTAGAAACTTTCTAGTTATAGAAACTTACTAAGATAAGAAATCTACTAAAAGTGGAAACTTTATAAAAAAATAGAAACTTACTAGGAAATGAAACTTAGTAAAACGAACTATACTTACAACACAATCATACTTAAACATCTACTTAAACTTGGGCAAAAACACTTACTACTCTTAAATGTCAATATGTTGACTTTTCTGCTCACTCATCCAACTTTCTATTCTGAGGAATAACTCTCTCTCTCTACTTACTAAGGTGAATTCATAGCCCCACTCTTTATTGCTAGCAAACTTACTTTTATTGGGGTGAGACACATGCTGTTTTTACATTTTACGGCTTAGACACAAGTACCAAACTACTAAACTATGCTATACCCGGCTATGTCCGACTAAGTCCCTACAGTGATATTTTTAATTGCTCGTTGAATGCATGCTTAATTATTGGGGGTAGGCCTATCGGGAGTAACGTCCCCGATACATTTGACTAAGTCTTTGTATTAATTAGTAATGAAATTAAACCGACAAGTATAAACTACAACTTGTCTTTGGAGCAAACTTGAACGTTTAGTCTAAATATCACGCATTGACATAACTTTTTGATCTGCGAGATCAACTTTATAAACTAAATCTTGTGGTCTAAAACAACGGTTAAACTTATTTGTTAAACCTACGATTTCACTCAACCTTTTTGGTTGACACTTTAGCATATTTTGTCTTAGGTGCTGTTTGATTCAAGCTTTCTTTCTTACTGCTCATGTGATGCTATTTGGACATAGGATCAAGAGATATCGCATTATTTACTTTTGCATATGAACACTTACATTATTGTTACTTCCATCATTGAAACGATATTTCATTTTCCGCTGCGTACTCTCAATAAAGATAATTTTATCATTTAGTATTGTTCTCGTTTATTATAATATGTTGGTTTGTGCGTTATTAAGTCACATTTCACCCAGGCCCTAACTGGGGGTGTGATATAGGGTTTGTATCCCTATATATACTGTATCAATAATAAAGTCATATTCACGGGGTTCAATTGTTTAACATGGTATCAGTCGCCAGGTTTACTTAATCCTAATCAATTAGTCAGTAGTAATCCTTCGGTTGTTGGCTATACGCCGACTACCCGGAGGGAAATTCTTCTCTTTCACAATATCAGTTTTTGTTTCTATTAATTTGATTACTTTTCTCCTTGTGTATTTTCTCAACGAACCGATGTGATCTGCAAAATTGTTTTGTGCAAAGGTATCATGTTGTTGTACTACTTTTTATTTCTGTGAATGAATTTAAATTATTCTACAGAAATCCAAATCGAATACATATGATTCTTGTTCATCTCCATATCAAGCAATTAAGATTAATTGTTTCTGTTTATTTTTTTTCTTTCAAATCAATCATAATGTTTAGCGTACCATAACAAACACTTTCACAGCCGTCGATCTATTCTATTCTTTTTTCTATCTGATGCTATTTTTTCTTTTCTATTATTCTTGATTTCAACAAATATTTCAAATAATCGGCGTGGAGCTGAGCCGCCTAGCGTGACTAGGTTTCAAACCCCGAAAAAAAGAATATAGTCAAAAAATCTTATTTGCAGCGTTGATGAAGATTGTTATCATCGACAAAGTTCCTTGCCCAAGTCCTGCTCAATCCTTAGGCAAAGCAAATGATACGACGTAGAAAAAAAAAGACGTTACGAAAAAAGAAACGCAGTCAAGCAAGATGCAACGATATCAGCTAAATCAGTCAATTTGGTGCAACAAATAGAAAAAAAATTTATTTAATTTCTTCATTTTTATTGTTTTCTCTCCAGTCCGAACTTTCACGATTTCGCCGTTCGGACTGCGGTGGAGTGCTAGATAATAGTTCGGCCCAAGTCCGATATGTGGGCTTGGGTCCGGTAGGGTTATTAGCATTCTAGGGTTTGTATCCCTATATATATCGTATTAATAATAAAGTCATATTCACGAGATTCAATTGTTTAACATTTTTATGTCGAAGATGATGATGATTTGTAGATTGTTTAACTCTGTTGTTTTGTTTATACCGATTCTTCTTAAATTTATCAAAAAGATGTAGAAAATATAAACACCTAAGCTATTTATTTCTCATTTAAATTTTATTTTTATTCCTTTAGTTTATTCAGATTATAAGTAGTGGCGACTTTACATGGTGACTTGTGTGTAAGTAACTAGAGGGGAGGGTGAATAGTTACTTAAAGGTTTCTTAAAACTTTTTTGAAATCTTTAGCTATTAAGAGATAAGTTTTAAGTGTGGAAGCGTACGTGTTTGTTAACGCAAGTATGTAAAGAATGTAAGTGCACAAACACGAATATTTATAGTGGTTCGGGAGGATGTTAACTAATCCTCCTTAATCCACTCCCCAATTCTAAGAATTGAGACTTTTCTTCACTATGATACCCCAAACCTGGTGGAGTATCCGGATACAACACTAGCTCCTCGATAAGCCGCTACTTATGAACCTTTACGTCCATTTGAAGAATTCATAAACACCATATGCTCTTACCACAAGATCCTAATGCTCTAGCCTAGTGAAATCACAGCTACCTTCTAGATCCCTTTAAGAAGATAGCTCACAAGTAAACTTACAGCTAAGCTTACAATCACTCATAGTTCTTCAATAGGTCACACCAACTTAATTCCCAATGGAATTGATCAACTTCCTAGATCCCTTTAAGGAAGTTGAATCATTAAGCAAGATGGTGTTTCCTATCATAAGAACTATCTAACTTCCTTGACCCCCTAAGGAAGTGTCTTACAAAGTAAAATTGAAGATACAAATAATAAGTACAAAGTTTACATTTCAATTCTCCTTAGTGTAAGTAGAATCTCTCTTTCTCTCTTATAATCTCTCCATAGATATGTGCTTGAGGATTGGAAGATCAGTAGATATGACTTTGAAATAATGTTGGAAAGAGGTGGTCTTCTGGTTTGCCAAAGAGGTTTATTTATATTCCAAGAAAAACTTGACAGACAAAACTGCGGTCGAAGCACGGTCGACCGTACTGGCAGCCGTACAACTTCTGTCAGCATTTCAACATATCCGTTGAAGCTCCTTTTTCTTTGAATTTTTGGCTTCTTTACCCAATATAGAGCTTTCAAAAGATGCTCAATACACCTAGAAGTTAACTCCATTACCCCTTTGATCTTGGACATATGCATGGAGGTTGACATGTACTAGCTAAAGAGGAAAGTTGATATGTCCAAAATGGACGGTTTTATTTGTGCGGTGTCGTTAGATCGCAACACGTCAGGGTTAGCTACCAAAAGAGAGTAATGGTTTTATTATTTATATTTAGTTGGGGGTTCCTAGCTATAACTCACCTACTTGTCTTCCTTTTAACGAGTAAATGGTAAATATAACTCAGGTTCGTATTTTTGTATGTTTGTTCAGTAATGTGGGACAAAAGTTCCTATATAGTTAACCCTAGTGACAAGAGGTGATAGATTAAGATTAACTAAATAAAACAGTAATTTAACGTAAAAAGATAGAGATAGATAAGTATGAAGAATATAATTCTGAAGGGGGATTATCGCAAGAGTTTGATTTCCTAGGATAAACACTAAACCTCAATCAACTGGGCTATGAACCTAACTGATTTGTCACTAAGAGTTTAGGCCTTGAAGATTCTGCCTAAGACGGATATCCCTACTCCCAACGTTAACCTAAAAGGTTTAAACGACCTTATGGATAGAATCCTAGGTACATGAACATGGTGGTATATCCATAAAGGAAAGTCTCGGCTTTTCTTAATCCTAGTTAGTCTAACTAAAGCAATATCCTACCACTTAATCACTATGCTATGCCTTAACATTAACAGATGTGCAATCTTAGATATTCTAAGGTACTGCTAATTGGAATAGAGGTCTCTCCTTTGCGATCACTTATTCAACCCCGGATCATCTTACAACATCTCAAGAACATTGCTTTTAACGCGAATCATTCTTTTGAGCAAGCTAGTGTTCACTGAACTCTCTGTTGCTGACTCTAATCACAACCTAAATGGGCAGCTCTTCAATGACGAATAAGTGGTTATCTGTACGTAGGTACTATATCCCTATTGTGATGTTAAGCACAGATAACTACTTACCTTGTATCCTATGGTTGATTAGGTCCTAATACTAGGTTATAGCCACGTGAATAAGCAGAAAGTGTGATCTGTAAATTAAACTTCTAAACCATTAGGGTTTTAGCATAATAGTATGATAAGTCTCAAATAAAGTATTCAACATATAATAAACAATTGTAACAGATAGATAATCATGCAAGATGAAAACAACTTAAGATAATAAGATAACTTCATTAAATTAAGGATAGCGTTCACCGTTTACAGACGAGAGCTGGACCATTACAAGTGCTGACATCCTCTAGACCGCTCCTATTACAATCTTCGGCGTTCGCCTCCGGGTACTTAATTTCTTGCTCGGAGGTGAGAAGGCCTTGAAATCTCTAGTGAGAGAAAGTGTATTGTAGTGAGAGAGTGAAGAGAGGTGTGTGGAAATTGGATGACAAAAAGCCTTTAAATAAACACAAAATTTTCCTGCAAACGACTGGCAGGCCGCTTGGTGTAACATCCCGCCTTTTTCCGTTTACTTTTCCGTTTAACTATTTAAATTCCATTATATGTTTATAACATCTCCCGTTAATACGCGTTTTAAAAATATCTCGTTTAGGTAATTCACGCACCCGCAACCGAACTCGAGGGACTAGTTTTGCCAAAATGCCAAAGAGGTGACTAGCATTTGACTAGTCAACCCACCTCCTCTTTCTTTTCCATTTCATTTTCCTTTTTCTTTCAATACTTTCCAATTTTCTCTCATTTCTCCATTTCAAGAATCATCATCTAAATCCAAGCTAGCGGGGGTCTTGCAAAACAAATTACATATTTGGAATCCTTGCAACTTCCTCTTCGATTCCATACCGATTTCATTAGATTTGGGTAAATTTTTAAAATCACTAGATTTTGTGTTCTTGATGTTTTTAACTTATAAAGTTGTTAATTAGTGTCTATGGCTCAAGTCTAACATGAATATATGATTTATATGTTCGATCTTGTTATTTTTGATAACTAGCATGAACTTGAAAGTTTGGTGTGTTTGATTGATGATTTGGTTGCTTAAATGTTGTTAAATGTTATAAATGCATGTATTAAATGTGTTCCTAACATCACTAGCTTCAATTTGATGTGTAGGTTGTTTTAGAAAACTTCATAAACTTGATTAGTGATTTTGGTGAATTTGGGTTAGGGTTTGATAAGCTTGAAATGAATATTTGATGCATTGAATACCATGAATTATTGTTAGTAAGTAGTTAGTTGTATTGTATGATTGATTATCTACAAAACGGCGTGTTTTATGTATGCATTAAATGCCCGAATCATAAATGTGCACTTGTAAAATTTGAAGCATTAAATGTGTGCATTGATTGATCATTTGATTTGAAAAGTCGGTTATTGCAAATGATGTTTTTGGTTGTTGAAATGTGCTTAGTCGTGTTCCTTGTCAAATTACCTTTCCAACGATATAAGATACGAGTTCTAAGTGCTTAGTCGTGAACCCTTACGTCCATTTGAAGAATTCATAAACACCATATGCTCTTACCACAAGATCCTAATGCTCTAGCCTAGTGAAATCACAGCTACCTTCTAGATCCCTTTAAGAAGATAGCTCACAAGTAAACTTACAGCTAAGCTTACAATCACTCATAGTTCTTCAATAGGTCACACCAACTTAATTCCCAATGGAATTGATCAACTTCCTAGATCCCTTTAAGGAAGTTGAATCATTAAGCAAGATGGTGTTTCCTATCATAAGAACTATCTAACTTCCTTGACCCCCTAAGGAAGTGTCTTACAAAGTAAAATTGAAGATACAAATAATAAGTACAAAGTTTACATTTCAATTCTCCTTAGTGTAAGTAGAATCTCTCTTTCTCTCTTATAATCTCTCCATAGATATGTGCTTGAGGATTGGGAGATCAGTAGATATGACTTTGAAATAATGTTGGAAAGAGGTGGTCTTCTGGTTTGCCAAAGAGGTTTATTTATATTCCAAGAAAAACTTGACAGACAAAACTGCGGTCGAAGCACGGTCGACCGTACTGGCAGCCGTACAACTTCTGTCAGCATTTCAACATATCCGTTGGAGCTCCTTTTTCTTTGAATTTTTGGCTTCTTTACCCAATATAGAGCTTTCAAAAGATGCTCAATACACCTAGAAGTTAACTCCATTACCCCTTTGATCTTGGACATATGCATGGATGTTGACATGTACTAGCTAAAGAGGAAAGTTGATATGGCCAAAACGGATGGTTTTATTTGTGCGGTGTCGTTAGATCGCAACACGTCAGGGTTAGATACCAAAAGAGAGTAATGGTTTTATTATTTATATTTAGTTGGGGGTTCCTAGCTATAACTCACCTACTTGTCTTCCTTTTAACGAGTAAATGGTAAATATAACTCAGGTTCGTATTTTTGTATGTTTGTTCAGTAATGTGGGATAAAAGTGCCTATATAGTTAACCCTAGTGACAAGAGGTGATAGATTAAGATTAACTAAATAAAACAGTAATTTAACGTAAAAAGATAGAGATAGATAAGTATGAAGAATAGAATTCTGAAGGGGGATTATCGCAAGAGTTTGATTTCCTAGGATAAACACTAAACCTCAATCAACTGGGCTATGAACCTAACTGATTTGTCACTAAGAGTTTAGGCCTTGAAGATTCTGCCTAAGACGGATATCCCTACTCCCAACGTTAACCTAAAAGGTTTAAACGACCTTATGGATAGAATCCTAGGTACATGAACATGGTGGTATATCCATAAAGGAAAGTCTCGGCTTTTCTTAATCCTAGTTAGTCTAACTAAAGCAATATCCTACCACTTAATCACTAAGCTATGCCTTAACATTAACGGATGTGCAATCTTAGATATACTAAGGTACTGCTAATTGGAATAGAGGTCTCTCCTTTGCGATCACTTATTCAACCCCGGATCATCTTACAACATCTCAAGAACATTGCTTTTGACGCGAATCATGCTTTTGAGCAAGCTAGTGTTCACCGAACTCTCTGTTGCTGACTCTAATCACAACCTAAATGGGCAGCTCTTCAATGACGAATAAGTGGTTATCTGTACGTAGGTACTATATCCCTATTGTGACGTTAAGCACAGCTAACTACTTACCTTGTATCCTAGGGTTGATCAGGTCCTAATACTAGGTTATAGCCACGTGAATAAGCAGAAAGTGTGATCCGTAAATTAAACTTCTAAACTGTCAGGGTTTCAGCATAACAGTATGATAAGTCTCAGATAAAGTATTCAACATATAATAAATAATTGTAACAGATAGATAATCATGCAAGATGAAAACAACTTAAGATAATAAGATAACTTCATTAAATTAAGGATAGCGTTTACCGTTTACAGACGAGAGCTGGACCATTACAAGTGCTGACATCCTCTAGACCGCTCCTATTACAATCTTCGACGTTCGCCTCCGGGTACTTAATTTCCCGCTCGGAGGTGAGAAGGCCTTGAAAGCTCTAGTGAGAGAAAGTGTATTGTAGTGAGAGAGTGAAGAGAGGTGTGTGGAAATTGGATGACAAAAAGCCTTTAAATAAACACAAAATTTTCCTGCAAACGGCTGGCAGGCCGCTTGGTGTAACATCCCGCCTTTTTCCGTTTACTTTTCCGTTTAACTATTTAAATTCCGTTATATGTTTATAACATCTCCCGTTAATACGCGTTTTAAAAATATCTCGTTTAGGTAATTCACGCACCCGCAACCGAACTCGAGGGACTAGTTTCGCTAAAATGCCAAAGAGGTGACTAGCATTTGACTAGTCAACCCACCTCCTCTTTCTTTTCCATTTCATTTTCCTTTTTCTTTCAATACTTTCCAATTTTCTCTCATTTCTCCATTTCAAGAATCATCATCTAAATCCAAGCTAGCGGGGGTCTTGCAAAACAAATTACATATTTGGAATCCTTGCAACTTCCTCTTCGATTCCATACCGATTTCATTAGATTTGGGTAAATTTTTAAAATCACTAGATTTTGTGTTCTTGATGTTTTTAACTTATAAAGTTGTTAATTAGTGTCTATGGCTCAAGTCTAACATGAATATATGATTTATATGTTCGATCTTGTTATTTTTGATAACTAGCATGAACTTGAAAGTTTGGTGTGTTTGATTGATGATTTGGTTGCTTAAATGTTGTTAAATGTTATAAATGCATGTATTAAATGTGTTCCTAACATCACTAGCTTCAATTTGATGTGTAGGTTGTTTTAGAAAACTTCATAAACTTGATTAGTGATTTTGGTGAATTTGGGTTAGGGTTTGATAAGCTTGAAATGAATATTTGATGCATTGAATACCATGAATTATTGTTAGTAAGTAGTTAGTTGTATTGTATGATTGATTATCTACAAAACGGCGTGTTTTATGTATGCATTAAATGCCCGAATCATAAATGTGCACTTGTAAAATTTGAAGCATTAAATGTGTGCATTGATTGATCATTTGATTTGAAAAGTCGGTTATTGCAAATGATGTTTTTGGTTGTTGAAATGTGCTTAGTCGTGTTCCTTGTCAAATTACCTTTCCAACGATATAAGATACGAGTTCTAAGTGTTTACGGTTTGTGTTTTGTGTTAGTTTGAATGTTTATTTGAGACTTAGAAAACTGAAACTGGCTAGGTACCAGCTCGCGTGTAATGCCGCGGCGCGGCTAGCCTTTGTCGCGGCGCGACATAAGGCGTGTCCAGCTTCTGACCATCTTGTCCAATATACGAAAAATGTTTGGCACGCTATGGACCTCCGTTTCACATGAGACTTGTTCTAACATGCTTATATATGAATAAAAACCTCAGAAAAATAGTTCGGGACCCGACCCGAACGTGTTGACTTTTTCGTTGACTTTGACCGACCAAAATTTGACTTTTTGTCAAACTTAACCAAATGATTATGCAATCTTTCTAACTTGTTTCTATACTTGTATCTTGCATGAAACTTGGACAATTTGATTCACATGCTACATAATCGAGTCGTAACGAGCCATAGGACTAATTGAACATCTTTGACCTATCGTGTTTACCGTTATTGATACGACCTATTTGTTTAGGTCAAGACTAGCATTGTTCTTTGCACATGTTACTTGTTGAAATACTTATTACTTGTGTACACAAGGTGAGATCATAGTCCCATCTTTCAAACAATTTTTATGCTTTAAACTATGGGATGAGAAACATATACGTATCATGCTTTTACACTTTGAACACAAGTACGAAAAAGAACATTCCACGTACGGGTTTGAACAAAAATCCTCAATTCAATTATCATTAGTTACACTTGCAGGGTGTAAACGTGAACTTATATTATGTGATCACATGGGCTTGACGAGCCTCATTCGGACGGTTCGCTACCGTTAGCGGATGAAATATATTTTCGGGTCTAGTGTATATTCTAACACTACGCAAAGGGTGCAAAATAGTTAAGTTTGATAATTGGGTGCCAGCGAAACAAATAACAACTTTGAAATGCAAATGATTTTGATAATCATATTATATTAAATCTTGTGGTTCAATTGCAACGTTTACTAAAACTCCTATGATTTCACCAACGTTTTCGTTGACAGTTTTCTATATGTTTTCTCAGGTCCTTGAGCGCTACTTGATACATGCTTCCGCACTCTTTTTGATACTTGCTTGGATGTCGAGTATACATGCATAGTTGGAGTGTCTTTTGACTACTTTAAATTGTGTCGCATAGGTTTCATTCGTACGTTAAACATTGTAATGTAACTAGTCTTTTGAACTACATTTGTAAACTTGAAACATCCTTTTACTTATGAAATGAATGCGACATATTTTGATCAAACGTCATGTTAAAGACTTATAACCACGTAACGGGACCTAAGTAGTCGGTGCCGTCAAACATGATTTGGTCGGGTCGCTACAGATGGTATCAGAGCGTTGGTTGTAGGGATTTAGAGTTCATTGGTGTCAACCCCGAGTCATAGGGTACATTAGTGAGTCTAGACTACAACCGGCATATAGACTTGAAGTAGGAATTACTTGACTACTTGTGCATTATACTCGAACTCTTCTATCATATCTGATTCTTATTCAATCTTAATCTCACGTTACTTGATTTAATTGACGCGCCACCTTGACTTAGTGAAATAATGTCGAATGCACATGTGAATTAGGGTAATATAATTTTCGGGATTATATTACGGTGACTCATATGAACATTCCGACATTATGGCATAAAGAATTTAAGGCGAGTCAAGGAAAATTTCTCTCTATCCTTATTCCATATCATGGTTAGTATTATTAAAAAAATATTAATCAACGGTATTCTTGTGTTTTGAAGGAACAATGCCTCCTCGTCGTGTGCCATGCCATGAGACTCCTGAACAAGCTCTACAACGAATGATAGCCACCGCCGTGGATGCGGCCATGGCCGGTCACTCCTCCAACAACAACAATAACAACAACCACAACAACAACAATCAAGGGGCCGGTAACTCAAGCGAAGGGTGCTCCTATAAAGCTTTCATGGGGTGCAAACCTCATACTTTTGATGGGACCGGGGGACCGGTTATACTCACTCGATGGTTCGAACAAACGGAAGCCGTTTTTAGCATAAGCGGTTGTCGGGATCAAGATAAAGTCAAATATTCCACCCACACCTTTGCCGGTATCGCCCTCACGTGGTGGAACACGTATGAACAATCGGTGGGTACCGATGAAGCTCACGCCCTCTCTTGGGCCGATTTAATGGAAAGGTTGATCGTCGAATTTTTCCCTCGTGAAGAAACCCGAAAGCTCGAACAAGAGGTAAGAACTTTAAAGGCGGTCGGAAACGATCTCAAGGCCTACAATCAATGATTCGTCGAGCTATCCTTGATGTGTCCCAACCTCGTGAACCCCGAATCTCAAAGGGTTGAACTCTATATGGATGGTCTTCCAAAGAGCATCAAACAAGGAGTGATGTCATCCAAACCCGCTAACCTACAACAAGCCTTAAACATGCCCGCCAATTGATCGAAACGGTTGACGAAATCGTAGTTCCGGCACCTAAGGCCGAGGATAAAACGGGCGGCAACAAAAGAAAATGGGAAGCCCCCCAATCAAGCAACAACAACAACAACAACTTCATCAAAAAGCCTTTCACCTCCGACGCCAAGAAAAGTTATGGCAGAAATAAACCCTTTTGCAACAAATGCCACAAACACCACTATGGTGAATGTAGCAATCTATTTTGCCACCGGTGCCAAAACGATGGTCATGTGGCACAAGTACATGAAACTACATTCTATGGTTGAATTATCAAAATCGAATATGCCCTTTTTTATTAAGTCTGGTAATCTAAGAATTAGGGAACAGACACCCTAATTGACGCGAATCCTAAAGATAGATCTATTGGGCCTAATAAACCCCATCCAAAGTACCGGATGCTTTAGTACTTCGAAATTTATATCATATCCGAAGGGTGTCCCGGAATGATGGGGATATTCTTATATATGCATCTTGTTAATGTCGGTTACCAGGTGTTCACCATATGAATAATTTTTATCTCTATGTATGGGATGTGTATTGAAATATGAAATCTTGTGGTCTATTGTTACGATTTGATATATATATAGGTTAAATCTATAACTCACCAACATTTTTGTTGACGTTTAAAGCATGTTTATTCTCAGGTGAATACTAAGAGTTTCCGCTGTTGCATACTAAAATAAGGACAAGATTTGGAGTCCATGTTTGTATGATATTGTGTAAAAACTGCATTTAAGAAACATATGTCGATGTAATATATTTCTATTGTAAACCATTATGTAATGGTCGTGTGTAAACAGTATATTTTAGATTATCATTATTTGATAATCTACGTAATGCTTTTGAAACCTTTATTGATAAAATAAAGGTTATGGTTGTTTTAAAAATGAATGCAGTCTTTGAAAAACGTCTCATATAGAGGTCAAAACCTCGCAACGAAATCAATTAATATGGAACGTTTATAATCAATATGAACGGGACATTTCAGTTGGTATCCAAGCGTTGGTCTTAGAGAACCAGAATTTTGCATTAGTGTGTCTTATCGAGTTTGTTAGGATGCATTAGTGAGTCTGGACTTCGACCGTGTTTACTTGAAAAATGATTGCTTAACAAATTTTGTTGGAAACTATATATTTTTAACATGTGAATATTATGTGATATATTAATCTCTTAACGTGTTTGATATTATGTGATAGATGTCTACCTCTAGAACAAGTCCCATTGACTCACCTAATAATAATGAAGAGTCAAATGTAAACTGGAATGATTCGTGGACTGATTCACAAGTTCTCGAAGAGGAACCGGAAGAAGAGTCGGAACCGGAAGAAGAATCGGAACCGGAAGAAGAATCGGAACCGGAAGAAGAAATAGAACCAGTGGGGGAAATAATAAAACGGTTAAGTAGAAGAAAATCCTCAACCAGCCGACCAAAGTTAATTATGGTCAATGGTGTTTCCGCCAAGGAAGCAAAGTATTGGGAGGATTACCAATTCTCCGATGAATCGGATCTCGACAAGGATTCCGATGATGTTATAGAAATTACCCCAACACAATTTAATAAGGCAAAAGAGAACAATAAGGGAAAGGGCATAAAAATAGAGAAATTTGATTCCAAACCCGATGAACTTTATATGTATCGTCAACACCCGTATTTCTTAAGTTGTGACAATAACCCGGGAACCTCTAAACCACCAGGTTTTTCTAAACCAATGTGGAAAACGACAGCTCGTATTAGGGGAACATCATATATCCCTAGAAACTTGGCAAAACGAACCAAAACCGAAGAAGAAGAAGAAACGAGCGAGTCGGAATAAGATAGTTGTATTTGTGTGGTGTAATATATATAATATAGTGTGCTTATGCTTTATGATATATGTAAAAATTGCTTGTATTAATAAGTATTTTTTTATGAATCTAACTCTTGTATATTTTACAGTTTAAAAACACAAAATGGATAGACAACCCAATATTTTAAGAGACCTACCCGGAGACATGATTGATGAAATCTTGTCTAGAGTCGGTCAGAATTCCTCGGCACAACTATTTAAGGCGAGATCAGTTTGTAAGACATTCGAAGAACGTTCCAAGAATGCCTTGGTTTATAAAAGGCTTTCGCTCGAAAGATGGGGGATATCACATTGGGAAATCCATAAGTTACGATGTGTTTACTTTAACGCATATATTGCGGGGAACCCAAATGCTATTTTACGCAACGGGTTAAGAAATTATTTTGACTCAATATATCCGAATATAGGACTTCGTGATTTAGAAAAAGCGGCTAACATGCAACGTAAAGAATCATGTTATGCTTACGGGTTAGTAATGTTCGCTTCTCACCAAAGTGAGAACAAGAACATCGGGCTACAACTATTAAACAAAACGTTCCCACAAGTGACGGAGTCGGTAATTGGGGTAAGAAATGAGGTTTTTAGATTGTTACGGGACTGTTGGACATTACGTAACCCTCGTCCCTTTGACGACGTTACAACACGCTGTCTTATCAACGGCCATAACGGTTATGTTCCACAAGACCAAGGATGGGAAGTAGTCCTAGTAAAACTAGAATGCATGACTTGTTTCTGGACGTATGAATTACGTGTCTTTATTGCCTTTACTGAACGACTTGTGTACTAGCTAGAATTATCTTCACAACTATCTTGTATCAAAGTTATTGTATGCTATATTTCATGCTATATGTAAAATAAACGGTATTGTAAGTTTGTAAAATATTGTGTAAAAGTTTGAACGCGAAATATTATTATAATCAGTTTTTCATATAGAATTGTAGTAGTTGAATTGTATATTAGCTACTAAGTATGAACTTAAAGGGTAGGTACTACCCGAATTTAAACTCATAAAACGCTAATATGAAGAAAAAGCTTTTATAAATGAGTTCATATTATGCTACGAGATACTATTGACTACTCTTAATATTCTGTATGATTAACTTGTTTCATTTGACTATTTGAAGGAAATGGCACCGACTACTCGACAAACCATGAATATGAGCGAAGAGGAATTTCGTACCTTCCTTGCTGCAAACATAGCCGCAGTACAGGCTGCGCTACATACCAACAATAAATCGTGTAGGATGCACCTACAAAGAATTCACTGCCTGCAAACGGCGCAAGAAATCGTGTAGGATGCACCTACAAAGAATTCACTGCCTGCAAACCTTTGGAATTTGATGGAACCGAAGGACCGATCGGATTGAAACGGTGGACCGAGAAGGTCGAATTGGTGTTTGCCATAAGTAAGTGTACTGAAGAGGACAAAGTGAAGTACGCTACACATACCTTCACAGGTACTGCGTTAACATGGTGGAATACCTATCTAGAGCAAGTGGGACAAGATGATGCTTACGCACTACCGTGGTCAGCATTCAAGCACTTGATGAATGAGAAGTACCGTCCCAGAACCGAGGTCAATAAGCTCAAGACAGAACTTAGAGGGTTACGAACCCAAGGATTTGATATTACTACGTACGAAAGACGATTCACAGAATTGTGCCTATTGTGTCCGAGAGCGTTCGAAGATGAGGAAGAGAAGATCGACGCGTTTGTGAAAGGATTACCAGAAAGAATCCAAGAAGATATAAGTTCACACGAGCCCGCCTCCATACAACAGGCATGTAGAATGGCTCACAAACTAGTGAACCAGATTGAGGAAAGAATTAAAGAACAGGCGGCTGAAGAGGCCAATGTGAAGCAAGTCAAAAGAAAGTGGGAGGAAAACGGTGATAAGAATCACCAATACAACAACAACAGCAATTACAATAATAATCGCAACAACTATCCCAACAATCGCAACATCAATCGCAACTACAACAAATGGCCCAACAACAACAACAACAACTACAACAATCATCCTAACAACAATAACAACCGCAACAACAACAACAACAACAATCAGAAGCAGCTATGCCAAAGGTGTGAAAAGTATCACTCGGGGTTCTGCACCAAATTTTGCAACAAGTGTAAAAGAAATGGTCATAGCGCGGTGAAGTGTGAGGTCTAAGGACCAGGGGTTAACAGAACGAAAGGAACAAATAGTGTCGGAACGAGTAATGGCGGAGCAAGTAGTGTCGGAGCAAGTTATGCCAATGTAGTTTGTTATAAACGTGGAAAACCGGGCCACATTATTAGAAATTGCCCGAACCAGGAGAACACGAATGGACAAGGCCGCGGAAGAGTTTTCAATATTAATGCGACAGAGGCACAGGAAGACCCGGAGCTTGTTACGGGTACGTTTCTTATTGACAATAAATCTGCTTACGTTTTATTTGATTCGGGTGTGGATAGAAGCTATATGAGTAAAGATTTTTATGCTAAATTAAGTTGTCCATTGACGCCGTTGGATAGTAAATTTTTACTCGAATTAGCAAACGGTAAATTAATTTCGGCAGATTATATATGCCGGAATCGAGAAATTAAACTGGGTAGCGAAATATTTAAGATTGATTTGATACCAGTAGAGTTAGGGAGTTTTGATGTAATAGTTGGCATGGACTGGCTGAAGAAGGTGAAAGCAGAGATCGTATGTTATAAAAATGCAATTCGCATTGTACGAGAAGAAGGAGAACCCTTAATGGTGTACGGAGAAAAGGGCAACACGAAGCTACATATTATTAGTAATTTGAAGGCACAAAAACTGATAAGAAAAGGTTGCTATGCTGTTTTAGCACACGTCGAGAAAGTACAAACTGAAGAAAAGAGCATCAATGATGTTTCCGTCGCAAAAGAATTTCCCGATGTATTTCTGAAAGAATTACCGGGACTACCTCCACATCGATCTGTTGAATTTCAAATAGATCTTGTACCAGGAGCTGCACCAATAGCTCGTGCTCCTTATAGACTCGCACCCAGCGATATGAAAGAACTGCAAAGCCAACTGCAAGAACTATTAGAACGTGGTTTCATTCGACCAAGCACATCACCATGGAGAGCTCCTATTTTGTTTGTCAAGAAGAAGGATGGTACATTTAGGTTGTGTATTGACTACAGAGAGTTAAACAAACTTACCATCAAAAACCGTTATCCACTGCCGAGAATTGACGACTTATTTGATCAACTACAAGGCTCGTCGGTTTATTCGAAGATCGATTTATGTTCTGGATATCATCAAATGCAAGTAAAGGAGGATGATATTCCAAAAACTGCTTTTAGGACACGTTATGGTCATTACGAGTTTATGGTTATGCCGTTTGGATTGACTAACGCACCAGCTGTGTTCATGGACCTTATGAACCGAGTGTGTGGGCCATATCTTGACAAGTTTGTCATTGTTTTCATCGATGACATACTTATTTACTCAAAGAATGATCAAGAGCACGAAGAACATTTGAGAAAAGTGCTAGAAGTATTGAGGAAAGAAAGACTGTACGCTAAGTTTTCAAAGTGTGCATTTTGGTTGGAAGAAGTTCAATTCCTCGGTCACATAGTGAACAAAGAAGGTATCCAGGTAGACCCGGCAAAGATCGAAACCGTTAAAAAGTGGGAAACCCCAAAAACTCCGAAGCATATACGTCAATTTTTAGGATTGGCTGGTTACTACAGAAGATTCATCCAAGATTTCTCCAAAATAGCAAAACCCTTGACTGCATTAACGCATAAAAGGAAAAAATTTGAATGGAAGGATGAACAAGAGAAGGCGTCTCAATTATTGAAGAAAAAGCTAACTACGACACCTATATTGTCATTGCCTGAAGGGAATGATGATTTTGTGATTTATTGTGACGCATCAAAGCAAGGTCTCGGTTGTGTATTAATCCAACGAACGAAGGTGATTGCTTATGCGTCTAGACAATTAAAGATTCACGAACAAAATTATACGACGCATGATTTGGAATTAGGCGCGGTTGTTTTCGCATTAAAGACTTGGAGGCACTACTTATATGGGGTCAAAATTATTATATATACCGACCACAAAAGTCTTCAACACATATTTAATCAGAAACAACTGAATATGAGGCAGCGTAGGTGGATTGAATTGTTGAATGATTACGACTTTGAGATTCGTTACCACCCGGGGAAGGCAAATGTGGTAGCCGACGCCTTGAGTAGAAAGGACAGAGAACCCATTCGAGTAAAATCTATGAATATAATGATTCACACTAACCTTACTACTCAAATAAAGGAGGCGCAACAAGGAGTTTTAAAAGAGGGAAATTTAAATGATGAAATACCCAAAGGATCGGAGAAGCATCTTAATATTCGGGAAGACGGAACCCGGTATAGGGCTGAAAGAATTTGGGTACCAAAATTTGGAGATATGAGAGAAATGGTACTTAGAGAAGCTCATAAAACCAGATACTCAATACATCCTGGAACGGGGAAGATGTACAAGGATCTTAAGAAACATTTTTGGTGGCTAGGTATGAAAGCCGATATTGCTAAATATGTAGGAGAATGTTTGACGTATTCTAAGGTCAAAGCTGAACATCAGAAACCATCAGGTCTACTACAACAACCTGAAATCCTGGAATGGAAATGGGAAAACATTACCATGGATTTCATCACTAAATTGCCAAGGACTGCAAGTGGTTTTGATACTATTTGGGTAATAGTTGATCGTCTCACCAAATTAGCACACTTCCTGCCAATAAGAGAAGATGACAATATGGAGAAGTTAGCACGACTGTATTTGAAGTAAGTCGTCTCCAGACATGGAATACCAATCTCTATTATCTCTGATAGAGATGGCAGATTTATTTCAAGATTCTGGCAGACATTACAGCAAGCATTAGGAACTCGTTTAGACATGAGTACTGCCTATCATCCACAAACTGATGGGCAGAGCGAAAGGACGATACAAACGCTTGAGACATGCTACGAGCATGTGTTATTGATTTCGGAAACAGTTGGGATCGACATCTACCGTTAGCAGAATTTTCCTACAACAACAGCTATCATTTAAGCATTGAGATGGCGCCGTTTGAAGTACTTTATGGTAGAAAGTGCAGGTCTCCGATTTGTTGGAGTGAAGTGGGGGATAGACAGATTACGGGTCCGGAGATAATACAAGAAACTACCGAGAAGATCATCCAAATTCAACAACGGTTGAAAACCGCCCAAAGTCCACAAAAGAGCTACGCCGACATTAAAAGAAAAGATATAGAATTTGAAATTGGAGAGATGGTCATGCTTAAGGTTGCACCTTGGAAAGGTGTTGTTCGATTTGGTAAACGAGGGAAATTAAATCCAAGGTATATTGGACCATTCAAGATTATTGATCGTGTCGGACCAGTAGCTTACCGACTTGAGTTACCTCAACAACTCGCGGCTGTACATAACACTTTCCACGTCTCGAATTTGAAGAAATGTTTTGCTAAAGAAGATCTCACTATTCCATTAGATGAAATCCAAATCAACAAAAAACTTCAATTCATTGAAGAACCCGTCGAAATAATGGATCGTGAGGTTAAAAGGCTTAAGCAAAACAAGATACCAATTGTTAAGGTTCGATGGAATGCTCGTAGAGGACCCGAGTTCACCTGGGAACGAGAAGATCAGATGAAGAAGAAATACCCGCATTTATTTCCAGAAGATACGTCAACACCTCCAACTGCTTAAAATTTCGGGACGAAATTTATTTAATGGGTAGGTACTGTAGTGACCCGAACTTTTCCATGTTTATATATATATATATTAAATGAAATTTTTATTTACATGATTAAGTGTTTCTAACATGTTAAGCAATCAAACTTGTTAAGACTTGATTAATTGAAATAGGTTTCATATAGACAATTGACCACCCAAGTTGACTGGTGATTCACGAACGTTAAAACTTGTAAAAACTATATGATGACATATATATGAATATATATATATAGTTAACATGATATTATGATAATTAAACATATCATTAAGTATATTAATAATGAACTACATATGTAAAAACAAGACTACTAACTTAATGATTTTGAAACGAGACATATATGTAACGATTATCGTTGTAACGACATTTAATGTATATATATCATATTAAGAGATATTCATACATCATAATATCATGATAATATAATAATTTAAAATCTCATTTGATATTATAAACATTGGGTTAACAACATTTAACAAGATCGTTAACCTAAAGGTTTCAAAACAACACTTACATGTAACGACTAACGATGACTTAACGACTCAGTTAAAATGTATATACATGTAGTGTTTTAATATGTATTCATACATTTTTGAAAGACTTTAATACACTTATCAAAATACTTCTACTTAACAAAAATGCTTACAATTACATCCTCGTTCAGTTTCATCAACAATTCTACTCGTATGCACCCGTATTCGTACTCGTACAATACACATCTTTTAGATGTATGTACTATTGGTATATACACTCCAATGATCAGCTCTTAGCAGCCTATTTGAGTCACCTAACACATGTGGGAACCATCATTTGGCAACTAGCATGATATATCTCATAAAATTACAAAAATATGAGTAATCATTCATGACTTATTTACATGAAAACAAAATTACATATCCTTTATATCTAATCCATACACCAACGACCAAAAACACCTACAAATACTTTCATTCTTCAATTTTCTTCATCTAATTGATCTCTCTCAAGTTCTATCTTCAAGTTCTAAGTGTTCTTCATAAATTCTACAAGTTCTAGTTTCATAAAATCAAGAATACTTCCAAGTTTGCTAGCTTACTTCCAATCTTGTAGATTGATCATCCAACCTCAAGAAATATTTATTATTTACAGTAATATATCTTTCTAATACAAGGTAATACTCATATTCAAACTTTGATTCAATTTCTATAACTATAACAATCTTGTTTCGAGTGGAAATCTTACTTGAACTTGTTTTCGTGTCATGATTCTGCTTCAAGAACTTTCAAGCCATCCAAGGATCCTTTGAAGCTAGATCCATTTTTCTCATTTACAGTAGCTTTATCCAGAAAACTTGAGGTAGTAATGATGTTCATAACATCATTCGATTCATACATATAAAGCTATCTTATTCGAAGGTTTAAACTTGTAATCACTAGAACATAGTTTAGTTAATTCTAAACTTGTTCGCAAACAAAAGTTAATCCTTCTAACTTTACTTTTAAAATCAACTAAACACGTGTTCTATATCTATATGATATGCTAACTTGATGATTTAAAACCTGAAAACACGAAGAACACTGTAAAACCGGACATACGCCGTCGTAGTAACACCGCGGGCTGTTTTGGGTTAGTTAATTAAAAACTATGATAAACTTTGATTTAAAAGTTGTTCTTCTGGGAAAATTATTTTTCTTATGAACATGAAACTATATCCAAAAATTATGATTAAACTCAAAGTGGAAGTATGTTTTCTAAAATGGTCATCTAGACGTCGTTCTTTCGACTGAAATGACTACCTTTAAAAAACGACTTGTAACTTATATTTCTGACTATAAACGTATAATTTTATATTTATATTCATAAAATAGAGTTCAATATTAAACCATAGCAATTTGATTCACTCAAAACGGATTTAAAATGAAGAAGTTATGGGTAAAACAAGATTGGATAATTTTTCTTGTTGTAGCAACGTGAAAATTGGTAACAAATCTATATTAATCATATCCTAGCTAACTTATATTGTATTATACATGTATTCTAATATATTATGTAATCTTAGGATACCATAGACACGTATGCAAATGTTTTGACATATCATATCGACCCATGTGTATATATTATTTGGAACAACCATAGACACTCTATATGCAGTAATGTGGGAGTTAGCTATACAGGGTTGAGGTTGATTTCAAATATATATATATACTTTGAGTTGTGATCTAGCCTGAGACGTGTATATAATGGGTCGTGGATTGATTCATGATAATATATATCAATTTTTTTTCTGTACATCTAACGTTGGACAACTAGTTGTAGGTTACTAACGAGGACAGCTGACTTAATAAACTTAAAACATCAAAATGTATTAAAAGTTTTGTAAATATATTTTGAATATACTTTGATATATATGTACATATTTATTATAGGTTCGTGAATCGACCAGTGGCCAAGTCTTACTTCCCGACGAAGTAAAAATCTGTGAAAGTGAGTTATAGTCCCACTTTTAAAATCTAATATTTTTGGGATGAGAATACATGCAGGTTTTATAAATGATTTACAAAATAGACACAAGTACGTGAAACTACATTCTATGGTTGAATTATCGAAATCGAATATGCCCCTTTTTATTAAGTCTGATAATCTAATAATTAGGGAACAGACACCCTAATTGACGCGAATCTTAAAGATAGATCTATTGGGCCTAACAAACCCCATCCAAAGTACCGGATGCTTTAGTACTTCGAAATTTATATCATATCCGAAGGGTGTCCCGGAATGATGGGGATATTCTTATATATGCATCTTGTTAATGTCGGTTACCAGGTGTTCACCATATGAATGATTTTTATCTCTATGTATGGGATGTGTATTGAAATATGAAATCTTGTGGTCTATTGTTATGATTTGATATATATATATATATATATATATATATATATATATATATATATATATATATATATATATAGGTTAAACCTATAACTCACCAACATTTTTGTTGACGTTTAAAGCATGTTTATTCTCAGGTGAATACTAAGAGCTTCCGCTATTGCATACTAAAATAAGGACAAGATTTGGTGTCCATGTTTGTATGATATTGTGTAAAAACTGCATTTAAGAAACATATGTCGATGTAATATATTTCTATTGTAAACCATTATGTAATGGTCGTGTGTAAACAGTATATTTTAGATTATCATTATTTGATAATCTACGTAATACTTTTGAAACCTTTATTGATAAAATAAAGGTTATGGTTGTTTTAAAAATGAATGCAGTCTTTGAAAAACGTCTCATATAGAGGTCAAAACCTCGCAACGAAATCAATTAATATAGAACATTTATAATCAATATGAACGGGACATTTCACCGTTAGCCATACTAGCAGGCCGTTTGGCAAGCCGTATGGCAGGCCGTTTGCTGGCCTGGTCAGCCTGATTTCACTGGATCGTAACTTGATTTCTTATTTTTCACCGTTTTCGCTCTAAAATCTTCGTTTTAGCTCCATTTCTCTTGATTCTTTTTGCGCTTCGTAATTACTTTATCTACAAATTTAACCGGAAAAGCGATTATTTTACTGAAAAAGTTTTGAACTTTATGCTTTTGGGACTCAATATTGGGGGTAAAAACATGACTTTTTAGCCGATATCAAAAGTCCAATGTCCTTGACCATTGTCATTGATTTGCTTAAAAGGTAAATATAGATTTTTATCCCTTGGTAAACCACTAGCATCCAAACTTCATTCCCCAAATATTTAAACCATTGTCTTCATCTTTGATGGAAGTATCTTGCCCATTGGAACCTTGTTACAGCTCAATTGAACTAGTTTGAGACACTTTGACTAGTTGCACTAATCACAAAGATACATCACTACATTCCAAACATCATACCCATGTCTTCACCAACTTGTCTTTTCTTTGATGGAAGTATCTTGCTCTTTGGAACATTGTTATATCTCAAATGAACTAGTTTGAATCTAGTTGGAACTTAATGATCCTTGTTACAACCTTGACTAGCTTGAACTAATTACATTTACATACATACAATGGTACATAAAATTAATGGGAGAGCACCTCTTTAATTGGGACTTTAATGACCATTATTAGTATGTTTAAATGACATTATGTAATAGGATAAAAAGATATAACACTTGTGTGTTTAATCTTAATTTGGCTCAAAATGTCATTAAGATGTCATTAGGTGTGATTAGTAAAAATTAACATCTTTTGGTTCAAAACTCTTTTGAGATCAAAAAGGGCAAATATTATAAGTATGTTTAAAAAGGTTTTGTAAATTATAGATGCCTCAAAGTGGTCTAACTTAAAGTGGATGATTTTGGTAACAGAGAAAATTGCGGTCGAGCTGCGGTCGTCCGTGAGGTTAGCCGTAGATTGACAGTTTTAGAGAAACTTAAATTCGTTGTTACAGGACACACACGGTCAGGTTCACGGTTGACCGTGGTGCAGCCACGTAACATTTTTACCAAGATAATTACTTATGTATTGGTCTTTTGCTAGAGATAGTTTTGGCTTGTGAACTTATGTTGTTCAATATGTGGTTTAAGCACACAAGACTTGGTGTCATCATCAAAACAAAGTGGTTAACATTTGAATATTAATATTGGATCGCTAACCAACATTCTTCCCCTTTTTGATGATGACAAACATATGTAAGTGTGCTTAAGCATATAATACAATACATGTGTTAACATCACTTACCATACACTTTCTCCCCCTTTTGTCGAAGCAAAAAGGTTAGCTCCCCCTGGAACTAAGCGCGCCCTAGAGTAATGCTCCTTCTTGAATCTTACATAGCGGTAGATGATATAGCTCCCCCTTGAAATGTGCAATATAAGACTCATAAAAAAGTGGATTAGTCCACACATAAGACATAATATCAATTAAGGAGTGATATGAACTCAACGAGCTGGATAAACCTTCAATCAAGGGTTAGTGCACACACATAATAATATATAGCAACCATAAGAATCATTGTGTGTCATAGATAACAAAGATAGTGGAGTGAGCACTTTGACCAATATATGTGATCGTCAGAGAGCATGTAAGATCAAAAGTGCGTATGAACCACCACATATCAGAGTTAATGAATAGTATAGCATGAAAGTGTTATATAACATGTAGTGAGCAGAAGCCTTAGTATATCATGCAACATTATTATTAAGTACCAACATTACTCCACTAGTTTTACCAATTTCAGGCATGTATAAAAGCAAGTAGGTTTAAGCAAGCATGTAGTGTAGTGACCCGAACTTTTTCATGTTTATATATATTAAATGAAATTGATATTTACTTGATTAAATGTTTCCAACATGTTAAGCAATCAAACTTGTTAAGACTTGATTATTTGAAATGAGCCTTATATAGACAATTAACCACCCAGGTTGACCGGCGATTCACGAACGTTAAAACTTGTAAAAACTATATGATGATATATATATGGATATGTATATAGCTAACATGATATTATAAAAAGTAAGTATCTCACTAGGTATATTAACAATGAGTTATATACATAAAATGAGACTATTGAATTATGAAACTCGATACGATATATATAACGATTATCGTTATAGCAACGTTTTACTAAATACATATGTATCATATTAAGATATTGTTACACTATATTTAACATGATAAAATGATAATTATATATATCATTAAGTGTGTTAACAATAAACTACATATGTAAAAACAAGATTACTAACTTAAGAATTTCGAAACGAGACATATATGTAACGATTATCATTGTAACGACATTTTAATGTATATATATCGTATTAAGATATATTCATTGTTGGTGATTTTTGTCACCAATATGATTTAAGTATAATGGGATTCATTTGTTAACCAAAATAACCTTGATAAATATCGAACAAGTATGGGAAAGTGTGGAGTGCACACTTTTTGAACTTATCTTGATTATGACGGGGGTTCGGGGGTAGCGCCCCCGATAGCTGGGTCCAAGGGGTGGCAACCCCTGGCAAGGTCTTAGGGGCAGAGCCCCTGGCTGGGGTCGAGCTGTCAGGTCAGCTTGGAATGGAAATGGGAAAACATTACCATGGATTTCATTACTAAATTACCAAGAACTGCAAGTGGTTATGATACTATTTGGGTAATAGTCGATCGTCTCACCAAGTCAGCACACTTTCTGCCAATGAGAGAAGATGATAAAATGGAAAAGTTGGCACATTTATACTTGAAGGAAGTCATCTCCAGACATGGAATACCAGTCTCTATTATCTCTGATAGGGATGGCAGATTTGTTTCAAGATTCTGGTAGACGTTGCAACAAGCATTGGGGACTCGTCTAGACATGAGTACAGCCTATCATCCACAAACTGATGGGCAAAGTGAAAGAACGATACAGACACTTGAATACATGCTACGAGCATGTGTTATTGATTTTTGAAACAGTTGGGATCGATATCTACCGTTAGCAGAGTTTTCCTACAACAACAGTTACCATTCGAGTATTGAGATGGCGCCGTTTGAAGCACTTTATGGTAGAAAGTGCAGGTCTCTGATTTGTTGGAATGAAGTGGGGGATAGACAGATTACGGGTCCAGAGATAATCCAAGAAACTACCGAGAAAATCATTCAAATTCAACAACGGATGAAAACCGCTCAAAGTCGACAAAAGAGCTACGCGAACATTAAAAGAAAAGATATAGAATTTATAATTGGAGAGATGGTCATGCTCAAGGTTTCACCTTGGAAAGGTGTTGTTCGATTTGGTAAATGAGGGAAACTAAATCCAAGGTACATTGGACCATTCAAGATAATAGATCGTGTCAGACCAGTAGCCTACCGACTCGAATTACCTCAACAACTCGCCAACGTACATAACACTTTCCAATTTTCGAATTTGAAGAAATGGTTTGCTAAGAAAGATCTCACCATTCCTTTAGACAAAATTAAAATCAATGAAAAAATTCAATTCATTGAAGAACCCGTCGAAGTAATGGATCGCGAGGTTAAAAGACTTAAGCAAAACAAGATACCAATTGTTAAGGTTCGATGGAATGCTCGTAGAGGACCCGAGTTCACCTGGGAATGTGAAGATCAGATGAAGAAGAAATATCCGCACTTATTTCCAGAAGATACGTCAACACCTCCAACTGCTTAAAATTTCGGGACGAAATTTATTTAATGGGTAGGTACTTTAGTGACCCGAACTTTTCCATGTTCATATATATTAAATAAAATTGATATTTACGTGATTAAATGTTTCCAACATGTTAAGCAATCAAACTTGTTAAGACTTGATTATTTGAAATGAGCTTTATATAGACAATTGACCACCCATGTTGACCGGCGATTCACGAACGTTAAAACTTGTAAAAACTATATGATGATATATATATATATGGATATGTATATAGCTAACATGATATTATAAAAAGTAAGTATCTCACTAGGTATATTAACAATGAGTTATATACATAAAATTAGACTATTGAATTATGAAACTCTAAACGATATATATAACGATTATCGTTATAGCAACGTTTTTACTAAATACATATGTATCATATTAAGATATTGTTACACTATATTTAACATGATAAAATGATAATTATATATATCATTAAGTGTGTTAACAATGAACTACATATGTAAAAACAAGATTACTAACTTAAGAATTTCGAAACGAGACATATATGTAACGATTATCGTTGTAACGACATTTTAATGTATATATATATATCGTATTAAGATATATTCATTGTTGGTGATTTGTGTCACCAATATGATTTATGTGTAATGGGATTAATTTGTTAACCAAAATAACCTTGATAAATATCGAACAAGTATGGGAAAGTGTGGAGTGCACACTTGTTTGAACTTATCTTGATTATGACGGGGGTTCGGGGGCAGCGCCCCCGATAGCGGGGTCCAAGGGGTGGTAACCCCTAGCGGGGTCCAAGGGACAGAGCCCCTGGCTGGGGTCGAGCTGCCAGGTCAGCTTGGAATGGAAATGGGAAAACATTACCATGGATTTCATTACTAAATTGCCAAGAACTGCAAGTGGTTATGATACTATTTGGGTAATAGTCGATCGTCTCACCAAGTCAGCACACTTTCTGCTAATGAGAGAAGATGATAAAATGGAAAAGTTGGCACGTTTATACTTGAAGGAAGTCATCTCCAGACATGGAATACCAGTCTCTATTATCTCTGATAGGGATGACAGATTTGTTTCAAGATTCTGGCAGACGTTGCAACAAGCGTTGGGGACTCGTCTAGGCATGAGATCGTTAATATCGCTTTATTAAAAAGTGGTAAAATTTGATTTAAAGCTTTTAACCACATTAAATGAGATCGTTAACTTAAAGCTTTCAAAAACAACACTTACATGTAACGACTAACGATGACTTAATGACTGATGAGTGCAGCGGTGTATACGAAATACTATAATTTTTACTACGAAATACGATACAAATTACACAAGTTTTAACTATTTATTTACAAATGGGATATACCTAAACTCTGCTACAACACTATAGGAAGTGTACCTAATCGTAGAGTAGTATAGTTTTGAGTAAGTCCGGTTCGTTCCACAGGGAGCTAGTGATTACGTACTATATTTTTAACAACTATATTTATATAAATATACATATATACATATAAGTGTTATTATTATAAAAGGGGGGGGGGGAGGTTTTACCATTTAATGACCGGTTTGTCAATTTTATATTTTAAGCGTAAAGGTAAATGACAATAATTAAAGTGCATAAAATAAATAACAATATTAAAATGACAATAAATAAAATGACAGTAAATAAAAGTACGATGAGAAATAAAATAATAGAATTATGCTTATTTAAACTTCCGTAACCATGATGTTTGACGTTTTGATTTTAATTTATTACTTTGGGTTAATTGTCCTTTGTCCTGGATTATTTAAAACCTATCTGGTTTTTGTCCATAATAGTTCATCGGTCATAATTATAAAATGCTCGTCAAATTAACCTTATTCCCGAAGTCAAATATTCCAACTAATTAGGGATTCGAACTGTAACAAGGTTTTAATAATTTGTTAATAATTACACCAGGTTATCGACTGCGTGTAATCCAAGGTTTTAATACTTTATTAACAATTACACCAATTATCCTTGTATGTAATCCACCCTTGTTTTAATTAGTCCATGATACATTAATTTATTCATTTGGCCATAATGAATAATCAATTACCCAATCCAATTGATTAATTAAATGATTGTAAACGATGCCGTATAAACGTCACTAAATAGGACATTCGTAATCAATTTAACAATTATTAGATTAACTAATTTGAAGATAGGTTCGACAGGTTCCAATGAGTTGTCATTCAATTAGACAATACCCCCCACCTATTAATAGTCATAGTCCAATGTCCACAAGTGTCGGTCTTTTATCCAAACCCCAATTAGGGTACAAAATCCAATAACCCCGTCTTAATATTTAGCCCAACATCACGATTACTTCGGCTCAAATAAGCATAATAATAACTTAGTTACGACACATTAATTTAAAAAGGAAGAACATAGCTTACAGTGGTTATTAATTGCGTAGTGTTACGCGGACAGAGTTCTAACTTTAAAACCCGTAAAACATTTCTTACAATAACCCAACTAAACCATAATTTATTATTAATCTTAAATTAAAATTAAAATTATAATATAAATATATTACATATAGAGATTGAGAGATTGGAAAAGGTGTGTATTTCATCGTCTGAATTCGTTGGCTTTTATAGGCAATTCTTGAGACTGACTACTCCGCGATCGTGGAGGTTTTACCCTTTGCAGCTCCGCGATCGCGGAGGTCCTGATTCCAGCTCATTTCTTAGACAAAACGTGGACTGCTGTGAATATTATAATATATAATATATATATATATAATTATTTATATATTATATTATATTCTTGTGCATAGTTGACTTGTAATTTTAGCTCCGTTGAGTTGTACGTTGATAGTTGGTTCATGTCTCGGTTCCAGATTTTCAAACGTCTTTTCGTATGATTTAATATCTTGTACTTTACGTTTCACGACTTGTACTCTTATAATTTTTAGACGTTTCACATCAATAAATTGAACCACTTGGATTGTATCTTGTACATTTGAGCTTTTTGGTCATTTGCGTCTTCAAATCTTCATTTTTGTCTTTTGTCTTCGCACTTATTTATTTAAACGATCATCACATAAAAATAGAACAATAGTAACTAAAAGCTTTACATATTGGAAGGATATTGATACTAAATATATGTTCTTTTTTAGCATTATCAAATATCCCCACACTTGAGCGTTGCTTGTCCTCAAGCAATACAGAACTTGAAATCAAATCAAATCACTTTGTTTATTCTCACACTTTATACATCAGTGATTTTGATACAGCGGTATAAACAATGATAGTAACGATGTGGTTTACAGTCCCACATGACTATGAAAATTTAGATCCTTAAGAAAATTGGATCTTTATGAAAATATATGATCTTTTGAAAATTTAAGCTAGATTTTACCCTAGATAAGTTTTCCGGAATAACCCTTTTCCGGTGTTTGCAAAATGTTTTTGCGGGTTTTGTGGGTTTCAGATTTTAAAATTTTAGCTCAAAACTCGTGGTTTTGTGTCACCCACTTACTAACCTTGTATTAGGAAAGCAACACGTCTAGTATACTTGCTCCGTAAATTACCATTCGGTAAACTACCATCCGCTTGTAAAGGAAAGCGATGAACAAGCAACTGTTAAGGCAATGTCTAATGACATGCAGATGATCAAGGTCAAAAACGTGTCGGATGCAATTACTATCCTTTGTAGGAGCAATAGTAAAGATCACCCTATAATTTTTTTGGTCTGGCACAAGGTCCTGTCTTCGACCATGCTATGCAACCACCGTTCTTACGGTTGACACCCGATTTGGTTCAGGTGACCTAATTAATTTCGGTGAATTCTTAGGATTTTACGTTCAATGGTAATGAACGCATTGAAAATAGGGTTTTTCAGAAAACAAATCGGTTTTAATTTGATCAAAATATTTTCTCGTTCAAGCTCGAGTTTAGATATCATCGAATTCCATGAGTTTTTAATTCTCAATCTTTAAGGTCAATCTCATGGATTGAGTAATATCAGGCTTAATAGCTGATTTTTAATCTTTAAGGAGATTATCCTTTCTGGGGGTCTGATTCATTAGTCTTATCAAGCTAATTTGCACGGCGCTCTCCCCATTTTACGAGACAGATCCTCTCATAGATAGGATAAGTCTGACCACATGGCGACCCTGTTTGATGCTGAGGTCCGTGGATTTCCTGCTAATTTTAGAGATGACTTTTCTAGATTTTTCGTCAACCTACAGCTGGTCTGGACGACAACTTCCTGACCTAAATCCAGAAGCGCATTTCTTTTTCGGAAGACTTTACTTCCTTTTAATGATGGAATTGATTCATCGTGTAGATCCATCTTTCTTTCAAAGGTATTAGAGTAAATCGGGTAAAACTGATTAGTTTAGTCCAAAACAAAATTACCTGCAATAATCTTGTACAAAATATGTGATATATGTTTTAAATAACTTGGTACATTCTCCCCACACTTAGCTTTTATTGATTTTTTTCTTTGCCTTTTTATTCTCCTTTATTCCATTTTAAATGAATTCTAGCGTTTTAGGGTGTTTCTCAATTTATGTTCTCTCCGAGGTAACAATAATTTCGGTATTATCACCTAGTTTTATCATTCATAAATATGTATAAACATGATTTTCAATTCATTTAGTTGAAATTTTTTCAAATTTTCACAAAATTTGGCAATTAAACCAAGTGTAAACCCGAGAGAATTTAAAACCTTTCCCCACACTTGAGATCTTGCAATGCCCTCATTTGCAAGAAATTAGTAAAAATTTAAATTCATGAGGGTGATTAGCGTAGAAAAATGATTAAAAATACCGAGTTTGTAAACATATTGTTTTAAATCACATTTGATATTTTACGACTTGTCGTTAAAATTAGTAGTTTTTGCTGAACTTAATACCATTCTTTGAAAGTGCGCGCTGTTTTACCCTGTTTTGTATATAACATAAAATACAAACATATATATATATATATATATATATATATATATATATATATATATATATATTTATATATATATATATATATATATATATATATATTTTTTTTTTGAAGTTTGGTATATAACCCCACATTCATATAATATTTTTGGCATACTTTATATAACGACCCTCATTTTTCCATTCTATATCTCTCATTTTTTTACTTTTCCTTATTAAATACCCAACTAAATAATTAAACTTAACAATTAAACTTTAATTAACGATTGATAAGAATAATATCAATTAACTTTATGTAATAATTAATAAGTTAAAAAAAGATAAAAATAATAATAATGAGATTATTAACTTTTGTGAACAAATAAATAACTTTAAGACTTGTGTACTTAAAATAAATAAACTTGAATAATTAAGGAACCATTTAAGCTAAATTAAAGTGCAAGGTCTAAAGTGAAAAAGTTAAACCCTAACAAAACCCTAGCCGATTTTGGAAGGGCAAAATTACCCTTCTACCCCTCTAAATTTTGGCCCAAGCAACAACCCTTAACCCCCTCTTCAAGCTAACTTGTTCCCTAAGTAATTCCTAATTAAACCCTAATTCTAGAATCCTCCTAACACTCCTATAAATAGAGGCCTAACCTAAACCTTTTCAATGTACCAAATCACAACAACAATTCTCTCTCTTAAATCTCTCTCCCTCTCTCCCTATTTTGGCTCCCAAAACCGAAACACCACCACCACCCATCGAAATCATCATCAATTTCAAGGTGATCTTCAAGTGTTCTTCGCGTTCTTCGTGTTCTTCAAGAATCTTCGAGGTGTTCTTCGAATCTTCAAGGCTTTGATCTTCAATCATCAAAGAGTTTTTTCTTATCTTGTTAGTCATCTTCGAATCTTCAAAGGTATAACATAAACCCTAAACTATTTACATAAACTTTGATCTTTGTTAATTCATATTCATAATAAACACTTGTTTATTCATAAGTATATACATAAACACACCTAGATCTATATATACATGAAAGAAAATATATATATATATATATATATATATATATATATATATATATATATATATATATATTTGTATGTATATGTGTCGACTAAGAAAAAAAAAAGAGGGAAAGGAAACTTTAATCTTCAAAACCCTAGATACAATTAGGAGATTTGTTTGCGTTTAATTAAGAAAACAAAATAACTATATATATACATATATACATATCGACATATACATATATATACATGTAAAAAAATATTATATATATATATATATATATATATATATGTATGTATATATATATATATACATATATACACGAAAATATATACATATACATACTAAAACCCTAAACCCTAATTACACCTAAACTATACTACTTTAATTAAAACCCTAAACCTAACCCTAATTTATTAAAACTCTAATTTAATTACTAAACCCTAGACATTTATTAAACCCTAGGACATTTATTACATACCCTAATCATTAAAATACTACTTTAATTAACTAACCCAAATTAATGAAACTCTAATACTACTTATACTATTAATTAACATGTATACACTATTACTATTACTAACACCTATAACCTACTACTTATATTGTAACACATAAAAACATTTTGGGATATGTATTAGAGATGTATAGATCTTCAAACTTTCTTGACGAATGGTTTCTACGAAACTCTAGGCGGAAGGGTTTGGATTTCCGATTTAAAGGATCCTATAGCTCAAGCCCCTAGACATGAAATGTTCATTCGAAGGGAAAGGGGTGATTGGAAGCTTATCTAATACGGAAAGTATCCTAAAATGGAAAACACTCTTAAAGTAGAAACTTTCTAGTTATAGAAACTTACTAAAATAAGGAACCTACTAAAAGTGGAAACTTTCTAAAAATGGAAACTTACTAGGAAAGAAAACTTAGTAAAACTTACAACACTATCATACTTAAACATCTACTTAAATTTGGGCAAAAACACTTACTACTCTTAAATGTCAATAGGTTGACTTTTCTGCTCACTCAACTAACTTTTTATTCCGAGGAATAACTCTCTCTCTCTCTCTCTCTCTACTTACTAAGGTGAATTCATAGCCCCACTTTACTTTGTGCAAAACTTATTTACTTTATGGGGTGAGACACATGCTGCTTTTAATATTTACAATTTAGACACAAGTACCAACTGCTAAACTATGCTATACCCGGCTATGTCCGACTAAGTCCCTACAGTGATATTTTTAATTGCTCGTTGATTGTATGCTTAATTATTAGGGATAGGCCTATCGGGAGTAACGTCCCCGATACATTTGACTAAGTCATTGTATTACTTAATAATGAAATTAAACCGACAAGTATAAACTACAACTTGTCTTTGGGGCAAACTTGAACGTTTAGTCTAAATATCACGCACTGGCATAACTTTTTGATCTGCGAGATCAACTTTATAAACTAAATCTTGTTGTCTAAAACAACAGTCAAACTTATTTGTTAAACCAATAATTTCACTCAACCTTTTTGGTTGACACTTTAGCATGTTTTGTCTCAGGTGCTGTTTGATTCAAGCTTTCTTTCTTACTGCTTATGTGATGCTACTTGGACATAGGATCAAGAGATATCGCATTATTTACTTTTACATTTGAACATTTACATTATTGTTACTTCCATCATTGTAACGACATTTCATTTTCCACTGCGTACTCTCAATAAAGATAATTTTATCATTTAGTATTGTTCTCGTTTATTATAATATGTTGGTTTGTTTGGTATTAAGTCACATTTCGCCCAGACCCTAACTGGGGGTGTGATAGATTGGTATCAGAGCATAACCAGGCTGTTATAGAGAACCAGGATTACATTTTATGTGTGCCTTACTTGCTAGCTAGGGTGCTTTAGCAATCTAGGAAACTATAACCTTTCCTGCCTTAGACTAAGCACTTAGGATTGCCCTATAATCTTAAGACTTATGCTTTACTACACTTGACTTAAAGATTCTAATCAAAGTCTCTTTCCTAAGGTAAGGATGTCAAGCTCAAGCGTTAACAAGCCTAACAAAGTAACTCACAACCCTACCACCGAAGTAGGTGTTGGACACTCTACAACTTCGAGACCTGTTCGAAGTCCTTCCTACAGTCCTGCCTCACCATCACCAAACTATAGCCCAAATACTATTCGAGATTCACAAAGGTCTCCTCAATACTACCCAACTCCGAGAATCGAAGATAAAGGAAAACGTCATGAAGAAGTCGGTCCATCAAGGAAGAGAGCCCGAACTCCTTCTTATAATGATGCTGCTAAGTATGAGATCTCGAACCTACGAAAGGATACCGAGAGAAACTTGGAGGGTTTGCTTCGCTACGTGGCGAGAGTGGAGGTCCGCATAGATGAGAAAGATCACGAAATTAAGAAGTTGGCGGAGGAAAATGTTGAACTAAGAAAAGAATTGAGGCTGCTAAAGTATGAGGAAGAACGTAACACCCGTTGGGGGAAGCAATCCCTTGCTTGTCTCAAGGAGGATGTTGACTTTCGAACGAGAATAGAGAGAAGTCGAGTCGACAAACAGCTTGCTTTAAGAGAATACGACACTAATACCGGGAACAGTCATGTTACCAACCTTTACGACAACCTCGAGTACCTCTACGAAAAGTAAAAAGAAAAGAACGAGCGATATGAGAAGTTTATGAAAGAGTCCCTCGATTCTCAAACCGAAAGGCTAGAGAAACTTGTGAAGGATAACATGGAGAAAGTGATGAAGCAGTTTGAGGATGAGAAGAAGAGATATGAAGACTACTTCGATCTTAATATTTCTTAGTTTATTTTTCTATTTTTCCATCTATGTAGAGGCTATGGATTAAACTATTCCTATTCCCGAATCGTGTATTAAAAGCTTATTTAACGCCTCGTTCCTTAATAATATAAAGTGTTTTATTTATATCATGTGATATCAATACTTTATCTTATTCATACTTGTAATTGCTCAACCTTATAACTTGTTAACTTATCGGACTTATGTTCACTTATGTAGCAACATCATGGTTCGTCCAGCTGCACCTACTGTTAACAATATCGTATTGACTACCGAGCAATTCCAACAACTACTCACTGCCGCACAAGGCAACAATCAAGCTAATAATGTTAATCCTCAACCGAAACCTTGTTCATACAAGGATTTCACAAACTGTAATCCTCCCGCATTTAAGGGAAATGAGGAAGCTATCGAATTAGTTCGCTGATTCGAGAAGATGGAGTCCATTTTCCGCATTTGCATCTGTGGTGATAACGATCGAGTAAAGTTTGCCACTAGCTCATTAGGTGGTAATGCTTTAACTTGGTGGTCTGCTCATGCCAAGTCCGTAGGAATTGATAATGCTAATGCAATTTCATGGGACGAACTCAAAAGCATGATGGTCAATAAATTCTGTCCAAGGAGTCAAGTTCAGAAACTTGAAGCTGAGTTATGGGAACTCAAGGTGAAGGGTACTGATATTGAGAACTATACTAACCGATTTCTTGAACTCTCTACTCTGTGTCCTGAGATGTTTCCTACTGAAGCTAGAAGGATTGAACGATATATTGAAGGTCTTCCCGAAGATGTTCAGGGGAATGTTATTGCTGCCGAGAAGGTTACTCTGGATGCTGTGATTCTCATGGCACAAAATCTAATGTTGGCTAAGAGAAGAAGAGCGCCGGCCATTAAGCCTGTTGACACTAAGGGTAATGAAGGAAAACGGAAGTTTGAGCCGTCTCAAGGTTCAACTCAGAATGACAATAAGAAGCTTGTGGATAGTACGAGGACGAATTATAAGGGTACCTATCCTTTTTGTATTCATTGTGAGAGACATCACCCGGGACGGTGCACTACTACATGTGCGTTGTGTAAGAAAGTGGGACACGTAGCTAAGACGTGTAAGACTCCTCCAAAGGATAAGGATATTGTTCCAGCTAAAGCTCCTCCTACATGTTATACTTGTGGAGAAAATGGACACATTAGTCCAAATTATCCTAAGAAGAAGGATAATCCTGCTACTGGAGCTAATGCTACTACTGCGAAGGGTAGCACGTTTGTTATTACTGCTGCTGAAGCCCGAGTTGAGGATGAGGTCATCACGGGTACGTATCTTGTCAATAATTATTATGCAACTATTTTATTCGATACTGGTGCCGACCGAAGTTATGTGTCTAGAGATTTTTGTACCCTATTTACTGAAAAGCCTCAACCCTTAGAAACCAAAAGATTAGTAGAAGTAGCTAATGGAAAGATCATGCAAGTAGATAAAATCTACAAAAACTGCAACCTAATCTTTGCCAATAAAGAATTTAAGATAGACCTTTTGCCGGTCGAGCTCGGAAGTTTTGACGTCGTAGTTGGAATGGATTGGTTACGTCCATTACATGCTGCCATTCTGTGTTATGATAAAACTGTTCATGTTCCATTGGGAAATGGAGAGACTCTCATCATCCAAGGTGAAAAGAGTGGTTCCAATCTCAATATTATCTCATGTATCAAAACCCGCAAATACCTTATGAAAGGTTATCCAGCTATTCTAGCCCACGTTAGGATGATTAAATCGAAAGAGAAGCGTATTGAAAATGTACCAGTGGTTAAAGATTTTCCCGATGTGTTTCCCGAAGATCTTCCTGGTCTTCCACCTCCTCGACAAGTTGAATTTCAAATTGATTTAACTCCCAATGCTGCTCCTATTGCTAAAGCTCCATATCGTTTAGCACCCGCTGAGATGAAGGAATTATCTAACCAACTCCTAGAACTATTGGATAAAGGTTTTATTCGTCCAAGCTCGTCCCTATGGGGAGCTCCTATTCTGTTTGTTAAGAAGAAGGATGGTACGTTAAGGATGTGTATTGATTACCGCGAACTTAACAAGCTTACTATCAAGAACCGTTATCTGTTACCGCGTATTGATGATTTATTCGACCAACTCCAAGGGTCAAGTGTCTATTCAAAGATTGATTTGAGATCCGGTTATCACCAACTCAAAGTCAAGGAATCCGATATTCCTAAGATTGCATTTCGCACTCGTTATGGATGCTATGAATTTTGTGTTATGCCTTTTGGTTTAACCAACGCCCCTGCAGTATTCATGGATCTTATGAACCGTGTTTGCAAACCCTATCTCGATAAATTCATCATTATTTTCATTGATGACATCATGATCTATTCCAAGAGTGGGGAAGAACATGAGCAACATCTGCGCATGATTCTTGAACTCTTACGGAAGGAACAACTCCACGCTAAATTTTCTAAGTGCGAATTTTGGCTCAAAACCGTACAATTCCTTGGACATGTTGTTGATAGAGACGGAATACATGTCGATCCAGCTAAGATTACAACTATTCAAAACTGGGAGATACCAAAGACTGCGAAGCATATTCGTCAATTTTTGGGACTTGCCGGTTACTATCGAAGATTTATAAAAGATTTTTCTCTCATTGCTAAACCCCTTACGAAGCTAACTCAAAAAGGGGAAGAAATTTGAGTGGTCCGAAGAACAGGAATCTGCTTTCAAGATTCTGAAGGAAAAATTGACCACAGCCCCGATTCTATCTTTACCTGAAGGTACTGATGACTTTGTTGTTTACTGCGATGCTTCAAAGCAAGGCTTTTGTTGTGTTTTAATGCAACGAGAAAAGGTTATTGCCTACGCATCTAGGCAGTTGAAGAAACATGAGGAGAACTATACCACATATGACCTTGAGTTAGGTGCCGTGGTATTTGCATTAAAGATATGGAGACATTATCTGTATGGTACTCACTTTACGGTGTACACTGACCATAAGAGTCTTTGACACATCTTTGATCAGAAACAGTTGAATATGAGGCAAAGTCGATGGCTCGAGACATTGAACGATTATCATTGTGAGCTGAAATATCATCCTGGAAAGGCGAATGTAGTTGCCGATGCCCTTAGTCGGAAAGACGATGTTAAACGTGTTCGTGCTCTAAATCTAAAAATCAAATCGAATCTTATATCACAAATCTGTGATGCTCAATTGGAAGCTATTAAATCGACACTTATCGAAGGTGAAGGACCTATTGGTTTCGAGAACCAACTTCAAGTGAAAGCTAATGGTACACGGTACTTTGGCGATAGAATTTGGGTTCCTCGTTTCAGTAATCTCCGTGAACTAGTCTTGGATGAAGCACATAAGACTAGGTATTCTATTCATCCCGGTTCCAGTAAAATGTATCACGATGTGAAGGAATTCTACTGGTGGCCTAACATGAAAGCCGACATTGCTACTTATGTTAGTAAGTGTCTTACTTGTTTGAAAGTCAAGGCCGAACATCAAAAGCCTTCTGGTTTGTTGACACAACCCAATATTCCGCAGTGGAAGTGGGAGTGCATCACTATGGACTTTGTTACTAAGTTGCCTAAGACTTCGAACGGTAACGATACTATTTGGGTCATAGTTGATCGTCTTACTAAATCTGCGCATTTCATACTGATCAAGGAAACCGATAAGATAGAGAAATTATCACAGCTTTATATTAAAGAAATTGTCTCACGTCATGGTGTTCCTATCTCGATTATTTCTGACCGCGACAATCGATTCGTTTCTAGATTTTGGAAAACTTTACAATCTGCTCTTGGAACTCAACTCGACATGAGTACAGCCTATCATCCGTAAACTGATGGTCAGAGTGAACGAACTACTCAAACCATGGAAGATATGCTACGTGCTTGTGCAATCAATTTCGAAAAAGGATGGGATAGACATCTACCTTTGGTTGAATTTTCTTACAATAACGGTTATCACCCCAGCATTAAAGCTGCACCTTTTGAAGCTTTATATGGACGGAAGTGTAGATCCCCTTTGTGTTGGGATGAACTCGAGGACAGACATTTAACTGGTCCTGAAATCATTCACGAAACTACTGAAAAGATCGTTCAGATCAAGCAACGATTAGAAACTACCCGTAGCCGACAAAAGAGCTATGCCGATAAGAAACGAAAAGACATCGAATACCAAGTTGGAGATAAAGTCATGTTGAAAGTATCCCCTTGGAAAGGTGTTGTCTGCTTCGGTAAGCGAAGTAAACTCAGTCCACGATATGTTGGACCATTCACAATCACTGAAAGAGTCGGTCCCGTGGCATATCGACTAGAACTACCAACTGAACTCAGTCAAGTACATGATGTGTTTCATGTCTCAAATCTTAAAAGGTGTCTTACTGATGACACACTCGTTATTCCTCTGGATGATGTCCGTATTGATGAGCAAATGCACTTCGTTGAAGAACCTATAGAAATCATGGAAGGAGAGGTCAAACAAACGCGTAAAAGCAATATACCTATCGTTAAAGTCCATTGGAATTCGTGTAGAGGCCCCGAATATACCTGGGAACGCAAAGACCATATGATACGGAAATATCCTCATCTCTTCTCAACTGCTGATGCAAACGAGGAATCTACCTAAAAACTTCGGGACGAAGTTTTCAATAACGGGGAGGTACTATAACGACCCTCATTTTTCCATTCTATATCTCTCATTTTTTACTTTTCCTTATTAAATGTCCAACTAAATAATTAAACATAACAATTAAACTTTAATTAACGATTGATAAGAATAATATCAATTAACTTTATGTAATAATTAATAAGTTAATAAAAGATAAAATAATAATAATAATGAGATTATTAACTTTTGTGAACAAATAAATAACTTTAAGACTTGTGTACTTAAAATAAATAAACTTGGATAATTAAGGAACCATTTAAGCTAAATTATAGTGCAAGGTCTAAAGTGAAAAAGTTAAACCCTAACCCTAATAAAACCCTAGCCGATTTTGGAAGGGCAAAATTACCCTTCTACCCCTCTAAATTTCGGCCCAAGCAACAACCCTTAACCCTCTTTTCAAGCTAACTTTTTCCCTAAGTAATTCCTAATTAAATCCTAATTCTAGAATCCTCCTAACACTCCTATAAATAGAGGCCTAACCTAAACCTTTTCAACGTACCAAATCACAACAACAATTCTCTCTCTCAAATCTCTCTCCTCTCTCCCTATTTCGGCTCCCAAAACTGAAACACCACCACCACCCATCAAAATCATCATCAATCTTCAAGGTGATCTTCAAGTGTTCTTCGCGTTCTTCGTGTTCTTCAAGAATCTTCGAGGTGTTCTTCGAATCTTCAAGGCTTTGTTCTTCAATCATCAAAGAGTTTCTTCTTTTCTTGTTAGTCATCTTCGAGTCTTCAAAGGTATAACATAAACCCTAAACTATTTACATAAATTTTGATCTTTGTTAATTCATATTCATAATAAACACTTGTTTATTCATAAGTATATACATAAACACACCTAGATCTATATATACATGAAAGAAAAATATATATATATTTGTATGTATATGTGTCGACTAAGAAAAAAAAAAGGGAAAGGAAATTTTGATCTTCAAAACCCTAGATACAATTAGGAGATTTGTTTGTGTGTAATTAAGGAAACAAAATAACTATATATATACATATCGACATATACATATATATATATATGTAAACAAAAAAATATTTTATATATATACATATATACACGAAAATATATACATATACATACTAAAACCCTAAACCCTAATTACACCTAAACTATACTACTTTAATTAAAACCCTAAACCTAACCCTAATTTATTAAAACCCTAATTTAATTACTAAACCCTAGACATTTATTAAACCCTAGGACATTTATTACAAACCCTAATCATTAAAATACTACTTTAATTAACTAACCCTAATTAATGAAACCCTAATACTACTTATACTATTAGTTAACATGTATACACTATTACTATTACTAAAACCTATAACCTACTACTTATATTGTAACACATAAAAATATTTTGGGATATGTATTAGAGATGTATAGATCTTCAAACTTTCTTGACGAATGGTTTCTACGAAACTCTAGGCGGAAGGGTTTGGATTTCCGATTTAAAGGATCCTATAGCTCAAGCCCCTAGACCTGAAATGGTCATTCGGAGGGAAAGGGGTGATTGGAAGCTTATCTAATACGGCAAGTATCCTAAAATGGAAAACACTCTTAAAGTAGAAACTTTCTAGTTATAGAAACTTACTAAAATAAGGAACCTACTAAAAGTGGAAACTTTCTAAAAATGGAAACTTACTAGGAAAGAAAACTTAGTAAAACTTACAACACTATCATACTTAAAAATCTACTTAAATTTGGGCAAAAACACTTACTACTCTTAAATGTCAATAGGTTGACTTTTCTGCTCACTCATCCAACTTTTTATTTCGAGGAATAACTCTCTCTCTACTTACTAAGGTGAATTCATAGCCCCACTTTACTTTGTGCAAAACTTATTTACTTTATGGGGTGAGACACATGCTGCTTTTAATATTTACAATTTAGACACAAGTACCAACTGCTAAACTATGCTATACCCGGCTATGTCCGACTAAGTCCCTACAGTGATATTTTTAATTGCTCGTTGATTGCATGCTTAATTATTGGGGGTAGGCCTATCAGGAGTAACGTTCCCGATACATTTGACTAAGTCATTGTATTACTTAATAATGAAATTAAACCGATAAGTATAAACTACAACTTGTCTTTGGGGCAAACTTGAACGTTTAGTCTAAATATCACGCACTGGAATAACTTTTTGATCTGCGAGATCAACTTTATAAACTAAATCTTGTGGTCTAAAACAACGGTCAAACTTATTTGTTAAACCTATGATTTCACTCAACCTTTTTGGTTGACACTTTAGCATGTTTTGTCTCATGTGCTGTTTGATTCAAGCTTTCTTTCTTACTGCTTATGTGATGCTACTTGGACATAGGATCAAGAGATATCACATTATTTACTTTTGCAGTTGAACATTTACATTATTGTTACTTCCATCATTGTAACGACATTTCATTTTCCGCTGCGTACTCTCAATAAAGATAATTTTATTATAATATGTTGGTTTGTTTGTTATTAAGTCACATTTCTCCCAGGCCCTAACTGGGGGTGTGATACTTTAGATCAATAAAATTACAATAATGATAATAAAATTTTTCGCCCCGCTCTCGGGTAAAGCAATTTCGGTTCCATGACCTAGTCTTTAACTTACGACGAATTTTAGAAATCATTTTTTAAACTTAATGAAATAAAGCAAATTTTGTTTTTAAATTCACACAAAATTTAAATTTAAAATGCATGTTAATTTCATACAAAACCTACAAAACGAAAAATTCAGAATGGGGGGAGAAAACTAGTTCTTTAGTGTCTGCTAGTGGAAAAGACCAATCGGATTCCATTCTCGGAACTACACGAGAATAGAACAACTAACTCTAGACAGCATATTTTTTCTTAGAACATTTGAATCTCCCCACACTTAGGTAGCTGTGGTGTCGAGTAGCACAATGTGAAAACATAAGTGAGAGTAGCATGCAAAAGCTAATATACATTAGATCAAGAAAACAATCATGCATAACAATCATATTTATAAGCTTAGATGCTATAGCATGAAAGTAAGTTCAAACAAGCATGTTCAAACACAAGCATAACATAACATAGAAAATAAGTAAGAGCATCACACGTAATCATATCATGCAACACTATAGATACTATCATAGTAGTTTCAACAATAATGTAAAGAGATAAGCATGGCATACATATGGCACATATCATTAGTATAGCATGTTAAGCATATTGCACATAATATAAGTATAGCATGTTGAATACATATTGTAAGAATACAAGTAAGAGTGGCATGTTGAAGCTAATATACGTAAACATGCATAACGATCTAATTTACATATAAGTTTAAAACATGCATGAGGCACCTCTATTCAACATAATGAGCATACTAGTCAAAGCATGTCAAGTGATAGTGCTTAATAACACAGATATGATAAGTCTAAACATTATCATTGAAAAATCATACACTAAGTTTCAGGTTATTCAACTAAGAGCATATCTCTTTGTATACTTAGTGATGAACATATGTATAACCTAAACATATAGAGCATGTTAATATTTCACTTATCATGTAATGATCAAAGTTAAATTGGTGTTCAAAAAATCACTTATTAGGTTGACTAGTCCAATTTTAGCACGAGAATGCACACATATATGAGTTTCGGAAGAGGTGGTACCTTAATCGAGGAAAGTTTGTTTCATCCTTAAGTCGTGAGCACATGATCTTTCAATCGCTACATACTCGACTTTAGTAGTAGAGAGAGCTACGGGTGTTTGTTCCATTGAGAGCCAAGAGGTTATGCATAAACCAACTAATGCACATACACCACTCTTCTAAATAGTAGCGATCCACCATCATCCGAATCTTCAAGGCACATGATATTCATGATGCATAGAAACCTTTAGATTTCTTTAAAGATCCTCTTAACGGCTCAAAAGTGTGACATATCGGGACTCTCCTTTGCATGGGTGATGAGCATAACAATGCATTGAAGTCTCGCATGTATTGTTAGAATTATATGCATGCATAGGATTCAAGAATAATATTCATCATAGTAAGCACGTGTCATATCAAAACAAGCAGTCATGCATAGTAAGCTCAATTAAAATTCATACTACAAGTGAGTAGCAATCATGCATAACAAGTAAGTAATCATGATAGTCAAATATACGCATGTTCCATAGTATGAATATTGATGAGAAAATACATAAACTAAATAACTAGATCAAGTAGGTATTTGACTTATAAACTACGATCAACATGATTTATGTTAACTGATATAGCATAACAAGCAATCACATAACTCATGGTAAGCTAGCTAATATCAAAGTATTATTTAGCACTCAACAAATATGATTTAAGAGAATTATCATCATGCAGAGATATGTTAACTTGACTACGTATAATGTTAACTAGTTAAAATTTTCGATGTATCATAGTTAACAATTTGGAGTGTTATATTGGATCGTGAGTATAAAAACATTCATGCATAATTTATCAACATGTTAATAAATCATAAGCATGTAAGCACATAAGCATGATGAAAAATGTAAGGCATGTTAGATGTAGCAAATATTAAGCACAATGCCCTCACAAATAAGATTCAATTAGCAAGTTAATGAGCCTAAAGTGTGTAGTATAACAACTAACAAGGTGATTTTAACCAACATTGGTTCGAAAGAGATAACTCAAGTTGTCAAGCATGAAGATCATATGAGCATGCGAGTATGACAAGTAGATTTGCATATATACGAACACATAAGCATACAAATATGGCATGTAGATATTGCATACATAATTATACAAGCAATGAACACATATATGGCACATATAAGAGATGCAGTTTACACCTAGTGTATAATGAGCGGAAGCCTAGAGTTAAGCCTAGAGTGTAAAGCATACCATAAAGCATTACAAGTATATTTCAAACTTATCATCCATGAGTTCAAAGAACTTGTCACAAGAACTTGTCAGGCAAAGTTACAGTAATAGGTATGCTATGATATGAAGTAGTAGATACGCTAAGATATGAATTTTGTCTATACACTATTCATGCTGTCAATGCAGTAAAACGTGTCTAGACTAAGAATGATAAGCAAGTGATTCTTTAAGAATGATAAGCAGGTAAATTTTGACACGAAATGATAAGCAAAACTTTTGACATGCAGACACGGTCGAAGTCCAGACTCACTAATGCATCCTAATGACTTATCAGTTAGACACACTAATGCAGACATGGTTCGCTAAGACCATCGCTCTGATACCAACTGTGAAGACCCGTCCTAATCCATCCGGACGAAGTCCATATCGATTATAAACGATTCACAACAGTTGATTACATCACGAGGTACTTGACCTCTATATGATACATTTTACAAACATTGCATTCGTTTTTGAAAAGACAATATTTGATTACATCGAAAGTTGATAGCAGACATACTATTTCATAATATATCTAACTATAATTGACTTAATCATAATCTTGAAGAACTCAACGACTCGAATGCAACGTCTTTTGAAATATGTCATGAATGACTCCAAGTAATATCTTTAAAATGAGCAATTACACAGCGGAAGATTTCTTTCGTACCTGAGAATAAACATGCTTTAAAGTGTCAACCAAAAGGTTGGTGAGTTCATTAGTTTAACATAAATAATCATTTCATAATTTTAATAGACCACAAGATTTCATATTTCCATTTCTCATAAACATACGTCCCATGCATAGAGACAAAAATCATTCATATGGATTGAACACCTGGTAATCGACATTCACAAAATGCATATAAGAATATCCCTATCATTCCGGGATCCTCCTTCGGACATGATATAAATTTCGAAGTACTAAAGCATTCGGTACTTTGGATGGGGCTTGTTGGGCCCGATAGATCTATCTTTAGAGTTCGCGTCAATTAGGGTGTCTGTTCCCTAATTCTTAGATTACCAGACTTAATAAAAAGGGGCATATTCAATTTTGATAATTCAACCATAGAATGTAGTTTCACGTACTTGTGTCTATTTTGTAAAACAGTTATAAAAGCAGCGCATGTATTCTCAGCCCAAAAATATAAAGGGTAAAAAGGCAAATGAAACTCACGCATATAAGTATTGTAAAACAATTAATAAAGCATTTGCATGTATTCTCAGCCCAAAAACGTAAAGAGTAAAAAGGGCAAATGAAACTCACGCATATAAATATTGTAAAACAGTTAATAAATCATTTGCATGTATTCTCAGCCCAAAAACGTAAAGAGTAAAAGGGAATCAAATGAAACTCACCGTATTGTATTTTGTAGTAAAAATACATATAACGACATTGAACAACTAAGCGATGCAAGGATGGCCTCGGATTCACGAACCTATATCATTTATATAATTATTAAAATATATAATGGAGTCACATAATTTCATTTATTATTATTTGTTATTTATATATTTTAGTTATATAGAGTTTATTCTAAAAATCCATTAAAACATTTACTTATATTATATCTTACATTATATGTTATATATATTTATTTGTATATATATTTAAAATGATTAATATTATATATTTAGTTGTATCAATATATCTATATATATTATATGATCAGTATTATATTTAAAATCATTAGTTGGTTATATGTAAGTATATATATATATATATATATATATATATATATATATATATACATATATATATATATATATATATATATATACATATATATATATATATATATGATATTGATAGGTTTGATATATATATATATAGTTATGAGAAATATAATTATAGTATATGTAATAAGTATATTTTATATACAAAATATTTGTCTGGTTAAAGAGATAGTCTTGATAATAATAATGATTTAATAATAATAATAATAATAATAGTAATAACTAATATTAATAATACTTATTAATAATACTAATGCTAATAATAATTCTAACACTTAATAATAATAATAATAATAATAATAATAATAATAACAAAAATGATAAATGTGATGATAATAATAATATCCATATTCATAATAATAATAATATTAATACTAAAATGGTTACATTAAATAATAATAGTATTAATAATACTTATAATAATTAATGATAATATCAATAATAATAATACCTAAGTATGATACTAAAATGATAATAATTTTCATGATACAATAATTATAATACTTTAAATGTAAATATGATAATAATAAGTATAATACTAATACTAATAATAATAATAATAACAATAACAATAATAACAACAATAATAATAATACAAAAGACTACCTCAAAAGAAATGAGTTCTAAAAAGAAACAGCTCGCGCCCGGGTTCGAACCCTTGACCTCTCGCTAGCCCAACACCCACACAAACCACTCGCCTGATCCTGTTTTATCTGATTTAAACCCAGCCCGTATATATATATAACCATTTTATGTGTCATTCCTCCTCCTTCACCACCATCGGCCAAAATCAACCAATATACTTGTGAATTATAATTTCGATTTAAGACTTGAAATATAATTATAACGACCTGTAATTGAGGAAATTTGCTCAACAGATAAAAGAAAAAAAATAAATTAAAAAAAAAATACTGCTGTGCAGTCCTCACGAAGAACAAACCAACTCAAATTTGATTTTTGGATTTAGGGCCGTTTTAGTTATAAATTTCTAAATGAGATTGATTGTAAATCATTCTTAGAAACTTTGTGAAGCCTTAATTGTTCCAGAAACAACGTACAGAATTTGAATTTCTTGAAGAACAAAATGGTTGACTTTTTAAATTGAGACTTTGACTCGAAAATTTGAATTTGATACAATGAATTGGATTTTGAGAATTTGCAGATAGTTAGGATAGGAGATTCCTAACAAGACCGTGTTAACACATTTTGAAGTTTATCTCGAAATCTAGTCTTTAAAAAAAACAACGAACAGAGCTGTTCAGCTTTTCTTCATTTATTTCTGTTTAAATTCGACAATCTGAGCTTTTAAAATTTATAATTGATATTGGTGATGAAAGGACTTAGTGTTTTTAATCAATAAAATTGTTCAATTAATTTGTTTTATAGTAAAACAGTCGACAGAAAATTTTGTCACGTTAATATAAAATTTTAAAAGCAGATTTTATTTTAGATTATATGGTACGATCTTGATTAAGATGGGTAACAAATTTTGTTTGTAGTATAACTGATTTGTACTGAGGATCAATCATACACAGTTATATTTGAGAATTTGAAACAAATTCGTACTATTTCCTATTATCTTTATAATTTATATAATTAATATAATAATAATAATAATAATAATAATAATAATACTTTTATATAAAAAAAATAATGATATTAATATAAAATAATACTAGTAATAATAAAAGTAAAAACAAATCATGATAATGTTAATATTATTAATAATAATAGAAATAATAATAATAATATTAATAATTAACTTAATACTTAATATTAAGAATGATATCAGTTTTGATGTTATTTAATAATACTAATAATATAAATAATAATGAAAATAATAATGTTAATAATAATAATCTCAATAATAATAACAATAATTATATTAATAATAATAATAATAAAACCTATAATAATATTTATAACAGTGATAATAATAATCTTATTAATGATAATATTAATTATTTTTAATGTTTGATAATATATTTATATCTAATAATATCACTAATATTAATCATAATAATTAAAATTGCAACTTTACTACTGGTTATAATAATAATGATGTTAACAATGATACAATAATATTAGTAATTGTAATAACTCAAATGTATCAATTTTTATATAATAAGTCTTAATAATATTATTAATATTAAATGAAATGATGTGACAACCATACTTGTAATTACATTTAATATAATATACAATATTATATTATGTGATAACATTTATTTATATATTACAACTAATTATAAATTATATATATATTTATATATATACTCATTTTAATTACACTTATTTATTTTGTATATTATTTTTACATAGTTAATTCAAATGATTTAATTATAGTTTACTATCTCAATTTTATTATCATACTATTATTTATATTTACATATGTATATACATACACATTAGTTTACAACAATTGTTCGTGAATCGTCGACAATGGTCAAAGTCAAATGCATTTATGATAGATAGTTTCAACATTTTGAGACTTGGTTTAACAGACTTTGCTTATCATGTCGAATTCATATAAAGGTTAAGTTTAAATTTTGTCGGAAATTCTCGGATCGTCACATCACACACATGATCAAGCAAGTATGTCCTAAGTCTATCAAGATTTTCAAGATGCAAAGATATGACCTTTTCATGTATCTTCGATTAATCCTTAAGGCTACTCCGACGTCTATTTAGACCTAGTTAGGTTTTGCTTTCTAAAGAGTATCCTAGAGACGTACCTACCTTTAGAGTCACACCTACATCTTTGAGTGAAAATCTAGAATTCATTTCCATAGGTGTGTCTAATACCTTAACACTTATCATACTAATACTTTAAGTGTATTCATTAGGTTGATTTATAAGAATGCTATCTTAGAGTTACTTTGATTCATGAGTTGAGTAAGGCTTTCAGAACACTCATCATTCTTTCATTAATCTCATTGCGTGTAAGTTTAAGACTTAAGACAATAGTTTAAATAAACATTTGTGTGGGGTAAGATTATCTAACTCTTTAATGTATAAAAGGTTGGAGAAACTTTTCATTTAACTCGTTTGTTCTAGGTGTTCGTTTGACACAAACCTAATCCTAGTTTAGAATTTAAGAGCACGAATCATTCTTAAAGTTTTCTAACCTCATTCATGTGACAACCCATAAATTTCTAACCAAATTTAAACTTTAATCTTTATATGTTTCCGACACGATAAGCAATATTTGTTAAGTTAAATTGCAAGAATTTTAAACTATGTTCATACATTCATTCAACCTCGACCAAGTTCCAACGATTCAAGAAACATTAAACGAATATGATTATATATGTATATGTGTGTATATATATATTATAACTTGAAACGTAAACAAAATATTAGATTAAATACTTTATATGATTGTATCTGTTTCAAAATGTTTATCAATGAAATTAGAAGATAAGATCAAATGATTGAATTATCAGATATATTGAATTATGATTACAAGTCTCTGTTGAAGGCCCACGTTGATTTGAGAAATCTTTCCATTTTAACAATATTTGGAAAATGGTAAAGTGATTTATAAATAAGAACAAATTGTCAATCATTGAGAACTAGACAAAGGATAGTGGAAGATTGAATCTCGTAAAGACTCGATTGATCTATTTAGTTTCAAACGTATACAAACGTTTTCAGTTTAAAAAGAACTTTAGTATTAAAACGTATATAACTTTTATAAATATCTAGAACCACTTTTGACAACTCATTACTTAACTAGTATGATAAAGATAACGATATTTATATTTTATTTTATTAAATATATATAACAATTTAAATTAATATTATATATATTTATACGCGTATTATACGTACATAGTTTTATACTTTTACTATACTTAAACTTTACCCTTACTTTATTTTTACTTTACTTTAACTTTAATAATTCACTTTAATAATTCATACTTTAATAATTCACTTTAATAATTCATACTTTAATAATTCACTTTAATAATTCACACATTAATAATTCACTTTAATAATTCATACTTTAATAATTCACTTTAATAATTCATACTTTAATAATTCACTTTAATAATTCAAAAATCTATTATAAATAGAATTCAATAGGTTTCATTATTTCATAGAAACTTGAAAATATTTTTCTCTAAACTCTCTCAATCGATTTACATATATATATTTACTCCGTATTATTTCAAGATATTATTAGTATACATAAAATATTACGACGGAGTGCTGTCCGAGTGATTTCGAAATTTTTTTTTGAGTAGGATAGGATTAAGGAAATTATGGGTTATAACTATGGAGGTGATTGAGTATGGTTCATGGGTATGCTCGTGAGGTCAATATAGTATTTATCATTTCCGTTGCGTCTACGTACCTTTCCTACAATATTGAATCTCAATATTGATACGTGAGTACTCATAATTTAACTTTTACATACTAATAGTGTATCCCTGACTAGTGCTCGAGTATTTAGGATTATGCATGCTTGTACGTGAGTACTACGTACCTTTCCTACAATATTGAATCTCAATATTGATACGTGACTAGTGCTCGAGTATTTAGGATTATGCATGTTTGTACTTTAGCGAAAAATTAAGAACTTTTCCTTTAGATATCGAATGGTTTCGATGAACAGATTAGAAGTTATAATCAATTGAATTTTCGATATTTTTATTAAAAATAATTATTATTATCGTCGTTTTTATCGTCGTTCTAGTTCTATCTTATTATTATCATTATTATTATCTTTATCAATAAAAGGGATTTATCATTAAAAATAGTTATTTTTTATTATTACTATCGTTATTATCGTTAAAGTTATAATTAGTATTATTATTATTATCCAATTATTATTATTATTATTATTATTATTATTATTATCATTATTAATATATATATCATTATTTAAAAATGGTTATTGTTATTGTTATTATTATTATTACTATATTATCATTAAGATAATTATTAGTATTATCGTTAATAATGTTATAGTAACTATCATTATTAATATTAGTGTAATTAAAAACAAATATTTGTAACACCTAATTATTTTGATTACTATTATTATCATTATTATGAACACGATATAAAAGACGATTAAAAGCTATTAAATGAAATGATTAGAAAATAATGAGTAAGAGTATCATGATGAAATTAAAATATTATAAGATATTGATTTAGATAAAATTATCGTTCTTATTATTTTTATCATTACTATTATTATTAAAAGTATTGTTAGTATTAAAACTATCATTTTAACAAAAATTATCATTTTAATAGAAATGTCATTGTTACTATAAAATATCATTATTATTATTATTTTAAATAGAATTATTATTTTAAAGATAATATTAAAAATTATCGTAAATATTAAAGTTATCATAATTAGAATTATCGTTTTATCATAATGTCATCTTAGTAATTATAAATATTGATATTTTTATAATAATAATTATTATTACAAAATAATACAACTTTTACTTACTATCATTATAGATATTATTTTATCAAATAAATATGTGATACAAACATATTTTACTACGTGTAATAACTTACTTTAATAATACCTATTATATTATCTTTATGATATTAAATGAACCCTATAAATTTTATTACTTAATATATATAAAAGTATATTTTATTATATAAATTTAATATAAAATTTTTATTTATTAATAAATAAATTATATTATTTACTCTAATAAATCTTTTAAAAATATTTAAAAATATAAAACGACGATATTTAAACTATATATTAATCATGTATAGATTTTTGGAAATTATTTTGAGTCAAATTTACTTTTGTTGACTTTTGCATATTAGTCTCGAGCATTAGGATTGTGGTACACTATGACTTGACCTAATTTGTTAGACAAATATTGACCAACATATAATTATATATAATTAATTTAGGTTCGTGAATCCGAGGCCAACCTTGCACTTGTTCAATGATGTTATATGTATTTTTACTACGAAATACAGTATGGTGAGTTTCATTTGCCTTTTTTTACCCTTTATATTTTTGGGACTGAGAATACATGCGCTTTTATAAATGTTTGACGAAATAGACACAAGTTGTTGAAACTACATTCTATGGTTGAATTATCGAAATCGAATATGCCCCTTTTTATTAAAGTCTGGTAATCTAAGAATTAGGGAACAGACACCCTAATTGACGCGAATCCTAAAGATAGATCTATTGGGCCTAACAAACCCCATCCAAAGTACCGAATGCTTTAGTACTTCGAAATTTATATCATGTCCGAAGGAGGATCCCGGAATGATAGGGGATATTCTTATATGTATCTAGTTAATGTCGGTTACCAGATGTTCACCATATGAATGATTATTTTTGTCTCTATGCATGAGACATATATTTATGAGAACTGGAAATGAAATTCTTGTGGTCTATTAAAATGATGGAAATAAATGATTATGATAAACTAATGAACTCACCAACCTTTTGGTTGACACTTTAAAGCATGTTTATTCTCAGGTGTTAAAGAAATCTTCCGCTGTGCATTTGCTCATTTTAAAGATATTACTTGGAGTCTTTCATAGCATATTTCGAAGAACGTTGCATTCGAGTCATTGAGTTCATCAAAGATTATTATTAAATCAATTTATAGTTGGATAGTGGATATTATGAAATGGTATGCATGCCTGTCAATTTTCGATGTAAAGAAAGTTTGTCTTTTAAAAACGAATGCAATGTTTGTAAAATGTATCATATAGAGGTCAAATACCTCGCAATGTAATCAACTATTGTGAATCGTTTATAATGTATATGAACGGGTCCTTTCAGTTGGTATCAGAGCGGTGGTCTTAGCGAACCAGGTCTGCATTAGTGTGTCTAACTGATAAGTGGATAGGATGCATTAGTGAGTCTGGACTTCGATCGTGTCTACATGTCAAAAGTTTTGCTTATCATTTTGTGTCGAAAATTAACTACTTATCATCCTCAGGAAATTACCTGCTTATCATTTTTAGTCTAAGACACGTCTTGCTGCATCGATTGCATAAATAGTGTATAGACAAAAATTCATATATTAGCATATCTTCTAAATCATATCTTATCGTATCTGTTACTTTAAACTTTGCCTGACATATCCCGCAAAGTCCTCTGTAATCTACGAAATCTTTTGATCTATATATATATATATATATATATATATATATATATATATATGTATATATATATATATATGTATATATATATATATATGTATATATATATATATGTATATATATATATATATATGTATATATATATATTCTATGTAATTAGAATACCATCTGTTAGCCAAAATCATTTCATATCGAAAAAAAAAATTCCTTTATCCAATCGTACGAAATGGAATTCGTCATCAGTTCAAGTCACTCAGATTCCGAAATGGAATCCCATTCAAGCTCCGAAAGCAGTGTGACCGGAATAGATCAACCAATCAGTCATCACCTATTCTGGATGAATTGGGGATGGGTTCGTAGCCTGCTCAATTATTGGAGACAAGAAGAAGGTAATCCCTTCCATCCACCACATTGCCCTCTTGACGAAGAACCTGAAGCACTTACCGGCGAACCTGTCCGAAACACCATTTTCTCGCTCATTTCCAGAGTATCTCGTCACGATTATATATTACATCAAATTTTAGATTTTATTTATCCGCTCGTCCGAACCGACAATCACCCCGGTGTAATAGAAGAAGTCAACGAGCTTCGCGCTCGGGTAGTGGCTTTGGAGAATATGGTGCAGAGATTACAAACACCAGCATCAGCAGCATAACCAGTACCACAATCATCAACGCCAACAGTACCATTACCACCTCCAACCACAACCGCGTCGTAATCCTCAACTTCACAATCTGTCCCACGAGCATCAACGTCATACGCACCATATATACCAAGGAGTACCAACAACAATAACTGACGAAGTATTAATTCATAACTTCATTGGAGAAACATTCTGTGGCGATTATGTAATCTCTAAAGTCTTAGAGATTATCTACTCTAGCCCTAACCATAAATCAGTTAAACGAACCAAAATGATAGAAGGAAGAGTAGAAACCCTGACAAAAATGGTGTATGATTAACAAGCTAAACTTGCTTTACCAACAGCATCAACAGTACCGTCAGCGTTACCAGCATCGCCAGTACAGTCAACATCCGAATCAACAACAAAGATAACATCACAAACTCCGTCAGTTCAAGAATCACTGTGGATATCATTACGAATCAATAACGTGTATATTGTATCAACGAGTTATGAAGAATTAACTCATTCCCTCTGAAAAAATTATATGTATTATATATATATATATATATATATATATATATATATATATATATATATATTTTGAAATAAATCATTCCGTGCTAAGCTATTGTGTGAATCTTAACTACTCGATTAATTCATATTACAAATATGCAATAATGTACGTCCTTCAGCCGCAACTTAACCAGCGTTAACTACAATCTCTATCGCAATTCAACAAATTCCAATTCATAATAAATCAAGAATTCCACGAACCAAACATCATACATCAACAAATAACGAAGTATTGATTCATAATTTCAATGTCATTAAAGAAATACTGCGTAAAAGTTATGTACTTTTTAAAGCCTTTAGGGATTATTCAATTCTAGTTTCAACCGTAAATCAAATGAGTTTAATTTAACATTAACTCATTAAATCTATGTTACATCTGAAGAAAATATACATATATATATATATATATATTCATAAAGACTGTAATAAAATTCTTTTGTACAAAATATTAATTGTGAAATTTTTTTTAACGGGTAGGTAATACCCGAGAGATATATAAATTCACAATTAATATGTTACATTCTTCGAATCTGATTCAGCAAATCATCCATTATACTCCCTACTTTCACAACAATATACATTCTTTTATAGAAATCAAAACAACCATACTCATTCAAAATTTAATTACATATTCTGATTTTGAAATCTCAAAATTCAACTTGAGATATGACCAAAATCATCACTCTTAGATCCTTACATCTTTCACAAGCTATATTTTGACTTTAAAACTGTATTAGAACATCAAATGTATGTTAACGATTACAATCTGTGTTCAAACCCTTCGAAAATTTCTGAAGACACTTCGAATGATGAGCAATCGAGATGATGATCCAACCACATGTTACCCATAGTTATGTACCCGAAAAACTCTTGAAACCAAAGTAAAAGTTTAAACAACGTATCCGCGTCAGATTCTTTGGCATTTATTAGCAAAAATAACTTTGCGACTCCTATTCAAAGTGGCCAGTTTTGTCACAGCTCCAGCAAGTCAACTTCGACTTTTTAGTCAGACTAACCTTATTATAACCTTGAGATATACACCATCGTTAACAGGGAACCTTTTACATTCCACCACATTATTAGCAGATGTACCAACAACTTCATTACCCTTTGACTTTAGCCTCTCCAAAAAGTCATTATAATTATTCATTGAAACCCCATCATTTACTCATTCGCATCTTGTAATGAGAATTGCCATACTAATCATTGGGAATTAGCAATCAGTATTTTGAAATCTCGCAGGATGTCTACGCCAACAGTTATATGTGTATATATAACGTCTATCTTCTGGACTTAATTTGAATGTGAAGTTTCTGAAAAACACTCCGAACTACGAATTGGTTCTCCGAAAATGGAAAAAAAAAATGCTGATGAAGCAGCAAAAACTATAAACGACTTTAAACGGTAAAAGTTGGATGATAACGATGAAGTGTGCTGGAAAAGCGCAGAAAAAGAGAAGTTTTGGAACTGGAAAACGGATTGAGCAAAGTAGGAAGGAGGCTGTGGACAAATTACAAAGACTGAACCTGACTTCAAAGGATCCAAATGATTCAGTACTTGCTGAAGTCATTAACTAATACCTTGCTCCTGACTCTAAACCCCTGCGGACAATATTCTTCATCATCCTCTGATATTAGAAATTCTAAAATATCATCATATCTTTCATTATAAATATCCTCCATATTTCTGAAGATATTTTCTTAATTTTTCTTATTTGAAATCATTTACCTCTTCTCGCTATCTGTATTACATCATAAAAGAAACTATTTTAGTTTCTAAATTCTGAAACATTCAAGTTTAAAATAGGAATATTTAAAAGTAATGTTGGGAACTGAAGCATGAATTAGTATAATATAATGACACTTGATCAATGTGATTATATTACAGTAAGTCATGCTGAGTTTCTAAATAGAACGTGATGATTCACAGATCATAACATCATCATGTGCCATGTTATACGACTCTTGTATTCTATTTAACCTCTAAAATATCAAGAAAATATTTCTTGATGATTCGGCCTTTTCCAAGGTATTCTAGTAATTTGACAAGTCAAGATCGTGCCATCACAATTTCCTACCTAGAACATTAACAATGTTCATTCCGAAATTCATATCTGTGAATTCTGACAAGCGGTGCTTAATCGCAAGAAGAAGAAATGAAAGGACAAAACTCCGAAATAGAAATTGGGGTATAAATTGCAGAAAATAAAAGAGAGCATTAACTGTGAATGATAATGATTATAGAAGACAGAAGCAGAGACTTTGAAATATAAGGGAACATATAAATCCCAACGACAAACCAGAAATTATAAACCATATATATCGACGCATATAGCAATATAAAGACACGGGAGAACTAGAAACACTATAAACCCAAGAGTATAGTAGAAGTAAATAGATTCTTCTGGCGGTATATGAAAAAGAAGAATGACCGATATGAAAGTTAGAAGTATATCGAGAATCAGAACTGGATGGAGTATATTGATGAATACTTTAAAATATGAGTTGAGGGGGAAAGAATAGAAGGTGATGAAACATGACTAGGAACTTAGAAATCAACAGATTTAACTCACACAATGGCGGAATAAGTGAATCAAACCCTCTAGTGAATAGGTTAAGTTTTTTTTGATTAATTTAGTCAAACCACAACTAAATCAAGTGTGATTAGATCAACACCTAGAGCTATTATTTACCACCTGGGTGATTTGGACTGAGAGAGAATCGAAGGAGCTCACTAGATCTGAGTGTGTGTAACAAATGAGAGGCTTAACCTAAAATGAAGAACATAAGACTTTATATACCCCTGCTGTTGACTCACCCATACGATTCATCCATCACACGTACGAGTTGGCTTCATCAGCCGTACGGGTGATCACTCACTCGTGTCTTCTCATTTAGGTTGTAATTGTGACTTAGCTCAGCATCAATCGTGCGTATGAGCCTGTCAGCCGTACTAGTGAGGCTTCACTCGTACGTCTGACTAAGTCTAACATAGTCAAACATCTAAATCTCGTTCCTGCAGTTCCTGTAACCACATACAAACACGGATAGGATAATAACAAGCAATCATGGTGGCCTGTAAATTGTTGTACCTGCAATGGACACGGGTAGATGTCTAGGGACTTGCATAAAATGCATCAACAGAAGGTGTGAGTTGTAAGGAAACAAATGAGGTGAATTTATAAGAAAATCTCCGATAAAACAATTAAAATGGACGATCGCATTTAAAGCGGATCCTAATTCCCTTGATTACCGGAGAGTCAAATCTTATTAAGAAGATTTTCTTCAAATCCCTTGAAATCTGGGAATCAATCATATCTACGTCAAATGATAAGATGAATCTACACTTACTCATTTCACTCTTCTATGTTAGCTTCATTCGTACTCTTCATATAAATGGATTGTTTATCCAAATAATTCGCTGATGATAAAACTCTAATTTTTAGCCTGTATGCATCATGAAAACATACTTATTATTATTCACGACCTTTCCATTCAAATTTTGGGACAAAATTTCTTTAACGGGTAGGTACTGTGACAACCCAGAAATTTCCAACCAAATTTAAACTTTAATCTTTATATGTTTCCGACACGATAAGCAATATTTGTTAAGTTAAATTGCAAGAATTTTAAACTATGTTCATACATTCATTCATCCTCGACCAAGTTCCAACAATTCACGAACCATTAAACGAATATGATTATATATGTATATGTGTATATATATATATATTATAACTTGAAACGTAAACAAAATATTAGATTAAATACTTTATATGATTGTATCTGTTTCAAAATGTTTATCAATGGAATTAGAAGATAAGATCAAATGATTGAATTATCAGATATATTGAATTATGATTACAAGTCTCTGTTGAAGGCCCACGTTGATTTGAGAAATCTTTCCATTTTAACAATATTCGGAAAATGGTAAAGTGATTTATAAATAAGAACAAATTGTCAATCATTGAGAACTAGACAAAGGATAGTGGAAGATTGAATCTCATAAAGACTCGATTGATCTATTTAGTTTCAAACGTACAAAAACATTTTCAGTTTAAAAAGAACTTTAGTATTAAAACGTATATAACTTTTATAAATATCTAGAACCACTTTTGACAACTCATTACTTAACTAGTATGATAAAGATAACGATATTTATATTTTATTTTATTAAATATATATAATAATTTAAATTAATATTATATATATTTATACGCGTATTATACGTACATAGTTTTATAAATTTACTATACTTAAACTTTACCTTTACTTTATTTTTACTTTACTTTAACTTTAATAATTCACTTTAATAATTCATACTTTAATAATTCACTTTAATAATTCATACTTTAATAATTCACTTTAATAATTCATACTTTAATAATTCACTTTAATAATTTATACTTTAATAATTCACTTTAATAATTCAAAAATCTATTATAAATAGAATTCAATAGGTTTCATTATTTCATAGAAACTTGAAAATATTTTTCTCTAAACTCTCTCAATCGATTTACATATACATATTTACTCCGTATTATTTCAAGATATTATTAGTATACATAAAATATTACGACGGAGTGCTGTCCGAGTGATTTCAAAATTGTTTTATGAGTAGGATAGGATTAAGGAAATTATGGGTTATAGCTATGGAGGTGATTGAGTATGGTTCATGGGTATGCTCGTGAGGTCAATATAGTATTTATCATTTTCGTTGCGTCTACGTACCTTTCCTGCAATATTGAATCTCAATATTGATACGTGAGTACTCATAATTTAACTTTTACATACTAATAGTGTATCCTTGACTAGTGCTCGAGTATTTAGGATTATGCATGCTTGTACTTTTGATATTGCCCTTAGACAAGTTAGGTTGAATATTGAATTAGTTACACTTGCAGTTGAGATAAGGTATAAGATATGCATGTCCTTGAAAAGCTAGTGAAAAATTAAGAACTTTTCCTTTAGATATCGAATGGTTTCGATGAACGGATTAGAAGTTATAATCAATTGAATTTTCGATATTTTTATTAAAAATGATTATTATTATCGTCGTTTTTATCGTCGTTCTAGTTCTATCTTATTATTATCATTATTATTATCTTTATCAATAAAAGGGATTTATCATTAAAAATTGTTATTTTTTATTATTACTATTATTATTATCATTATTAATATATATATCATTATTTAAAAATGATTATTGTTATTGTTATTATTATTATTACTATATTATCATTAAGATAATTATTAGTATTATCGTTAATAATGTTATAGTAACTATCATTATTAATATTAGTGTAATTAAAAACAAATATTTGTAACACCTAATTATTTTGATTACTATTATTATCATTATTATGAACACGATATAAAAGACGATTAAAAGCTATTAAATGAAATGATTAGGAAATAATGAGTAAGAGTATCATGATGAAATTAAAATATTATAAGATATTGATTTAGATAAAATTATCGTTCTTATTATTTTTATCATTACTATTATTATTAAAAGTATCGTTAGTATTAAAACTATCATTTTAACAAAAATTATCATTTTAATAGAAATGTCATTGTTACTATAAAATATCATTATTATTATTATTTTAAATAGAATTATTATTTTAAAGATAATATTAAAAATTATAGTAAATATTAAAGTTATCATAATTAGAATTATCGTTTTATCATAATGTCATCTTAGTAATTATAAATATTGATATTTTTATAATAATAATTATTATTACAAAATAATACAACTTTTACTTACTATCATTACAGATATTATTTTATCAAATAAATATGTGATACAAACATATTTTACTACGTGTAATAACTTACTTTAATAATACCTATTATATTATCTTTATGATATTAAATGAACCCTATAAATTTTATTACTTAATATATATAAAAGTATATTTTATTATATAAATTTAATATAAAAATTTTATTTATTAATAAATAAATTATATGATTTACTCTAATAAATCTTTTAAAAATATAAAACGACGATATTTAAACTATATATTAATCATGTATAGATTTTTGGAAATTATTTTGAGTCAAATTTACTTTTGTTGACTTTTGCATATTAGTCTCGAGCATTAGGATTGTGGTACACTATGACTTGACCTAATTTGTTAGACAAATATTGACCAACACATAATTATATATAATTAATTTAGGTTCGTGAATCCGAGGCCAACCTTGCACTTGTTCAATGACGTTATATGTATTTTTACTACGAAATACAGTATGGTAAGTTTCATTTGCCTTTTTTTACAATTTATATTTTTGGGACTGAGAATACATGCGCTTTTATAAATGTTTGACGAAATAGACACAAGTAATTGAAACTACATTCTATGGTTGAATTATCGAAATCGAATATGCCCCTTTTTATTAAAGTCTGGTAATCTAAGAATTAGGGAACAGACACCCTAATTGACGCGAATCCTAAAGATAGATCTATTGGGCCTAACAAACCCCATCCAAAGTACCGGATGCTTTAGTACTTTGAAATTTATATCATGTCCGAAGGAGGATCCCGGAATGATAGGGGATATTCTTATATGTATCTAGTTAATGTCGGTTACCAGGTATTCACCATATGAATGATTATTTTTGTCTCTATGCATGAGACATATATTTATGAGAACTGGAAATGAAATTCTTGTGGTCTATTAAAATGATGGAAATAAATGATTATGATAAACTAATGAACTCACCAACCTTTTGGTTGACACTTTAAAGCATGTTTATTCTCAGGTTTTAAAGAAATCTTCCGCTGTGCATGTGCTCATTTTAAAGATATTACTTGGAGTCTTTCATAGCATATTTCGAAGAACGTTGCATTCGAGTCATTGAGTTCATCAAAGATTATTATTAAATCAATTTATAGTTGGATAGTGGATATTATGAAATGGTATGCATGCCTGTCAATTTTCTATGTAAAGAAAGTTTGTCTTTTAAAAACGAATGCAATATTTGTAAAATGTATCATATAGAGGTCAAATACCTCGCAATGTAATCAACTATTGTGAATCGTTTATAATGTATATGAACGGGTCCTTTCAATTCATCCTAATATGTCTAAGTGTGTTTTAAATACTTCAACAACTCAACAAACGCTTATGCGTTTAGCTAACAATTTTTATCAATGACTACTACTCTAGCAATTTAAACAAGAATAATATCTTATAAGTGTTAGCTTAGAATGAGTTCTATCATCAAAAATGTTTCTCATTAAGCATAGATGATAGAAATCATATACAACCCATTTAGTAAGACTACAAAGTTGAACTTTAGAAATCTATACTATACCTAGAAGACGGAGAACTTAGACTACATACTTAAAATCTAATTTGACTCCTATTGATGTCTCCTAAGATTTGTTTAACATGATTCTCTTTGCTATCATCGTTTATCAAATATTCACTTTGTTGAAGCAAACTAATGAGAATGATCTTTTTAACACTTTAGCTCACTTAGTGATCATCATATATTGCTTTTAGGTAGATCTCTAATGATTAGTTTCATGGTCGTGTGATCTAATCTTTTATGTCATCAAATTGAAAAACATATGTTGACATATTTTTATCTTTTCACCAATTTTACTTGTAAGCATGTAAGACTATCTATCTAATTGTAACATGTTTTGTTAAATGGAATATGACTTTAACTAGCATGTTAAGATATTTTTGCATATTAAACACTTATAGAGATCAAATAACACACTTTTAAGACTATCTCATTTGTAAGTAAAGTTACCTCTACCGATGATCATTCCTCAAATATGTCCATCCAATATTACGTCACCATCATCATGTTCTTTGTGCTTGGTGTGACATATTTATCATGGACATGTGTTTTGAGTGCTTGTGATTGCATCATCTTCCACCACACTTGTTAACAAACCTACAACTTGTTAGAGACACAAACATGGTACCCAATGTTTGTTGGGTCCGAGATTGTTAGCATCAAATATTCTCACGATAACTCATCTTTGTACCTTTATCAAAGAGTAGACTATTGTTCTTTTAGACATGTTTATATTTTAAATTACGACAAACCAATTTCATGTCTTGATTGAGAATAATTGATCCTGTACGCTTATAGTTGTTTGAAAGTCACTAATACTTGTGGGTTGAAAGCTTGACATTTTAAACGAGTGTCGTTTAATGACGATAATTGCTTCACATTAGCAAATGTTTAAATATTACCAATAAACAATGTAAAACTAATATTATAAAAATGATTCAACCTCTAAAAGTGTCATACCACGATCGATCTTAAAATTGCGAATGCTCATTTTGATCAGAGCATTGTGCGGTTGATCCACGGTCGACCGTAGGTTCGACCGCCTACAGGTTTGACACTATGTTGAGTTTTGAGAATACTTGTTGAGATGCTTAAAGTCTAATATTAGATATTATATCTATCACTTAAGGCTCTAAGATGTGTGACAACCTACGTATTCTATCATGTAAGATCAATTTATCAAGCACACATTAAGCAATAACTCATGTCATTTTTCATGCAAGGATTCAAGGCACAAATAATTTCAATTATCACATACATTGCATAGACCTAAGTTTCATGGCAAGTTTAAATGTGCTTCTATTATGTACACTATAGTTGTGATTTTAACCCAACCCCACAATTTTTTTTTTACATACTTTAATTTTCAAAAATTAACTTTGTTAAAAAAATGTTTCTTTGTTCAAGCTTTTTTTTATCAATCATAGTTTTGTTAATTATCACAACATTTAGAGTACACAAATATTAAAAAGACTAAATACAAGCAAACTTACCTCACCATGTGAATGGTGGTATTTTTCCTCAAAGTAATGGATGTAAGTTTGAGCATTCGGGTTCGATCATTGACTCCACATCACACGAGTGTCTTGAAGTTGCTTCTCATATCAAAACTTTCATCACGATTTAAGACTAACTTATCCAAAATCTCTTTTGCATTCTCCAAACAAGTAGAGCTTCGTTTCAAGATATTTGACTCGGGTTTTTGCACAAAATAGTTTTTCGACGTGACAAAAATGTTTTTTGAGCAAAGATTAGAGCAACCGCTCTGATACCAATTGTAAGTAACTAGAGGGGGTGAATAGTTACTTAACGGTTTCTTAAAACTTTTTTGAAATCTTTAGATATCAAGAGATAAGTTTTAAGTGTGGAAGCGTACGTGTTTGTTAATGCAAGTATGTAAAGAATGTAAGTGCACAAACACGAAGATTTATAGTGGTTCGGGAGGATGTTAACTAATTCTCCTTAATCCACTCCCCAATGCTAATAATTGAGACTTTTCTTTACTATGATACCCCAAACCTGGTGGAGTGTCCGGATACAACACTAGCTCCTCGATAAGCCACTACTTATGAACCCTTACGTCCCTTTGAAGAATTCACAAACACCATATGCTCTTACCACAAGATCCTAATGCTTTAGCATAGTGAAATCACAACTACCTTCTAGATCCCTTTAAGAAGATATCTCACAAGTAAACTTATAGCTAAACTTACAATCACTCATAGTTCTTCAATAGGTCACACCAACTTAATTCCCAATGGAATTGATCAACTTCCTAGATCCCTTTAAGGAAGTTGAATCATTAAGCAAGATGGTGTTTCCTATCATACGAACAATCTAACTTCCTTGACCCCCTAAGGAAGTGTCTTACAAAGTAAACTTGAAGATACAAATGATAAGTACAAAGTTTACATTTCAATTCTACTTAGTGTAAGTAGAATCTCTCTTTCTCTCTTATAATCTCTCCATAGATATGTGCTTTAGGCTTGGGAGATCAGTAGATATGACTTTGAAATAATGTTGGAAAGAGGTGGTCTTCTAGTTTTCCAAAGAGGTGTATTTATATTCCAAGAAAAACTTGACAGACAAAACTGCGGTCGAAGCACGGTCGACCGTACTGGCAGTTGTACAACTTCTGTCAGCATTTCAACATATCCGTTGGAGCTCCTTTTTCTTTGAATTTTTGGCTTTTGTACCCAATATAGAGCTTTCAAAAGATGCTCAATACACCTAGAAGTTAACTCCATTACCCCTTTGATCTTGGACATATGCATGGAGGTTGACATGTGCTAGCTAAAGAGGAAAGTTCAATGTCCTTAACCATTGTCATTGATTTCCTTAAAAGGTAAATACAGATTTTTGTCCCTTGGCAAACCACTAGCATCCAAACTTCATTCTCCAAATCTTTAAACCCTTGTCTTCATCTTTTATGGAAGTATCTTGCCCATTGGAACCTTGTTACAACTCAATTGAACTAGTTTGAGAACACTTTGACTAGTTGCACTAATCACAATGATACATCACTACATTCCAAACCTCATACTCATGTCTTTACCAACTTGTCTTTTCTTTAATGGAAGTATCTTGCTCTTTGGAACATTGTAACATCTCAAATGAACTAGTTTGAATCTAGTTGGAACTTAATGATCCTTGTTACAACCTTGACTAGCTTGAACTAATTACATTTACATACATACAATGGTACATAAAATTAATGGGAGAGCACCTCTTTAATTGGTACTTTAATGACCATTATTAGTATGTTTAAATGACATTATGTAATAGGATAAAAAGATATAACAGTTGTGTGTTTAATCTTAATTTGGCTTAAAATGTCATTAAGATGTCATTAGGTGTGATTAGTAAAAATTAACATCTTTTGGTTCAAAACTCTTTTGAGATCAAAAAGGGCAAATATTATAAGTATGTTTAAAAAGGTTTTGTAAATTATAGATGCCTCAAAGTGGTCTAACTTAAATTCGTTGGTACAGGACACACACGGTCAGGTTCACGGTCGACCGTGGTGTAGCCGCGTAACATTTTTACCAAGATAATTACTTATGTATTGGTCTTTTGCTAGAGATAGTTTAGGCTTGTGAACTTGTGTTGTTCAATACGTGGTTTAAGCACACAAGACTTGGTGTCATCATCAAAACAAAGTGGTTAACATTTGAATATTAATATTGGATCACTAACCAACATTCTCCCCCTTTTTGATGATGACAAACATATGTAAGTTTGCTTAAGCATATAATACAACACATGTGTTAACATCACTTACCATACACTTTCTCCCCCTTTTGTCGAAGCAAAAAGGTTAGCTCCCCCTGGAACTAAGCGCGCCCTAGAGTAATGCTCCTTCTTGAATCTTACATAGCGGTAGATGATATATCTCCCCCTTGAAATGTGCAATATAAGACTCATAGAAAAGAGGATTAGTCCACACATAAGACATAATATCAATTAAGGAGTGATATGAACTCAACGAGCTGGATAAACCTTCAATCAAGGGTTAGTGCACACACATAATAATATATAGCAACCATAAGAATCATTGTGTGTCATAGATAACAAAGATAGTGGAGTGAGCACTTTGACCAATATATGTGATCGTCAGAGCATGTAAGATCAAAAGTGCATATGAACCACCACATATCAGAGTTAATGAATAGTATAGCATGAATGTGTTATATAACATGTAGTGAGCAGAAGCCTTAGTATATCATGCAACATTATTATTAAGTACCAACATTACTCCACTAGTTCTACCAATTTCAGGCATGTATAAAAGCAAGTAGGTTTAAGCAAGCATGTAGAACCATATAGCATAGCATGGTATACATATTGCACATAGCACAATGTGAAAATATAAGTGAGAGTAGCATGCAAAAGCTAATATACAATAGATCAAGCAAACAATCATGCATAACAATCATATTTATAAGCTTAGATGCTAGAGCATGAAAGTAAGTTCAAACAAGCATGTTCAAACACAAGCATAACATAGCATAGAAAACAAGTAAGAGCATCACACGTAATTATATCATGCAACACTATAGATAATATCATAGTAGTTTCAATAATAATGTAAAGTGACAAGCATGGCATACATATAGCACGTATCATTAGCATAGCATGTTAAGCATATTGCACATAATATAAGCATAACATGTTGAATACATATTGTAAGAATACAAGTAAGAGTGGCTTGTTGAAGCTAATATACGTAATCATGCATAACGATCTAATTTACATATAAGTTTAAAACATGTATGAGGCACCTCTATTCAACATAATGAGCATACTAGTCGAAGCATGTCAAGTGATAGTGCTTAATAACACGGATATGATAAGTCTAAACGTTATCATTGAAAAATCATACACTAAGTTTCAGGTTATTCAACTAAGAGCATATCTCTTTGTATACTTAGTGATGAACATATGTATAACCTAAACATATAGAGCATGTTAATATTTCACTTATCATGTAATGATCAAAGCTAAATTGGTGTTCAAAAAATCACTTATTAGGTTGACTAGTCCAATTTTAGCACGAGAATGCACACATATATGAGTTTCGGAAGAGGTGGTACCTTAATCGAGGAAAGTTTGTTTCATCCATAATTCATGAGCACATGATCTTCCAATCGCTACATACTCAACTTTAGTAGTAGAGAGAGCTACGGGTGTTTGTTCCATTGAGAGCCAAGAGGTTATGCATAAACCAACTAATGTACATACACCACTCTTCTAAATAGTAGCGATCCACCATCATCCGAATCTTCAAGGCACATGATATTCATGATGCATAGAACCCTTTAGATTTCTCTAAAGATCCTCTTAACGGCTCAAAAGTGTGACATATCGGGACTTTCCTTTGCATGGGTGATGAGCATAACAATGCGTTGAAGTCTCACATGTATTGTTAGAATTATATGCATGCATAGGATTTAAGAATAATATTCATCATAGTAAGCACATGTCATATCAAAACAAGCAGTCATGCATAGTAAGCTCAATTAAAATTCATACTACAAGTGAGTAGCAATCATGCATAACAAGTAAGTAATCATGATAGTCAAATATACGTATGTTCCATGGTATGAATATTGATGAGAAAATACATAAACTAAATAACTAGATCAAGTAGGTATTTGACTTGTAAACTACGATCAACACTGATTATAAGTATATATTTACATTTCTCCAGTTATTTTTCTTATGTATACGGAGTATAAAATAACATACGAACTTGTAACTATAAAAAAACTAAAAATAAGTGACATAAAAGTAAAATAAAATAAGTGGCATCTAAATGTGGATCATTTTGTGTGAAATTTGAGTGGAATCACTTATCAGTGTTATATAATAGAGGTGTAAATGAGCCGAGCTACTTGAGTTCGACTAGTTCAAAGCTTGAATCGAGCCGATTCTAAATGAGCTCAAGTCCGAGCTTGAACTTATTTTAAAGCTTGTTTAGTAAACGAGTTTGAGCTCGAGCTTCATATCTCGAACTTAAACAAGTTCGCGAGTCTAAACGAGTTTTCATTTATATACACTTTGTAATAATGTAATATATAAATATAAATATATAATTTAACATATAATTATAAAATATTCCTATTATATGCTACATTAAATAATAGTTAAAGTAGTAATATTAGTTCTTATAATATGTGAATTAAAAGTTTACAAACATCAAAAATATAAAGTAAATCAAATATAATATCATAAAGAAAAATAATACAGAGTACTATGTATTTAACGAGCTGAGCTCAATTTAGAATATCAAACGATCATAGCTCGAGCTTAAGATATTATGTTGAAACTGAGCCGAGCTCAAGCTCTCTAAAATTCAAATTAGCCAACCTCGAACTCGAGTCGGCTCGTTTACACCCCTAATTGTCATATCCCTTAATTGTCATATCGGATCTATCAAAATTTTGAAATCTCCTCGATTGCACACTTGCGTATGTTTTGAAAATGACACTAACGTGTGTATCAATAAGCAAAGCATGAGTTACCGTAGATTTTGAGCTTTTTTCTTTTTACATTTTAAACATTAAATGTTACGGAGTAAATAATTTCCGATTGTTTTTTAGTCAATTATTATCATTTGCTTAGCTAGTCATTGGTTGTTGTGGGTTTTGTATGAGATGCAGGTTCGATCCTTTCTGTGGCCCAATGTTGCAAAACCCGCTATTCGGGAGTAATCGGTCGGGACTTTAAAATGACTTATCGGTAATTCGGGAATTAGCTGGATTGTACTTTTAATACATTTAAGTAATAAATTTCAAAATAATATGTGTAAATATAGAAGAAAATCTAAAATAAACATAAACTTCAACACCTTTTATATTTTGTTCAAAATTATAAAATTATAGTTTAAATTCATGTTAATATGTTGACTAGTTTGACTTTGACCGAATTTGATCAACAAATCTGATTTTACTCCATTGATCGGCGTTGACAGATTAAATAAATGAATTTTGAAAATTTGGAATGAACTGGTTTTAAAAAAGAGTAATCATGAATAACTCGGAAGTAATTAGGGTTTTTTACAATACTGTGGTGACCAATTTTCTTTTTTATTTCTCCACGTGTTACTCAAAGAGATCCCAATGGTTGTGTCTTGCTCCACGTCCACATCCCGGCCCAGGAGGATGCCATTGTCAGCAGCTAGTCCTCCTGTTAGTCCTCGTCTTAGTCCTCATGTTTGTCCTCGTCTTAGTCCTTTTGTAAAATATTTGAGGACGGAGTATATGTATTTTATGCATTGTACTAATAGTATTAAAACTTGTACATTCTTTAATTAAATAACATGAGTGGGTCCCGATTTATTTGAGGGAGTATGTTATAGTTAGTAGTGTTTAATCATGAGTTTAAATCTGAAAAATAAGTGCTGATGTGACACTGATGTATCACCTAGCCCTGAAAAACTCGAGTGTCACCATTGAGACATCTCTCACTTCCAGCCACATCTTCTCACTTATTTTTTTTTTCCCGTTTTATCCATCATCCAAATTTCATCTTTGTTATTTGCAAATGATTCATTATATATTAGTCCTATATAATAATTATTATATCTCTATTTTTTATAACAAATATTGTAATTGCCGTACACCTTTTGGAATATATCATAATACTCCGTAATAAGAGTAATAGTTTTAGCACTTATACCATTCTTTATGGTGAATGAAATATTGTGGTGTTGTAGGGGGATTTTTGATAATGTGATATTGTTGTTGGATTGAGAAGGCGCTGTGATAAATGTATCGTTATGTTGTTATGGGGCGCTGATGTAACATTTATTTTTCAATTTTGTGATTTGTTTACATATTTATATAAAATAAAAATAAAAGAAATAATATTAAAATGCTCAAAATAAAAATTTTCATAATATTAAAATTTTTAAAATAAAAAATTACATAGTATCGAAATTTTAGTTATTACGTTACAAAAGTTTGCTAGCAAGGTCCAAATGTGCTCGGTAAGGTCTTTTTGTAGTATGTCGTGCACTCTCTTATCTCGTATATCTCTATTAATCATATACCAATCTCTTGATCTATTTCTGATATCTCTTGTTGGACGATTTTGTGGGTAAACAAGCATTGCTTCTTCGATTGAGTTGATTTGAAAACCGTTATCTTCTTGAATCATGTTGTGCAACAAAATACAAATATTCATGTATTCCCTTAATTTATTAAATCTTATAAATCTTGCTTTTTGGGGATTTTAGAATCGCAAATCTACCTTGAAGAACACCAAATGTTCTTTCAACATCTTTTTGAGAGCTTTCTTGAAACCTTTGAACATCACACGTTTCTCATTCGTCGGTTGTGGATACCCTTTAATAAGGGTTGCCCAATCCGGATATATACCGTCAGCAAGATAATACCCTTTTGTGTAGTGGTGCCGATTTACATAAAATGTTGCATGTTGCTCGGTTCCATTTTAAGTGAATCAAAAATAGAAGAATTATTTAAAACATTAATGTCATTATTGAAACCCGTCATACCAAAAAACGCGTTCCAAATCTACATATCATGTGAGCAACCACTTCGAGCATGAACGTTGGGCCTTTTAGATCACCCCTATTGTATTGACCTTTCCACGCATTAGGGCAATTTTTCCATTGTCAATGCATGTAGTCAATACTACCTAACATCTCCCTAAAACCATATTTTTCTTCCTGAGCACTATATAGTCGGAAGCAGTTGGCTCCCTCAAATACTCTCTACCATATAAGTGAGTTACACAATGACTAAAGTGTTCAAAACATGTAAAAGTTGAGGTTTCAGTAATTTGCAAATACTCATCAAGAGCATCGAATGCCACACCAACGCTAATTGACGTATAGCTGATGTAATATTTTGAGAGATTGTTAGTCATTGCCGACCAATTGCATAATTTCTTTGTTTAAAATATAAAAAGTGAGGGGACAGTTTTCATTAGAAAATATCTGAATTATATCATCTATGATTCGCATGAATAAGTGACAACGCATATGAAACCGTCGTTTGATTTATTTGCGGGAAAGTTGATGATTCAGAAAAATAATCGTTCCATAAACGTTGGGAACACCTTCACGATCTTTATGGATATAATCTCGTGGTATTATTTCTCTTTCATATTCGACCAACGCTTCGGGATGCAAGTTTTATAAGATTAACGGCTTCTTCATCGTCCGAATCCGATTCCATTACATATATAATTAAACATCTCGATATGTTTTTTCAACTTGTTATTGTTTATCCATTTTGGTAATTTCTGAGGAGAGAATGATGAAGATGAAAACGAAAACGTGTGTTTAAATGTATATAGAAGTGTAGTGTGTACACACACACACACACACACACACATATACAGAGAGAGAGAGAGTCAAAAGTTCAAACGAGAACCACAAAAAAGGCGAGAACTGCGAGAACTTTTAATTTGTAATTATTTATTTATTTAGTTTTTAATCGAAACTGAAGCAGGCAATAACATCTCCAACGGATACAATTTTTGCCCAATCAAATGGTTCCACGTCAGCCAACGATCGTTGTGTGTCTCGTGGTCCGCCCTCACAACGACACAACGGCTCGAGCCACAACGGCCTCATAGAGCCCGTTGTGGTCGTTGTGGGGCAACAGTTTCCATTTGTTGTCAAGCGTAGTGTATGGTCTTATAAATTTACCTGTAGTGAAGTGTGGGGCGACCAAACACTTGTTTTCATGTATTAAAATCACAGGTTAAATTACCACAATATTAGCTCAAAACTTTATACATTTTAGAACTGATCATACAAGTAATATATATATATATATATATATATATATATATATATATATATATATATATATATATATATATATATGTACTAGCATTAAAGGGCAAAGCCCATATCGAATCAATACAGATAGCTAAGGTGACCCGAATCTAAACAGTGAAGCCTAACACCATTTGTTTTAAAACAGAAAGCAGTAAGTAAACACATTAGAATTTCATGAATGAAAGTGAACTAGCAGTAAGTAAACACATTAGAATTTCATGAATGAAAGTGAACTTCTAAATACTAGCCGATGCCAGATCTGTCTTGTTAAAGGACGAAGAACCCCATGTAACTAGGATATTATATTTAATCCGACCACTTTATTACATGTAGTTTGGATATTATATTTAATCATTCTCCTTTGAACTTAGAAAATGCATAATTGGGTAAAGCCGACCCTTTGAAGAACCCCTATTGACAGTTTCACGTCTAGAATCGAAAAGAAATAAAATCACATAACTCATGATTAAAGTGACATGGGACTATGATATGGGAGGCAAGGTGCAAATGCAAACTTGTCATCCTTTTTTCTTGATATTATACTTAGGACGTTCGAGTCCAGTGACAGATTCATGGTTTCATATTATTGGGGGCATTTTTTTTTTTGAGGACACACATCATTAAAATGGTTTAAATATCTTGAATAGAATGAGGAGTTTTTAAAGCAGTTAAAAAAAACCCTTTGAATGATAGAGTTACAGTAATAGTTTATGAGATCTTAAAATAAGACAATTATTTATAGAACAGTAAAAAAAGATACAGTAATTTAAAGATTAATAAAATAAAATGTAGTGAGCAACTAGTTATTATATTAATATAAATTCACAACCAAAATAATAACATAGCTAACAAGGTCCCTACTACAAAACTAGAGAAAGTAAAGGAATTCAAATTAAAATAGTGTAAGTACACGTGGGTTTCGATCCTTTCATTTTAGTGTTTTATTTGGTTTTGTATGTTAAGTTTATTTTTAAGGTTTTTTCGAGTAGCCAGGGAGTCTTGTTATATATAATATTCGTTTAGATAGTTAATTTCTAGATGCGAGCTTCCTTATATCCCCGTGTCTATAATTCTTGTTAAGAGCGTTTTCTTTTAAAAAACGACATCACTTCTATCTGATTTTTGGCAAAAATACATGTGTGGCTTATAAAAATAAACGTTTTCTAGAAAAAAGAAGTGGGAGTAGTGAAATTTCTTCCTCAAAACTCATCTCGAAACTTCAATCAATCAAATCTATCATGAAAACATTTGCCAAAGCTTTTATTTTTTATTTTTATTTTTTAATCAATATATAAATACTAGTGAAAGATTTGAAGTTGGCAAATATTTGCATGATAGATTTGAAGTTTCGGAATGAGTTTTGGAGAAGAAATACACTCGTCCCACTTCTATTTTTCTAGAAAACGTTTATTTTAAAAAGGCCCACATGTACAACCCCGGTTGCACCACTATATCCGCAAAATCTAGCCTATATATGTATTGCGACGAATGGTACATTACAAGCGATTACACTTTACACAAACAATAAAAAAGTAAATGCAATACATACGCTTCTCGATTTTTAAAGATATCTTCAATCACTTTAGTTTCAAAATAATAGACGATAGTATAATAAAGCGCTATTTTTTTTTTTTTTTTTTTTTTTGTTGTTGCTGCTAAAATAACGAATAATATAAAACAACGGATAGTTTATCAAAAGATAAACGAACCGAACAAAAATACAATCGAATAACGAAAAAATCGAAACTAGAAAACGAGTGTCTAACCGCTATCTACGATCGAGATTCCCGTAAAAATAAAAAATAAATAAAGCACTCCTATTATCAGCACTTCATGTCGAAATTTACTAGTAGTAATACGGGTATAATTTATGTTTCCTTTTTTGCCAAAAAAGTAACACACGGATAGTACAATTATATATCAGTCTATTAACTAGCAATTAAAACTCAAGCTACTTACTAACTCGAAGTCAAACTAAGTGTACGTACGGAAAAATTAAGGGGATATTAATTTGTCGTTACATAAAATTTAAAATATAGAGAGTTTTAACAAGAGTCGGGAGTCATCGACGGGATAACCAGAATTGAAGTTACCCACCCGTCTCTAACACGTGTTAAGAGGAAACTACGGGATACTCACCCATAAAGTAACGCGACCAAGTATGAAAGCCCCTTATGAGGTTCAAACGCATATGTCGCAACCTATGAAACTCGGATATTTGAGTTACCACTCAAACACGTGTTAAGAGGAAACTACGGGATACTCACCCATAAAGTAACGCGACCAAGTATGAAAGCCCCTTATGAGGTTCAAACGCATATGTCGCAACCTATGAAACTCGGATATTTGAGTTACCACTCAGCAAACGCACAAGTGGTAAATTACACGAATAATGTATTATGCATCACTCGAACCTATGAGTGCAAGGTCGGAAGGGGTCATTGCTACCACTAGGCTAAAGGCCCTTTTGGTTTAAAATATTGAAATTATCACTTAAGACAATAGTATTTCGTTGACAAGTGATTGAACCACTCAAATTCCAACAAAATGATCCACACAATTAAATAAATCAACAAGTGCCTCTTCCTCCTAGGAGAGCCTTGCACGAGAGCAAACCCTCCTTTAAGTACCAATCACTAAATTCATTTATCGGGCATTTATAATGTTTTCTTAAGTCCAAAATTATAATTGGAAAATGCTAGTTTTTATAAATTAACGTTTGATTGATTTTGTAGAATGATCACACTATATATATATATATATATATATATATATATATATATATATATATATATATATATATATATATATATATATATATATATATATATATATGTTTTTAGAATGATAATAATAATGATAATGATGAATTGATCTATGAAGATGAATACAATAAGAAGATCAACAATGTGTCACAATTCATGAAGGAATGTTTGTTATAACGCGAAGGGGTTTGTTACTAGATGAGAGCATATGCTTATGTGCATTAGCAGAAGTAGGAATTTTTTTTATCGGGGGCGAAATTTCTTTTAAAAATGCGTGGCAATTTTTTTGACAAAATATGGAGGTTTTTAGACAAAATATAAAAATTTTTGGGGCAAAATACGGAGGTTTTTGGTCAAAATACCGAGACTTTGGGGGTAAAATATAGACTTTTTGGCAACAAAAAAAAAAAAAAAAAAATCCAATGGGGGGCAAAATTGAAAAATTCAAAATTTTCACACTATAAATTACAAATCCACTGGGGGCGGGCGGCCCATTTGCCCCCGCATATTTCCGCCCTTGCTTATGTGCTGTTTTTCAAGATGCATGGGAAGGGGAATTATATGGTGTAAAGCTGAACAACTATACAATAGAGTATTTTTACTACCTAATTCTACTACAAATTATAACAATTATTAATACTTAACAATCCTCTTTCATGTGATTTGTACTTCAGTCTCTTTTCGACTTTTATTGTTGAAATAATCTTCCCTTTGATATCGTTAGTTGCTAAGGAAGATTTGTTGAATTTGTGTTGGAATCTTAAAATGTGGATAACTCTTCTTTTAGAAATTCTCATAATGTTTGACACCTTGTGATATCGAGTAGTTGTTTTGTTGTTGAATTGTGGTAAACTTCTTCTTTTGAAAGTTTTTGAAACCCCCCTGACTCGATTTTTTTTTTTACAGACAAAGTGCACGGAACACACTCACATGGTGACAAATAACCCGTTTTTACCCAAAATGACACCTGACCTATTTGACTCGAAAAACAATTTTAATCATGAATTGACACCTGCAACTCATCAAATGCAACCCAGTAAACAACAACAAAACCCAATACCACCTAGGCGGTGTAAGGGGATGTGAGATGTAGACAATCCTTCCTTTATCCGAGAATAAAGACAAGTCATTTCTCCACCCAGAGTGAAACACTCTCAAAAGTAGAGAAAGTTATCACTCTCTATATTCGACGGATAGGGAGATTGCTTCCGAGTGGACCTCCGGCCAAAAAGTAGGAAATTTTTTTTAAAAAATAAAATAAAATTGAGCCGCCATGAAAATGGTAATATCAAATTTCCACGGCTTTTAAATTATGCCTGAAATTTACTTTAGGCTCTAAGAGTCAGTTAAGTTATTAATAAATCGACGCTTGCTATCGACTCAATAACTAGAGCTTTAAATGCAACCCAGTAAACATATTGGGTAAACTTTACATCCCTTCTTCAAACTTGCAAAGACGGTCGAATATGCATAACTTAACAAACATTCAAAAATCATACACAAATTGGGAAGTCAATCACACACAATATGACTTGAAATTATGCATTACATTCATATCAAACTTCTTCACAATTTAACCACATTAACTTCCAAATACCTTGACTCCAAAATTTCACGCACTTCATTTACATAACAACTAAAACTTTTGTATTGACCTTCAAGGCCAAAATGACATTATACACATGACTTTAAGTCTTGAACAAAACGTAATGACGCAACTACACGGTGTTTTACTATCAAGTGCTCATATTCTTCACGGTGGCAAGATTAAGAACATTAACTTACCACTCAGTCTCCCAGTTGATCCTTAGCTACACGTTCACATCTCATTCGATCCCAATTCACTAGAACCTACAAACATTCACATACACTAAACGGGTTTAGCATATAGCTTATTGAGTACAAGAATAAGTAATTGGTCAAATAATTTGCAAATTAAGTAATCAACATATAGATAAACATCACTTACTACACTTCAAGCTATGAACTAACGAATCCGTAGTCAACTACAGTTTTGGAAATTACACAAGGAAATCAACAACCTACATACAACTAGCTTCGGATAGCTTATCATCCTCGGCCAATCAACACTACAAGGTGAGTACTCGTCCCCGAACATATGTCACTACTTACACGTACGCAAGCCGATTGACATATGACCCAATTACCTACCCATGTAGTCACCTTGAAAATAGTCTCCAAAATGATGATAAAATAACAAGCGCTTCCTTAACAACCTACAATCGCATTCACAACATACATTACTCACTAACTATACATCTTAATCTATCTTCTTCACTTCAAGTCTAGAAATGTATGTCACTACACACTTTTTCTTTACAACTTCATTTTTTTAAATTAACTTTGCTACCCAAATTAACACATCAAAAGATTTTGACTACGGATAACTTCTACATAAAATTTGTTATACATTATACGTCTTTCAAGTTTACTTCACTACAATTTAACAATTCTTCATTAAAAACAAAAAAACTATAACTCAAATCTTATTTTAAATGAGATTTTTTGTCATTAACACATGATTATTCTACAAATTAGCTCCATCTAATCATACAAAATAGTAACTTCTAACATCATCATCTAAAACTTCCTTTTCGAAACTTTTCCCTTCAAATTCTAAACATCGTCTACTAACAATTATCAACCTATAAACACCTGAAATCACTAATACACAACAATACTCTACATAATAAATGTTGGAAAATCGTGTGTACTTTTAAATCAAATTAACGCAGCGGATAGTTAAAATAATAATTAATTATTATTTTATGAACAAAATTTAACAAGATTAAATTTTCACTTATTTAATGAAACATGCACACGATTAATCTTTTCCAATGATCCAGTTACACCATAATAATTGTCATGAATATAAAACAAAAGAGGAGTTAACGATATACCTTTCTTGGAGAAATTGATGAGACGGAGAGAAACATACGATCAAAAGTATGACCGTCTCTTTGGATAGTCCACACTACACTTTCAGACAACGCCAATGGATGCTAGTCCAAACCCAAATAACTAATTAATATAATCAAATTATATTAATCAAATAGAATAGATAAATAATACTCCCGTATAGTAATCTAAAGAAAATAGAAGTATTTGATTCTTTTTCATTCGTCTGCCTTACTCTTCCAAAAATCAATCAATGCTTATATTTATAATATATGTGTAAAAGTAAACATTGAATTGTGAAGTCCGTGAAACAAAACGCGTACAAAGTTATTTTGTTTCTATCTATATTTAGATTCCCAAAATCTATATCTTGTTTGATTTTATTATAAAAATTCGTGTTTCTCAAATACTTTAAGGGTATATTATGTAACTTATAATTAATAATTTCTATCATGTTGCTTTCATGTGAATAGTAAATTAATTAATTTCGTTTCATTTACTATTCATATGAATAGTAAATGAATTAATTTCGATTTACTATTTTGTTACTTGAGTAATATATATACATCATATATATATTTTATTTGACGTTTCGGTGTATATGCGTGTGACCCCGAAGGCTCAAATGAAGTTGGTCATATAGTTATATGTTGTACCTTGCACATTAATCCTACAGACTCCCACGTGTGCATGGCACAACACCAAGTAACTATACAAACAATGGTAAGCGTCTAGCAACACATCATTGACCCCAAATTCATGTGAAGGTAGTTTCTCGAAACTGTTTATGGTAAGTTTTAAATGTCATTCGTCCTTTTGTTTCAGATACTTTAGTTAAACTTGAGATATGGATCATCGGTCATTCTCATTTGTTTAACAATTTTGTTTATCAATCTTAGAACTAAATTAGATCACCAAATTAATTAAGTATCATCTTAATTACATCTGGGTGCGGCCACACAAATATCTTATTCATTCATCGAGGAGCTCAAAAAGTATCTAACTCCAAACATTTTAGAGGAACAAATCATATATTGTATACACGTGTTTATCACGAGCTTTACATTATACCCAATAATGGTCTTTATAACAGCCTTATTCAGGACAGTGTTTAACCATATCAAAGTACAATGCTACACTCATCAAGACGGGCGTGCATCTCAAGTTTAAGGACACAAAGACATAATCACTAAAAGATTCACTACTGACTACGATCCATGTAGTGACATCTCATGGTTGGGTCATTCCAATATTCATAATCAATGAATACATATGAATTTTGGTCTCAACAAGTTAACTATTCATCATCAATGAATATAACCAAAATTTCACATTAATCTTAATTCATGTTATTCCTATAACATGACCGATTATGGAGATTTTAAATAATCAACAATTATTCATGGATTAAACATGCTAATATAGAACACAGTGATATAAATGAAAACGATCATACCAACTATATATCAATTCATTAATATAAAACTTCTTAATGTTCCAAAAATATCCAAATACTAAATTACAAATGAAAAAGATCAACAGCATAACGAAGTCCAGTATTACTAGAATGATCATCATGCTTGTTGTGCATCATGGGCTTCATGAACGGGTCAGCCACATTATCATTTGTATGAACCTTTAAGAATACTAATATCATTCCTCTTAATGACTTAATGAATGTAGTCAAACTTTTGAAGAATGTGACAGATACTTTTATGTACATGTGATTCTTTTAAAAGTATATTAATACTCGAACTATCACAGTACATATTATAGAAGATTAAATGTTGTGTACTACTCTGAGTATAACAACAAACTTCCTTATCCAGACAGCTTTCTAAGCAGCTTCTCAGTCAACAATGTATTCTGCTTTTGTTGTAGATTGTTCAATAGTGCTCTGCCTAGAGCTCTTCCAATCAACTGTCTTGCCCATCATGACAAAGAAACAACGTGACTAGATCGAGAATCATCTTGATCAGTTTGGAAACTAGAATCAGTATAAAACTTAATACTTAACTCTTCTTTCAAACCACTGTAAACCAAGAACATATCATTAGTACTCTGCAAATACTAAAGAATATTCTTAACAACAATCCAATGTACTTCACCTGGATTATGTTGACAATGACTCGTCAAACTCAAAACTAACGAAACATCGAGTATAGTACATATCATGGCATACATAATGGATCATATAGCCAAAGCATATGTGATACATTTCATTTATCTCATCTCATCTACTGTGATAGGACTTTTGAGACTTTCTCACGGTTATGCCCTTTTGCATTGGCAAAGCTCCATGCTTGGAGTTTTGCATGCCAAATCTCTGCAAGATAATGTATGTACTTTGATTCAAACCAATAAGCCAATTGGATCTATTGTGTAGATCCTCATTCCAATAATATAAGTAGTTTCATCAAGATCCTTTATGGAAATACATTTTCCAAGCCAAGACTTGACATCTTGCAAGTTGGATTGTTATTTCTAATAAGTAATATGTCATCAACATATAAGATCAAGAAGACTACTTTGCTCCCACTAGCTCTAATGTAAACTCAGGGCTTATCTTGGTTTTGAGAAAAATTAAACACTTTGATTTTCTCATTAAACTTAAGATTCTAGCTCCTGGATGCTTGCTTTAATCCATAAATGGATTTTAGAAGCTTGCATACTTTATTAGGATGCTTAGGATTCATAAACCCTTCCGGCTGAACCATTTATACGTCCTCGCTTAGGTCCCATTTAGGAAAGCGGTTTTTACATCCATTAGCCATATTTTATTATCATGAAAAGTAACCATGGCAATAAGTATCCTAATTGTTTTAAGGCTCGCGACTGGTGAAAAACTTTCATCATAACCTTTTGTCACCAATCAATCTTTAAAAGTGTTTACATTACCGTCCATATCAGTCTTCCTTTGAAGACCCATTTTTACCTCATTGTCTTACAATTGGGTAGAAGATCAATCAAGTCTCACACTTGATTATCCTTCATGGACTACATATCTGTATTCATAGAATCTAGTCATTTTTAGATACAGGATCTGATATGGCCTCACGCAGCTAGAGGGTTCATCATAATCCCTTAGTTGAGGTTTATCTGAATTAATTAGTTTAAACCTCATAAGCCAATGAGTTCTACTAGATCTATAAAGTGCAGGTGTAACACGTTCTGGCTCAGCAACAGTGCGCTCAGTTTCAACGTGTGGATTGCTAGTGCTTACTGAAGGTATGTTACTTTCAAGTACTTGAATTTCTTCAAGATCTACTTTACTCCCACTGACTTCTTGTAAGAGAAGATCTCTTTCCAGGAATTCAGCAGACCGAGCAGAAAACACGTTGTCTTCAGCTTGGTAGTAAAAGTAGTAACCCAGTTTCCTTTATGTATCGTACAAAGTAACATTAGATAGTTCTGGGTTCTAATTTGTTTGAAGTGTCATGCTTCACGTACATTTTACAACCCCAGACTTTCAAATAAGACAACTTGGGATTCTTCCCATGCCATAACTCATATGGTATCTTTTCTACCTTCATAGTTGGAATCACATTGAGTATGCCTGCAGCAGACTCTCATGCATATCCCTAAAAGACGGTAGTAGAGAAATCAGACTCATCATAAATCAAACTATATCAAGTAAAGTTTGATTCCTCTTACTCAGACACACCATCGTGTTGTGGTGTGTAAGGTAGAGTGAACTATGAGACAATCCCACAATTCTTTAGGTGGTCCAAAAAAAAAACTCTTGATTCATAAACTTACTTACTCCATCGGAGCGAAGTGCTTTAATGGTCTTTCCAAGCTGATTATCTACTTCATTTTGAAATACTTTTGAATGTTAAAATAGCTTTATGTTTATGTTTCAGCAAGTGAACATAATCATAGCTACTGTACTCATCAGTAAATGTAATGAAGTAAAATTAACTAAATCTATACATTGTTCTTAAAGGGCTACATACAACAACAATATGTATTAGTCCTAAAAGATCTTTAGCTCTTTTACCTAAATCGGAGAAAGAATCATTTGTCATCTTTTCACATAAACATGACTCGCATACATCAAATGACTCAGAGTCAATTGATTCCAAAAGTCCATTAGATTGGAGTTTTGAAATGCATTATTTGTTTATATGACCAATATGACAATGTCATAGATAGGTCTTATTCATGTCTTGCTTGAAGACTTTGGCGATGTAGGTATACACAGAATTCTCATTTGAAATTACACTATGCATATCAATTTCAAAAATACCATCACGTGGATAGGTATTAAGATAAATATATAAATATATTATCCTTAGAAACTGAAATACCTAAGTGTGTAAATGCAAGTTCAAAACTAACATCTTTCAAACTATGTCGCTCGCAGTATTGAGAGCATAATGCTATTGTTCCAACAAAACAATAAGACCACTTAGAGAAGTAAGTTCAGAGGTACCAATAGCTTTAACAAAAGCTTGATCCCCCTTGCCTACTTGCAAATCATGTGTGTCTTTCTTCAGTCTATTACTTCTTCTCATTCTCTTCATATTGTTATAGGTGTGAAGACCACAACCAGTTAACAAAGATCTAGGAATCACTAGAAGAAGTATATAACTATATATGGAATATACCTGATTTACTAGTCTCACCAGCGTTGCCTTTTCTTAGCTCAGATTGGAAGATAGGACAACTTCCTTCTCCAATTGCCAACCTTTCCACAATGGAAATATTTGGCGTCTTTTGTTGGGCTTTCCTTCTTGGAAGGTGGAATATTTTCCCTAGCAAATGATTTGTCATTTTCCTTCCACAAAGTATCCGGCTTATTCTTTTTCACCCTTCAATCCTATTTCTTCCTGATCATCGAACAACATTCGATAATCATTTTGCTGAGCAGCAACAACTGCCACAACAGGAAGAAAGGATATGGGTTCTAAAATTTATTCAACTTCTAATTATGCTTGAGAACAATTCTCAGGTTGCAGTGCCAGTCTAGGAAGTTTGAACATTGAATTTATCCTTCTCCAACAAAGAAGAAAGTGTGTTTTGGTTTACGTTTTGATTATTTGACATCTACAACAGATATAAGATCCAATTTAGTATTTTCGATATTGAGCTTTAATAAATTAACTACCCAAGTTTTTATAATATTTTTAAAAAACAATTAATTTACAAAAGCCTAAGATCCACATAGAGGTTCCATAGCCACATCTGTTGATCAGCTAGCAGTTATGGAGTCTATTGGTAGGTAGCGGGTACCAATTGCATTACAAGTACAACTCTTAGATCTTTATGGGACCTAGAGATATTTGTAGTCCAACAAACCACCATTATCTAATGGCATGTTTGTCCCATCATTGCCTCGAACTCAGGTCTCACGGTGAATACGATTAAGTCGTCCAATTTGGAAACAGTGGAAATTCACGCTAGTCTCACTAGATCGAAAAATCCACCTCGTGACTATAATTCGGCCTAGTCTCACTAGATCAGAAAAATAACGAGGAGTGTTTGCAAGCTCATTGGATGGCATGACTTAAATTTGACTGGTATTTTGGAAAAGTTTGTGTCAATGAATAATGCATGCACACAAGATTCGCTACACTATTAGTTAAAAAAAACATTTAACCAATTGTATATGTCGATTATGTTTGTTATCTAATTTGTTATTTAATTTATAGGATATAAAAATAACAAATACATAAACATTTATCTTTTTAAAACAGTTTTAAAAGATGTCGTCCATATATATTATTTGACTTTCAAAATCATTTTAACATTAAACTCGTTAGAGTTTAACTTATTTTAAAATCATCAATTTTAATCTTTGAAACTCGTTTAGAGTTTTATTTAATGTATCCATCAAAAAACATATGTAATTTAAGTCTCAAAATTATTTAACTTTAAACTCGTTAGAGTTTAACTTTTTTAAATCATCAATTTTAATATTTGAAACTCGTTACCGGTTTTATTTAATGTTTTCATCAAAAACATTTAGCATATATTATAATCAACAATTAAATATAAATGTGTAAAATAAAACAAATCATGCATCACACACTCATAGCCTAGCCCAAAAATCCTATGCTTGATCCCATGAGCCGACATGGGATCAAGAGGTCAAACTAAGGATAATATCGTAGCTCCCACTTAATTCAAGAATCAAGTGAAAACTTGACAAACGTCATCGTTGTCAAATTGACTTGTTCACCATCTTCTAAGTCAAACTCCACGTTGCATATTTATCTTTAATCTTCATCTTATTACATCTATTTAAAATTGAAAAGTACAACTAATCTAATACTTTTACAGTTTAGAATAAACTTAAATACAATACTATGAAAATATAAAATAAATATAACACAACTTTGGCTTCAAAATGGCCTTTCTAATAAAATAAATAATCAAAATGACATAATATTGCCGTAATCAACAATCACAACAATCACATATAATCAAACACATAGGTCGGGGCATTACGGGCTATGTATGCAATCACAATTTTAATAACTACATTATTAAAACCTATATATGGCTTGTCCATGGTTATAATGCATGTGTATCCATGGAATATAACAATCAACAATTATAATAAATATTCAAGCCATAACAATTAAATCTACAATTTAAAATAGTGATATTCTTTCAATCATATTTGTGCGTCATGAGGTTAAGTCTAGATCAACCGAGTTGACTTTAAAAACCAAAAAGGTTTCGACTTTCACCAAAATATACCACAAAGCTAAATCTAAAGAATAGTCACACGACAATTAAGATGGTGTAAAAGCGGCTCTGATACCACTGTTGGAAAATCGTGGGTACTTTTAAATCAGATTAACGTTGCGGATAGTTAAAATAATAATCAATTATTATTTTATGAACAACATTTAACAAGATTAAATTTTCACTTATTTAATGAAACATGCACACGATTAATTTTTCCCAATGATCCAGTTACACCATAATAATTGTCATGAATATAAAACAAAAGAGGAGTTAACGATATACCTTTCTTGGAGAAATTGATGTGACGGAGAGAAACCTACGATCAAAAGTATGACCGTCTCTTTGGATAGTCCACACTACACTTTCAGACAATGCCAATGGATGCTAGTCCAAACCCAAGTAACTAATTAATATAATTAAATTATATTAATCAAATAGAATAGATAAATAATACTCCCGTATAGTAATCTAAAGAAAATAGAAGTGTTTGATTCTTTTTCATTCGTCTGCCTTACTCTTCCAAAAATCAATCAATGCTTATATTTATAATATATGTGTAAAAGTAAACATTGAATTGTGAAGTCCGTGAAACAAAACGCGTATAAAGTTATTTTGTTTCTATCTATATTTAGATTCCCAAAATCTATATTTCGTTTGATTTTATTTTAAAAATTCGTGTTTCTCAAATACTTTAGGGGTATATTATGTAACTTATAATTAATAATTTCTATCATGTCGGTTTCATGTAAATAGTAAATTAATTAATTTCGTTTCATTTACTATTTATATGAATAGTAAATGAAATAATTTCGATTTACTATTTTGTTACTTGAGTAATATATATACATCAGATATATATTTTATTTGACATCTCGGTGTATATGTGTGTGACCCCGAAGGATCAAATGAAGTTGACCATATAGTTATATGTTGTACCTTGCACATTAATTTTACAATAAAATATTAGAAACTAAGGTTCTTACTAATAGGTAAAAAATAAAGATGGTGAAGATAATAATTTGCAGAAATTTAGCTTCGTCATTGATGGGTAGCACTCCAATTTTGATAAATAACTCCAAAATTTACTTCATATCTTCAAACCCAAATTTTTCGCTTCTTGTTTCAAAACCATCGACACCTCCATTTTCACTATACTTCATTTATTATTTTTGAATCAGTGCGAGCTAGAATCTTCCATAAATCTGAACCCTTGGTTTTATTTATGAAGTTACACTTTAATCCTTCCATTATCAATAATTTGACAAAACAGTCCTAAACCTTTTAGTGGAGTGCGCGGAGCGCACACATTACGCTCGTGGCGCACATGTCGCTGGGAGAGAACATGATGTGTTACACTTTTATTGTCCTTGAAGATGACTTGGTTTGATTGTTATGTTATGAAATGTTGTTGAGAATCTTTTGATTTTGTATAGCTATTGCTCGTGTTTTGTTTCGATGATGTGGACAATGGTTTGTTTTTGTAACACCCCGTCAAAATCGACATTGACGCAGATGTTAACTCTGGTCCCAGTGCATGGCTTGACTTCTAAGTACATCAAAGTTCTACAGCGGAAGCATAATATATAAGTACCTGAGACAAAACATGCTTAAAAGTGTCAACCAAAAGGTTGGTGAGTTCATAGGTTTATCATAAACAATGATTTTGATAATAATGATAGATCACAAGATTTAGTTTAAAGTTGATTGATATAAAAATATCAATCTAAAAGTGTTGCTGCAATTTGTAATATCTCTACTAAATAATTTACCCTATGACACCTTGTACTGTCAGTGTCGTGGAATCATTATTATGTAACCAAAGACCAACAGTCGAATGGTTAGAGACGTTACTCTTAATAGGCCTACTCATAATAATTAAGTTTGCATTTAAACGTAGCAATTAACGATATTACGGTAGGGATTTAGCATGAATCAAAGCATGACAGCATAGTTAACAATTTAGTACTTGTGTCTAAGCGTAAAACAGTTATAAAGCAAGCATGTGTCTCACCCCAAAAGTTGTAAAACAGTTATGAAACAGTAAAAAGTGGGGCTATGAAGTTCACCTTAAATAGCAGTTGAAGATAATCCACAAAGAAAAGAAATGACGGAAGTAAGTAACGGAGATCTCAACCTAGAGATATAACGTTTAGTCAGTTATGTTCTAACAAACAAACAGTATGTTTATTAATATAAGAATTATATTAATAGTGACAATTTATAGTAAGAGTTTCTACTTTTGAAAAGTTTCCATTTAAAGCAGGTTTATAGTTTTAGAAAGTTTGGGTTATAATCCTCCACATTAAGACGTTGTACAACTTTGTCCAAACTTCGTTGCTATTAAGTAAGTCGGGATGACCAGATGTAACCGGGGTTCAGGAACTTTCAGTTGGACTATAAGTCTACAACCTTTCGTTTAATCCAAAACCTTATTCCCATTATGGCAACCAAGACATCATCCACTTTACCGTAAATAGCGGTGAGTTCGTATAAGTCATACGTTATCTTTTGATCATAACCTTCACCCATTATGTGCGTATAGAAATACGACATGTTTATGGATTAATAATATGATATTAATAAGTTTATTGTTATCGTATTAATAATTCGATTATCTTTATTATTTACTTAAGTGTATATAAGTTTAGGTTTATTATTATATATATTATTGTATTTAATGAATTAATAAAGTATATGTATGTATAATAGGGAAAGGAATTAATTAGTTATTATAAGTATTATTTTGATGTTTTATAATAATAGTAACAATATAATATTAATGTATTTATATGTATTTAATTAGTTTAGCCGAATTATATACATATACGATTTAATTTATTAATTAATTCCATTAATCCCCTAAAAATTATGTTCATAATTTTTATAACTCTAGTTAGGCATATGAATCAGTAGAAACATTTACAAAAATAATTTTTCCAAGTTTTTATATTTATTTCCATTTTTCTTTGCATATGTTCTCGGTTTAGATTAAATCAAAATTAATTAGGTAATAAATATCAAATCGACCTAAATAAATAATTTTATATTTTTTACAGGTTCTATATTATGTAAAAATGTTATAAAAATTATTAAATCAAATTTTATATCAAAATATTATTTATTTAATGTTTACTAATTATTTAACCATTCTAATCGGCCTATAATTAAATAAATAGGAAAAACAATTTAAAATTAATTTTTATATTTTTTTTACAGTATCTAGTGATGCTACTAATTATATAAAAATTTTATAAAAATAGATTTAATACATGTTTGTATTTATTTTGTATTTTCTTTATTATTTCACTCGGTTTAGAATAATGCAAAAGTAAATTCTATTTAAATAATAATCGACCCATTTATTTAATTTTTATAATTTTTGCTTGTTTATAAAAGTATAATAATCTCAAAAAAAATATTATAATTATTTTTATTACTGTGTAATATTTTATTACAAATTTTTTATAGTTTTTGTGTTTAATTAATAAGTAATTCGTAATTAAATATAAATAATATTCCAAAAATTCTAAAAATCATTTTCACATGTTCCTTAACAGTTCCAACTAATTTTTATACAATCCTTACTAATCTTAATATTTTATATCATTTATTTATATATATATATATATATATATATATATATATATATATATAGCGGTTTTGATTAAAATATAGAATATATATATATATATATATAATAGTAAATAAATTTTGATTTCAATTCTAATATTCTTTTTATGTTAATTTCAAGTTATGAAAATAATTTTTTCCAGTTTTTAAGTACATATACTAATTTTTATTGATTTATAGTATATACATACTAACCGAAACAAAAATAAATATATAGCACGACATATAAATTAATATTTCGACTTTAATAACTTATATGTGATTAATAGAATCTGTAAAAATTATTTTTACTAATTTTAATGATTTATAACTATTTAATCCGATTTATATATTATTTTATGTAAACGAAAGAAAAAAAATGAAATAAAAAGAAGGAAAAGAAAGTACCTCAAATTTCTTCAAAATTTAGAGAGAAAGATTTAGGGGTTGTGTGAAAATATATGAAATTTAGGTTGATATTTATAGGTAAAAATGGTTGGTGAAAAGAAAAAAATATAATAAAATAAAGGTGCTAATTTTGACAAATAAATAAAAACATGTTAAAAATGTTTTTAATAAGTTTTTGTTTTTGAAAATATTTAGTCAAAATTCATGGGCTCATTATTTAATTTATAAAAAAAATCTTATTTCTTTTTTTTTATAAGCTAAAAATATAAATAATGATTAAAATAACTTATCATTTAATTAATAATTATGTTACATATAGTTTTATATATAATACACATTAATATTAATATTAACTAAAGTTATTTTATATAATTAGCATAAACTTTAGTTAACAAAACGTGTCGACAAAAAAATAAATATTTAATCAACATCGAATTTAATCGTATATTAAGTATGGATAACAACCCTAGGGGCAAATTACTCAATTCAAGTATGAAAATGTGAGGGTTGTTATAGTACCTACCCATTAAAGAAATTTCGTCCCAAAATTTGACAGAGATCGTCATGGTTTACAATAAGTATGTTTTCATGACGGATATGAGTTGGAAAATAGAGTTTTATCACTATTGAGTAATAAAACAATTCGATTACGTGAAGAGTATGAGTGAAGCTATCCTAAAAAGTGAAATGAGGAAAATAAAGATTTGTTTTTAACTTTTAACGTAGTCACGGTTGATTTTCGGAATTCAAGGGATTTAAAGAAAATCTTCGTAATCTGTATAAGATTTGATTATCCGGTAATTAAGGAAATTAGGATTTTCTTTAATTAAATTCGTAATCTGCCTCGATTTACTATGTTCGATATTTCCAATATAAATTAACCCCTTCCGTTTCATTATTTTCACTACTCCTATACTTTCTTCCTCAATTCATACTTTCAAAGATTGTGAAAATGCTCCATCCAGTTCTTATCCTGGATATTTTTCTGGCTATCGCTTCTGTCATTCTTCTTTTTCATCTACCACCGGAGGAATCTGTTTACTTCTACTATTACCTTGGGGTTATAGTGTTTTTAATTCTCCTGTGTCTTTATGTTGCTATATGTATTGATATACACGGTTTGTAATTTCCGTGTTGTTATCGGGCTTTATATTTTCCCTTATATGTCGGAGCTCCATGCTTTCGTATCGTTATTCACGGTTAATGCTCTCTCCCATTTGCTGTGATTTATACTCCTATTTCTATTTCGAAGCTTCATGCTTTTGTTTTTACTTCTCGACTTTAAGTACAACAAGTAATGGTCCAGAATTCGCAAGTATGAATTTCTAACGAACATAGCTAATGTTCTTAGAAATAAATTGTAATAGGACAATTTTGATTTGTTAAATTACCAGAAGTCAAAGTAAAAGATAGAACTATTAAGAAAATATGTTCTTGATCTATTTAGCGATTAGGTAGAATGTAAGAGTCGTGTAACATAGTACATGATGACGGTGTGGTCTGTGAATTATCATGTTCCATTAGAAACTTAGCATGACTTACTGTAATATAATCACGTTGATCAAGTGTCGTTATATTATACTAACTCATGCTTCAATTCCCAACACTACTTCAAAAACATTCAAATTTAAATTAAGATAGTTATAGTTATAGAAATTGAATCAAAGCTTGAATATGAATATTACTTTGATTTAGAAAGATAACCTACTGTAAATAACAAAGGTTTCTTGATCTCAGATGATTGCTTGGAATGGATTAGGAAACTTGGAAGTAAACTTGTAAACTTGGAAGTGTTCTTGATGTGTTCTTGAGTAATTGTTTTTATGATGATTATAGGTAATAACCAAAGCTTGAATTTGATGATTTTTGCTGGAAAAATAGTAACTTAGACGTTCATGGAAGAGTGTGTGTGTTTTGAGAGAGAATTGGGAAGTAAATTGGAAGTGAAACGGAGTAGGTGGTGAGTGGTGAAGGTGAGTGGGGTTAAAAGGAGTTCTTGTTTTTGTTTCCTTGCTCATAAGTCATGCTAGTTGTCTAATTATTGGTTCCACATGTTTGTTGACTATCTAGGGCTGCTAAGAGATGAATTATTATGTGTATATACCAATAGTATATACGTCTAGGAGCTGAGTATTGTACGAGTATGAATACGGTTGCATACGAGTAGAATTGTTGATGAAAATGAATGAGAATGCAATTGTAAGCATTTTTGTTAAGTAGAAATACTTTGATATATGTCTTGAAGTCTTTCAAAAGTGTACTAATACATCTAAATACACTACATGTATTTACATTTTAACTGAGTCGTTAAGTCATCGTTAGTCGTTACATTTAAGTGTTGTTTTGAAACCTTTAAGTTAACGATCTCATTTAATGTTGTTAACCCATTGTTTATTATATCTAATGAGATGTTAAATTATTACATTATCATGATATTATGATGTATGAATATATCTTAATATGATATATATACATTAAAATGTCGTTACAACGATAATCGTTACATATATGCCTCGATTCAAAATTCTTAAGTTAGTAGTCTTGTTTTACATATGTAATTCATTGTTAACATACTTAATGATATATATAATTATCATTTTATCATGTTAAATATAGTGTAACAATATCTTAATATGATACATATGTATTTAGTAAGACGTTGTAATAACGATAATCGTTATATATATCGTTTCGAGTTTCTTAACTTAGTAGTCTCATTTTTATGTATATAACTCATTGTTAATATACATATAGAGATACTTATCATAATTTCATGTTAACTATATGTATATCCATATATATATTGTCATGTCGTTTTTACAAGTTTTAACGTTCGTGAATCGCCGGTCAACTTAGGTGGTCAATTGTCTACATGAAACTCATTTCAAATAATCAAGTCTTAATAAGTTTGATTGCTTAATGTGTCGGAAACATTTAATCATGCAAATATATTTTTCAATTAATATATAATCATGGAAAAGTTTTGGTCACTACAGTACCTACCCGTTAAATAAATTTCGTCCCGAAATTTTAAGCTGTTGAAGGTGTTGACGCATCTTCTGGAAATAGGTGAGGGTATTTCAACTTCATCTGATCTTCACGCTCCCAGGTGAATTCGGGTCCTCTACGAGCATTCCATCGAACCTTAACAATTGGTATCTTGTTTTGCTTAAGTCTTTTAACCTCACGATCCATTATTTCGACGGGTTCTTCAATGAATTGTAGTTTTTCGTTAATTGTAATCTCGTCTAATGGAATGGTGAGATCTTCTTTAGCAAAACATTTTTCTTCAAATTCGAGACATGAAAAGTATTATGTACCCCGTCGAGTTGTTGCAGTAAGTCAAGTCGGTAAGCTACTGGTCCGACACGATCTATAATCTTGAATGGTCCAATGTACCTTGGATTTAGTTTCCCCTGTTTACCAAATTGAACAACGCCTTTCCAAGGTGAAACCTTAAGCATGACCATCTATCCAACTTCAAATTCTATGTCTTTTCTTTTAATGTCCGCGTAACTCTTTTGTCAACTTTGGGCGATTTTCATCCGTCGTTGAATTTGGATGATCTTCTCGGTTGTTTCTTGAATTATCTCCGGACCCGTAATCTGTCTATCCCCCATTTCACTCCAACAAATCGGAGACCTGCACTTTCTACCATAAAGTGCTTCAAACGGCGCCATCTCAATGCTTGAATGGTAGCTGTTGTTGTAGAAAAATTCTGCTAACGGTAGGTGTCGATCCCAACAGTTTCCGAAATCAATAACACATGCTCGTAGCATGTCTTCAAGCATTTGTATCGTACTTTTGCTCTGCCCATCAGTTTGTGGATGATAGGCAGTACTCATGTCTAGACGAGTTCCTAATGCTTGCTGTAATGTCTGCCAGAATCTTGAAATAAATCTGCCATCCCTATCAGAGATAATAGAGATTGGTATTCCATGTCTGGAGACGACTTCCTTCAAATACAGTCGTGCTAACTTCTCCATCTTGTCATCTTCTCTCATTGGCAGAAAGTGTGCTGACTTGGTGAGACGATCGACTATTACCCAAATAGTATCATAACCACTTGCAGTCCTTGGCAATTTAGTAATGAAATCCATGGTAATATTTTCCCATTTCCATTCCGGGATTTCGGGTTGTTGAAGTAAACCTGATGGTTTCTGATGTTCAGCTTTGACCTTAGAACACGTCAAACATTCTCCTACGTATCTAGCAATATCGGCTTTCATACCCGGCCACCAAAAGTGTTTCTTGAGATCTTTGTACATCTTCCCCGCTCCGGGATGTATTGAATATATGGTTTTATGTGCTTCCTTAAGTACCTTTTCTCTCACATCTCCAAACTTTGGTACCCAAATTCTTTCAGCCCTATACCAGGTTCCGTCTTCCCGAATATTAAGATGTTTCTCCGATCCTTTGGGTATTTCATTCTTCAACTTTCCTTCTTTTACAACTCCCTGCTGCGCCTCCTTTATTTGAGTAGTAAGGTTAGTACGAATAATTATATTCATAGCTTTTACCCGCATAGGTTCTCTGTCCTTTCTACTCAAAGCGTCGGCTACCACATTTGCCTTCCCCGGGTGGTAACGAATCTCGAAATCATAATCATTCAATAACTCAATCCACCTACGCTGCCTCATGTTCAGTTGTTTCTGATTAAATATATGTTGGAGACTTTTGTGGTCGGTATATATGATACTTTTGACCCCATATAAGTAGTGCCTCTAAGTCTTTAATTCAAAAACAACAGCGCCCAATTCTAAATCGTGAGTCGTATAATTTTGCTCGTGAATCTTCAATTGTCTGGACGCATAAGCAATTACCTTTGTTCGTTGCATTAATACACAACCGAGGCCTTGCTTTGAGGCATCACAATATATCACAAAATCATCATTCCCTTCAGGCAATGACAATATAGGTGTCGTAGTTAACTTTTTCTTCAACAATTGAAACGCTTTCTCCTGCTCATCCTTGCATTCAAATTTCTTCCCTTTATGCGTTAATGCAGTCAAGGGTTTTGCTATTTTGAAAAAATCTTGGATGAACCTTCTGTAGTAACCAGCCAGTCCTAAAAATTGGCGTATATGCTTCAGAGTTTTCGGGGTTTTCCACTTTTCAACGGTTTCAATCTTTGCCGGATCCACTTGAATACCTTCTTTGTTCACTATGTGACCGAGGAATTGAACTTCTTCCAACCAAAATGCACACTTTGAAAACTTAGCGTACAGTTTTTCTTTCCTCAACAACTCTAGCACTTTTCTCAAATGTTCTTCGTGCTCTTGATCATTCTTTGAGTAAATAAGTATGTCATCGATAAAAACAATGACAAACTTGTCAAGGTATGGTCCACACACTCGGTTCATGAGGTCCATGAACACAGCTGGTACGTTAGTCAACCCAAACAGCATAACCATAAACTCGTAATGACTGTAACACATCCTGAAAGCAGTCTTCGGAATATCATCCTCCTTCACCCGCATTTGATGATACCCAGAACATAAATCAATCTTCGAATGAACTGACGATCCTTGTAGTTGATCAAATAAGTCATCGATTCTTGGTAGTGGATAATGATTCTTGATGGTAAGTTTGTTCAACTCTCGGTAGTCGATACACAACCTGAATGTACCATCCTTCTTTTTGACAAGCAAAACAGGAGCTCCCCATGGTGATGTACTTGGTCGTATAAAACCACGCTCTAAAAGTTCTTGTAGTTGGCTTTAGAGTTCTTTCATTTCACTAGGTATGAGTCTGTATGGAGCACGGGCTATTGGTGTAGCTCCTAGTATGAGATCTATTTAAAATTCAACAGATCGATGTGGAGGTAGTCCCGGTAATTCTTTCGGAAATACATCGAGAAATTCTTTTGCGACGGAACATCATTGATGTTCTTTTCTTCGGGTTTGACTTCTTCGATGTGTGCTAGAACGGCATAACAACCTTTTCTTATTAGTTTTTGCGCCTTCAAATTACTAATAAGATTTAGCTTCGCGTTGCTCTTTTCTCCGTACACCATTATAGGTTTTCCTTTTTCTCGTACAATGCGAATTGCATTTTTGTAACATACGATTTCCGCTCTCTCCTTTTTCAACCAGTCCATGCCGATTATCACATCAAAACTCCCTAACTCTACTGGTATCAAATCGATCTTAAACATTTCGCTAACCAGTTTAATTTCTCGATTCCGACATATTTTATCTGCCGAAATTAATTTATCATTTGCTAATTCGAGTAAAAATTTCTTATTCATAGGCGTCAATAGACCATTTAATTTAGCACAAAAATCTCTACTCACATAACTTCTATCCGCACCCGAATCAAATAAAACATAAGCAGGTTTTTCATCGATAAGAAACGTACCCGTAACAAGCTCTGGGTCTTCCTGCGCTTCTTCCGCATTAATGTTAAAAACTCTCCCACGGCTTTGCCCATTATTATTTTCCTGGTTTGGACATGCAGTTTTGTAGTGGCCCTTCTTCCCGCATCCATAACAAATAATGTGGGCATTACTTGTTCCTTTACCTGATGGTCCATAAATTTCACACTTCGTTGTATCATGACCCTTTCTATTACATTTAGTACATGTTGCTGGACAGAAAGTAGTTGGATGGTACCCTTCACACCTTAGACACGGAATTTTCTGATTTTGATTACCAGTGTTGTTATTGAGATTGTTGTTGGGATTTTTGTTGTTGCGATTGGTATTGTTGTTGGGATGATTGTTGTAGTGGTTGTTATTGGAATGGTTTTTGTTGCGTTTGTTGTTGCGAAAAATGGTGCGATTGTGGTTGTGATTGTGGTGTTGATTGTTGAAATTGTGACTCTTGTCACTAGGTTCTTCCCACTTTTTCTTGACTTGTTTCATTTTGGCCTCCTCGGCCGCCTGCTCTTTAATCCTTCTCTCGATCTGGTTTATAAGTTTGTGAGCCATTCGGTTTGCCTTTTGCATTGAAGTGGGCGCACTTGCACTCACATCCTTCTGAATTCTCTCTGGTAACCCCTTTACAAACGCATCGATCTGCTCTTCTTCATCTTCGAACACTCTTAGGCACAATAAACACAACTCGGTGAATCGTCGTTCGTATGTGGTGATATCGAATCCCTTAGTTCGTAATTCTCTAAGATCTGTCTTGAGCTTATTGACTTCTTTTCTGGGATGGTACTGCTCGTTAATCAAGTGTTTGAATGCTGACCACGGTAGTGCGTAAGCAGCATCTTGTCCCACTTGTTCGAGATAGGTATTCCACCATGTTAACGCAGTCTGTCACACCCCCAAAATGGACCAGGGGTAATTGTGACCAATCATATCATAACACAGTTGTATAAGCGAGAACGACTCTAAATGAGACGTTTTATTTATTAAATAAACAGCGGAAGCATTATTCAAAGTTTTACATCATAAGAGTACAGTAAATGGAAAATGTCTTAAACAAAATGATAAATATGAATGATGGACTCCATGCAAGCAGCAAAGCATACATCAATCATCTAGTAGCAAGTAGCAGCTAGCTCAATCATCACCTGAGACAAAACACGCTTAAAGTGTCAACCAAAAAGGTTGAGTGAAATTCATAGGTTTATAAATAATATCTAAAGTTTTAGACCACAAGATTTAGTTTAAAGTTGATTGATATAGAAATATCAATCTAAAAGTGTTGCTGCATTTTGTAATATCGCTACTAAACAAATTTACCCTATGACACCTTGTACTGTCAGTGTCGTGGAATCATTATTATGTAACCAAAGACCAACGGTCGAATGGTTAGAGACGTTACTCTCAATAGGCCTACTCACAATAATTAAGTTTGCATTTAAACGTAGCAATTAACGATATTACGGTAGGGATTTAGCATGAATCAAAGCATGACAGCATAGTTAACAATTTAGTACTTGTGTCTAAGCGTAAAACAGTTATAAAGCAAGCATGTGTCTCACCCTAAAAGTTATAAAACAGTTATGAAACAGTAAAAAGTGGGGCTATGAAGTTCACCTTAGTAGCACACGAAAGAATTGAACGGAAGGACGTGACCGAGATCTCAACCTAGAGATAGAACGTATGATCAGACATTGCCTAACAGACAATAGTATATAGTACTATATTGATAGTAATGGTTCACTAAAGAATTTCCATTTTCGAAAGGTTACTATTTATGGAAAGTTTCCACTTATAGTAATTTTCCAATTTTAGAAAGTCCGGGTTAATCTTTAGCAAGACGTTGTATAACTTTACTCAAACTTCGTTGCTATCAAATAAGTCAGGAATGACCAGATGTAACCGGGGGCCCAGGATTCTTGACCAGAATCTAAGTCATGGCATTCGAGATCCACAAGCTTACCCATAAATGGCAACCTAGACATCATTCACTTACGACCGTGAGTAGCGATGAAGTTCACATGAATTATATATTATCTTTGATTAACCTTCACTTTAGGTGTATACACACAACGAATTATTAATGTACTTAATAATTATATATGTGATAATATAACCTAAGTTTTATTTAATATTTAGTTATTATACCTTAGTATGTCTTATATATATTAGATATAATTACCTTTAAATAAATACCTAAATTACTTCAAAAATAATAGTGTTTTATTAATCGAACATTATTCAAAAATGTCTAAATAATAAATTAAATATCTAAAAATTATATACATAATTTTTATAGTCTTAGTTAATCATATAGATTAGTAGAAAATTTTAAGAAAACGTTTTTATTATATTTTTGTATTTATTTTTGTTTTTACCCTTAATGTATTCACAAAACAATTTTAATTCTACATAATTACTAAATAAACCCAAATAATTATTTTTATAATTTTTATAAGTTTCTATCCGTCTAATAACCTGTAGAAAAATATTTAAAAAATATTTTTTTATTATTTTATATTTATTCTTAATTTACCTTCGAATTACATAATAATAGAGTTTAATTATATAATAAATACCAATTCGACCCAAGTAATTATTTTTATAATTTTTTCAGATCTATATAAGTTTTAAAAACTCAGAAAAAAATTATATATATTTTATTTTTGGTTAAAATATTTATTACGAATTTTACATTGTTTTTACGTTTAAACACTACATAATTCGTATTTAATTATAAATAATATTCCATAAATTATCAAAATTATTTTTATGCATCATAATACTTATAATACTAATTATAACATATAAACATAATTAATTTCGAATTTTACAAAGAATATACAATAAATATAAATATAAATGACAATATTGAAAAAAATTAATAAAAATAGAAAGTACCTCAAATTTTCTTCAAGGTTTTGAGAGAATAACTTAAGTTTTTGTGTTTGGCAAGAAAAAATGAATGAGGAGCCATGTATTTATAGGTAAAAAATGGTTGGTGAAAAGAAAAAAAAATAATAAAATAAAGGTGCCAATTTTGACAAAATAATAAAAACATGTTAAAAATGTTTTTAATAAGTTTTTGTTTTTGAAAATATTTAGTCAAAATTCATGGGCTCATTATTTAATTTATAAAAAAAATCTTATTTCTTTTTTATTTTTATTTTTTTTATAAGCTAAATATATATAATGATTAAAATAACTTATCATTTAATTAATAATTATGTTACATATAGTTTTAAATATAATACGCATTAATATTAACTAAAGTTATTTTATATAATTAGTGTAAACTTTAGTTAACAGAACGTGTCAACTAAAAATAAATATTTGATCAACGTCGAATTTAATTATATATTACGTATGGATAACAACCCTATAGTTAAGTTAGTCAATTCAGGTATGGAAATATGAGGGTTGTTATACAGTACCTGTGAAGGTATGAGTGGCGTACTTTACCTTATCTTCCTCAGCACATTTGCTTATAGCAAACACATATTCGACCTTTTCGGTCCATCGTTTCAGTCTGACTGGTCCTTCAGTTCCATCGAATTCCAGAGGTTTACAGGCAGTGAAAGCCTTGTAGGAGCATCCTACACGGTTTCCTGTAGAGTTAACTCCACTGCTAGACCCTAAGTTATTGTTGTTTTGCATTGCAGCCTGTACTGCAGCTATATTTGCTGCAAGGAAAGCACGGAAGTCTTCCTCACTCATGTTCAAGTTCTGACGAGTAGTCGGTGCCATTTCCTTCAAAAATAGCCAAAAGAATTAAATTAATCATATAGAATATTAAGAGTAGTCAATAGTATTCCGTAGCATAATATGAACTCATTTATAAAAGCTTTTTCTTCATATTAGCGTTTTATAAGTTTTAATTCGGGTAATACCTACCCGTTAAGTTCATACTTAGTAGCTAACATACAATTCAACTACTACAATTCTATATGAAAAACTGATTATAATAATATTTCACATTCAAACTTTTATACAATATTTTGCAAACTTACAATACTGCTATTTTACATATAGCATGAAATATAGCACATAAAAACTCTGATACAAAATAGTTGCGAAGACAATTCTAGTTAATACGCAAGTCGTTCAACAAAGGCAATAAAGACACGTAATTCATACGTCGAGAAACAAGTCATGCATTTTGGTTTTACTAAGACTACTTCCCATCCTTGGTCTTGTGGAACATAACCGTTGTGACCGTTTACAAGAAAATATGTTGTAATGTCGTCAAAGGGACGAGGGTTTCATAATGTCCAACAGTCCCGTAATAATCTAAAAACCTTGTTTATCGCTCCAACTACTGAATCCGTCACTTGTGGAAAGGTTTTATTTAAAAGTTGTAATCCGATGTTCTTTTTCTCACTTTGGTGAGAAGCGAACATCACTAACCCGTAAGCATAACATGCTTCCTTATGTTGCATGTTAGAAGCTCTTTCTAACTCACGAAATCCTATGTTGGGATATGTTGAGTCAAAATAGGTTCTTAACCCGTAGCGTAAAATTGCATTTGGGTTCCCCGCACTTAACGCTTTAAAGAAAACACGGCGTAACTTACGGTCTCCCCAATGTGATATACCCCACCTATTAAAGGAAAGCCTTTTATAAACTAAGGCATTTCTGGAAAGTCTTTCAAATGTTTGACAAGTTAATTTCGCCATAACTAATTGTGCTGATGAATTCTGATCGACTCTTGACAAGATTTCATCAATCATATCCTCTGGTAAGTCTTCTAAAATATTCGGTTGTCTACCCTTAATGTCCATTTTGTGTTTTTATACTGTAAAATAGACAAGGATTAGATTCGTAAAAGATAATTAACAAATAATACAAGCAATTTTTACATAGAACATAAAAGTACAAGCATACTACAATACATATAATACACAACATGATTACAACCCTCTAATCTGAATCACTGGTTTCTTCTTCTTCGGACTTGGTTCATTTTTCTAATTTTCTAGGGATATATGGTGTTCCTCTAATACGAGCCGTCGTTTTCCACAATGGTTTAGAAAAACCTGGTGGTTTAGAGGCTCCACGGTTATTGTTACAATTTAGGAAATACGGATGTTGCCGATACATATAAAGTTCATCGGGGTTGGAATCAGGTTTCTCTATTTTTATACCTTTTCCCTTATTATTTTCTTTTGCTTTATTAAATTGGGTCGAGGTAATTTCTATAACATCATCGGAATCCTCATCGGGATCCGATTCATCGGAAAATTGGTAATCTTCCCAATATTTTGCTTCCTCGGCGGAAACACCATTGACCATTTTTAACTTTGGTCCGTTGGTTGAGGATTTTCTTTTATTTAATCGATTTACTGTAGGTATCAATATTTCTTCCTCCAGAACCTCTTCTTCTGGTTCCTCCTCTTCCGGTTCCTCTTCTTCCGGTTCGTCTTCTTCCGGTTCCTCTTCGGGAATTTGTGAATCTTCCCAAAATATATTCGACTCTACATTATTATTAGGTGAGTCGATGGGATTTGTACTAGAGGTAGACATCTATCACACAATATCAAACACGTTAAGAGATTACTATATCACATAATATTTACATGTTAATAATATATAGTTTCCAACAAAAAAAATGTTAAGCAATCGTTTTTGAAGAAAAACACGGTCGAAGTCCAGACTCACTAATGCATCCTAACAAACTCGGTAAGACACACTAATGCAAAAATTCTGATTCTCTAAGATCAACGCTCGGATACCAACTGAAATGTCCCATTCATATTGATTATAAACGTTCCATATTAATTGATTTCGTTGCGAGGTTTTGACCTCTATATGAGACGTTATTCAAAGACTGCATTCGATTTTAAAATAAACCATAACCTTTAAAATATTACGACAATTATCAAATAATGATAATCTAAAATATAGCGTTTTTCACAAGAACATTACATAATGGTTTACAATAATATTACACATCAACATAAGTCTTCGAATGCAGTTTTTTAAACAATATTATACAAGCATGGACTCCAAATCTTGTCCTTAATTTAGTATGCAACAGCGGAAGCTCTTAATAATCACCTGAGAATAAACATGCTTAAAACGTCAACAAAATTGTTGGTGAGTTATAGGTTTAACCTACATATTATCAAATCATAATAATAGACCACAAGATTTCATTTTTATAACACATCTCATATCGGGCATTTCGCAAACTGCATAGAGATAAAAATCATTCATATGTTGAACACCTGGTAACCGACCTTAACAAGATGCATATAGAATATCCCCATCATTCCGGGACTCTCATCGGATATGATAAATCGAAGTACTAAAGCATCCGTAACTCGGATGAGGCTTGTTGGGCTAAATAGATCTATCTTTAGGATTCGCGTCAATTAGGGGCCATTTCCCTAATTCTTAGGCTACCAAGCTAAAAAGAGGCATATTCGGTTCGATAATCCAACATAGAAAGTATTTTCGATTACTTGTGTCTATTTTGTAAAACATTTATAAAATCGCATGTATTCTCATCCCAAAAAAAAATAGATTTTAAAAGTGGGACTATAACTCACTTTCACAGATTTTTACTTCGTCGGGAAGTAAGACTTGGCCACTGGTCGATTCACGAACCTATAACAAATATGTACATATATATCAAAGTATGTTCAAAATATATTTACAACATTTTTAATACGTTTTAATGTTTTAAGTTTATTAAGTCAGCTGTTCTCGTTAGTAACCTACAACTAATTATCCACAGTTAGATGTACAGAAATAAATCGACATATATATTATCTTGAATCAATCCACGACCCAGTGTATACACGTCTCAGGCTAGATCACAACTCAAAGTATATATATTTTTGGAATCAACCTCAACCCTGTATAGCTAACTCAATCATTACTGCATATAGAGTGTCTATGGTTGTTCCAAATAATATATATACATGGGTCGATATGATATGTCAAAACATTTGCATACATGTCTATGGTATCCCAAGATTACATAATATATTAGAATACATGTATGATACAATATAAGTTAGCTAGGATATGATTAATATAGATTTGTTACCAATTTTCACGTAGCTACATCAAGTAAAATTATCCAATCTCGTTTTACCCATAACTTATTCGTTTTAAATCTGTTTTGAGTGATTCAAGTTGCTATGGTTTCATATTGAACTTAATTTTGTGAATCAAAACAGAAAAAGTATAATTTTAGAGTCGAAAATATAGATTACAAGTCATTTTTGTAAAGGTAGTCATTTCAGTCGAAAGAACGACGTCTTGATGACCATTTTGAAAAACATACTTTCACTTTGAGTTTAACCATGATTTTTGGATATAGTTTCATGTTCATAAGAAAAATCATTTTCCCAGAAGAACAACTTTTAAATCAAAGTTTATCATAGTTTTTAATTAACTAACCCAAAACAGCCCGCGGTGTTACTACGACGGCGTATATTCGGTTTTACGGTGTTTTCGTGTTTTCAGGTTTTAAATCATTAAGTTAGCATATCATATAGATATAGAACATGTGTTTAGTTGATTTTAAAATTCAAGTTAGAAGAATTAACTTTTGTTTGCGAACAAGTTTAGAATTAACTAAACTATGTTCTAGTGATTACAACTTAACCTTCGAATAAAGTAGTTTTATATATATGAATCGAATGATGTTATGAACATCATTACTACCTCGGATTTTGTGGATAAACCTACTGGAAATGAGAAAAATAGATCTAGCTTCAAAGGATCCTTGGATGGCTTGAAAGTTCTTGAAGTAGAATCATGACACGAAAACAAGTTCAAGTAAGATTATTACTCAAATTAAGATAGTTATAGTTATAGAAATTGAATCAAAGCTTGAATATGAATACTACCTTGATTTAGAAAGATAACCTACTGTAAATAACAAAGGTTTCTTGATCTCAGATGATTGCTTGGAATGGATTAGGAAACTTGGAAGTAAACTTGTAAACTTGGAAGTGTTCTTGATGTGTTCTTAAGTAATTATTTTTATGATGATTATAGGTAATAACCAAAGCTTGAATTTGATGATTTTTGCTGGAAAAATAGTAACTTAGACATTCATGGAAGAATGTGTATGTTTTGAGAGAGAATTGGGAAGTAAATTGGAAGTGAAATGGAGTAGGTGGTGAGTGGTGAAGGTGAGTGGGGTTAAAAGGAGTTCTTGTTTTTGTTTTCTTGCTCATAAGTCATGCTAGTTGTCTAATTATTGGTTCCACATGTTTGTTGACTATCTAGGGCTGCTAAGAGCTGAATTATTATGTGTATATACCAATAGTATATACGTCTAGGAGCTGGGTATTGTACGAGTACGAGTACGGTTGCATACGAGTAGAATTGTTGATGAAAATGAATGAGAATGCAATTGTAAGCATTTTTGTTAAGTAGAAATACTTTGATATGTGTCTTGAAGTCTTTCAAAAGTGTACTAATACATCTAAATACACTACATGTATTTACATTTTAACTGAGTCGTTAAGTCATCGTTAGTCGTTACATGTAAGTGTTGTTTTGAAACCTTTAAGTTAACGATCTCATTTAATGTTGTTAACCCATTGTTTATTATATCTAATGAGATGTTAAATTATTACATTATCATGATATTATGATGTATGAATATATCTTAATATGATATATATACATTAAAATGTCGTTACAACGATAATCGTTACATATATGCCTCGATTCAAAATTCTTAAGTTAGTAGTCTTGTTTTACATATGTAGTTCATTGTTAACATACTTAATGATATATATAATTATCATTTTATCATGTTAAATATAGTGTAACAATATCTTAATATGATACATATGTATTTAGTAAGACGTTGTAATAACGATAATCGTTATATATATCGTTTCGAGTTTCTTAACTTAGTAGTCTCATTTTTATGTATATAACTCATTGTTAATATACATATGGAGATACTTATCATAATCTCATGTTAACTATATGTATATCCATATATATATTGTCATGTCGTTTTTACAAGTTTTAACGTTCGTGAATCGCCGGTCAACTTGGGTGGTCAATTGTCTACATGAAGCTCATTTCAAATAATCAAGTCTTAATAAGTTTGATTGGTTAATGTGTTGAAAACATTTAATCATGCAAATATAGTCTTCAATTAATATATAATCATGGAAAAGTTCGGGTCACTGCATCTGTGATCTAGGATAGGATGAACAAAATAAAGAGAAAATGGGTAAAAGTTGGTTGTGTCATCTACGACAATTCGTTGTTTTTTTAGGATTGTGACACGGTGCAATTATGATGTGCTAAAACAACAATTTTTATGACCCGAAATAGGATGCACACCACAAAGAAATAGTGTAGGTTGAAATGTGTCATTCACAGCTCATCATGGTTTAATGATGAACGGTACGGTGCAAGTATCATGTTCTAACAAAATCAACCCGATTGAAAGAGACCAGATGAACATAATACATGAATATAGGTCGCGTTCTCCTCTTCTAGTTTCATGTTGGAAAGGTTTTAATATAATTTTAAAGAAAAGAACGATCAATATCAATTTTTAACGGAGAACTAGTATTGTTATACAGTAATATTGACCAGGTTAAAGTTGATGTAAACAATTACGGAGGGTAAAGTTGATGTAAACAATTACTCCGTAAAATTGAGCCTGGCCTTATCTTTCTGGGTCCATTATCAAAAGCCCAAACCTGTTTAATATAACATCTAGCTCTCCTCATAAATTCAATTTTTTCTAGGGTTTATTTGTTTTCACTAGCTTGACTCATTCAACCAGAGCAGCCGCACCGAACTTTTGGATCAGGTAATTTAATTTATTTCTTCTACATATAAAACCTAATTTACCAATTATTATAACTGCTCATTTAATTAAATCTGAGCTTAATTATTGTAACTAATTTCAGCAAGTGAAAGATGGAATCTCAAATCAAACACGCAGTTGTGGTGAAAGTAATGGGAAGAACTGGATCAAGAGGTCAGGTTACGCAGGTGCGAGTGAAGTTTCTCGATGATCAGAACCGGTTTATTATGAGAAACGTGAAAGGACCGGTTCGAGAAGGTGATGTTCTTACTTTGCTCGAGTCTGAGAGGGAAGCTAGGAGGTTGCGTTGATTTTATGTTTTGTTTTAGGGTTTTATGTAACCCTAATTTTGAATTTCTGATGTGTTGCTTGTTTTGAGAAGACATGATTAGACAAATACTTGCTTAATGACACAGTTTTATTTGAAGTTTGGGTTTCAATTGTGACATTTTGATTAGTTGATTTAGTATGTGTTGTTAATTTGTGTGATTTTGTTAGAGCTGACCCTTTTTCACATATTAGAAACTATGCTTACCCTTAGCAATCTTTTTTTAATAAGTTATTGTAGTTTTGAGGTGGAAGCTAATAATAGAAGGTTGGAAATACAAATAACTGTATTCATATGTGTGATTTATTGTGTATTGGTTTGGCTAAAGAAGATATAGTTTAGTATGACTGTATGGATTTACAATTCTGGTTTTAACAAGTTATACTGTAGTTTTGAGAGCTATATTTGCATGAACTTTGTATTAGCCAATTTAAATTCATTATTTAAGAATGATCATATTAGAGAAATTATAGTCTAATATAAACTCTATATATGCAATCTCTTGTTCGATCCATAACACAATACTGTTACATTATTTATCATGGTATCACAGAGCCACCATAGAGACTATATATGCAATCACCTATGTTGAGAAGACTGAACACGACTCCTATGAGTTTGGATTCATTCTATCACCAGGCAACTATAGATATTTGAAAGCTATGCTTCAACTTTTCTTGATTTAAAACAACCTATTCGGTTATGTTGTGTTCAAAAGGTGTACATTTGACCCTTTGTTTCCTTTGGAAACGCATCAGACCCACTCGAAAGAGTTGGATGCCACCGGGTCAACACAAATGTGACAGGATTAACAATCATCCCACTGCCACAAGAGTTGTAAATTCTTGCCGCGAGTGGGGATTAATCATGCGCCTATTTTATGTTCAAGCTTTCGAATGATGTGTCACAGCTTCAAAAGTATCGGGTACCATTGAGTTATTTCTACATTGGTCCTATTTGGTTATGTTGATTGTACAATTCCCTGCTCATTCCCAACTATCACTCCCGAGGTCGAATTGTAGATGTATTTACGAAGCCTCTGTCATCATCAAGATGTCTTCTATTACGATCAAGCTACAAGTCGTTCCTCGGCCTTAGCTTGCATAGGAATATTAGGCAACTTAAGTTCATTATGTAACAATGATTATATTAGAGGGATTCGAGTGTAAATACAAACTCTATGTATACAATCTCTTGCAATCTCATTGATCAATCAAAAAACGATAAATACAGTTATTTTGTGCTAAAAGAAGATTGGTGGGATGTTTTGGGGTAGCTCATATTATATTGGAGCAGGTTTTTTGTGTTTTCAAAATATAGTATGTTTTTTTGAGGCTTTGAGCATCCAAACAGCTTGCGGCTTAGCTGCTTATTTGAATTTGGTGGGTAGTTGTTTAAGATGCTGCTTATGAGTGGCCTCCTTAAAAGCATCGAGCTGATAAGCATCGAGCTACAACCACAAGTCCACAACCACGAGCTGTTGTGTATAATCTATAACCCGAACAAATACAATTTGTAAGGAAGTGATGCTTCCTTGCTCGTTGCCTTGTTGGCACATAAAGTTCTCTTTTATGATGTCATTCTGTTATTGAGATTCAGTTTAAACATAAAATTGCTCTGGAATGTGTTTTTCACAGGATTTCATGTCTTTGTGTTGTATTGGGATGGAACTACCCTGTTCGTTAAAGTCTTTCACATGTCTTCAGATGATCCAAAACTGATTGATCTCAAGTGTAGATGATCCCAATTCCCACGACTTGTTAACTAAAACTCGTGTTAAGTAGCTTACTAAATGAGAAATGGATCTGAGGGTAGTTAGGCACATATCGGTTGTAGACTTGTAGTTTTAGTACACTGCTACAATAATGAGCTTATTTGAGGGGAAGCGAGTTTAAATATTAATCCGACAGTCAAATGATACCATATAAAATTAGGATAGAGATTATGTTGAAGTACAGTCTTTCAAATCGTTCTATTAATGTTAGATGGATCAATTTTTTTACTCTTTGATTTTGGTATTAGATCATGTCCAAAGGAATCGCGTCAAAAGAACTATTGTCTTTCAAACCGACATCTTGGGTCAAAAATAAAGATCAAATCTCCCATATGTTTTTACGATGGGTGATGATGATACACACGCACACATTAAACATGCTTCAAAAAGTGTGTTGTACTATACAACATCTTAAAACATATTTAGTGGTACAGAAGAGATTTTGGAACGTGGAGTTGTGATTGTTAAACTCAATGTTACAAATTATTACCTCCTAAACCTTTGATAAATACGTATAATGCAACATCGCATCACAAAATAATATAAAACTTCCGCTAGTACAATACCACTCCCGGTTTAATTAATCTCATTCGAGAATCAATGTTTACAGTCAGTCAACCATAATAATTATTCCTTCAACTTTACCATAACTTGCAGCACTGGCGTATATAACACAGTCCGAAAATTCACATGTAAGCACGCATACGCGGCCTTACAACAGATTGTGCACCATCAACATATATTGTAGTACCAGTCATGTATCGCGAGTCATCGCTTACCAAGTAGATCACAGTTGAAGCCAGGTCGTTCTTGGGGTCCAACCATCTGTTCAGTGGCGCAGCATCTTTGACCAAATTTTGTGCCCTTTCCTTCCCCACTGAAACAGGAAATTCATCATCTATATGTAGCCCACGAGCAATGGCGTTAACCCTGATTTGGTGCTTACCAATCTCCAATGCCGATGTCTAATCAAAGAAGTCAGAGATGCTATTAGATTACTCCATAACTAAACAATTTGAGTATATATATGTATTAGTAACATATACAGCATCACCTAAGAAAACCCCATATATGATCATAGCAATAACAATAGCAAAAATGATTACAAGAAACCCATATAACAGAATTAAAGGTGGTATGATCAACCCATATACCTAATTATGGATTGATTTGGGTTAGAGTTCGACTCTAACAGTACAAAAGGTAATGTTAAAAGATTTGAGGATTTAATGAAAAAGGAAGGTGGGTCAAAAATTATTCAGGATGTATTCAAATCATCAAATGCATAAAATCTCCTAAACCGATCTAATAAAATTATGACATTTTTACACCACCTGCCCATTTTACCACTACCATCGCCAAATATGGTCATGTGACAATCAATGAGTAAGGCTACACATGGTCATTTTAAATTGATTGAACACTACCCATATGATCATATAACAAACATGATCATGTGACAATCAGTGAGTGAAAGCTACCACACATGGTCATATCAAATCTATATGATCATGTGACAATCAATGAGTATGGGCAACCACACAAATCGATCCAAAATTATTATGATCTGCTAACTCAACTTGCCCATTTTACCACTTTCAGCTGCCAATATGATCATGTAACAATCAATGAGTAAGGGCTACCACACACGTTCATTTCAAATTGATTAAATACTACCCATATGAACATAACAAACAACATGCTTTGTCTCTGCATATAAACACAAAACAAATTATTCGCCCTAAACTACCTACATATAGAAGTCCATGGTGTCATTGACCTTCATTTGTCTTCTCTATAACAAAACAACCTTTTTCCAATGTTCTCCCTTTTTAACGTCTCATCTACTCTGTCTTTAAACAGAGCAAAAAAAGTGACGTCTAATGGTCCAAATAAGTTGAACCTTAGCTCTTTAGAGGCCTAAGAGACCACGTATAATTAGCTAACAAAAGGCCCATATAATTAATTATGATTTTTACGTATGGACAAATCCTCAGTATTTTGTACATACACGTATGTTCAAACTATTGCATACTGATTAATGGGAATCAAAGGTGCACGTTACTTACCCTGACTAATTGATGAATGCCACCCAAACATGCACCATACGCAGCTGCACCCGGATATATCCCTCTTTCAGCACCAATTATTGAGGTCATAAATACGATTGACCCTCCTGTTTTGTTATCCCTCATTCTCTTTGCAACAGCTTTCATTAAATACCAAGCAGCCATGAAGTTTATTCTGACTGTCTTCTTGAAGTCAACTTCTGACATGTGCAGTGGGTCTTGCATCTTTCCTGTTATCATCAAACTAGTTATAGTTATTTATCACTGGGCAACAGTTTCTAATAAATGGTACATTTTGTGTAACATAAATTCAAAGTATCTGGAATGTTTTAATACAATTTACTCGGACGTATCAAAAAAACTAATATTTGAAGACCATAATTTTCAGATTAGCAGGAGCATTGTAATTCTGTAAGCCGTGAACTGAAGATATCAGCTGTATAGACACGTTTTGGTAAAACTGACAATAACTTTTTTTGAAAGGCTAAAACTGACTATAACTAGAAAGTGTAATAATAAAAAATATAATTAAAAAAACAAATCCTGTGAAATCCACGTTCAGCGAGCCTCTCTAATGATCTAGAGACTCACCGTTTAGATCATACACGGTTGACCACATAAGTTCCTCCAAAAATGTTAGTTCTTCGTACACAAAACTGTTATGTAAATCATATAAAATATGAACACTCATTTGAGTGGGCAAAGGTCAAAATATATACCAACAAACAAGTAACTAATTACCTTCAAATATCAGAATATGCTATGAATCAATTTGTGATCAATAATATTTATCGAACTGATAAAATTAAAAGGATCTAGATCCTCTCAAGTTGGTTTTCAACATCAAATGTCTTATCGAATATATTGAAAGAAGAGTAACAAATGGGCCCTTTCTGGTGATCCGTATCTTATGCAGCTGCACTATAGACCATTCACGACCAGTAAACTTTTACTTTTATCACCGTATGAAATCAAGCACCATGCGTAGTCGGTGCAGCTTGCTTGACGCTAGCTGCACCGAAGATGATGTACCACACGTGGCCTTTAAATGTAATAATAATTATCTATTTTTCACTACAAAGCATGATAACTATATAAAATTAACAGATACCTATAAAATTACATTATATAAAAATATAACAATGACCTGCAAAAAACATATTGTAATTTACCTTCATAAGTATAACAATTAACAAAAGCATCAATTTTCCCCAAAATACTCCAAGTTTTCTCAACAACTTCATCAAAAACCGCTTCGTTCTCATCTTCCATATCCAATCCAACGATTTCAATTACAACTTCTTTCAATTCATCTTTAATCCAATCAGCAACGTCCTTCAGTACCTTCTCATCTCCTACCAACACTAACCTAAACATTTCAAATAAATACGAATTACACAGAGCTCAATCTAGACCTATAGATACAAATTAAAACTATATTGTGTATATGAAATACCTGCAACCGCGTTTAGCTAGATGATAAGCGATGCTTCGAGAAACTTCATCGCCGTTTACGGTGAGCAAAACCTTTTTTGCTGCCATTGATGGATGAATAGTATTAGTTTAAAGTAAGGGAATATGTATATGTAAAGATCAAATATTTGAATTTTATTTGATTAAATCTGAGAGAAAAACAAAAAGAAAATGATGAATTTTTAGAGTGATATGATATGATTCCTGTAATGTGATGCGTTTTTCTTCCTTTTATTGAAGAATTTGCAGCCGTTGTTGACTTTGTGGAGAAGTTGAACATGCCAATTTAGTATACAAAATGATCCCTACACTATTTAATTATTACATTTTTAGTACTTCGATTTTGGTTCCTAGTTTAAAGTCACCTAAATTGGAGTCTTTATGTCGAGTTTGTCCACTACTAGTGTTCTCAACCCCGTTAATATCGATCTGTCAAACTCTTTTGAAATTACTAACCACGATCCGTCTATTTCCTTCTATTATAACTTAAAAGGGTGAGGAAAATAGACTGTATGCACGAATTTCATTTACTTACAAAAACTATGGAGTATTTATCTATTGTTATTAATGGGTGTTAAAATCATATCACGTTTTGAGTCACGAAAGGGGAAATAAATTCAATTCAATGCGCTAGTTAGGTTTCTTGCCTAAACCTAAGTGCCTCTAGAAGAAAGAAGAAGGATTAGCGTTTTGGATTGTTAGGTTTTGATTTGTTCCTTTCAAAATTTGACATAATTTTTTATGTAAACAATATTTTAAGGACTAAAGTGGTTAACGAGAACAATTTAGTTAAAACCTTACAATTCCTACAAGCTTTAAATTTTGATTAAATTAAATTAATTAAATTAGATACGTTGTGTCTATATGTCTCAAGCCCGCAATGGCTTTAAAACACATGAATACGTTTTCAAAGAATAATAACGTACTTAAGCCTGTCTCTACATGAACTCAAGTATAAAGTTCACATAGGAGTATTAGTTACAATTCTTTTGTCTTTTATAAACATTATACTCGGTAATAGGTTTACATAACATCAAAGATAATTCATGTGATTTGTCTCAAAAAACAAAGAATAGTCCCTGTGCTTTTTTCAGTCACAAATAGTCCTTGTGATTTGCATTTCAATAAAAATAGCAGTTTATGAATGTACACATAAAGCACATTTAAGATGTGAGAACTCGTCCCACATCGGTGGGGAAGGAGAACAAAACACCTCCTTATAAGGGTGTGGATACCTCCTTTAGTAGAAGCGTTTTGAGTGTGTCCCAAGAAGCAAAACCAGGATCTACCGGGTGTCGGGGCAAAGCGGACAATATCTTTGGTTATTTGCACACTAGATTTTGTCGGTAAGCAACTACTGCGGGCGGGAAAACGACATTCCCGGAATTCTCGAAGAGAATGATGCTTATCCGATTAGCGGTGTGAAATAATGTTCTCCGAAAAGCAAGAGGGTGTTACCACCGCACCCGGGCATGGGACAAGGGGAAGCAGCATGAAGTTGATCTTGTAATCGATTTTTTTTCGTTTCCATGTCTCATTTTGAACCCTACACAAAGATATGCAAATAAGCTTTTGTTTTCTTTCTTATGCGGTATGAATATCAATGGATGGTTGTATTATCTTCCTTTAGTTTTATGTAGTTTTGTTCTCTTCTACTTTTATATATATTTTTCTTTTCAATCTTTAAGTTGTATGGTTGTTTATCCAGTTTATAACTCTGCTTGTTAGTTAATACGGAGTAATATGTTCTTATTTCCTATTCTTTCGCATAAACATGAGTTTCAGTAGTAATGTATGTACCATATAAGCTGGTGCTTAATTTCAAATCACAATTTTGAGTAATTTGAGGTTTAATTTTTTTTATATATAATAATACTCCGTAATGGTTAGGTTAAAGGTTTTAGGAAGAAGATGAAGACGGAGGAGCTAAAATAATGAGAGTAAAAAGACAAATATACTCACATGTTCGGCACATAACTATATATATAACATATATAATTAACATATGTTAGTGAGAGTGACTATCGTTAATTGAAGTGAACTATTTGTGATTGAAAAAAGCACAAGGACTATCCTTAAATTTTAAGACAAAAGAAAGGGACTATGTTTTGTCATTAACTTTTAAACAATTCACTTGGTTAGACGCCCACGATATAAAACCACAAAAAGTAAACAATCAACAAATATGAGGTACACGTGCATATATTCTAACTACTGATTTCTTGTCATTTTACAATTTGGTGCCCAACTTCGTCTAAGACAAGTTATTCGTAATTTAAATTATAAAATTTTAAATGATTTTTAAAATAGTAGTACCTTTCAACGTAGTTGTTGGCTTTTACAAGTTACGAGTCAAATGATAAGAATAAAAATTTTATAATGTAAACTTCACTATTAAATTTGAAGTACTAAGATCGATCTACACAACATCTTTATATTTGTTGGTGTATAATTTTTATGTGCGTCTTATATGACTCTTACGACGAGATGAGTCATGATAAAATTTATGATGACGGTGTAACGACTGACGACATGAGTTACGATTATGGCTTTATAATGACGGTGTGACGACTAACGACATGAGTTACGATTATGGCTTTACTACTTTCGTTATGTATACAATTTTTAGTGATAGCTGATGGTTAATGTTGAAACATGTCTTGCTATAATAAAAATAACTTACACAATATAACCTGCAACTTGCTAATATATTAAACATGCACTAACTCCAGAACTACATTTTTTCATGCTCTTCTAATAATAAACTTGGACTGCTAGTTTCTTAAATACTCCCTAAATACGGAGTACAAAAGAAACATGTACTTATAAGCAGCTAGGAACTACCCATGATATCCACTACTTACCATATAATTGGCTCACGTACTACCACACATACATAGTTGTTAAATAAATTACTCCTCTATTTACTACTTTAGTGTTGCTAACAAATTTCACCAGTAACAAACTGCCCACCATCTCAACGAGTTTTTTAAGAGATAGGGGTAACCTGAAAAAGTAATTAAAGGAATCTTGTACCTTCAAAAATATTTAAAATATTCATTTTTCTTTTTCTTTTTTAAAGCAACACATTATTATAATACCATTTTTTTCTTAAAGCCACTGACTTTAGCATTCTATTGCTTCTACCATTCTTTTCTTTTTAAGCTAATCTAACAACGTTCAAAATATAATACTCTGGAGTGATCACAATTTTTTTTTAAGGATATCTCACAAGTAACTAACTAAAATTTAAAAGGAAAAGGCTATCTATTGAAACAAAAAGTGGCAATACAGTACAAAAACTCAAGGGTTTATTTAAACCCAAACAACCAACATCAAAGTCTCATTGTCCTTGAAGGAGTTTTTCCCCAACTCTCGAGTTAGATCATTTTCACTTTCAGAATGTGACATCGTCCAATTGTCGATGATGCTGTATCGACGCCCTCAATATTAGCAAAACAAGAAGGCAACTGACTATTACTATGAGTTCCTTGTCCATCATCACCTCGATTTTCATCTCGATCCCGAGTTCGATCTTCATCTCTATCTTGAGTATTTTCTTCAGCTCCGAGATTATTTATATTTCCAATATGGTTTACATCCTCATTATCATCCATATTAACTTCATTATCTTATTCAAATCCGCTACTTAAGTCATTGTTGATAACCGCAATTTGAGAAATCGTATTAAAGTTTTCATTTTAAACCATGTCTGATATGATATTAGAAGTTAAAAAGTCATTACTCCTTTCTTCGACTAACACGCTGGGCAATGATATATCATTTCCAATCATTCTGCAAATGGAATTTTATAAACAAAAGAGTTAAAAGGGATGCATATCTATTTGCCAATTTGCACCATTTTGATTAAGTTGTCAAGTTATGATACTACAACATATATAGAACTACAATAAAAATTCATTGTACCGTTGTGATATCTCCTAGAGTTCATTTGTTGATTGAGACTAATCGTATAAAATAAGATTTCAATATCATCGTCGTCAGTGATCGGGAGAGGAATATACTTCATCTCTTTTCCAACAAAGGATGGATATCTGCATATTACTTTCATATGATATCGATGCTTATCGATGGAGGTGGCTACATGGATTTGCTTGAAAAAATTCGTAGAATTTTATCCCACGTTGAACTTTAATAGCTTTACCCGGAGGCTTGTCATAAGCTACACCTTCATTCCCGTTGCAAATGCTACCACCCCAATGACACAAAAGTATAATGATCTTTGGTGCCATATCAATTTAATTAAGTCTGTAAAACCTATCAAAAAATCGAATTGTAAATAGGGAAAATAATCGAAGTTAAAGACGGATAAACCTTACCTGATCAATGGAGTGGATTGATGGCGAGAGCAGGAGATGAAGAAGAAGACGACAGCTTTGCTCGGAGGAGAAGAAGAGCTACAGTCGTTTTACGAAAGGATTCGTAGGTATATGGGCCGTCACTTTCAGGCTTTTTGTATTTAGTATTGGATTTTTAAATTTTATATAAAAAATAATGAGATAATATTAATTGATAAATATGTTTCAAAGTGCTCATTTTCTTAAATAAGTTTTCAGACTACTAGAGTCAGTTAAAAAACTCCATCTCAACTTTAGTGGGTCACGTGCATGTCACACTTTCAAATTAATTCTTTCACTTTCCATAGTATGCGATTCGGCCCACTACACACCTACTAGTTAAACATGTGGACTAAACGAATTCTGCTTATTGGACTTTCATTTTGACTACACAAAAAATGGGCTAAAAGTTAATAACGTGAAAAATATATTTGTGGAGTTGAGTTTTATTGTCGTTATTATTATACATAATAAATTTATTTACAATAACTTATTTTATTATTATTTTTTTATGGAAGTTATTGGGGAGGATAGAGACAACCATTCATTTATGTATATATAATCATTGAATTCTTATAATAAAGAATACCTTTTTGTCAAAGACTAAGTTATAAATAAGAAAGTTTTAGCAAAAGCTAGAAAAACATTGCAGAAAATGAAATCTAACGACTAACGAAGTCATACGAATGATTTGCACCAACCAAATGATTGTGGTATAAGTTTTTAAACATTGTTAATGTCGATTGTTTGCCTTTAGTCCCCAATCAAAGGCTCGTTTGTTGATTCTTAAACCACCCACCATTAGTTTATGTGGACACATTTTCCCACGTTGTATTCACAAATAAATTATTCCTCGATTCCATCCATTTACAGGTATGCTAAGGTATTTTATATCATCATACGGAGTACAATATTACTAAACTACTACAATATAAAAACATTGATAAAAATCAATCGTTCATTTGATTGATGACTTGATCCATACGTGTATATCGCATGTATCCATAACAAGGCATAAGGATCTTAATCTATCGACATAGTGAAAAAACAGATAAACGGATAAATATTTACAATTCAGGCTACTAGGAGAAGGCGAAAGTTTACTCGAATGTATACAGTGTAACCGGGTTATCCCGTGACTGTTTTCGACACTTTCCTTTGTCACCCACTGATGGTGACGATTAAATATAATATTTTTGTAAGGATAAAAAAACTTCAAATAGTGTGGTAGTTATTTGATGTGATTTTTAATTATGTGTAAAAGAAAAGAATTATCATGTCCTATATTTTTAAACATAATCCTAAGGATTATGTTTAGAAATTTTTTTAACTAAGTAAATTGTACATAGTCATTCCCCGAAGCCTTTCATTTTTACATCTTGATTACATTCTCTATATTTTTCGATTTTAATGTAGTCATTACAAGATAACTTAGTGGTGATTGTCTTGACATCTTTATAAGAGGTCTAAAGTTTAAATATTACTAACAACACATTTTGTAGTCAATAAAAAAGGTCAAAACGCTCACAGGATAATATGCAGCTTTTTCAAATAGTCTAAACATGTAAATTATTCTCCATCTACCCGTTATTGTCATAAATATTATGCAACGTGATTTTGTTTATCAATATACGACTTTTTAAAAATAATGGCGGTTTATTATATTAAGATAATAATGTAATGATAAATTATGTGCAATCATCTCATCTCATAACAGGGATGAAATTGTTGATTAACATTTAGTCAACGAGTGTCGAACTCCTAACCTCTTCTAAAGGAGGCAGATCACCAACCGTTTGACCACTTCACAACTTCCCAATCATTTGCCTGTTCATATTAATTGTCTGTCATATTACTTCCCTCGTATAAATCGGCACTTTAGCTATGTTACATACAGAGTAATAACGAGGCATGGTCATTGATCAATTTTTTTTTTTTTACTTAAGCCAAAATTTACTTTAAAGTTATTTATTATTATGAGATCTTTTATAATTAAGTTGAACAACTAGTATTAGTAATTGCAATTTAGTATTAGGTTATGAGATCTTTTATAATTAAGTTGAACAACTAGTATTAGTAATTGCAATTTAGTATTAGTAATACCTCTTAAATTTAAATATTAATTACTTTTAAAATATAGCGTGTGTGGTTTAATAAGATGCATATTTTTGACTAAGACCATTCGTAATGATGAGTGGTGTTACTTTTGGTGTCACTTGCCTTTTTACACTTTTTTGATGAGTAAAACGTGTTACTTTTCTGAGTGGAGTAGTGATGGTGTTTCTTTTTTGGTGTTACTTTTAGTGTAATGCTGAGGTGACATTTTATTTTTATTTTTCCTGTTTTATTTAATTGTATTTATATTATTTATATTATTATATGATTATATTTATATTCTAAAAATATTTTTAAACTCTAACGGCTATATTATTAACCGTTTTTTTTAAACGGCTAGTTTTTACCCCTATATATACAACCACTCTTCTCAAATCATAAACACACATTTTATCTCTTCTAAAACTCTGAAACCATAAAACATACACACTTCGAAATGAGTCCGTTGAATGTTGTTGTTAAAGTTCATTACGGAGGTGAGTTTGATCGAGAATTGATGAATTATACCCCGTATGAAACACGAGGTTTGTAGAGACCCGTCCTAATCCATAAGAACGAATACAATAACATTTGGTTATATCGCGAGGTACTTGACCTCTATATGATACATTTTACAAACATTGCATTCGTTTTTAAAAGACAAACTTTTATTTCATCGAATGTTGACGGCATGCATACCATTTCATAATATATCAAACTATAATTGACTTAATAATAATCTTGATGAACTCAACGACTCGAATGCAACGTCTTTCGAAATATGTCATGAATGACTCCAAGTAATATCTCTAAAATGAGCAAATGCACAGCGGAAGATTTCATTCATACCTGAGAATAAACATGCTTTAAAGTGTCAACCAAAAGGTTGGTGAGTTCATTAGTTTAACATAAATAATCATTTCCATCTTTTTAATAGACCACAAGATTTTCATTTTCATTTCTCATAATATACGTCCCATGCATAGAGACAAAAATAATCATTCATATGGTGAACACCTGGTAACTGACATTAACAAGATGCATATAAGAATATCCCCTATCATTCCGGAAAATCCTTCGGACATGAAAAAAACAACATCGAAGTACTAAAGCATCCGGTACTTTGGATGGGGTTCGTTAGGCCCAATAGATCTATCTTTAGGATTCACGTCAATTAGTAGATCGGTTTACTAATTCTTAGGTTACCAAGCAACAGGGGTGATGTTTGCAGCGGGGTATACGAAATAGCTTATATTTTTACAGGAAAAACTATTAAATACGATACATTTTTACACAAGATATTTATTTATTTATAGAATGGATATACTTAAACCTTGCTACAACACTTATAGGCAGTGTACCTAATTGTACAGTAGTGTAGTTTTTAGTAAGTCTGGTTCGTTCCACAGGGAATTTTTTTAAACAAAGCTTAACGCTATATTAGTTTACTTTTATAAAAATACAAATATATATATAAGTAATATTATTATTATAAAGGGGGGTTTTTACCGTTTAATGACCGGTTTGTCGATTTTAAAACTTTAGTCACAGTTAAAACCAAATGTAAAATATTAAAAATAAATACAAGACTTTAAATTAAAGCGTAAAGTAAATAACGATAATGAAATTTCGAATAATAAAAGTGCGATAAAATAAACTTGCGATAATTAAAAAGTACGATAATTAAAAGTACAATTAAATACAATAACAATAAAAATGCGATAATTAGAAGTGCAATTAAATATAAAATAAAGGAAATTAAATATGAAATAAAAGAATTATGCTTATTTAAACTTCCATAATCATGATGTTTGACGTGTTGATTTTAGTTTTATGCCCATGGGTTAATTGTCCTTTGTCCTGGATTATTTAATATGTCCATACGGATTTGTCCATAATAGTCCATCAGTCATAAATATAAAGAGCGAAAGCCTTCGTCAAATTATTCTTATTCCCGAAGTCAAATATTCCAACTAATTGGGGATTCGAATTGTAACAAGGTTTTAATACTTTGTTTAATGAATACACCAGGTTATCGACTGCGTGTAAACCAAGGTTTTACTACTTTGTTAACAATTACACCAATTACCCTTGAATGTAATTCACCCTTGTTTCAACAAGTCTATTAACTATTAATCCAGTTCCGTGTCCGGTAAAATGAATAATTATTGGTATTTATAGATATCCCGCCCACCGTACCCAGTCAAGCGTATGTGGTTATATATAAATACGTCGAATTATAAGTTTGTATATTAAATTAACAAGGTATTGTTTAGTTAATATAAAACCCATTAATAGCCCATAGTCTAATTTCCACAAGTGTCGTTCTTTTGTCCAAACCCCAATTATGGTACAAAGCCCAATTACCCAATTTTAGTAATTAGCCCAACATCATGATTACTTTGGATTAAATAAGCATAATAATAACTTAGCTACAAGACATTAATATAAAAAGGTTGAACATAACTTACAATGATTAAAAATAGCGTAGCGTTACACGGACAGAATTTCGACTTACACCCTTACAACATTCGCTAACATACCCTTATTATTAGGATTAAAATTTAAATTAAAATTAAAATTAAAATATAAATATAAATATATACGATATAGATAGAGAGATGGATATATGATGGATTAAAAATGATCAGAATTCGGTTGGCTTTATAGGGAGTTTCAAATTTTGGGGCTCCGCGACTCGCGGCCCATTTTGCCTTCAAACTCCGCGAGTCGCGGAGTTTGTAAATACGGCTCAGTCCCTTTTGGAGTCTTTCTTGCCGACGGTTTTAAATATTAATATAATATATATATAATTTTTAAGAATTATTTATATATTATATTATATTTATGTGCATAGTTGACTTGTAATTTTTAGTCCGTTGCGTCGAGCGTTGAGAGTTGACTCATGTCCCGGTTCCGGATTTTCGAACGTCCTCGCGTACAATTTAATATCTTGTACTTTGCGTTTTGAATCTTGTACTCTTGTAATTTCGAGACGTTTCTTATCAATAATTGGAACCTCTTTGATTGTCTTTTGTACTTTTGAGCTTTTTGGTCGTTTGCGTCTTCAATTCGTCGAATCTGTCTTTTGTTTTCACCTTTTATTATTTAAACGAATATCACTTGTAAATAGAACAATTGCAACTAAAAGCTTGTCTTTCTTGAGGAATAATGCTATGAAATATATGTTCGTTTTTAGCATTATCAAATATTCCCACACTTGAGCGTTGCTTGTCCTCAAGCAATATCGTCTTGAAATACTAGAATCACTTCTTTATTCTTCACACTTTGTACATCAGTGATTTCTATACGGTGGTATAAACAATGGTAGTAACGATATGGTTTACAGTCCCACATGAATATAAAAATTTAGATCTATTAAGGAAATTGGATCTTTATGAAAACATTTGATCTTTTGAAAATTAAATCTAGTTTTTACCCTAGATAAGTTTTCCGGAATAACCCTTTACCGGTGTTTGCAAAATATTTTTGTGGGTTTGGTGGGTTTCAGATTTGAAAATTTTTGCTCAAAACTTGCGATTTTGTGTCACCCACTTGCTAACCTTGTATTTGGAAAGCAACACGTCCAGTTTACTTGTCCCGTATATTACCTTTCGGTAAACTATCGTCTGGTTGTAAAGGAAAGCGTTGAACAAGCAACTGTTAAGGCAATGTCCCCTGACATGCTTTTAATTATGGTCTATAACGTGTCAGACGCAATTACTATCCTTGGTAGGAGCAATAGTAAAGCTCACCCTTATAATTTTTCGGTCTGGCACAAGGTCCTGTCTTTGACCACTATGCAACCACCGTTCTTACGGTTGACACCCGATTTAGTTCAGGTGACCTAATGAATTCCAGGTGAATTCCTAGGATTTTACGTTCAATGGTAATGAACGCATTGAAAATAGGGTTTTCAGAAAACAAATCGGTTTGTAATTTTGATCAAAATATTTTCTCGTTCAAGCTCGAGTTTAGATATCATTGAATTCCATGAGTTTGTAATTCTCAATCTTTAAGGTCAATCTCAAGGATTGAGTAATATCAGGCTTAAAAGCTGATTTTTGATCTTTTAAGGAGATTATCCTTTCTGGGGATCTGATTCATTAGTCTTATCCAGCTAATTTGCATGGTGCTCCCCCATTTTGCGAGATAAATCCTTCTCATGGTTAGGATAAATCTGACCACTTGACGACCCTGTTTAATGCTGAGGTCCGTGGATTTCCTGCTGATTTTAGTGATGACTTTTCTAGATTTTTCGTCAACCTACAGCTGGTCTGGACGACAACTTCATGACCTAAATCAAGAAGCGCGTGTCTTTTTCGGAAGACTTTACTTCCTTTTAATGATGGAATTGATTCATCGTGTAGATCCATCTCTTCTTTTCTTTCATCGGGTAAAACAGTTTAGTTTAGTCCAAAGCAAAAGTATTTTCAGTTATTTGTTACAGATATATGTGACATATGTTTAAGATAACTTGGTAAATTTTCCCACACTTGGCTTTTATTTTCCTTTTTATCGTCCTCTATTCCATTTTAAATGAATTTTAACATTTTGGTTTGTTTCTCAATTTATGTCCTTTCTGAGGTAACAATAATTTCGGTGTTAAAACCTAGTTTTATCGTTCATAAATATGTATAAACATGATTTTGAGTTCATTTAATTGAAATTTTTTAAAAATTTTACTAGAATTGGGTAGTCAGTATATAAGACTAGGGCTGTTCTTTATTATCAGAGAGCACTAGATTCTAATACAACTACTGCTTTACTAGTATTTTTAATGGTAACCCAGTGTTTAAGATAAAAATTTTAAAATTCGAAAGAATTTAACCCCTTCCCACACTTAAGATCTTGCAATGCCCTCATTTGCAAGAAATCAGTAACAATTTAAATTATTGAGGGTGATTTGTGTGAAAATGATTAAATTTTACCAAAGTTTCCAAACATATTGGCGTTTGTTTGCTGAATGATAAATGGTGCACACCATTTGTTCATTCCGTCTTGTTGTTATTTCACATATATTTTGCATCTTGTCGTCAAATAAAATTAGTTGCTTTTGCTGAACTTAATGCTAGTCTTTGAAAATGCGTTGTTTTACCCTGTTGTACACATAAGATAAACTGCAAACATATATACATATTTTTGAAGTTTGGTATATTACCCCACATTCAAAAATTATTAAAATCTAAGAATAAAAGTTAGAAAATTATAAAAACTATTACAATATTAACATAAGTATTAAACGTATTAACATTAAAAATTACAAAATAAATAAAACTAAGTAGACTAGGGATGATATTGATACCAATAGGGGTTCCAAGCATAACCATAGGTGCTATAAAATGCTTCGGCAGGGTTATACGTAGGATACGGTGGTTGCATCTCTATAGACCAGGGAGGGAATATGGGTTTTGGTGTAGGAATATAGTTTCTACCTATATGTTGGCAATGAGCTATGATTTGGTTTTGATGAACTTGCCAATCTTCAAATGCTCTCTGTCTAGCATTTTCGTACTCCTGTGAAGCTATAAACCTTTGCATTTCTTGCATTTCATTTCCCCCTCCTACATTACCTTGCTGTTGGTTTCTCTCAACCTGTGGATGTCTACCATGGTATTGTACTGCGGCGTTATTTCGCCTCTTCAAAACTTTCGCACCATGGTATACATTTAAACCTATCGTATCGCGGGGTTCTGGTTCTTCGACTAATAATCTCCCCCGACTTATATCCACACCGAGATATTCAGCAATCAAAGTAATAAAAATACCACCTCCTATTATGCTATGCGGTCTTATCCCCCTAACCATAGTTGATAAATAATAACCCACACAATAAGGTATACTTACAGCGCTTTGTGGGTCTCGAATACACATATGGTAAAACAAATCCTGTTCATTTACCTTTTTCTTATTCTTACCTCTTTGTGTAATCGAATTAGCTAAAAACCTATGAATCACTCTTAATTCAGCTCTATCTATATCCAAATAAGAGTAAATTCCCCCTTTGAATCAGTGATGGCTTGTCATTTGACTCCATACACCGTGTGTATCAAAATTTTCATCTATCTTTCTACCATTTAGTATCAACCCTCTACAATCGGCAGATGCTAACTCCTCAGGCGTATATATACGTAAAGCCTGAGCCATGTCTAGTAAAGACATGTGGCACATCGAACCTCCTAACAAAAATCTAATAAAAGATCGATCGGTTAAACTAGCTACCCGATCATTTAATTCTATACTACACAACAATTCTTCACACCATACTTTATATACAGGTCTACGCATGATGAATAAACGTACCCAGTCATTAAAAGTAGAATTACCATACCTTTGTACAAGTAATTCCCTAATTGGCCCGGCCAATTCTACAGCTTCTAAGGGTCCCCATTCTATGACCCTAGGTACCTCAACAACTTTAGAATGAAGAGTATGCAACCCCCTTTGATATTTTGGATAATCTATCCAAAGTCTGTCAAATCTTAGGTTCGGGTGCAAATCTTCCAAGTGCATATCAGAAAAGGTCATGACTGGATGAGGTATATCTTGCTTGTAGTAGTTATCTACCTCCTGTTGTTCCGCATTCTCAGCAGGAGCATTTCGAGCTTGGGATGAAGATTCACCCCTTTCAGTCTGCAAAACACATCAAACACAATTTTTGTGCATCCAAATATGCATTAGTGTCAGCAAAATCATCAATCAAAATAATTACAATGACATGATCAATTTATATCAAACTTAAGCTCATTTTCATATTTTCATCAAATCTATACTTTTTCAAATAAGCATATACGAAAATGTTCGCCAAGTTCATAAGCATTCAACTCAAATAACATGTCAAAATAATCATTACTAGCAATTAAACAAGTTTCAAATGGCATTATCTCTCAAAAATCAAGTTCATGAATTTTAGACTTGAAAAAGTCCACTTTAATTCTCAAAATCATATTTAGGCTCAAAGTTTGGATCATTTAACTACCTAAACATGTTTCACTACTTAATTTAGCAACAATTCATGACAAAAATCGGCCATAACCTGTTTATATCAAAAAGTCCCAAATTTGCTCAAGAACACAAACCCTAGATTACTCAAAATTTGAAGTTTAAGGCTTCTAATCATGTTAAACAGCATCAATCTAGGTTATACAAGCATAATACATAAACAATTTAAACCTAATTACACTAAAAAGCATCAAAATCAAATTGGAAAAAAAATTGCTCAAGAACACTAATTTTCGGATTAAATGGTGTTTAGGTGTAGAAATTTACCTTTTTTCTTGAGTAATTCCTTGATAGCATCCTTCTCAACATGATTTTAGTAAAAGATTTGATGATTAACGGTTAAAAATTGTGATTTTGGGGGTGTTTTTGGGGTTTTTTCGCGCAGTATTTCGCAGTGTTTTTTCTTCTTCTGTGTTTGTGGTTTGAGCTGTTCGTTCAGCTTATATTTTTTTCTGGTTTTTTCATCCTCCGCGAGTCGCGGTGGATTTCCCTTTCAAACTCCGCGACTCGCGGAGTTTGTATATATATTTTTTTATATCTTATATTAATTAAAACAATTAAGTAATTAATTTTAAAATTTTGTTTCCCTTGTTATTTAGGGCGAGGTCGTTTCGGATCGATGTCCTAGTCCGTCCTTCGACAAAATTTTAAAATTTGTCTTTTTGTAGCGATTGTTTTTAAGATTTTTGGGTTTTTTTAATGTTTTTGGCATACTTTAATTCAATAAGATTAAAAATAATGATAATAAAAGTTCTCGTCCCTCTCTTGGGTAAAGCAATTTCGGTTCAAAGACCTAGTCTTCAACTTACGACGAATTTTAAAAATCATATTTTTAACTTAATGAGATAAAGTAAATTTTTGTTTTTAAATTCACACAATTTAAATATAAAATTCAAAATTAATATTAAAAATTCACACCAAACTTACAATTTAAAATGCATAAAATTAAAAATTCATATTTTAAAAATAAAAAAAATTCACACCAAACTTAATTTAAAAATTCATATTATAAATTCACACCAAACTTATATTAATTTTTCAAATATTTACAATTTTAAATATATTGTTTTTATAAAGTTTACAATATTAATTTAAGATTTATATATTAATTTTAAAAACATGGTAAAAATAAAATTAAAAATCTTTTTGGCTTTTTATCCCACTTTTATCAATCAAATATTATCAAAAATATGCGCCCCTCTTTTCGGTAAAGTAATTTCGGTTCCAAGACCTAATTTAACTCATGACGAATTTTTGAAATATTTTGGGTTGATTGATTAAAGATATTTATATCTTAAGAATAAACGTTAAATTTCGCAGTGATGTAATAAATTTTTGAATGATATCAATAATTTCGGTCGCAAAACCTAATTTTATTTAATACCAATTTAATACTTTTTAGCGAACACATTAGCGTTTATTATCAAAAGGTTAAAAATAAAAAAAAAAATAAAATAAAAACTGTACAGACATACCTGTGAAATAGATTTCTTAGTTATATGATCTATCCCATTCATAAGATAGTCGGTTTAATTGGTTTTCCATGGCTACATAGGCGTAACCTCGAGCATTCAGTGTCTTTTCTTCTAAACATATGAACGGTCCGTCTCTGCATAAAGTAACAAATTCGGTGTTTGAATAGGTTTGATTATTTGAACATTTACCTCCATGTGACCATTTTCCGCATTTGTGACATCTTTCTAGGTGTCGTGCTCTTCTTTTCGCTGCGAATTTTGATTTTCCTTTACCAAATTGTAACTTATTATCTTCGCATCTGGATTCTTTTCTAACTCCGTCCAATCTTTCTCTGATTACTGATACTATTTCACTCGGAAGTGTGTCATTATTACGTTTAGTGATCAAAGCGTGTAGCATTAGACCATGGTTTAGTTCACAGGCAGTCTTCATTTTGTAAAAACCTAAAAAAATAAAAATTCAGAATGGGGGGAGAAGACTAGTTCTTTAGGGTCTGCTAGGGAAAGACCATTCGGGTTCCATTTTCGAGAACTACACGAAAACAGACAATCTAACTCTAACAGAAATACATAAACCCCCTATACTTAGTTGAAATTGTGATTAACATTATTTTCAATTGAATCATCAACAACTTGTATATCTTTAACTTTTACTTCAATCCATTTGTTGATTTTCTCCGTAACTTTCACAAATTCAACTAACATTGCCTTTTCTTTTGACGATAAATTGGATATTAATCGGTTATATAACTTAAAGTTTCCTTTAATCTTAGCATCGTGAATCCGTTTATAAAGTTTCTTCGTTGAACTGTTAAAAATGGGTTCATCTAATTTCGTATCATCAACGGCATTCTTTGTGATTGGATCATCATTAAGTGTTTCTTCATCTTCCCCACACTTATGCGTTTTTATTGGTCTAACAGTTTTGGTTTGTGGAGATTAAACTTTCGGTTCACAAAGGTGATCGATGTATCACCATCCCTAAGTGTCATTCTACCTTCTCTTACATCAATGAATGCCTCGGTGGTTGCTAAAAATGGGCGACCTAGAATTAGAGGAATATCAAGGTTTTCCTCCATATTAATCACTATGAAGTTTGCAACAAAGGTCAAACTTCCCACGTTAACAAGTAAATTATCTGCTATTCCAACCGGGTGTTTAATGGTTTGGTCAAATGATTGAACACCTATTTTGGTTGGTTTTAATTTACCCATGCCTAATCTTTTGTATAAGGAAAGAGGCATAGTATTTGCACTTGCTTCTAAATCTGCGAGTCCATTATATACAGCACCATCATTAAGTAAGCAAGAAATGATAAATTCACCCGGGTCTCCTGCTTTAGTAAGTCGAGTTGGTTTGTAAACCTTTTTCGGGTGTTCTTTCCTTGGTTCTTTCATTTCTATTTGAATTTCTTGTTCACATTTTTCTTCGTTTCTTGGAATGGGAGGTTTGTATAGGAATTCTTCTTCATCACTCAAATTTGAATCCTCCCTATATTCCAGTTTTGATTTTTCATATGTTGTTGATAACATATTTATGTTTTCATTTTGAAGGTTTTCTTGGGTGGTGAAATTATGATTAACTTCATTGTCAACTTTCATCGGACCATGTATGTAATGTTTAACTCTGTGACCATTAACTTTAAATTCAATCCCATTTGAATTTATTAATTCTATCGTTCCGTATGGGAAAACTCTTTTGACTATGAATGGTCCAGACCATCTTGATTTCAATTTTCCAGGAAATAGCTTGAATCGTGAATTGAAAAGAAGAACTCTGTCTCCTTCTTTAAATTCTTTTGAACTTCTGATTCTTTTATCATGCCATTTCTTCGTTCTTTCTTTATAGATTAACGAATTATCGTATGCTTCATGTCTTAATTCTTCTAATTCGTTTAGTTGACTTAATCGTAAACGTCCGGCTTCATGTAAATCAAGATTACATGTCTTCAAAGCCCAAAATGCTTTGTGTTCAATTTCTACTGGAAGATGACATGTTTTTCCATAAACAAGTCTAAAAGGTGTGGTTCCAATTGGAGTTTTGTAGGCTGTTCTAAAAGCCCAGAGTGCATCCTCCAATTTAATGGACCATTCCTTCGGATTTGATCCTACGGTTTTCTCTAGAATACGTTTTAAAGCTCGGTTTGTATTTTCAACTTGTCCACTTGTTTGTGGATGATATGCGGTGGAGATTTTATGAGTTACTCCATATCTTTTAAGAACTTTCTCAAGTTGATTATTACAGAAATGAGTACCCCGATCACTTATTAAAGCTTTCGGTGTTCCAAACCTTGCAAAAAGACGTTTTAAAAAGTTGACTATAACTCGTGCATCGTTAGTTGGGAGAGCTTGTGCTTCCGCCCATTTAGATACATAATCAAGGGCTACGAGTATATATAGATTATTATGAGATTTTGGAAATGGACCCATAAAGTCAATACCCCAAATGTCAAATACTTCACATACTTGTATGACATTTTGTGGCATTTCATCACGTTGACTTATTTTTCCGGCTCTTTGACAAGCATCACAGGATTTGCAAAGAAGGTGTGCATCTTTGTAAATTGTAGGCCAATAGAATCCAGCATCATAAACTTTTCTTGCTGTTAGTTGAGGCCCATAATGCCATCCTGTTGGTCCTGTGTGACAATGGTTTAAAATTTTACTAGCTTCATCTCCAAATACACATCGGCGTATTATTCCATCGGGACAACTTTTAAACAGATGTGGATCTTCCCAAAAATAGTGTTTTATATCACTGAAGAATTTCTTTCGTCTTTGGTACGATAATCCTTTTTCAAGGAATCCACATACTAAGTAGTTTGCATAGTCTGCAAACCATGGAATTTCTTTATAATCTATCTTCAATAGATATTCATCAGGAAAGTTGTCTTGTATGGCCGATTCATTTAGAACTTCTAATTCGGGATTTTCAAGACGAGAAAGATGATCAGCGGCGAGATTTTCTGCTCCTCTTTTATCTCGGATTTCAATATCAAACTCTTGTAAGAGTAAGATCCAACAGATTAATCTTGGTTTAGCATCTTGTTTTGAAAATAGGTATCTAAGAGCAGAATGGTCGGTATAGACCACCATTTTTGCTAGAACGAGATATGATCGAAATTTGTCAAAAGCAAAGACAATAGCAAGGAGTTCTTTTTTAGTAGTTGTATAGTTCGTTTGTGCTCCTTGTAACGTCTTACTAGCATAATATATAGGTTGAAATCGTTTTTCAATCATTTGTCCTAAAACGGCTCCCATTGCAAAATCACTTGCATCGCACATTAGTTCAAATGGTAGATTCCAATTTGGTGTTATCATGATCGGCGCATTAGTGAGTTTCTCTTTAAGAATATTAAAAGATTTGATACACTCATCTGAAAAGATGAATGGAGCATCCTTTTCTAGGAGTTTATTCATAGGAGTGGCAATTTTAGAAAAATCTTTTATGAAACGTCGGTAAAAACCGGCATGCCCTAGAAAACTCCTAACTCCTCTAACATTGATGGGATGTGGAAGTTTAGCAATTACATCTACTTTAGCTCTATCCACTTCAATTCCTTCTTTTGAAATTTTATGTCCAAGAACGATGCCTTCTTTAACCATGAAATGGCATTTCTCCCAATTAAGAACTAGATTTGATTGTTCGCATCTAATAAGCATTCGTTCAAGATTAGCTAGACATGATTCAAATGTATCACCGAAGACTGAAAAGTCATCCATGAAAACTTCCATGCATTCTTCTATCATGTCGTGAAAAATCGCCATCATACACCTTTGAAAGGTTGCAGGGGCGTTGCAAAGTCCAAATGGCATGCGTTTGTAAGCAAAAGTACCATAAGGGCACGTGAATGTGGGTTTCTCTTGATCTTCGGGTGCTATTGGAATTTGAAAATATCCGGAAAATCCATCTAGAAAACAATAGTAACTATTTCCGGCTAACCTTTCCAACATTTGATCTATGAAAGGTAAGGGAAAGTGATCTTTTCTGGTGGCGTCATTTAATTTTCTATAATCAATACACACACGCCATCCTGTTACAGTCCTAGTAGGAATAAGCTCATTTTTCTCATTTGTAATGACAGTCATGCCACCCTTCTTAGGCACGCATTGAACTGGGCTTACCCATGGACTATCAGAAATTGGATATATCAAACCTGCATCTAGCAGTTTAATAATCTCTTTTTAACTACATCTTGCATATTAGGATTTAGTCTTCGTTGGCGTTGCACATACGTTTTATGACCTTCTTCTGAAATGTCCCATTCTTATTGATTAAAAACGTTCCATATTAATTGATTTCGTTGCGAGGTTTTGACCTCTATATGAAACGTTTTTCAAAGACTGCATTCATTTTTAAAACAAACCATAACCTTTATTTCATAAATAAAGGTTTAAAAAGCTTTACGTAGATTATCAAATAATGATAATCTAAAATATCCTGTTTACACACGACCATTACATAATGGTTTACAATACAAATATGTTACATCGAAATCAGTTTCTTGAATGCAGTTTTTACACAATATCATACAAACATGGACTCCAAATCTTGTCCTTATTTTAGTATGCAACAGCGGAAGCTCTTAATATTCACCTGAGAATAAACATGCTTTAAACGTCAACAAAAATGTTGGTGAGTTATAGGTTTAACCTATATATATCAAATCGTAACAATAGACCACAAGATTTCATATTTCAATACACATCCCATACATAGAGATAAAAATCATTCATATGGTGAACACCTGGTAACCGACAATAACAAGATGCATATATAAGAATATCCCCATCATTCCGGGACACCCTTCGGATATGATATAAATTTCGAAGTACTAAAGCATCCGGTACTTTGGATGGGGTTTGTTAGGCCCAATAGATCTATCTTTAGGATTCGCGTCAATTAGGGTGTCTGTTCCCTAATTCTTAGATTACCAGACTTAATAAAAAGGGGCATATTCGATTTTGATAATTCAACCATAGAATGTAATTTCACGTACTTGTGTCTATTTTGTAAATCATTTATAAAACCTGCATGTATTCTCATCCCAAAAATATTAGATTTTAAAAGTGGGACTATAACTCACTTTCACAGATTTTTACTTCGTCGGGAAGTAAGACTTGGCCACTGTTGATTCACGAACCTATAACAATATATACATATATATTAAAGTATGTTCAAAATATATTTACAACACTTTTAATATATTTTGATGTTTTAAGTTTATTAAGTCAGCTGTCCTCGTTAGTAACCTATAACTAGTTGTCCACAGTTAGATGTACAGAAATAAATCGATAAATATTATCTTGAATCAATCCACGACCCAGTGTATACGTATCTCAGTATTGATCACAACTCAAACTATATATATTTTGGAATCAACCTCAACCCTGTATAGCTAACTCCAACATTCACATATAGAGTGTCTATGGTTGTTCCGAAATATATATAGATGTGTCGACATGATAGGTCGAAACATTGTATACGTGTCTATGGTATCTCAAGATTACATAATATACAATACAAGTTGATTAAGTTATGGTTGGAATAGATTTGTTACCAATTTTCACGTAGCTAAAATGAGAAAAATTATCCAATCTTGTTTTACCCATAACTTCTTCATTTTAAATCCGTTTTGAGTGAATCAAATTGCTATGATTTCATATTGAACTCTATTTTATGAATCTAAACAGAAAAAGTATAGGTTTATAGTCAGAAAAATAAGTTACAAGTCGTTTTTGTAAAGGTAGTCATTTCAGTCGAAAGAACGACGTCTAGATGACCATTTTAGAAAACATACTTCCACTTTGAGTTTAACCATAATTTTTGGATATAGTTTCATGTTCATAATAAAAATCATTTTCTCAGAATAACAACTTTTAAATCAAAGTTTATCATAGTTTTTAATTAACTAACCCAAAACAGCCCGCGGTGTTACTACGACGGCGTAAATCCGGTTTTACGGTGTTTTTCGTGTTTCCAGGTTTTAAATCATTAAGTTAGCATATCATATAGATATAGAACATGTGTTTAGTTGATTTTAAAAGTCAAGTTAGAAGGATTAACTTTTGTTTGCGAACAAGTTTAGAATTAACTAAACTATGTTCTAGTGATTACAAGTTTAAACCTTCGAATAAGATAGCTTTATATGTATGAATCGAATGATGTTAAGAACATCATTACTACCTTAATTTCCTTGGATAAACCTACTGGAAAAGAGAAAAATGGATCTAGCTTCAATGGATCCTTGGATGGCTCGAAGTTCTTGAAGCAGAATCATGACACGAAAACAAGTTCAAGTAAGATCATCACTTGAAATAAGATTGTTATAGTTATAGAAATTGAACCAAAGTTTGAATATGATTATTACCTTGTATTAGAATGATAACCTACTGTAAGAAACAAAGATTTCTTGAGGTTGGATGATCACCTTACAAGATTGGAAGTGAGCTAGCAAACTTGAAAGTATTCTTGATTTTATGAAACTAGAACTTTTGGAATTTATGAAGAACACTTAGAACTTGAAGATAGAACTTGAGAGAGATCAATTAGATGAAGAAAATTGAAGAATGAAAGTGTTTGTAGGTGTTTTTGGTCGTTGGTGTATGGATTAGATATAAAGGATATGTAATTTTGTTTTCATGTAAATAAGTCATGAATGATTACTCATATTTTTGTAATTTTATGAGATATTTCATGCTAGTTGCCAAATGATGGTTCCCACATGTGTTAGGTGACTCACATGGGCTGCTAAGAGCTGATCATTGGAGTGTATATACCAATAGTACATACATCTAAAAGCTGTGTATTGTACGAGTACGAATACGGGTGCATACGAGTAGAATTGTTGATGAAACTGAACGAGGATGTAATTGTAAGCATTTTTGTTAAGTAGAAGTATTTTGATAAGTGTATTGAAGTCTTTCAAAAGTGTATAAATACATATTAAAACACTACATGTATATACATTTTAACTGAGTCGTTAAGTCATCGTTAGTCGTTACATGTAAGTGTTGTTTTGAAACCTTTAGGTTAACGATCTTGTTAAATGTTGTTAACTCAATGTTTATAATATCAAATGAGATTTTAAATTATTATATTATCATGATATTATCATGTATGAATATCTCTTAATATGATATATATACATTAAATGTCTTTACAACGATAATCGTTACATATATGTCTCGTTTAAAAATCATTAAGTTAGTAGTCTTGTTTTTACATATGTAGTTCATTGTTAATATACTTTATGATATGTTTTCTTATCATAGTATCATGTTAACTATATATATATATATCCATATATATGTCATCATATAGTTTTTTACAAGTTTTAACGTTCGTGAATCACCGATCAACTTGGGTGGTCAATTGTCTATATGAAACATATTTCAATTAATCAAGTCTTAACAAGTTTGATTGCTTAACATGTTGGAAACATTTAATCATGTAAATATCAATCTCAATTAATATATATAAACATGGAAAAGTTCGGGTCACTACAGTACCTACCCGTTAAATAAATTTCGTCCCGAAATTTTAAGCTGTTGAAGGTGTTGACGAATCTTCTGGAAATAGATGCGGGTATTTCTTCTTCATCTGATCTTCACGCTCCCAGGTGAACTCGGGTCCTCTACGAGCATTCCATCGAACCTTAACAATTGGTATCTTGTTTTGCTTAAGTCTTTTAACCTCACGATCCATTATTTCGACGGGTTCTTCGATGAATTGAAGTTTTTCGTTGATTTGGATTTCATCTAACGGAATAGTGAGATCTTCTTTAGCAAAACATTTCTTTAAATTCGAGACGTGGAAAGTGTTATGTACAGCCGCGAGTTGTTGAGGTAACTCTAGTCGGTAAGCTACTGGTCCGACACGATCAATAATCTTGAATGGTCCAATATACCTTGGATTTAATTTCCCTCGTTTACCAAATCGAACAACGCCTTTCCAAGGTGCAACTTTAAGCATGACCATCTCTCCAATTTCAAATTCTATATCTTTTCTTTTAATGTCAGCGTAGCTCTTTTGTCGACTTTGGGCGGTTTTCAACCGTTGTTGAATTTGGATGATCTTCTCGGTAGTTTCTTGTATAATCTCCGGACCCGTAATCTGTCTATCCCCCACTTCACTCCAACAAATCGGAGACCTGCACTTTCTACCATAAAGTGCTTCAAACGGCGCCATCTCAATGCTTGAATGGTAGCTGTTGTTGTAGGAAAATTCTGCTAACGGTAGATGTCGATCCCAACTGTTTCCGAAATCAATAACACATGCTCGTAGCATGTCTTCAAGCGTTTGTATCGTCCTTTCGCTCTGCCCATCAGTTTGTGGATGATAGGCAGTACTCATGTCTAGACGAGTTCCTAATGCTTGCTGTAATGTCTGCCAGAATCTTGAAATAAATCTGCCATCCCTATCAGAGATAATAGAGATTGGTATTCCATGTATGGAGACGACTTCCTTCAAATACAGTCGTGCTAACTTCTCCATCTTGTCATCTTCTCTTATTGGTAGGAAGTGTGCTGATTTGGTGAGACGATCAACTATTACCCAAATAGTATCAAAACCACTTGCAGTCCTTGGCAATTTAGTGATGAAATCCATGGTAATGTTTTCCCATTTCCATTCCGGGATTTCGGGTTGTTGAAGTAGACCTGATGGTTTCTGATGCTCAGCTTTGACCTTAGAACACGTCAAACATTCTCCTACGTATTTAGCAACATCGGCTTTCATACCCGGCCACCAAAAATGTTTCTTGAGATCCTTGTACATCTTCCCCGTTCCAGGATGTATTGAGTATCTGGTTTTATGAGCTTCTCTAAGTACCATTTCTCTCATATCTCCAAATTTTGGTACCCAAATCCTTTCAGCCCTATACCGGGTTCCGTCTTCCCGAATATTAAGATGCTTCTCCGATCCTTTGGGTATTTCATCCTTTAAATTTCCCTCTTTTAAAACTCCTTGTTGCGCCTCCTTTATTTGAGTAGTAATGTTATTATGAATCATTATATTCATAGATTTTACTCGAATGGGTTCTCTGTCCTTCCTGCTCAAGGCATCGGCTACCACATTTGCCTTCCCCGGGTGGTAACGAATCTCAAAGTCGTAATCATTCAATAATTCAATCCACCTACGCTGCCTCATATTCAGTTGTTTCTGATTAAATATGTGTTGAAGACTTTTGTGGTCGGTATATATAATACTTTTGACCCCATATAAGTAGTGCCTCCAAGTCTTTAATGCAAAAACAACCGCGCCTAATTCCAAATCATGCGTCGTATAATTTTGTTCGTGAATCTTCAATTGTCTAGACGCATAAGCAATCACCTTCGTTCGTTGCATTAATACACAACCGAGACCTTGCTTTGATGCATCACAATAAATCACAAAATCATCATTCCCTTCAGGCAATGACAATATAGGTGCCGTAGTTAGCTTTTTCTTCAATAACTGAAACGCTTTCTCTTGTTCATCATTCCATTCAAATTTCTTCCCTTTATGCGTTAATGCAGTCAAGGGTTTTGCTATTCTGGAAAAGTCTTGGATGAACCTTCTGTAGTAACCAGCTAGTCCTAAAAACTGGCGTATGTGTTTCGGAGTTTTCGGGGTTTCCCACTTTTCAACAGTTTCTATCTTTGCCGGATCCACCTTAATACCTTCTTTGTTCACTATGTGACCGAGGAATTGAACTTCTTCCAACCAAAATGCACACTTTGAAAACTTAGCGTACAATTCTTCCTTCCTCAATACTTCTAACACCTTTCTCAAATGTTCACCGTGTTCTTGGTCATTCTTTGAGTAAATAAGTATGTCATCAATGAAAACAATGACAAACTTGTCAAGGTATGGTCCACACACTCGGTTCATAAGGTCCATGAACACAGCTGGTGCATTAGTTAAACCAAACGGCATGACCATAAACTCGTAATGACCGTAACGTGTTCTGAAAGCAGTCTTTGGAATATCATCTTCTTTCACCCGCATTTGATGATACCCGGAACGTAAGTCAATCTTTGAATAAACAGACGAGCCTTGTAGTTGATCAAATAAGTCGTCGATTCTATGTAGTGGGTAGCGGTTCTTGATGGTAAGTTTGTTCAACTCTCGGTAGTCGATACACAACCTGAATGTACCATCTTTCTTCTTGACAAACAAAACAGGAGCTCCCCACGGTGATGTGCTTGGTCGAATGAAACCACGCTCTAAAAGTTCTTGTAATTGGCTTTGCAGTTCTTTCATCTCGCTGGGTGCGAGTCTGTAAGGAGCACGAGCTATTGGTGCAGCTCCTGGTACAAGATCTATTTGAAATTCAACGGATCGATGTGGGGGTAATCCCGGTAATTCTTTCGGAAATACATCGGGAAATTCTTTTGCAATGGGAACATCATTGATGCTCTTTTCTTCAGTTTGTACTTTCTCGACGTGTGCTAGAACAGCATAGCAACCTTTTCTTATTAGTTTTTGTGCCTTCAAATTACTAATAAGATGTAGCTTCGTGTTGCCCTTTTCTCCGTACACCATTAAGGGTTTTCCTTTTTCTCGTATAATGCGAATTGCATTTTTGTAACAAACGATCTCCGCTTTCACTTCTTTCAACCAGTCCATACCGATTATCACATCAAAACTCCCTAACTCTACTGGTATCAAATCAATCTTAAATGTTTCGCTAACCAGTTTAATTTCTCGAT